>NC_137470.1:161369680-162035159 GCF_964235325.1 Thermobia domestica | reverse complement strand
ATAACGTGGGACCTAAAGAAGTAGACATTCCATATGATCATTTCAAAAATAATACAGACAATGAGAAAAGAACAGGAAGAAAGTTTATCTGGAGCTACACTTGAAGGATCCATCCTTGCATTTGCCTGGAAAAGTAAGAAAAAATCCAAGGAAGAACTCGGTCGAATTCACTACCACTCGAATCTCGGACGTCCCTATTGCAAGGCATTGAATGTCCTTTCGAGAGATTGAAATTAATTTACCATTCTCAGTCAGAATAATCGTATAAACGAAATGACCTTCCTCAGTAGTTTGCTTGGTATGTAAACTAAATAAATGAAAGTGTGTTGGCTCGTAGTGCTCAGTAAATATTGTAAAGTCATTGCTCTCATCGGAAGTTAAACTCAGGATTTTGTATAACAAAGAACCAGAGACAAGTCATACGGCTAATGTCCGTAGTTTAATTCTATTGTATTCCTAATTTCTGTTTATAATAATCAATTGATATTAATACAAACATTAAACTACTACTCTGTTTAGGTTACAACTTACCTGAGCTCTATACAATGCATGAGCATACAGGCTATTGACTTACGAAATTATTAAATAATACTAAAACTACAACTTTACGATTAGTATATTATTATATATAGCACATACGTATTTTAAATATATTTTCCAAAAAATAATATATAAATACTTGTACTTACCAAATCAAAACCTGACATCAGCACGATGAAAACAAAAATTTATTTGTTACCAAGACAATAATTATTGTGGTACAATAGTTACATTGTTGGATTGTCGAAATTAATACTTTAATTTATGCTATATAGGTACATTGTTGGAATTTTACATACTACCCACACTGAAATACGAAATAAAAGTTATGCAAAATTTTCTTTCTGATTTATTTATTTGATATTTATGTCAGGAAGTCTGCTAATATTAATTCAATCGATGTTGAACTATTCCAAAGCAACCATTGTCTGTCCATCCCAATAACTGTAAAGGTCACACTTATTTTTTGAAGCCATTTTAACTCATATGTAAAGTCGAGTGTTTTCATTCGGCACAATTTCCCATTGCTTGGGATTCTTGAATAAGATATCGTGAAATTCAACAGAAAACTCCTTAGAAAAGTTATAGATGTCTATATTAATATAGTAAGTTTCACGTTTTCAGGTATTTTCATTAAATTACATACATCTGTCGCTGTAACGCAAGAATCATTATGGGCAGTCCAATAATTATTTAGGTTATTAGAACGGTTTAGCTTACTGTAAAACCACATACACTTTGAAATTGCCGGCAGAAATTAAGGTAGAATCACATGGGAGGCTTTGATCCTGGCCATCCTCAATTTATGCCATTAAATAGAACTACAAGGATCACCCAAAGTGTAGGATTTCGTAGGATGTAGCAAGATACTATTTACCACAGTTCTATGAACAGCAAGAAGAAACAATCACCAATAGCGTTATTAGGTAAGAATCTAAATGGAAAAAAACAATGAAGGCACAGAAAACAATCCGCATCTAAGAAAGAGAAATGAATCAAATAGCTCTACTACTAATAGTGATCAAATTTGAATCTGAGAGGAGAAATAGTTAGTACCTCTGAACTTATGAAAAAGTGGACTCATTCAGCGATGAAAAATTTCCTTCACCGGGACAATGCTCTGTGACACACTTTTTGGTACTTCCATGGATAAAGTTGTAGAATTATACTAAAAATTGCTAACTTATCCTCCATATCAATACATTTGGTTCTGTCCGATATTTTTCTCTTCAATGACCTGGAGACCTGGCTTGGAAGAGATTCACCTTTGATGAGAAGATTGTGTTCGAGACAAAATCATATTTTGCAGCATTTGTCAAATCTTTTTCCTTTCGAGCGCCGTTAGAAGAGAAAAAAGTCATAAAAAAATCAAATTCGAGATTTGTACGGATTTACAAGCTTCATAGCCCCTATATACCCAAATGTGATCACTCTTCTAGACGTAACCGTTTACCAAATTTAAAGCTTATGTTTCGTATAAGATTACGTAGGGGCGTTTTTCATTTTTTCTTCCCACCCCAAAATTAAAGGTAGTTTAGTGAAGGGTGAATGTTGGAAATTGTAATTTTCTTGGAAACGGCTCTAATGATTTTGTTTTAAGTTTCATATATCAAGATTTTATTAACATTTTCATATTGTGGTATAAGTCATTTCTCTGGCAAAAATCCAATGGTAGTAGTTTACTCCAAGGTGTGAATTCTTCTAGAGCGATCGTATATATAAAAAGAACCGACTCAAGCGATTTTATTCGTATTTGATAAATGAGTCTTTCTTTAGTAAACTAATAATATGATATAACTCATTTGTTACAAGAATACTCAGAATTTATAATTTAGTATTGAGGGTGTTTCTCCAGGCCATTTTCTCAAAAGAAAGTCAGATATTTTTGTCCATATTTTATAATGAAATATATCATTATTAACTTCATAATATTTCATAAATCAAATTATTGTAAAGAAATACAAGGAGTAGTTTACATTTGGAGTGAGTATTTTTTCTGGTGATTTTCTCAAAAACGACTGAAGCGAATTTGTTCTAACTAACTCTATGGCCTATACAACCCGGAGTTTGAAGTTTGAATGCCGGATTCACAAAAACTATCCACTGACTTCTATTCTTAGCCAACTGGATCCACTTTCTACTTTGTATTCCTATTTCTTTAAGACCCAACTTAATATTATCCCTCCATCTGCGCCTAGGTATTCCTAATGATAGTTTTTCGATTGGATTTCCAATTAAAACTTTTAAAGAATTCCTAGTTTCTTCCATTTTGGCAACATGATCTGTCCACTTGAGCATCCTAGACTTGATGATTCTAACAATGTGTGGTGTACGGTGCATATTATGCAGTTCCTCGTTATAAAGTAAATGCCGTTTCCCACTCTCGTTCCTCTTGAGTCCAAGTATACCTCTCAGAAATTTATTCTCACACACTTTCAGTCTGCGTTCTTCCCTCAGAGTAAGCGACCATGTTTCGCAACCATACAGGACAACATGCATTATTATTGTTTTATATATGTATTTTAAACTTCACTTTCGTCGACGGCATTCGGCAAATGATTTTTTGAACTGTGCAATAAGACGAATTTCCTCGATTCAGTTATATTTCATTTCTTTGAGGATGTGGTTTTTGTCTGTTAATATTAATCGTAGTGTAAAGACCTGATAAAAGCATGAGGGAGTGCGAAAACTGTATTGTAAAGGAGAGACAAATTCAAAGTACAAAAGGAGCTGCAATTGGAAACTTTTAAAGGAAAAGCATTATTCAAAATAATGAATTATGGGTAGCAGTAGAGACGTTGGTAAAGGTAGGAAAGAAACTTAAATTTAAGAAACAATCTCACCGTGGATTAGTTGTCCATCGTCGAGGTACTTCTCTCAGGTTGATCTTGAAGAATAGTGTCGAGGATTTGTAGAACGAGGAACGTTGCGATTCTCATCAATTGGTCTCGTTATAAATTTCAATCAAAAGGACCTCGATCATGCTTTTTAAATTGCTTTTAATCTGACTGTTCCTCTGATGTCATAGACATGTAGACAGAAGACTAACCGTGTGAAATTACGTCATACAGAGGTAGTCAATTACCCAAAATCGAAAGAGACAAAGTCCTATCACAATCTGCCAATGACCCAACAAAAACAGACCAAGCTTAGGAACCAAGCTGCTGGCGTTGCTGGATGTTACCCTTCTCAACTCAGGAACAGCTATTCACAGACGTCAAAATTCTCGTTTACGACGACCAATACTTGTTTGTAGACGTGAAGAGTGACAGGCGAACGATCGAATAGAACATTGTCTGGATGTTGACCTATGACTGCGAGGGCCAGTAAGATGCAAATTCATTGAGAAAGCGCCTTACCACACCACAATTACATTTTAAAGCAGGATGAGCGAGACTTTGTAAAAGTTGACGAAGCATAGCGAAAGGTAAAGGAAGGGGCGAAAGGTTAGAAAACTGCTACTACAGTTTATTACAAAAGTTTATTACAATTACAAGGATTTCCTTGTAGATAGCAAACATTGAATAAGAAGACGACTTTTTTTTTTCTCGAAGTTACAATGTTGATGGCTGCAAATGACATCAAGGGCGAATGGTCGTTGTTACTGTATATGCAGGCCTTGAGCTTCAATATCAAAGATGTACGATTTTGTTGGGCGCACGGTGATACCCAAATGCTTCACAAACGATTATTAAAGATTGACGGGTCCTTTAACCTAATCTCGTTACACTAAATATTTGAAAGTGTTGACTTTTTCGAAACTATTATATGATATTTTAACGCATCCATAGTTTGTAGTATTACGATCCTGGCGAACTTCCATGTACGAAGTGCTAACCAAAATATCCGAGAATATTTTTTACCGGGCAAACCAGTACCAGTACGACATTCTGCCGCTAGATTTCTCGAGATACATGTATTAGCTACTGCACCACAAACTTACGTCATTTTTGGCACATTCAGTTGTGAGTACGTTTTTCACTGCTTCTGCGATTTATCAAATGACTGACGTTACGGAGCAATGAATTTGTATCAAGTCCTGTGTCAAATTGAAGAAAACTGCAGTCAAAACCCACCGCATGCTGAAAGAGGCATTTGATGAAAATACACTGTGTCAAGCAAGAACATTTGAGTGGTTCAAGCATTTCAAAGAAGCCCGCAAATCTGTGGAAGATGACAAACATTCTTGTCTACCATCAACATGCACAACACCGGAAATGATCATGAAATTGCGTGATGTGATTCGCGAAGAAAAAAAGGCAGACAATGCAAGATATTTGTAACAGACTCCGACTGTCGTACGGTAGGTATCTACGAATTCTGTCCGATAGACTGAACATGAGACGAATTGCAGCCAAGTTTGGCCCTCGCCTTCTCAGCATCGTCCAAAAAAAAAAAAAAACTCAGTATTCAGACGTGCACTTAGCTGGAACAAAGAGTTCGAGAGTGTCCACACTTCCTATCCAGAGTTATCATAAGTGATGAATCTGGCCTATGGTTATGACCGGGAAACGAAGCAGCAACAATCACATTGGAAGATACATCTTCTCCAAGGCCGGGAAGAGCTTGACAAGTGCTCAGCAACATCAAGTCGATGCTGAACATCTTTTTCGACATTCAAGGAATTGTGCATAAGGTGTTTGTTCCGTCTGATCAGAATGTGAACGGGAAGTTTTACTGCGGGGTTTTGAAGAGACTGAGGGAAGGTGTTAGGTGCAAACGGCCAGAGCTGTGGGAAACGAAAGACTGGTTGCTGCACCATGATAACGCACCCGCGCACACCATGCTCGTTGTGAGGGAATTCCTGGCCAAAAACAGCATGACAAAGTTCCCCGTTCTCCCTACTCCTCTGTCCTAGCCCCGTGCGACTTCTACCTGTTCCTGAAGATGAAACTCGCGACGTTTTGACTCCAATGAAGACATCCAAGTGGAATCGCAACGGGTCCTGAACACCCTTCACCCTGCTGACTTCCAGAAGTGCTTCCAAAAGAGGGAACAACGCTAGAATCGTTGATTATATCAGAGCCCTGCAAACCCAGGTCCGAAGACGACCCAGCCCGGCTGGACCTGTATTCTGTGCCAGGTCTGACTCGGCCCGATTATCGACCCGGGCGGAGAACGAGCAGGGCTGTAAACGGCCGGGCAGAGACCGAGCAGGGCGTAACCGGCCTGAGAACAACTAAGTCTGATAAGTCAATTCGATGCTTCAATATTCAATGGAAAATGGGAGATGTGTCGTCATAACATTGCAATGTCTATTTGTCCTTCTTGAATGGGAAAATCGTGTGAAATGTTACCCAAGGTTTGCTTTCTACATCCCTATTCTATCTATCTATTTCTTATTGGTTCTTGCTCTGATCATAATATAATAATATATAATGTTTATTAAATAATACAGCTCATGAACGTAAAAATTTTATACTACACTCATTAGTGCGTTACGAGTAACAGAGAAGATAGATAAAACTGTTACACCGTATGTAGTACTTTTAATACAACTGCTAATACCACTATTACTACGGTGTATTACGACTACGAATACTAGTGCTACTTTTAGTATTACTGCCACTGCTATTACTCTTACTACTACTCATACTACTATAGTAATATGAAAGCGAATACTACAACTGCTATTACTAGTAATACTAAAACAAATTAAATGAAATTAACTTTTACGTCCCACGATTATTCCGGCTAATCTAAAAAAGGCGGTGATAAGTAGAAATGAATGAAAATGGTGGAGTGAAGAAAGTGGAAGGAAACGGGAGAACCCACGCACACGGTGTGTGCACACCACAAAGCTCACTTGGCACGAGCTGGGATCGTACCAATGATCCCATGCACTAGAGGTGAATGCTCTACCACTGAACCACCGCGGCCTTATACTAAAACAGTACAACTACTAATATTACTACTACTACGAAGCATCTGTTCAAATTCTACGTAGACCGGCCATAATAACTAGGATTTCTCATATTTCTTTTTTTTTATTTATTTATTTTTGGTAATTAGAAGGTAAATTCTGTTCCACCGGACATGTCAATTCTGACGCAAAGTCATAGCAGGTTAGCAGTATTAACAGTGGTCATAAGTAGTAATAGTAGATGTAGTAGGAGTAGTAGTAGTAATAGTAGTAGTAGTAGTAGTAGTAGCAGCAGCAGTAATAGAAGTAGTAGTAGTTAAAGTGGTAGTGGTAGTAACATAAGTGGTGGTAGTATAATAGTAGTAGTAGTAGTAGTTTGCAGTCTTGTATAAAGAGTTCTTTTTCCAAACAAATTACGATTGACGTAAGCTGGCAGTATAGCACCCGATCCATCTTTTGCAGTGTCCGATCCGTTCTGGCCCGCCTCAGCCCAGTCCGAAATACTTAAAACGGGCCGGGCAAATTCCGGCCGGGTCTGGCAATACATGCCGGAGGGGACTACTTTGAAGGTGATGGAGGACATTAGAACGTAATTATAGTTCTCTGACTTTTACAATGACATTCTCGGATATTTTGGGTAGCACCTCGTATTTAATTTTCTCTGGATTTACTTCTAAATCTATGTCCCAGTAAATGTTTATCAAGACCTCTGCATATCTTTCGATTATTCTTCTATCATCCTCCATCAGATTCACATCATCAGCATATGATATAATCTGATGAATACCATTTAGTTCCAGGCTCTGGTTGTTATCTTGGAATTTCCTTATAGTGAACTAACCACAGAAGAAAGTTGAATAATAACACTAGTTAACAAAGGTTTTGTTACATAAAAGGAAATACCTGTTCTTAAAGGAACTTTTAGCGCTGAATTCGAATATGCACTCGGTTTTTCTCCATCACGTACGATTTTCCCGTAACAGAGGGATTTTCGGGAAAATCCCTCAAAAATTTCCCTTTTCGTTTATTTTACACCCCAAGATCTTGTCCCCTTGCATATACTAACATAGAAATTATACCTAAGTATACTTTGATTCATATTTAACAAACCCTCCAAGTTTCGTAATAATCGCTTTATTCTTTCTAGAGAAATAAATATGCATTCTCTAAATATGCAAGAAATGTTGCATTCTCTAACAAGACCCCAACAATAGTCCCCCATCATTGAAGGATCTCATCGTCCCTGGTACCTTTTCTCCATTGCCATTATATCTTGGTGGAATCTTTCCCCCTGTTCGTCGCTGAGAGCACCTAGGTTAGCAGGAAAGAAGCTGAGGTGGGAGTGCAAAAAGTGGATTTTTAAAGACATCCTACAACCCAACTCTTTGTATTTCTGTATCATGTCCTGTACGATTTCTGTGTAACTCTCAGCTTTTTTATTGCCCAGAAAGTTGCGCACAACACACTTAAATGCTGTCCAGGCAGCTAGCTCAGCACTGTTTAACTTGCTGTCAAAGCTATCATCAAGCATTAATTTCCTAATTTGGGGACCAATAAACACTCCCGCTGAAATCTTAGCATCACTCAGGTTAGGGAACTTATCTCGCAAATACTTGAAACCTTCACTAGATGTGTCCATGGCTTTGACAAAGTTTTTCATAAGTCCTAACTTGATATGAAGTGGCGGTAGTAATATCTTATTAGGACCTACCAAAGGAGCGTATTTGACGTTGCATTCTCCAGGTACGTAATTCACTCTAGGTTCCCATTCCTTCACTTCATAATGTTTGTCATCAGCTCGGCTATCCCATAAACATAAAAAACATTGGTACTTCGTGTAACCGCACTGCAGTCCTAATAAAATACCAACTACCTTGAGATCACAACATATTTGCCAACAATGGTCCTTGTAATTTATAAGATTTAGCAAAGTTGACATTGTGTCATAGGATTCCTTAATCTTCACTGAGTGCGCAAGTGGTATAGAAGGTTTTTTATTTCCATTATGTAAAAGGACAGCTTTAAGGCTGACCTTTGACGCGTCGATAAATAACCTCCATTCTTCTGGAACGTGAGGAATTCCTAGCTCCGCCATCAACCCATTTATATCCGTACATACGCCCACATTATCTTGCATTGAGAAATAGCTTGAAAATTGAACATGCCTTTTCCTGTACACTGATATGTTCGTTTCTGCATCCAATAAGTTCCACTGCTGGAGCCTTGATCCCAGATATTCCGCCTCTTGTTTTGTCAGGTGCAAATCACGGACTAGGTCATTAAGTTCACATTGCCGGATGAAATGTGGCTCGCGAACACAGTCAGGGATGAACGTTGGATCCTTGGATGTACATGTTGATGTCGATGGTTCATCAAGGTCATGATCATCATCAGAGTCTTTTGGCCATATCTCTTCCCAGTTGGTAGGGGGCTCGGGAAGTGGAAGTTCATCCCCGTGCGGAATAGGTCTAATTGCGGATTTAACGTTGGGATAACTTATTGTGTATTTGCTTTTTTTAGAATGTCCCTTAACTACTGTGAGACAAAAATAACAATCATCCAGATGGTTGGTGGGTTCTCTCCACACCATTGGTACAGCAAATTTCATGAACCTCCGTTTCCCTTTGGCCCATGCAAGTAAAATGACGTAGCACGACGCACAAATTATGTTGGGTGCCCAAGTTTTGTCCTGATCTCCCACACGACATCCGAAATATATATAATATGCTAGTTTCACCGATGGCGTAATGGATCTACACTGTCCTTTAACTACAGACTGGTCACACACATAACAAAAACTATTTGGTGAGTTAACACACGAACGCCGTCCTCTTGACGCCATTGTACTGATCACAAACTAAACTTCTGGTCTTAGTTGGGTATAATGCCGTTAAGATCAAACATGAAAGCACTCTTAGCAGCAAAGATAACTTTGAAAGTGAAGTAGTGTTAAACCACACGTCAATATAAAAATGTACAAAACTCCCTCACCAGGTGTCAAGAACACAAGAAAGAAAGAAATGCGCGGGGGGAGGGGGAAACGATACCGTAGTGGAAAATTCAGACTGCATTAGTTCATTGTTGTCAACAATGAGTCTGTATTCCATTCTTTCTTTCTTTTGCATTCTGTTACATTTGAAAACAAATATTGATAACCATTTCATGAACAAAACGAAAAAACTTGGAGAATTGTATATATATGTATTAAGATATACATATACTGTACGTTTAAAAAAAATATACACGTTGGAAGTATTTAAATACATTCTATCTTTATACACGTTTCTAATTTACAGAGAGTAATACAAGTGTGTTGTTGACTATTGTAAATATTCATTTTTATGTCTGTATTTGTAGTAATAAAGCAAATCGTTTTTACCCCAACTCAGGAGATCTGAAAGCATTACTACCAGGTGCAATAAACAGTGCACACAGTATACATACAAATATATTTATTTCTCTAGAAAGAACAAAGCGATTTTTACGAAACTTTTAGGGTTTATTAAATATAAATCAAGGTATACTTAGGTATAATTTCTATGTTACTATATGTAAGGGGACAGGAGCTAGGGGAATAAAATATCTGAAAAGGGAAATTTTTGAGGGAATTTCCCGAAAATCCCTCTGTTACGGGAAAACTGTACGTGATGGAGAGAAACCGAGTGCATATTCGAATTCAGCGCAAAAAAGTTCCTTTAAGATCAGGTGATTTTTCTCATGTAACAAACAAAAAGTTTAAATTTGTTAACTAGTGTAATTGAAGGAACACATCTTATTTCAGGCCACTCTCGACATGAAAGCTCGTGGACAGAAATTTTCCTTGGGATTCATTCAAACACATATTAATTAATCTAACTAACTTTTTTGGTATTCCAAATTTTGTAATAATGTCCTATGCAATGTTTCTTTCCTAACGGAGTCGTATTAGTTTTCGAAATCAATAAATAATTGATGTTCCAGGGTATTGTATTTCCATTTCTTTTCGAGTATTTGTCCAATGGTAAATACCTAATCGACAGTTGATCGAATTCGCCTAAATCCGCGCTGATAATGTCCAAGGATTTCAACTGTATATGGGGTCAATCTTGTCAATAGAATGTTTGAGAGGATTTTATAGGATGTTGATGACAGAAGAGAAATTCCTTGATGAAAAATGAAATGAAATCTTTAAGTTTTACGTCCCACGATTATGTCGGCTAGACTAAAGGTGATGCTGATGATAAGAAATGGATAAAATGATGGAATTAAGAAAGTGGGAAGAAACGGGAGAACGTCGAGTAAACCCAACCACACGGTGTTAGTCCACCACAAAGTTCACTGACACCAGGAATTTGGATCTAACCAGGGACCACATGCATCAGAGGTGAACGCTCTATCATTGAGCCACCGCGGCCCAAATTCCTTAATAAGTATTACAATTAGTTTTATCGACTTTCTTGTGAATTGGAACAATGATTGATACTTGCCACTTTTATTGCAATTCTTCCTTGTTCCATATAAGGAAAATGTGTCTGTGTATTTTGTTCTGAAATTTTTCCCCTCCAGCCAAAATTGACTCAGTCGGAAGTTTGTCTACACTTGGAGATTTGTGTTTCATTAATTTTTATATAACGATTTATATTTCAGTTCGGTTAGGCTCTGAAATATACGATTCTTTTGTGTGTATTTCCCTTTCTCTATGGAAATGGCCCTCAAAAAATGTTCGTCCCATTGCGGACGAGTGAGGCATACACCATACCACTATGGTTATATGCTTCATGCATTCGGTAAGGATTCATGGCTGCCGAAAGCCGAACCCAGAGAAAAACCACACACACACGGTGTTTGTCCACCAGAAAGTTCACTTGGCGCGAGCTGGGATCGAACCAAGATACCTATGCGCCAGAGGTGATCGCTCCACCGCTGAGTCACCGGGGCCCCTATTCCGAGTGTGTTTAGCAAAATTGGTAAAAGGAAAGAGGCAAAAAATCTAATATAAATAAAATAAGGAGTTTGTTTGTCTGTGTGTCTGTCTACGTGCGGCTTGGAGACCAGATGAGTGGACCAAGAGTTACAAAATTTTGGCCACATGTATCTTGGTCCAGGACCCAGACCAAGACGAAGCGTTTTTTTTAATTCGAACCAGAGGGTTTCTGGGGGGGAGTTTACCGGAACATGTAAAAGCAGTAGAAAATTACCGATATTAGTGTCGAATTCATAGTTTTCGTGGTCGCTGAGATCAATGGTGAAACTTCGTTTGCAAATTAACTTCCAAATTCACCCCATTCGGCTTCGGGCTGGAGGTTATAAAAATAATCCAAAATGACCGATATTAGTGTCAAATTCATAGTTTACTTGGTCACTGAGATCAGTGGTGACACTTTCATTAGCGATGACTTTTAAATTCAGCTACCATTTTATGTGGGGCAGGGGTCATCTGCGGGGGAGGGTTACCCAGACATGTAAAAATAATCCAAAATGATCGATATTAGGGTCAAATCTTGAATGGTGATACTCCCACAGGCATTGACTTCAAAATACAGCCCCCATCGGCTGGGGGCCAGAGGAGTCTTTTTTCTTTTAATTCGAACCAGGATGACTCAGGGAGCGTTTACGTGGATATGTAAAAGTAGTGGAAAATGGCCGATATTTTTTCTTTTGTTGTTCAGTTTGTTTACATAGATATTTTATCTGACCCGTGCGAAGAATGGGTATTTCAGCTAGTATTAGAATAATTATGATTTAATTATCAAAATGTAAATTATTAAAATAAAAGATGATAACAACGCATAGGTACTAAAAGGAGCTTACTGGATTGATTGTTTTCACAATTCTAAGATTGCATCCTATAATTAAATAGATTATATTCATTGCTAAAGTTCAAATTAGGTAATTTTTTTTCTTTTCACTATGGAAGTGTAATTTCAAAATTATTTCCACCCTAAAGGTTCGCTATACACCAAGAACACGTTAGAAATCTCCAATGGACCCTTGAGGCTGTGAGCACCTATGTAGTCGAGGCTTATGCCCCATTTTATTTAGTGAAGTGTAGAACTTACCATGCTACAGCTCCAAATGCATTAAGCATTCATTCAGAGTACTCTGCGAGATAGAATATAAAAATAAAACTTATAGTGTTTCTGTAAGTTTTATTTTTAATGTCCACCTAACACAGGTTGGTTCGTGTTTTCATTTTATTTACCTAATAAAAAATTAGCTAAATCACTCTTCTTCTCTTGTAAATTTTGCTAATTGTTAGTAATTCTGGACTCTTTCTGCAGCAGTTAATCCCAACTTTAATCAAGTTTCGCCGAAGTATGCCCTCTACGAAACTAGACTCAATAATTACGTTTAAAAACAAAAATTATTTCAACAATTATAGCCTGGTTCATTCTAAGCTCTTATTATGTTAGTGCCTTCTTAGTACGAGCTTAAACTTTAAACACATATTAAACTTGCACTCTAAAATCCATAGGTATATACTCATATATGTCTTGTCTCGATGCCACTATGCTCTATTAATTTTAACAGTACTTATCTGTACGTTTTCTTCCTTGTACACATTCGCCTGTCTTAATAACTTTAAAAGAAAAATGTTTTCATTTATCCCTGCAAGCACAACAAGTTATTTTGTTTTTATGACTAGCAGTATTGCCAACTACGTGAATACTGTCGCTAAACACAGTGTAAGAAGACACTAGAAATATTAATTTTAGTGGAAATAATGCTAGTTTAGTCACTAGACAACATTTAAAAGATGCCAAATTTCTTTTCTAACAATGATAAATGAACAAATTGTTTTTGATAAAATTTCCTTACAAATTTCTAGATCAAGTAACAAAGTGCTACATTGGTAACACTGAGAACAAGAGAAAAACAACAATCGCTCCACGCTTCCACGTGAGTGTATAAAGTTTTAACAGGGGCGCGGTAGAGCGTTCACCTCCGGTGCTTGGTGTCCGTGGTTCGATCCCACCTCGCGCCGTGTGGACTTTGTGGTGGACAAACGCCGTGCTTGTGGGTTTTCTCGGGGCTCTCCCGTTTCCTCCTACTTTCTTCATTCCACCATTTCACTCATTATCACCGTCTCCTTTAGCCTAACCGGCATAACCGTGGGACGTTAAACTTAAAAATTTCATTTCATTTTTTCATTTTTCAAAGTTTTAACATACAAGTATTAGGAATTAATTCGTGCGGGTGGACAAGAGATGGCGCAACGAACGGAGCGTCCCACAGTTCCGTGTATCCACACATGTGTTGCAAACCCCTGTCATCGCGTATCGTTCGTAGTATAGGGCAGTGAATTAAAGCGTCAACAACACCAGTTTGTAGTTAAGTGAACATGGCGCAATTTGTGCCTGATAAAGTGTTTTTGCGGGGTGTCCTGCTGCATTACTTTAACATGCAGAAAAGTGCAACTGAAAGTCATCGTATTTTCGTAGAAGTGTATGGTGACCATGCTCTAGCTGAGCGAACGTGTCAGAAGTGGTTTGCACGGTTTAGAAGTGGTGATTTCGACTTGGCAGACCAAGAGCGAGCTGGACAGCCAAAAAATTTCAAGACGAAGAATTGACAGCATTGCTCGAGCAGGATTCGTGTCAAACGCAGGAACAACTTGCAGCAGCATTAGGCGTTGATCAAACAACAGTCTCCAAACGCTTGAAAGCCATGGGAATGATTCAAAAGATGTCACATTGGGTTCCACATGAATTGAAAGACAGAGACGTTGAAAGACGAAAAAACATTTGCGAATTGCTGCTTCAACGACAGAGCAGAAAGGGGTTTCTGCATCGAATTATTACGGGTGATGAGAAGTGGATCCATTACGAGAACCCTAAACGAAAAAAGGCCTGGGTGAAACCAGGTGAACCAGGTCCATCACAACCAAAACGAGATATTCACTGTGCAAAGGTTATGCTGTGCATATGGTGGGATATGAAAGGTGTGGTGTACTATGAGCTGCTGCAACCGGGTGAAACTATGAATGGAGAACGTTATCGACGACAATTAATGCGTTTGAAGCAAGCTCTGGCCAGAACACGACCAGAATGGGAGAACAGACATGATAAACTTATTGTTCAACATGATAACGCTCGCCCACATGTCGCAAAACCGGTCAAAACCTATTTAGAAAATGTCGGATGGGAAGTTTTACCCCACCCGCCGTATTCACCAGACGTTGCTCCTTCGGACTACTACTTGTTCGATTGCATGAACAACGATTTGATTGGACAGCGGTTTACTTCTTCAGAAGATATCGAAACATGGGTCTCTGACTGGATCGCTTCCAAGGATGAGGACTTCTTTCGCCACGGAATCCGTACATTGCCTGACAGATGGGCGAAAGTGGTGGCTAGCGATGGACAATATTTTTCTTAAGGTATTTATGTATGTTGTGTTTGTACTACAGCTTCAATGTGTGCGTACCAACCGCACGAATTAATTCCTAGACCAAATACATAAACTCAAACATTGCCCCAATGATCAAAATCCGTCAAAACTAATGAAAACAAGGCAGTAGATCATTTTGACATGCTATAGTTGCTCAAATTTTTAAATTCACGGCGGACATAATGTAAAAACAAAAATCGACATATTTCCTTATGTTAACCATTAGAAGGCAATTCATTTGTACACTTTAAAGTATGTCCAAATTTGAATACATGTATTTTTGAGTCGTTTTGACTCGTTTCGGGCTCTGTGTGTAGTTATGGAGGGGGAACGGAAAGATATTTTTTTTTTAAGAATTAGATTTCCTCCTTTGCATTATACCACTTTCATTATAACCATCCTTTTCTCTGCTTCATCATTTTTTAGCCGTGGAATGATAAATACCCTCTGTGATTTCCTATACGAGTTTCATTCACTTTATTTATCTCCAACAGTTTTAATATTAGTGGTATTGGACGTTTTATCTGATTCAGGCACCATGAATTTGGCAACCATTGTAAAACCGGTAACCCATACGAAAAATATTTTGCCACAATGCTATTTAGTGTTTAAAGGTCTACCGAACAAAGTGTCTCACGACCCATGTTTCTATTTAAAATTTCGAAGTTGGGCCCTGGGCCCCCATGAAAAGCGTCCCTGGAGGGCACCGAGACAACATCATTCAACGTGCCCCATGCTGTTTCCTGATTCACTTTTTGTTCTGTTTATTTATCTCCAACCGTTTTCATATTAGTGGTATTGGACGTTTTATCTGATAGAGGCAATATGTCTTGGCAGCCATTTTGAAAACGGTGACCGATATGAAAAATCTTTTGCCACAGTGCGCTTTAGTTTTTAAAGATTTATCGAACGAGATATCACTCGCCCCATGTTTCTATTAAACTTTTGAAGTTGGGTCCTGGGCCCCCATGAAGGGTGGCCCAGAGGGGCACCTCGACAATACCATTCGACGTGCCTCATAGCACTTCCTATTCAGGTTATTGTTTGGTTTATATATCTTCAACCATTTTCGAGATATTTTCGTGGAAAGATTAAAATGGGCCACCCTGTATATATATATACAAGGTGTTCGTGATAAATTTGACAATTGGTTTGACTCCATATAAATATGGCGCGGTGGCTCAGTGGTAGAGCGTTCACCTCCGGTGCTTGGGGTCCCTAGTTCGATCCCAGCTCGCGCCGTGTGGACTTTGTGGTGGACAAACACCGTGCTCGTGGGTTTTCTCGGGGTTCTCCCGTTTCCTCCCACTTTCCTCATTCCACCATTTCACTCATCTCTCATCCTCACCGTCTCCTTTAGCCTAACCGGCATAATCGTGGGACGTAAAACTTAAAAGATTTTCCATATAAATATGCGTTCACGAAAGGCGTTGCTTGCGTTCTCACATATTTCTTCTCTTTGGTTTCAGATACAGCTGTGAAGTACAGAACTGCAATGAACCCGTGGAGGCCACCAGAATATTGGAAAAGAGTTGCGTGCATCATGATGATTCGCGCCGGACACCCAAATTATGCAATCACGACAGCCGCTAAGTGCCCCTTAAACACTGTGAAAGCGATAGTAAGTGAAATTCAGAAGTGCAACGGGGAGAACGAAGCCGTGGCTGCGATGGCTGATTGCCGCCGCACACAGGAATTCATGCAACGATTTCAGGAGAATGTGAAGGACGATCCAGTTATCGGGCTCTAGCGCGAAAAATGTGTGTTGTCCCGTCAACCATGGAGGTGGCTTTGAACAAGGACCTTGAGAGCAAGACTCTGCTCCCTGTCATACTGCTGGGGAGACCCTGAAGTTGTTGTTTGACAATTTTTTACGGCTTTACCGGTCCCGACATCTGGCTCCCAAACTCCCCTGATTGCAATCCTATGGATTATTATGTGTAGGGTGTGGTTAAGCAACTAACCAACCGGACTGCCTGCACCACGAAGACCCAGCTGGTCGACCGGATTCAAGAGGCATTTGCAGCTCTCCCTCGGGATACCGTAAAGAATGCCTGCTCCAGATTTCGGAGCCGCCTCGAGGCTGTTGCGGACGCGAACGGTGTTTTTTTGTGTGTGTGTGTGTGTGTTTTTTTTTTTGCTTTGTCTGATTCTCTTTATTCTGTACACTTTCCATGAAATTAATACAATTTGGTTTGGAGAAGCTATTCCCTGTTTATTACTTCTACCCAGAAGTGTCAAATTTATCCCAAACACCCTGTATCTCTTTCTCTCTCTCTTCTATCTATCTATCCATCTATCTATCTATCCATCTATCTATCTATCCATCTATCTATCTATCTACCTATCTATCTATCTATATATCTATCTATCTATATTACCCGCTTCGCTGGGTTCAAAATGAAAATTTAAATGCACAACTCCGTATCTCATGTGTGTAGTACCCGTGAAATATGTTGTTTTCGTTTTAAATGGCATCGATTTAAACAGCATCGGAAAGATCATTGGTCATCTCGGCGACACAGAAAACCATGGATTCGACACCCATATATATATATATATATATATATATATATATATATATATATATATATATATATATATATATATATATATATATATATATATATATATATATATATACCCCCATGTTGCGGGCCATGGCATCGGAAGTGTCACTGTTCATCTCATCGACCCCCAAAAATGTGAATTCAGCACTAATATCGGCCATTTTCGATCATTTTTAAATATCCCTTCCTCCCCTCCCCTAAGCTGCAGGGTGGAATTTGTAAAAAATGAAATGAAATCTTTAAGTTTAACGTCCCACGATTATGTCGGTTAGGCTAAAGGAGACGGTGATAATGAGAAATGAGTGAAATGGTGGAATGAAGAAAGTGGGAGGAAACGGGAGAACCCCGAGAAAACCTAGGAGTACGGTGTTTGTCCACCACAAAGTCCACACGGCGTGAGCTGGGATCGAACCAGGGACCCCAGGCACCGAAGGTGAACGCTCTGTCACAGAGCCACCGCGCCCCCTCAGGGTGGAATTACAATTTAAACGGTATCGAAAGTATCACTGTTCGTCTAAGCGACCCAGAAAACTATAAATTCGACACTGATAGTGGCCATTTTCGAACATTTTTATATATCTCTTTCTCCCCCCCCCCAAGTAGCTGGGCTGATTTTGGATTTAAACCGGATCGGAAGTGTCACTGTTCATCTTAATGATCACGAAAACTATGGATTAGACACTAATATTGGTCATTTTCAATTATTATTATATATAATTCCCTCTCCCTTTCCTCCGTGCTGAGGCACACGGGATCAGAATTGTCACTGTTAATCTCAGTTGCTCCTAAAACTATGGATTCGACACTAATGTTAGTCATTTTCGATCATTCTTAAGTGTTTATCCCTCTTCCCTACGTTGTACCCTCCCCCTCCCCAACTATCAGGCTGAACTTGGATTGAAACAGCATCAGAAGTGTCACTGTTTCTCTCATCGACCCCGAAAACTATGGATTCAACACTAATATCGGTCATTTTGATCATTTTAAAATTTCTCTCCCCCTCTCCTACGTTGCGTTGTCAAAGTGAATAGCCTAAACTAAACCCTGCCCCAAAACTCATATATGTTGAAAATTTGATTGACATCGGTCGGGTGATTCAAGAGTGATGAAAGTCATAAAGGCAGTTATTTCAATGTTAATTTTTTAACACATATCTCCCCCTCCCCTAGGTTAGCTCACCAAATTGAAATGATAAAAACACCAAAGGCCCGACCCTCATATATGTTGAAAATTTGATCGAGATTAGTTGGGTGGTTCAAAAGTTATTACGTTTGATTAGTTTTTATTTATACTACCCCTCCACTAGGATCTACGTTAAAGTGAAATTACGAAAATGTTTCCAGATCTAATTCTTATGTATCTTGAAAATTTGATTGAGATCGGTCGGATAATTCAAGAGTTATTCAGTTACAAAAAAGTCACATTAATCTTATATAAATTGATTTTTATATATCTTCCCCTCCTTCTCCTCCCCTACACTGCTCCGTCAAACTTAAATCACGAAAACGATCCCAGGCCTAAACCTCATTTATGTTGAAGATTTGATCAATATCGGTAGAGTGGTTCAAGAGTTATTAAATTTTATTTATTTTTCTATACTCCCTCCCCTTCCCCCTCACTTCTACAATCAAAGTGAATAGCCTAAAACCAGCCCAGAGTCGGACCTCATATATGTTACAAATGTCATTGAGATCGGTTTGGAGGTTCAGGAGATTTAGAGTCACAAACATAGTGATTTTCAATTTTACATATGTAGATATATATATATATATTCTTTGCAGCAGCCAAAATTTGTCTGTATATCAACGAGTTCCCCTGTCTCTTTCCTTACATCTGGGCGCTTTTTTATTGCATCTGACAATACTAAACATCATTCAAGACTCTAAAGAGAAAGGAAATTATGCCAAATGAAAACTCGGCTCTGTACATATCCGTTAACACGCTTCAAAAAAATAAGTGTATCGTTTATAATCAATGGAACGGAAATAAAATGGTTGCTTTGAAATAATTCAACATTGAGAAATTTAACAGTAGCTAACTTCCTGACGAAAGTAAAATAAAATAAATCACAAATAGAATTTTCCATATATTTTTTTTTTCATCTCAGTGCGAGCAATATGTAAAATTCCAACAATGTATATTATATAAATTAAAGTTTTGATTTTGACAAACCAACAATGTAATTATTGTATCACAAGAATATAATTATTCTCTTGGTAACAAATACATTTTTGTTTTCGTCGTGCTGCTGTTAGGTTTTGATATGGTAAGTGCCAGTATTTATATGTTAAACTTTTTGAAAATTAGTTAAAAGTATGCAGCCTGTGTTATAAGATATTAATCGTAAAGTAGTAGTTTTAATATTATATAATAATTTCCTAAGTCAACAGCCAGTATGCTTATTTAATGTATAGAGCCAAATAATATGTTAGAACCCACGTAAGGTAGGGTTGCCATATTTCAAAAATTAAAATCCGGGACGCTACTAAATTACGAGAATCTTTGAAATTCTTAAAATGAAAAGAAGGGTTAGATACTTATTTACATTCTAAAGTTAGATAGAGCTTTTCTTGTATTACGTATTCACATTTTTAGTCATTTTAGTAGACCTTATCCGCCCTAGTTAAGCAAACATAAGCAAATTATTTACCCCGTCCACTGCTAAGCAAAGTTGTTTTTTTTTAATTTCACAGGATCTGTTATGTTTCGTAGCTTTCAGAGTCTGTTTTAGCTCATTCAAGGTTTGATTATGTTACATATTGTTGTCTGACTGTCTTTGTTTAAAATGTTGAATTTTACTTTCGAGTGAAAAAGCTTAAATGTTTTAAGAGGACGAGTTTTATTAATTAAAACAATATATTATTCTTCTTGAATGGTCAGCAAAAAATTACCAAAAATATCGGTCAGGAATTATTGATTAAAATATTTCAGAAGCAAAATGCAAATGGAAACAGAGTGCTAAAGTTAACAATAAAACTGATTAGTAAAATCTTTCGTCCCTGGCCCAAAAGAAAGAAATGCTTCGTTTAATGTCAAAGTAGTTAAATCGTACACACAATTAAATCCATGTTTGATGTATTCAAGTTTTTTTTTTCAACTTTTGAATTTCCATACTCAGAATTTGAAGAAAATTATTATGTACCTAATCACGTGAGAAAAGCAAACTATAATATTCCTTCCTTTCTCCTCCCGTGAAATCAGGGATATTTAATCATCCCGGGAAATATTTTCGGGACGCCGGGACGCAGATCTTGATTCCGCGATAGTCCCGGATTTTCCGGGACGAATGGCAAACATAAAATAAGGTAAATGATAAACAGAATAATATTTTATGCTTTCTAAACAGAAAATACGAAGAAAATAAAATTCTACCACCCGTATTAGTCGTGCGATTAGTCTCTGGTTGTTTGTTATACACGATCCCCATCCGTGGTTTGATTTTCAATGAAAGCAATGACTTTACAATATTCTCTGAGCAATACGAGGCAATGGAATTTCATTTATTTCGTTAATATACCAAATAAACTGACTGGCGGAAGATCATTTCATTTATACGATTATTCTAACTGAGAATGGTAAATTATTTTCAATAACTCAAAAGCACACTCAATGCTTTGCAATAGGAACGTCCGAGATTCGAGCGGCAGTTGTCTCGGCCGATTTCTTTCCTGAAATTTTCCTCTTTGTCTATTTTTGAAATTATCAGATGTAATGTCTACTTCTATAGGTCCCACGTTATGCCCTGTATGCTACAGAAAACGAATGATTATAAAAGAAAAGGTCAAATGAGAAAATGGGAGAAAACTGGAGAACCACAATAAAGATCAAAGATACAATGTTATCCACCCCAAACTAATATACCTTATCATCGATCCAGGGACACTAGAGATACTTTCATGTACATACGAAATTTTTGTACACGATATACAATCAAGAGATACTAGCAAGATAGTAATCTCAATTTCACTCGTGATTATAGTTATCCTGTCATTGTTTGCTTGTTCCACTCTCCCTAAAATAAAGGAATAGACGGAGAAACGTGGCATTGATAAAAACGGTGTTAATAGGCAAATCAGAATATTGATGATGAATTAGATGTTTCTAAAAGTGTACCAGTCGTTGATGCTCTATTGCACGCACACACTCAATATTTCTCCAAATCTTTTTCTTTTCATTTCTACACCCGTTTCTAGGCCTTCTCGTTTATATGTGTTACTTCTCTGAGGATAGAATTATCATCCATTTGAAAATAATTGTCCTAGCGAGTTTCTTTCAAAGTCTTCCCATATTGAGGTTTATTGTTCAATATAAAACGCTGTGAATCTCACTCTAGCATGCACGTACAATTGGAGTGCTCTCTCTCTCTCTTTGAAGTCATAACTTGCCAATGAATTTCCCTTAAAAAGACATAAGAGATGGTATCCTCAATTTGAGCTACCTTGTGATTACCATGGACTCAGTGAAAGTGAGGCTACATTTTTTTCTGGACTTCAACATATATTAGCGTTGATATACTAAACACCACGCATTGGTTGGATAAACTTCTGATCTGTTTGGAACCAGGGTAGAACAAGAGAAATTTCCTATCCCCCAGGAATTAAACCCGAGCTGTGGGAAAAGTAGGTTGGTGCCTTACCGATTAAACCACGGCGATTCCCTCTTCTATTAATATATTACAGATTAATTTAATGTGAAAGCAAGTAAGCTAAAACTAATTTTAAAGAATAATAAATGTAAATTAATAATTTGACCATATGACAAATTTGGATGAAAAAGTGAAAAACTTAAGCAAATTCACGGTCGAAATCTGGCCTCTTGGGAACCAAGCGACCTTGGATTCTAATTTTCGTAACTGTGCAAGCTGATTTCGGTTTCAAAACTTATTTATGTTTGTACCAAGTGAATGTCGAAACAGTGCAATACAGTCCTCCCTACTTCCTATAATTATTTCCCCCTGGACTGTTTCATAAAACTAGTGGATTTATAATCTATAGTGTATCAAAAACCAAAACCTCATGCACAGACACTCATGCTATACTTTTATTATACCATTAAAAGTTCACGTTTCACTGGATTCGTGTGGAGAAGGTTTCTCAGTGGTAGCCCTGTGCTCTCGGACGTTCAGTTTCGGATGACGAGATGCAGTCGATCATGGGCTCAAGTCTCATCAAAGAGCATCGGGGTTTCTTTAAGTATTCTGAAAGTTTCTGCTGCTAAGTCCCTGTCTCGTTGGAGGAAGTATAATATTGAAAAATAAATATTTATTAGGCGACCGTCAAGATAAATGTTCCAGTTGAGGCGAATTAAATTAAAAGAAAGAGTAAAGCGTTAATCTCGAGTGTGAGGTGTCTCTGGCCTAATTCCAGTTCATAAGAGTTTCTGGTATACTACATCATATCCACAGATTTTCATTTGATTTTCATATGTTCATCCACATTCCTAAATCGTTAATTCATACATAGTCTTAAATTTTCAGTATTTTTCTCTCTTCTCCAGGGTAAAACCGTGACTCGAAAAACTAGATTCTTTTCGTTTGGATTTTCAGACCATGACAATTTGTGATCCGCTCTGCCGTGAACGAAATGATTTATTTAAATCAGTGTAGTAAGAAAATGTGGCCGTGTAGAAACCATTATTGCAACGTTAAGGATAGAAGTTTCTTTAATTATCGACTTCGTCGATGATCATGAGTCTAGGGACTCGATCTCTAAGAGATTTGTCTGATAGTCTATCGATCTCTTCAGTACTTCACTGCTCTGATACTCTGGAATAAAAGAACGCAATGACATAAAAAAATACGTACATAATTATTTCCCCGCGCTTCTAAATCGGATCTCTTAACGCATCCTTCAGTAAAAAAAAAAAAAAAAAAAAAAAAAAAGATTCATACTCAGTACTCTATTGTCAGACTCAGATCAAACAAAGGTGCACAGAAAATTGACGTCAATCGTCCGCAAGTTCCCTTTAAGACAAGAGTTTTGAAAACGAAAATGAAATCTTTAAGTTTAACGTCCCACGGTTATGCTAAAGGAGACGGTGATAATGAGAAATGAGTGAAATGAAGTAAGTGGGAGGAAACGGGAGAACCCTGAGAAAACCCACGAGCACGGTGTTTGTCCACCGCAAAGTCCAAACGGCGCGAGCTGGGATCGAACCAGGGACCCCAAGCTCCGGAGGTGAACGCTCTACCACTGAGCCACCGCGCCCCCCACAAGAGTTTTAAATACAACAAACATGAAAGGAACATAGTGAATGTGCATGGGACAAATCAAACTAATAATTGATGTTTGTATGAAGTAACAAATTTCACTCTACCAACCCACGAATCCCTCAGAACACTTTCATAACCTAATAAATAGAACAATCGATTTCAGTACCCGTGGTTGCTAGACAGAAAGCTGCTGAGAGTGTATTTTTACGACTGTATATATTATGCTGCTACTAAATTATTTAAATAAAGAGTCCAGGTCTCCACTACTTGGATGTTACATGAAAGCGTATAGCAAAATCGCAGATGGTTCATTCTGTCACGAATTCGATTGAATTTTACGAAAATCCTTATGGCTTAATCTCTATGAGTGGTATTCAGAATCATTCTGACGTGAGATTAGCATCAAATTAAGGGCTTGACTACTGCATGATACATATATTAGTCGGACTATTTAGTACGGAGCTAGTCACGCGTCAGAACGACTCTAAATACGACCCTATATATATTGTATGAGACTATTTATATTTGTGTTATAAAAGTAAAGCAGCTTTTTTCAATCCAAATGTTCTATTGACAGACTCACGTTTATCTTTATTTCAGGTTCTGTACTTATATTACAAATGATGAAATCTTAAGAAGATGTAAAATATTTGTCTGATCATTGAATCTTGGAAATTTAAATTATTGATGCACTATACGTTATGAATTTTTCGTAAGCACAGACAACGAGTCTCTCAGCGGGAACTAACTGAAAGATGCTTCGAAAGACAAAGTTGAAAGATCAGAAAGTAGATAAAGATTCTGCGGAGAAGTTCCGAAGTTCTAAGATGAAACCTTCAACAAAGTCTTCCTCAAACCTGAACAAACCTTCCTCGAGTAATACAAAGAACTTGAACCACTCACAGAAAGGCAAGAAGACGGGAGATCACAGACAGATGTTATCTCCATCAATTAATAAGCATTATGATAGTGAGAAAATAAGGAAAGGTCTAGAAAAGTATACACAACAAATAACAGAGCTAGAGAAAACATCACAATATCTACAAGAAGCCATTTGTGAGTTGTTATTAAGTAAGAGAAACTGCACACCAACACCTTTTGCTTTTGAAGAACCTGTTGATAAGATGAAATCAAGAAACAAGATTGGATTGAATTTAATGAACTATCTCTCGTTAATAGAATCTTATTTTGAAAACAACCCTACGGAAAGAGAATCAGCAATTAACTTAGTTAAAATGTATGAAAAGTTTGTCTGCCAAGTTAATCGCTTTAAAAGCAGGTTGCAGAATTTGATAAAATATTACTCAGCATCTACAATGGCCACTGGTGTCGAAGACCAACCAAAGGAAACTATCAATGCTAGTGCTAGTTCTCTATCTTGTCTTTCAAGAACTCCAGAGAGAAATGTAATCTACATACATGATCCTTCTTATGACTGCTCGACCTGTACATCGTGGATTCAGGGAGGAAAAGAATTCCTTCAGAACTTAAAGGATGTTGGTAAAAAACCAAAAGTACAACAAAAGAGTTCTACTACGCGGAAACAAAAGATAAACCAGACACGAAGTGTGAAAGAAGTATCAAGTCAAGCGAGTAAAGTACATATAAATAAGTTGACATCTTTGAATAATCTCAGCTGTAAAGGAATGTCTTCAAAGAAATTAATTAAGCACAAGGATTCCACTCGAAATATAATTCCAAATCAGTCCAAGTCCTCAACGTCTCCAGTTGTTCGAGCTACAAACAAGAATGCAGCTCTTCAGAAACTAACAGGTAACCAGACTTCCGCTAATACTACCTCGGAATCTAATCAACGAACGAAGTGCTTCGAGAGACCTACTAATCCCAGAGCAATTTCTTCAGAAATTAAAGGCGACTCAAGAGAACGTGAGACTTCTAAGCTTCATTCGCATAGCACCAAACGTTCGACCAGTCATAACACGAACAGCGGACATAAAAGTGCAGAAACAAGTAAAAATGTAATTGGAGCCATAACAGAATCAGATTACATAAAACTATTGTTTACTAGTAACTGGAATTCCAGAAAACAGCTGAAAACTAGATGTAAACATGAGCGTGGATCTAGTAACCATAAACCATGTCAGATGTCAGATAAACTCACTCAACATAATACAAAATTTGAACCTCATTGTGTTTCAGCTGTGACGAGTGGAACTAAGGTCAAAAGTCAACGTGGACGTTCCGAGACGCTTTCTTCTCATCAAAAAGCAAAACCAAAGGCATCTACTTCAACAAAAGGGAGAAATAAAGTTAAAAAGTCATCATCTCAAAACCATAACAAATTAAACAAACAAAAACAGGGAAAATTGAAGATTAAAAAAACTGATTCAGAATCGTCACCGAAAGAAGGAAACAGTCGCGTAACAAAATTATTAACGTTAAGTGAATGTTATGAATTGCTACGCAATTCAAGGTATTTAGGCCCTGAGGATTTTATGATTGATAAACAACAATCTACAGCAGTAAATGGAAGCAAAAATATAGCAACGGAGGAATCATTAAGGAAGCGAAAGAGAGAAGTATCACCATGCAGTATTTCATGTGAAGATAACAAAAACAAAAAACAAGAGTTGAGCAAATGTGATGAGGAAATAAAACCGATCACCAAAAGACCAAAGCTCAAAATCAGTAAAGCTAAGAAGAACAAGAGAAATAAGAAAACTCAGGTGAATGAGGGAAAGCTACTGAAATATCAGATGAGCTTGTATGTCGATGCACTTTTTGATGGAAAAATTGAACTAAAGCAACCGCGGAATAAACACTCATTTATTCAGGATGAAACTGGCGAAGATAAGTTGAGTCTCCCAATCAGTGAACTTTTCGTTAAAGACTGGGATGAAGGAATTGATTCGAGTTTCAGTGATATTGAAAATGATTTAGAAGTTTCAAAAGATTTCATACAATTTAAAATGAGTTATTGTTCTACCTACCTCCCCAAATCTTCAAACTCCAGGATCAAATTTCAAGAATATACTGACGAAGTTCTAGATACGAATCTTCAGGAAGCTCAGTGTCAAAATCACAAGCTTAATCGCAAGATTACTTCTTCTGTTAGTATGGACACAGCCAGGGTAAGATCATGCAGCAGAGAACGCAGTACCAAGGCATCTTTCAATGCTAGGAAAGTCATGTCTGACGTTTCTTTACTCAAAACTCCGAAGTGTAAGTTGTGTTCTGACATTGAGGATGGCCAAAATTCTTATTAGCTTTCCAAAAATCGAATAAAATATTGCCATTCCTTGATGAATAAATTCCCGCAAATCTTATGGATATGTTATAATTAGAAGTTTATTATACATATTGATAATTGTATTTTGTGAAAGAATTAAGGTTAAAATGTTTTGGAAATATTGAAGACATCCTCTTTTAAGACTTAAAATTTCAAATTTTGCATTCAACAAAAATTTTCATTGCTATGTTTTCAATCTGTAGGAAAACCTTTTGTATTTATCTTTCAAATTTTCCAGAAATTTTCAAGTGTATTAGTAACTATTTGATGACATCATACAAAATTAAAGTTTAAAATGTATTATTTGTTTTGTTTATTCCTTGTGAAGACAGTTTGATCTTGACGTCAGATACAGCTCTGGCATCTTTAAAGATGTTTCAAGCATCTGGGTCTCTGCATCCTTGTTGGAGTTTGGAAATCTTGCAGGGAGGAATAACATTGAATTCAGCAGACTATGCCTTAACCGAAGTATATTTCAATAGAAACTAGATATTGACAAAACACATTTTTATAAAAATTGGAAAGAAACTTGTAGAAAATCCAAAAAAACACAAAGAAGAAAATTTGATCTTCTTCTAGACCCCTTACAGATTTTAAAACCGAAACCGGTAGTCGGTAGCAAATTTAACCGTTTTTAAAGAATTAATATAGAAGTTTTCGAAAACTGTTTTCGGTTTTCAATTTTTCTCGGAACATGATAAGGCGCGTAAAATAGTGTGTGCAAGAACGTGAGAGCCATCTTCAACACTTACTGTAAAGCACTTTCTTCCTTTTTTTTCAAGCCAGTACGGGTCGCCATCTACAAGTGAGTAATTATCTTCATCGTATTTTTTGCAAAAAAAAAAGTACTTTATTGATAAATGACATTGCCCAAGATGTACGAGGATGAGTCACACCTGTAGTAGTATTTTTGCTCGAATATTGTAGCCAGAATGCAATATTTAACTTTAAAAAAAAATTCTTTTCTAAATACGAATACAAATAACCTTTACAAGAGTCAACGCTGGTAAACAACAAGCAATTTTTGTCCCATCTGAAAAATATTGAATCGTACTAAACACGGGCGTCTCTGGTGGGGGTTTGAGGGGGACGCGTGCCCCCAATATTTTGAAATACAAAATATTCAATATCTTATTCTAATTTAATTTATTTACTAACGACAGAACAACATATAAATAACAATAATTATATTATTTTGGAATACAATATTCAGGCTGTGAAACGATTATAACATAGTTCTTGGTATACCTCAGGGGATCCGTGAAGGTAAGCAGAAATGGAATCGAACTGGTTGGGCTAGGTAGTAGCATTTAAATCACTTTCTTTGATGTCCCCCCAAATTTTACATGCCAGAGACGCAAGTGGTACTAGACATTTGCATTAAGAATTACTGTAACTATTTTTTTTTCTTTTCTGTTCCTCGCAATTGATTACAAACAATTTTCATTTTTTTAAACTACACTTCTGGTGCTTTAAACAATTACTATAATTTAACGTACGATTTGTCTCAAAGGTTTTAGTCTCAAAATATCTCCATAGACAACACTAACTTGTGTCACAAAAGGCATATCTCTATCATTCTTATTTCAAAAAATTTACTTGATAAATCTTGTGTTGCATTTCTTTTCGCACATTTGACACCTGGCTGAAAACGACTTACAATTTCGTGACGCCCTTTATCGGTACTGCTGGAATTCAATATGGTGTTGGACCACCCTTAGCCTTCATGGCAGCTTCCTCTCTCGCAGGCATACTTTCAATCAGGTGTTGGGGGGTTTCTTCGGGAATGGCAGCCCATTCTTCACGGAGCGCTGAACTGAGGAGAGGTATCGATGTAGGTCGGTGAGGCCTGGCACGAAGTCGGCGTTCCAAAACATCCCAAAAGTCTTCTATAGGATTCAAGTCTTGACTCTGTGCAGGCCAGTCATTACAGGGAAGTTATGGTCGTGTAACCACACCGCCACAGGCCGCGCAGTATGAACAGGTGCTCGATTGTGTTGAAAGATGCAACCGCCATCGCGAATTGCTCTTCTACAGTGGGAAGCAAGAAGGTGCTTAAAACATCAATGTAGACCTGCGCTGTAAGAGTGCCACGCAAAACAACATAGGGTGCAAGTCCCCTCCAAGAAAAACACGACTACACCTTAACACCACCACTTCCGAATTTTACTCTTGGCACTACACACGCTGACAGATGACGTTTACCGGGCATTCGCCATACCCACACCCTGCCATCGAATCGCAACATTGTGTACAGTGATTCGTCACACCACACAATGTTTTCCCACTGTTCAATCATCCCATGTTTACGCTCCTTACACCAAGTGAGGCGTCGTTTGGCATTTACCTGCGTGATGTGTGGCTTATGAGGAGCCGCTCGACCATGAAATCCAAGTTTTCTCACCTCACGCCTAACTGTCATAGTACTTGGAGTGGATCCTGATGCAGTTTGGAATTCCTGTGTGGTGGTCTGGATAGATGTCTGCCTATTACACTTTACGACCCTCTTCAACTGTCGGCGGTCTCTGTTAGTCAACAGACGAGGTCGGCCTGTACGCTTCTGTGCTATACGTGCCCTTCACGTTTCTACTTCACTATCACATCAGACACAGTGGACCTAGAGATGTTTAGGAGTGTGGAAATCTGGCGTAGAGACTTCTGACACAAGTGACACCCAATCACCTGACCACGTTCGAAGTCCGTGAGTTCCGCGGAGCGCCCCATTCTGCTTTCTCACGATGTCTAATGACTACTGAGGTCGCTGATAATGAGTACCTGGCAGTAGGTGGCAGCATGATGCACCTATTATGAAAAACGTACGTTTTTTGGGGTGTCCGGATACTTTTGATCACATAGTATATATATATAAAGACGGATGATTAAGATAAGGGAATGATGATTGAGGATTTGGTGGAATGATATTGTGGGAGGAAACAAGAATACCTTGACAAAACCAACGAATACGATGTCGTTCACCACAGATGTACGTAGCCGGGAATACAACCAGGGACCGCCCGCACGAAAAGTAAACGCCCTGCCCCTGAGCCACCGTGCCCCCCGAGAGAGTGAAAGGGAAACAACATACATTTCGGTTGATTAACTCATGGTCAATTAACTAAGTTTGGTTAATATCATTAGTCCCCTTATATTAAAAAGAAAGAGAGGCAATTTAGCGGTAAGCAAATGAAAGTTTTCCACAAGGATTGATTGCATCCAGAATTATCATAATACGAAGCTCAAACGCATCCATCTCTTCAATTATACAACCACTCTCATCCACTGTGACCTACTCTGACTCACCAAAATCTCATCATCAACTCTTACACATAATCCACGGCCTCTTTTACTGACTAAAGAGTTTACACTTGTAATAAAACGAGACTGTGAAGTTGTCACTAATCGGAGTTTGAATTTTTACGGTCAATCGCTCAAGCATCACTCTGTTACAAGAAGGGTGGATCTGACCTTTACGATATAAAATGGTAAAGTGTTTGTCAATGAGGAAATTGAAGCACTTGGAGGTGTGGGGAAATTAGTGTGTGCCTAAAATATACTTGTACCAAGAGAGTATTCTTGCGAGTGTTAATTTCTTACTACATTCCAAAAGAAACTTCTATTCGCAGAAAAATACTTCTGTACAACAGGGGTGCCCACAAAGGGGGGCTATGACGCAAACTCTGTCATTGAAATATTTGGGGGGTTAAAAATCTATATAAATATGTTTGAGGGGGTGTAAAAATTAATCGAAAAGTTTTTTTTCATGGAAGAACACATACGGATAGACAATTGAAGGGGTGCGTCATGGACATGAGGGGGGGCACGACTGTTTACAATATGGAAAAGGTTATGATTTCTCAGTTCACAGTATTTTTCTCCAAAGACTTCAAAAATCAGTTATCCATATCGTATAAAGGTGCTCGGGTACTGTCTGTAAGAACATCTCCATAAAGTATGCTCATAATTGTAATTTGTGTAATCACTGAAACACCACGTTAAGTTACAAATATGCATAATTGCAATTATTATGAATATTTATTCAAAGTAGTTTACCTTCTAGTTTATGAAAAGGAAAGAAGAGACTTATTAAAAATTAGGTACAAAGTTGAAAAAACACTAGGGATGGGCACGAGCGAGTTTTCTTTGAAACTCTACTCGACTCGAAACATGCATCTTTCAGCTCGACTCGAGAACTCGACTCGAAAACTTTCCTCCAACTCGACTCGAATTTGTTTCGAGTCGAGTCGAGCCAAAACGAGCCAAATCCTGTGTGTAGTTCTAAATACGCTCCTCAAGTATCCTACTAAGACAATATAATTATTATCAATGATACTACTATAACACATTATTATTATTATTATTATTATTATTATTATTATAACATCATGTAAAAATATGAAGTGGTTTGTATCTGAATACTAAAAACTAGTTGACTGCCAATCTCGGTAGTCGTGAAGTCTAAGAGGCAAGCACTTCGTTCACAAGGTTCCGGGTTTATATTTCGGAGGAGAGTAGTAGGGGTCCGCGTATATCTCGCCGAGTCAGCAAAAATTTTTGTGACGTCATAGGACAAAGGTCAATGACCTTGGCCCGGGGTCAATGACCTAGGGGTACCTAGGACCACACTCTCTAAATTTTGGCAGGGGTACCTTGGCCCACCCTCTGAATTTTGGCAGGGGTACCTAGGACCACCCCCTTAAATTTTGGAAATTGCCAAATCTAAAAATTTGGTATGGTAGCCTAGGACCATAGTATGTACCTCTATCAGTATTGGGGGTCTATGTCGTTCCCTTTCATGGGTAAAAAATTGCCATATTTCAAATTTCGGGGGTTTTTGACCTAATTTATCCCCTTTGATGAGGTGTTATTATCCTATATGGTTATATGGGCGTATACAGGGGTCCATTACCTTTCATAAGACATGGGTATATTAATGCACCCTTCAAAAATTTGGGAGGGGTACCTTGGCCCATCCCTTAAATTTTGGAAATTGCCCAATTTAAACATTGGGTATTATAGTACAAGACCCTAATATGTATTATGATAAATTTGGGTGGTCCACCTCGTTCCCTTTTAGGGGTATAAAATTGTCAAAATATAAACGTAAGCAATACGTTGTACCACGTGTTTGGTCTTTTGGCCCAAATTATCCTCTTGGATTAGGTCCTATTACCTTATATGGTTATATGGTTATGTAGAGGGGTCTATTTCTTATCATAAGACTTAGGTACATTTGTGCACCCCTTTAAAATTTGGGAGGGGTACCTTGGCCCACCCCTTAAATTATAGAATTTGACCATTTTACACATTTGGTATAATAGTATAGGACCCTAATATATATTACTATAAATTTGGGTGGTCCACCTCGTTCCCTTTCATGGGTACGAAATTGCCAAATTTTTAGTACAACCACGTGTTTCGTTTTTGACCTAATTTATTCCTTGGATGAGGTCCTATTACCTTATATGGTTATATGGTCATGTATAGGTGTCCATTTCCTATCATAAGACATAGGTACGTTTGTGCACCCGGAAGGGGTACTTTGGCCCACCCTTAAATTTTGGAAATTACCCATTTCATATATTTGGTATTATAGTATAGAACCCTAATATAGATTACTATAAGTTTGGATGGTTCACATCGTTCCCTTTCATGGGTACAAAATTGACAAATTTTAGTACAACCACGTGTTTCGTTTTGACCTAATTTATTCCCTTGGATGAGGTCCTATTACCTTATATGGTTATATGGTCATGTATATTGGTCCATTTCCTATTATAAGACATGGGTATATTGATGCACCCCGGGAGGGGTACCTTGGCCCACCCCTTTAATTTTGGAAATTGCCCATTTTATATATTTGGTATTATAGTATAGGACCCTAATATAGATCACTATAAATTTGGGTGGTCCACCTCGTTCCATTTTAGGGGTACAAAATTGCCAAATTTTAGTACAACCACGTGTTTGGTTTTTGGCCCAATTTATTTCCTTGGATGAGGTTCTATTACCTTATATGATTATATGATAATGTATAGGTGTCCATTCTCTATCATAAAACATAGCTACATTGATGCACCCCTTTAAATTTTTGGGAGGCCAATCTTTTTAAATTTTTGAAATTTTCCAGTTTAAGCATTCGGTATTATAATGCAGGACCTCAACATGTATCATGATAAATTTGGGTGGGGTAAAAAAATTGCCAAAATATAAACATAAGCAATATGTTGTACCACGTGTTTGGTTTTTGGCCCAATTTCTCCCCTTTGATGAGGTTCTATTACCGTATATGGTTATATGGTCATGTATATAGGTTCATTTCCTATCATAAGACATGGGTACATTGATGCATCCTTTAAAAATTGGGAGGAGGTATATTGGCTCATCCACTCGGTTTTAGAAATTGTTTAATATAAGCATTTGGTATCATAGTACAGGTCTTCAATATGTATCACTATAAATTTGGATGGTCCACCTCGTTCCCTTTCATGGGTAAAGAACTACCAAAAATCAAATTTCGGAGGTTATTGACCCCTCTGATAAGGATTTAACACGTTATATGGGTATGTACAGAGGTTTATTACCTTCATATGTTTATGTTCCCTTTTAAATTTGGGAATTATCAAATAACAAAATTCGGTAAATGGTTTCTAGGACCCATTGTAGATGTTGGTGTTCCTCTTATGGCCAAATATTCAAAATTTAAAGGTTATTGACCGGCTTTATTATTGAATAAGTACAGGATTTATTACTTTTTCATAAGACATAGGTGTATTTGTGTACCAATCTTAAATTTTGGGAGGGGTACATTTCTTATTGTCGTATCAATAATTGGTAATTGTTCTTAAAATTGGATAGTATCTCATTCATTGGGTAAATCATTGTCAAATATGAGTATGATCACGTGATAAGTTATTGACCTATGATGGGATTAGGAGTCCAGGACATTGGTACATTTAACCATTGTAGGATAATTTGAGAATTGTCAAATGAAATTACGTCATTGGTTTTGATTATTCCAGCCTATGGACCAAATATAAACGTAAGCAACACGATGTAACACGTTATTGACCTTGATGAGGTAGTGTACAGGGATTCATTTCCTTTGTTGTGGGACTTCTTAAGTTTGAGTACACACACTTGCAGAAAACAGTTGGTTCTACTCAGGTAAACAATTGAGGAACATTATTGCCGTTATTGAACATATAATGATATGATTAATTCTAAGACTTAGGTATATCGAGAGAAGTATTCCTTAAATTTGGGAATTGTGATAAACAGAACTTTAACATAACAGCGCGAAATTTGAAACAATACATTGAACTTTAGTCACAGCTCATAGTCTAAGATCATTTGTGGTGATTGATTGGACCTTGAGCTTTAGAAATCTGATAGCTAACCTTATTGAATCTTATGACTCATAGTCTTAAGGGAATACACGCTACAACACTGAAATTTAGTCACAAGGTGATGTAATCTGACACTGGCAAAGTTATTGTTGATGCAATTTGATTGGTTGATCACTATCTTTCGTGCAATCTGATTCGCTGATCACTATCTTTCGCGCAATCTGATTGGTTGATGAGTTTCAAATCTTTGCTGCATTCAGTTTTGTTTTGTGTGACATTTAAAAATTATTTGAAATTTTTGTTTAAAACTTTGGTTTGACATTTTTTTGTTTGATATTTTTAGTTTGAAAGTTTTGGTTTCGAAATTTTTGTTTCAAAATTTTTATTTGAAAAATTTTTATTTGAAACTTTGGTTTGACACTTTTAGTTTGAAAATTTTTGTTTGAAATTTTTGTTTCAAAAATTTTTGTTTGAAACTAGTTTGAAATTTTTTCGTTTGAAATTTTTAGTTTGAAAATTTTGTTTCAAAATTTTTGTTTCAAAATTTTTGGTTGAAATTTTTGTTAAAAGTTTGGTATTGACATTTTTAAAAGTTTGTGCACTCATTATTAAAGAATCGGAACTGTTTAGAACAAAAACCTCTGGCAACATTGTTTATCATGGTGCAATAGTACACGTCAGAACATGGGGTTGTACTTGAAATGAAAAACACAAATCATTGAAATGGATCAATTTATTACACTGCACTGGTTAATCACATACATCCATACCAGATAAAGGATCTGGATATTGTCGATACAATGTATTTTGAACTTCTTGCACTAGTTTATCTTTAGCGTATAATTTTAATTCTAATTGAAGTCTTTTAAGGTCTATTGCAATATCAATTGGTGGAAACTCAATGTCCATTTGATCAAAAAATAAACTGTTTATCAATACAGGTATGCACCCACGAACGATGTTGACAACCATCACAATATATAGATACATGTTGTACAATATGCATAACACGTTTTTCAAAATAGTACTTTTTCAGGAATATACTTGTTTTGTTGCACACTTCCACTGCATGTTTAACACACTGGAATACGCTGATGAATTTGTTCCATTCCGTTTGCGTTAGATACACCATGTTGCGACGGACATGCAATGTACTCTTTTTACGTAACAGCATCATCATCTCTTCGAGGACTGTACGCAGCACCACTTCATGATTTGAGCCTAATGATTTGACTATGGTCACGTTCAGCTCGGTGTCAATGACCAAGGGGTACCTAGGACCACCCCCTCTAAATTTTGGCAGAGGTACCATGGCCCACCCCCTAAATTTTGGCAGGGGTACATAGGACCACCCCCAACCTTTAAATTTTGAATATTTGGCCATAAGAGGAACACCAACATCTACAATGGTCCTAGAAAACGTTTACCGAATTTTGTTATCTGATAATTCCCAAATTTAAAAGGGCACATAAACATATAAAGGTAGAAGTACATACTATGGTCCTAGGCTACCACACCCAATTTTTAGATTTGGCAATTTCCAAAATTTAAGGGGGTGGGCCCAGGTACCTCTCCCGGGGGTGCATTAATATACCTATGTCTTATGAAAGGGAATGGACCCCTGTATACGCCCATATAACTATATAAGGTAATAGGACCTCATCCAAGGAGATAAATTAGGCCGAAAACCAAACACGTGGTATAACGTATTGCTTACGTTTATATTTTTGGCAATTGTGTACCCTAATAGGTAATGAACCTATATACATGACCATATAACTATATAAGGTAATAGGACCTCATCCAAGGAGATAAATTAGGCCGAAAACCAAACACGTGGTATAACGTATTGCTTACTTTTATATTTTTGGCAATTGTGTACCCTAATAGGAAATGAACCTATATACATGACCATATAAACATATAAGGTAATAGGACCTCATCCAAGGGAATAAATTAGGTCATAAACGAAACACGTGGTTGCACTAAAATTTGGCAATTTCGTGCCCATGAAAGGGAACGAGGTGAACCATCCAAATTTATAGTAATCTATATTAGGGTCCTATACTATAATACGAAATATATGAAATGGGTAATTTCCAAAATTTAAGGGGTGGGCCAAAGTACCCCTCCCGGGGTGCATAAATGTACCTATATCTTATGATAGGGAATAGACCCCTATACATAACCATATAACCATATAAGGTAATAGGACCTCATCCAAGAGGATAAATTGGGCCAAAAGACCAAACACGTGGTACAACGTATTGCTTACGTTTATATTTTGACAATTTTGTACCCGTAAAAGGGAACGAAGTGGACCACACAAATTTATCATAATAAATATTAGGGTCCTGTACTATAATACCCAATGTTTAAATTGGTCAATTTCCAAAATTTAAGGGGTGGGCCAAGATACCCCTTCCAAATTTTTCAAGGAGTGCATTAATATACCCATGTCTTATGAAAGGTAATGGACCCTGTATACGCCCATATAACCATATAGGGTAATAATACCTAATCAAAGGGGATAAATTAGGTGGGCAATTTCTTAAATTTAAGGGGTGGGCCAAGGTACCCCTCCCAAATTTTTAAATGGGTGCACAAATATATCCATATCTTATGAAAGGGAATGGGCCCCTATACATGACCATATAACGGATTCGTCAGCAACTGTGATGAAATCATGAATTCAAACGTCAGCACATTCCTTTCCAATGACGTCAGCCGTAGTTCTATAAATCAGCAAGTACAGTGTCAGCCCATGTAATCATTTGAGCAAGTGCTTTTCAGGAGGAAAGATGTGTACCTCTAACGATAAAGAATTCCTCTTCGCAAGCTATTATCCAATAAATATATTTCAAACAAAACATGTGATGATTGGTATCAGTGCTAGAGCATTCGAACCAGTGATTCGATTGGGCAAAGCAGAACAATTTGGTGTACAACTGACCTGTGAAGAATGGCAAATACTATGTTCACGAATCGATCAAATGAATTATTATTTTCATGATGAGGTAAATATGACCATAGTCAAATCATTAGGCTCAAATCATGAAGTGGTGCTGCGTACAGTCCTCGAAGAGAAGATGGTGCTGTTACGTAAAAAGAGTACATTGCATGTCCGTCGCAACATGGTGTATCTAACGCAAACGGAATGGAACAAATTCATCAACGTATTCCAGTGTGTGAAACATGCAGTGGAAGTGTGCAACAAAACAAGTATAATCCTGAAAAAGTACTATTTTGAAAAATGTGTTATGCATATTGTACAACATGTATCTATATATTGTGATGGTTGTCAACATCGTTCGTGGGCGCATACCTGTATTGATAAACAGTTTATTTGTGATCAAATGGACATTGAGTTTCCACCAATTGATATTGCAATAAACCTTAAAAGACTTCAACTGGAATTAAAATTATACGCTAAAGATAAACTAGTGCAAGAAGTTCAAAATACATTGTATCGACAATATCCAGATCCTTTATCTGGTATGGATGTATGTGGAGTGTAATAAAATGATCCATTTCAATGATTTGTGTTTTTCATTTCAAGTACAACCCCATGTTCTGACGTGTACTATTGCACCATGATAAACAATGTTGCCACAGGTTTTTGTTCTAAACAGTTCCGGTTCTTTACTAACGAGTGCACAAACTTTTAAAAATGTCAAACCAAACTTTGAAACAAAAATTTCAAACAAAAATTTTCAAACAAAAAATTTCAAACCAAATTTTCTTTTAAGCAGTTCCGGTTCTTCACTAATGAGTGCACAAACTTAAAAATTTGAAACCAAAATTTTCCAAAAAAAATTTCGAAACAAAAATGTTGAAACAAAAATTTTAAACAGAAAAAATTCGAATATTTTTTAAACTAAAATTTCAACAAAAAATTATCAGTTTTGAGACGAAAAATTTTAAACAAAAAATTTCAAACGAAAAAATTTCAAAATTTTGAAACAAAGAAATTACAAACAAAAAGTTTCAAACAAAAAAAAAATTGAAACAAAAATTCAAAAAAATTTCGAAACAAAAATTTTCAAACTAAAAATTTCGAACGAAAAAAATTTGAAAAACATTCATAAAACTTTTGAAACAAAAATTTTTAAACTAAAAATATCAAACGAAAAAATGTCAAACCAAAGTTTCAAATAAAAAAATTTCAAACAAAAATTTTCAAACTAAAAATATCAAACCAAAAAAATGTCAAACCAAAGTTTTAAACAAAAATTTCAAATACTTTTTAAATGTTAAACAAAACAAAACTGAATGCAGCAAAGATTTGAAAATCACCAACCAATCAGATTGCGCTAAAGATAGTGATCAGCGAATCAGATTGCACGAAAGATAGTGATCAACCAATCAAATTGCATCAACAATAACTTTGCCAGTGTCAGATTACATCACCTTGTGACTAAATTTCAGTGTTGTAGCGTGTATTCCCTTAAGACTATGAGTCATAAGATTCAATAAGGTTAGCTATCAGATTTCTAAAGCTCAAGGTCCAATCAATCACCAAAATGATCTTAGACTATGAGTTGTGACTAAAGTTCAAAGTATTGTTTCAAATTTCGCGCTGTTATGTTAAAGTTCTGTTTATCACAATTCCCAAATTTAAGGAATACTTCTCTCGATATACCTAAGTCTTAGAATTAATCATATCATTATATGTTCAATAACGGCAATAATGTCCGTCAATTGTTTACCTGAGTAGAACCAACTGTTTTCTGCAAGTGTGTGTACTCAAACATAAGAAGTCCCACAACAAAGGAAATGAATCCCTGTACACTACCTCATCAAGGTCAATCACGTGTTACATCGTGTTGCTTACGTTTATATTTGGTCCATAGGCTGGAATAATCAAAACCAATGACGTAATTTCATTTGACAATTCTCAAATTATCCTACAATGGTTAAATGTACCAATGTCCTGGACTCCTAATCCCATCATAGGTCAATAACTTATCACGTGATCATACTCATATTTGACAATGATTTACCCAATGAATGAGATACTATCCAATTTTAAGAACAATTACCAATTATTGATACGACAATAAGAAATGTACCCCTCCCAAAATTTAAGATTGGTACACAAATACACCTATGTCTTATGAAAAAGTAATAAATCCTGTACTTATTCAATAATAAAGCCGGTCAATAACCTTTAAATTTTGAATATTTGGCCATAAGAGGAACACCAACATCTACAATGGGTCCTAGAAACCATTTACCGAATTTTGTTATTTGATAATTCCCAAATTTAAAAGGGAACATAAACATGTGAAGGTAATAAACCTCTGTACATACCCATATAACGTGTTAAATCCTTATCAGAGGGGTCAATAACCTCCGAAATTTGATTTTTGGTAGTTGTTTACCCATGAAAGGGAACGAGGTGGACCATCCAAATTTATAGTGATACATATTGAAGACCTGTACTATGATACCAAATGCTTATATTAAACAATTTCTAAAACCGAGTGGATGAGCCAAGATACCTCCTCCCAATTTTTAAAGGGTGCATCAATGTACCCATGTCTTATGATAGGAAATGAACCTATATACATGACCATATAACCATATACGGTAATAGAACCTCATCAAAGGGGAGAAATTGGGCCAAAAACCAAACACGTGGTACAACATATTGCTTATGTTTATATTTTGGCAATTTTTTTACCCATGAAAGGGAACAAGGTGGCCCACCCAAATTTATCATGATACATGTTGAGGTCCTGTACTATAATACCGAATGCTTAAACTGGAAAATTTCAAAAATTTAAAAAGATTGGCCTCCCAAAAATTTAAAGGGGTGCATCAATGTAGCTATGTTTTATGATAGAGAATGGACACCTATACATTATCATATAATCATATAAGGTAATAGAACCTCATCCAAGGAAATAAATTGGGCCAAAAACCAAACACGTGGTTGTACTAAAATTTGGCAATTTTGTACCCCTAAAATGGAACGAGGTGGACCACCCAAATTTATAGTGATCTATATTAGGGTCCTATACTATAATACCAAATATATAAAATGGGCAATTTCCAAAATTAAAGGGGTGGGCCAAGGTACCCCTCCCGGGGTGCATCAATATACCCATGTCTTATAATAGGAAATGGACCAATATACATGACCATATAACCATATAAGGTAATAGGACCTCATCCAAGGGAATAAATTAGGTCAAAACGAAACACGTGGTTGTACTAAAATTTGTCAATTTTGTACCCATGAAAGGGAACGATGTGAACCATCCAAACTTATAGTAATCTATATTAGGGTTCTATACTATAATACCAAATATATGAAATGGGTAATTTCCAAAATTTAAGGGTGGGCCAAAGTACCCCTTCCGGGTGCACAAACGTACCTATGTCTTATGATAGGAAATGGACACCTATACATGACCATATAACCATATAAGGTAATAGGACCTCATCCAAGGAATAAATTAGGTCAAAAACGAAACACGTGGTTGTACTAAAAATTTGGCAATTTCGTACCCATGAAAGGGAACGAGGTGGACCACCCAAATTTATAGTAATATATATTAGGGTCCTATACTATTATACCAAATGTGTAAAATGGTCAAATTCTATAATTTAAGGGGTGGGCCAAGGTACCCCTCCCAAATTTTAAAGGGGTGCACAAATGTACTTAAGTCTTATGATAAGGAATAGACCCCTCTACATAACCATATAACCATATAAGGTAATAGGACCTAATCCAAGAGGATAATTTGGGCCAAAAGACCAAACACGTGGTACAACGTATTGCTTACGTTTATATTTTGACAATTTTATACCCCTAAAAGGGAACGAGGTGGACCACCCAAATTTATCATAATACATATTAGGGTCTTGTACTATAATACCCAATGTTTAAATTGGGCAATTTCCAAAATTTAAGGGATGGGCCAAGGTACCCCTCCCAAATTTTTGAAGGGTGCATTAATATACCCATGTCTTATGAAAGGTAATGGACCCCTGTATACGCCCATATAACCATATAGGATAATAACACCTCATCAAAGGGGATAAATTAGGTCAAAAACCCCCGAAATTTGAAATATGGCAATTTTTTACCCATGAAAGGGAACGACATAGACCCCCAATACTGATAGAGGTACATACTATGGTCCTAGGCTACCATACCAAATTTTTAGATTAGGCAATTTCCAAAATTTAAGGGGGGTGGTCCTAGGTACCCCTGCCAAAATTTAGGGATGGGCCAAGGTACCCCTGCCAAAATTTAGAGGGTGTGGTCCTAGGTACCCCTAGGTCATCGACCCCGGGCCAAGGTCATTGACCTTTGACCTATGACGTCACAAAAATTTTTGCTGACTCGGCGAGATATACGCGGACCCCTACTACTAGGAGAGTGATGGTAGGCATGGGGTCATACGTTTATAGGACCCACCAAATTAATTGTTCTAAGACTTAAAGTACATTCCCAGGGAAAGTGCATTCCTTGGCATCTCTACCAGAAGCTGGTAGACCTCGGATCAGCTTAATTTCCTGCGTAATGATTGAAAACAGTATAGTATTACACAATGAAAATTCTCTTCGGTGCTAGCGGTTCCGGGTTTGCTTCCCGCTGAGGGCACTCAGTCGAAAATGTGTAAAAAGCGTTTTTAGGCCAATGATCCTGAATTAGGATTTTCTCATTTACACCAGCCCAATGCCGATGTGGTACCTAATATGTAGGTCCCAGGCCGCTTCCTTCCTTCCCCAATCCTTTCTTCCTTCCCTTTCCCCGGAGACTGTGCTCGTCGAGGCATGTCTTCCCTAAACGTGACGGGCTAAATGGCCATAGGTGGCGACAGCCCAGAAATTTAAAATCCATCCACAATGAAAATTATAGCACCTTTTCTGTTCCTAGCTGTTCACCCTCCGTTATACTAATAACTTAGATAGCAGAACACACTTAAAATAAAAGAACGTTTTATTGTTTAAAGAGACCTAATGTCATGTCGACTGTTGTTCTGCGCTCCCCTCCCTACTTCCACAACACGCACTGATTGAAATTTCATCGAGAAGCATTCAAAAGGCTGATAGGTCTAGATCATGACAAATCTGTTAGACGAGATTTCTTTGCGTAAGACAATTGGAAGTTAGCTTCTAATTTCAGAACTATAATTTGTGATGCTTTTGATCTTCACTTCATTTATAACTTCAATGGTATCTCCCTCAAAAAAAACTGGGGATGCGGTGAGTTACTCAGGGCAACCACTATTTCGGGGCAAAATTTGGGAAACTTAAATAAAATACACTTCTAGTCTCCTTTTGTGTCATAAACAATATTTTTTCCCATATTATTCTAGATATTCTTACATCCTTAGTCTTGAAAAAGATTAGCTCACTCATTCCACATGATCTATTGAAATATTCAATATTTTAATGTTCGTGGCAAACGCTACGTATTATTACCACAAAAATATTATAGGCATGTCCTTTGGACAAATCACCTAGGTGGACCGCAGTGGCTCAGTGGTAGAGCGTTCACCTCGGGTGCATGGGGTCCTTGGATCGATCCCAGCCCGTGCCAAGTGAACTTTGTGGTGGTCAAACACTGTGTGCGTGAGCTTTCTCGGTGTTCTCCCGTTTCCTCCCACTTTTTTCATTCCACGATTTCTTTCATTTCTCATCAACACCGTCTTGAGTTGAGTTGATTTTGAGTTTAACGTCCCGTTCAGCAGCGAGGCTATATGAGACGTGGACCTACTGATTAACGTGGAATCCGAACCACATGAGCTCCCGCCGGGAATCGAACCCGGGCTTCCCACGCCAAAGACGCGTACGCTAACCGCTTAGCCACGGATGAGCTCTCAACACCGTCTTCTTCAGCCTAGTTGGCATAATCGAGGAACGTAAAACTTAAATATTTAATTTCATTTTCTTTCGAATCAGCTAGGCCGCTACTTAGACAAGCTTATAAGTATTTTCTTTCCGCATCTTTCTGTTGATTTTTTGTTCCCCAATCCTCTCACTATCTAGAAGTTTGGAGGTTTTACCGCTTCAAACAAACGTACAGGACACGAAAAAAAAAGAACATTTTGTCCGGTTTGCCGACGGTAGATTCACAAAATACGAAATATATGAGTAAATACATTGTTCCGAACAGCATGTTGTAAATCATAACCAGTCGGTCTTCAGAGAAAAAGTTTATTTTTCCCTCCCAACTGTAAAAGACAGGAACACAGATAAAGTATAACCGCTATTGGCAGATGCGGATATAACAGGTTGCCAGATCTACATATTTATTTTTAGATCTAGGGATTTTTCGTCACAATACGGAAAACCAGATTTTTTAAAAGTGTGGTCTGTAGATTTTCTGTAGTGTAGGAGAATATACTCAAAAATATTGTATGGCACATAGTTTTTTTTTCAGTGAGGTCAATGAACTATGCAAGACCTATATTTTACTCCTTGAAGGTATCTTACTAGGGAGAAAATGCGAGGACTGATAATTGTCAAAAGAATGTTTCGATGTCTTCACCTTCCTTTTCCCTCTTCCGTCTTAGGTTTCCTCTATCCTACAAGATGTTTGTCATAAATAGAAAATAATGACCATAGAACAAACAAACTCGACCTTCCTTTCACCTTATGTAGATGTCAACTGTTGAACTTGCCGCTATTCTAATACTATCACATTGCTGCACGAAGCATTGTTGTTAGCAGATGAGTGCTAAACAGTTAATATGCCTAAGATATATCGAGTCTCTCCTATAGGTTTCTCTATTATTATTGCATTCACGTAATTTCTTGATGAATGCATTTGCTACCTATGGATGCGTTTGTATCTATAATTGAGTATTGTATATAAGTCTAAAGTGAAAATTAACTGTTACGTTAAGGAAACTTTAACTGGGAACAGTGGTCATTTTGCTACCTCTTTCCTGCCAAATGGCGAATATGCTTGGCCTCTATGTGTGCCGTCCCGGCTATATTCTCGACAAGTTCATTCCACCATATCATTCGTTTCTTATCATCAGCGTTTAGCCTCCACGGCATAAGTGTGAGACGTCAACCTGAAAGATTTAGTTTCATTTTGTGGAAGTTCCTTCAGAGCTTTTGCCGGTGGGAATCATTTAACGCAGATGGTTTGAGATAAGTGAAAACTTACCATGAAGTGCACACGATTGGTGACTTTTTGCTTTTAAGTTTCCTTGTTTGTACTTTAAAAAATGGTTTAAACCTTTAAAAAGTTATTACGGGATGTATATTTTCAGAATACGTGACAAAACGTACTAGCGACAAAACGTACCACCGACAAAACGTACCATTTACCCTGAGGGATGCTTGTGAAGGGTTTTCTAAAAACACTTTAAATAATGATAAGCGACAAAACGTACCACTTGACTGGAGGGCTACTTGCGAAGAGTCTTCCAATCAGCCATCAAATAATGACAGGCGACAAAACGTACCACTTGATAGGACAGCATATAAGTATATATATATCGGCCAAAATAAGGTTGAAAGTTGAACAGATTGGTGGTGAGAAGAGTACCGATGCAAGACCAAGACTACGACTAAGGCTAAGACTAAGACCATACATGCAAGATTCTCACCAGACCAGCAAGAATCTTCCATATGCAATATTTGAATATTTGCTGATTTCCATCACACTTTATCCAGTCTTTGGACCAGGGACGGATAGGTATTATTAGAGGGGCGCGGGCGCTTTCTCCCACAAGGGCCACCAGCATCTCAATGTCACAAATCAAGTTGCACAGTTTTCTTTCTACAGTAAGTCAATAGTATTAACAATTGACAATTAAAACCTGATATTCTTTCATCAGTATATTATTCTGAATTGTTCAAAATATTATATGAAGTTCAAGGAGAACGTATACTATATTTAAAAAAATTAGCAGATGTTTTAGTGTACTGGTTTTTGATGCTACTGTATCTATCACTTTTGCATTCGAAATATTTTTTAATATTTTTTTTTCAATAGACATCAACATAAATGTTTTCTAATGTTCCTGAGATATGGTACTCGTTAGCCTATTTTTAATGTATTTCATTTTATTTAAGTTTTGAAAAATTTCTTTTACATGTTACCTGAGTTACGGGCGAAGTCAATAAAAATTTGTATGCTGGAAACCTGGATAAGTATTAATGCAAAATTTACAATTCTGCAAAATTAAAAAGCACAACATTGAACAATTTTGCAACACGTTTAGCATTCGCTTTCCTTGTAAACAAATGTATTTTCTCCTAATTCTGAATCAGGACAGTCATTTTTTCTCGGTTGTGCTCGTCATCAACACTGACTTTCAAGGATATCCACGTCCTTCAAAAGTCCAAGAGGATACATTTATAGTATCCTTCGAAACTTCTTTACTGAAGTTTTTCAGAAAATATGTAAGTTTATCGAAAGGCACGTCTGGAAGTTCTGTTACTTGGTTGAAGTGTCTAGGGTCCAAATAATCCATAAAGTACATTGCTTCTTGAATCTTGAAGAAATACTCGAAACTACCATGTCCAATATTGTGTTGAATGCTTCGATGCAGTACCTGGTCATTGGATAGAAGTAGCTTCATATTCATATTCACAGGAAAATCTTTGTCCATCTCTGAAGGCGAATTGTCGACAGGTCAATAGAAAAAAACATTCAGCAGAACAATGACACAGAATCAATGCAATTTTTTGTCAGATCACATATGACGTGATTGAGTATATGAGCGTAACACCACACGTGTAACTGAGTTTCTTAGTGGTTAAGCGGTTAGCGTATGCGCCTTTGCGTGGGAGACCTAGGTTCGATTCCTGGCGGGAGCTCATGTGCTTCGGATTTCCCGTAAATCAGTATGTCCCGTCTCATATAGCCTCGCTGCTAAAAGGGCCGTTAAACTCAAAATCAACTGAATCACAGTGTAACTGATCATAGGTGAATTGAAAAAATCCGAATATTGTCCTTGCATGTTATTTGAGCCATCGGTTGAATTTTCAATACATTTCTTAATATCAAGGTTCAACTTCTGCAGAATTTCCAGCAGTAAACCGCAAGGACACTGGCCTGTGGTAGATATGCATTTTACAATGACAACAATACTTTGTTTAACAACCATTTTAACAACATACCGTAAAACAACAGAGCACTGACCTGAAACTACTATACCTTGAGTAGTGTCTAATAGAACAGAAAATATTGAAGCTTGAGATACTTCTTTCGAAATATCTCCTTTGATAAGTGTGCTGATAGCATTCAAAACAAAATTCACCGTGTTTAGTAAAAGTTATGCGACCACTATCCTACTTACTTCCTCGTATATGACTCTTCTCGGTGACCTTATCTAAATTACTTTTAAGCGGAAGATCAAATTTGCTTAAGAAAGAAATAATATCCAAAAAGTTTCCATGATCTTTAGCTGTGTCTTTCAGTTTATAGGCTGCTACATTTCCTCTGTAAATGAGCCCTCTTTTACCAATGAGTTTCTGCACTTTGACATCTTGATACATTACCTGTCTGTTCTTCTCAACCTTATACTGCCGTTTTTTTTTACCTGTTCATGAGGAAGTAGTTTCTTAACATTATGTTCTCTTTTGTTAGATATGTAAGCTAATTTATTGGTTAATTTATTGTATTGGTCTAATGTATTTTGGAAAACTCGTGTTCTCTTACTCGCTGATAAACGTGTTTAATGTTACGTTTGTCACGTACAGAACCTTTAAGAGAAGTTTGTTCGATCTGGAGAATAACACTGTTCAACAACGAAAATGTAAATTGAACAAAATCAACTAATTCTTATTGATTTTGTGGTGCTGATCACGAATTTGAAAGTTATTTTCGAATATTGGCTCTACTTTTCGTTTTACAGGCATATCTAATAATAACGCTTTAAAAATAAATATATTCGCTTCGTTTGGGGTAAAATGTTACACTGATCCGGCAACACTGGAGAAACTATATGAACGCTTAGTTTCATTGTGTTCCTTATCTCAGTAGTGTTCTGCTATTGTTAGAAAAGACAGGTTTAGTGCAGTTATCAGCGTTTTGGGTGTCACGTTTGTGTAGTGCAGGACATAAAAATACAACTACAAGTACGCAAAAATACTGGTATTTCGAATGTATATTTTTAAATAGTTGTCGGAACTATTTTAAGTGACATTTTGAGGATTTCAATAAACAAAAATGCCGCGAAATTGTGTAAACAGTGCGGATAGCTTCTGCTACGTGTGTGGGGAAGTGACATTTTCCTCACAAAAGCAGACTATAACACCACTAATAAGAAAAGCCAATCAATATTACTTTGGTTGTAAAATTGGAGACCAAGATAAATCTTGGGCACTCCACATTGTGTCTAACATTTGTGCCAGCAATCTAAGAAATTGGATTAATGGGAAGGGGCGCTCAATGCCTTTTGCAGTGCCCATGATTTGGAGGGAGCCAAGCGACCACATCAGAGACTGTTATTTTTGTATGGTTCCTTCCGTCAAGAAGGGAATTTCCATGAAGAAGAAGCGGGCCTTGATCTATCCTAACATTCCTTCTGCAATGCACCCTGTTCCACATGGAGAAGGACTATCTGTTCCTGACCCACCTAAAGAATACGATCTTTTTTCTGATGATGATCAAGAGTAGTAGAAAATGGATCGATCTGGAACAGACCTGAGCCACTTTTGATCAACTCACAAGCCCCTGGGAAAATGACCACCATGCACCGTGAGACCACGGTCTTTTACGACCTCCATTTTAGGGGTGCATTCATTCCCTTTTACGAGCACTTTTAAGGGGGTGACCTCGTTCTCTTTTACGAGCTCCATTTTAGGGGGTGAACTCGTTCCCTTTTATGAGCATATTTTTCAACTCCTATGTTAATTACGAACACATAGAAGAACAGATAACACATAACACTACGTAACACACAGCAGAACAGATATCAGATAAGAATATGAAACATAGAAGGGGTGTATTCATTCTCTTTTACGACCTCCATTTTAGGGGTGAACTCATTCCCTTTTTTCAACCCTTATTTTAACATAGGAGATAACACATAAGATTACGAACGCATAAAAGAGAAGATAACACATAAGAGTACGTAACACACATCAGAGCAGATAATACATAGCACAGTTAATAAAAGAACATGGATTATTTTCCAACCCCTATTTTAACATGACAGTGAATACGAAACATAGTGAAGATTAGATAACACATAAGAGTACATAACACAACAAGGGTGTATTCGTTCTCTTTTATGAGCATATTTTCTTTTACGGGGGTAGCAAGACCCCCAACCCTCCTCCTTTCTCATCCAGGGCTTGGGACCGGCAATGGTGGAGTTTAAAAAAATAACATCATCATACTCTCATAAATGAATGAAGCATAATATCATTAGCATCAATAGTAGTGAGTGAGAATTTGTTTAAAAAATCCTGCATCGAATAACCAGATGCACGACATGCTAAATATAGGAAACAGTAATGTCCACAAAATTGAGATAAATCACCTTGAATACGTCTATTATTCCATGTATAATACAGACAGTTTCGTTTTAAAAACCTTATATGATGTTGTATATAGGGAGGTATACCATAGCTATCGAAATACTCTCCCACACACATATTAGATATATAAACAGCAACCCAATGTTCACCAGGCTTATCACTAGAATCAGTGTTTATAATTATAGCGGCTGGAAATGTATGAATAAACAAAGGTAACTCATCAGCAGCATACACACCAATAAAATGATCTTTAGGCAAATTTTGTTGTAATGCTTCATAAAGCTCAATTGTATTTAACATTTTCTTTCTTTAATTAATATATATTTTTCTCTGAAAATCAATTTCTAATTCTGAAGAGAATTCACCATAAATAATTGTTGTTACAGGAGATGGTAGTGCTTCTTTAAAATGAACCTCTAAACGTACACTTCCTTGCCGTTGTGGACTAGTATGAAATGCAGCACTTGCGCTTGAATCAGGAGTTAAATCAAACACCAGTAGAGTATAACCATTAGGATATTCAGCACGTGAAATATCATTACCTTGATTAGAATAATAAATACCTGAACCTGTAAATAACGTAGAATATGCTTGTACATATAGATTATTATCAAAATCCGTTTGTAATGGTTTGAAGGGGACTGGATTTCCATCAACATACAATGTAAAAAATGACATACTAAAATGTTGAAAATTGAATGGATTTGTTTGATAATTACCATTAAAAGCAGTATTAGTAACAAAACCAATAATAATACGTTTAGGCACTAGGCCTGAAAATAGATCTGGAAGTGTACTATCCATAATTCCTTGTGGCAGAGTTTCAGTCTTCACTTGCACTTTTGTTATAGGATATTTTACTCTAAATTTAGGATTTTGTAATACTTTATTTTGTGCTATTTTAACGGCCGGTGATACATCAACCTTTTTCACAAGCAATGTTGCATCTGTAATTACAACTTTTCCATCAGCATCTGCGTCGCCCATTAGACAAAATGTAGGTTTAGCTGGAATTAGTTTAATACGCAATTGTACACCATTCAGTAAAAATTTCTCCTGATTGAAAATATCAGCATGAATATAACCCAATAATTCAAATGACTGACTTAAAGCAGTGAGAAGAAAACGTTGTTTAAATCCTACATTAGCATCAGCCACACTGTCCATATGCCCTGCAGTATCTTTAAACCACATTGATGTTTGAAGATGCGTTGATTTAGCTTCAGCATTATAATTTAGTAGTTTTTCAATATACGATCGATATGGATATGTATGTGAAGAGTAGGAAATAAGTTGATTATTTAAATATACTTGCAATTCACTGAACATTGCATTGAGAAAATCATTTACAGGGCCGATTTTCTTATCGGCAGAAGTTAAATTAGAACCATCTGATTTAGTAATTTTACCTTTAACATATAACATTGTGTGCGGTAAGTCAATATAGTCATCCCCATGACCGGGGACTACAAATTCTATTGGTGCATTATCAGCTAATGAAGCCACAGGTTTATATGGAACTATTTTATTACCTATAATACTGGTTTGAGTGGGTAAACCAGCAAATAAATCTAATTCTGATTTCATACACTCACACTGCATTTTGGTCTTTTTTCTCTTTTCTTACTATTATATTCACACATGGTAAAATTTACAATACCGTATTACGTCTACGAAAATGTAATTTTACACATACACTGCCATATTGGAAAGGAAGTGGATTACCTGTACTATCTCTTAAATCAATAATAATTTGATCAAATTGTTTACGTTGCACAGTGACATAATGAGGATTATCAAAAATATGTACATTATTAACACCATGCTCTGTAATATTTGTATTTATAATACGTAACAATGGAGCTACGGTGTCACCCACCATTTGTGGTTCTACAATATCACTGTAAATATACATAAGTGTAGGTAGCGCTTTTTGTAAATCAGGTGGATAACGAGCATGATGAACAACTGCAATATCTTCTTGTTGAATATGATCAAAACCTAGTATTCGGGCTAGTTCAGGAGATAGGCGTACTTCTATATGCTTCTCTTGATCTTTTATTACTCTATTAACCTCAATTCGTTTCACTGATGCTTTGACTTTTAATTGTAAATTTAATATATCACTTTTATGATTAATTTGAGATAGAATATCATCAACATTATAATAGTGTCCTGGTAAGATTTTAGTTATGTTCCAGCTTTCTGTATTCATGAGACGATAATAAATATTATTTGTATATTTGGAAACATTCTGAAATGAACTTGTATAATGCACTTCAACAACAGCTGTTTCCCACACTCCTTTCTCCAGTACAATAGGTTGATATAATTTAGTAGTATAACAAGCAAGAGTATTTTGAGGAAAATATTTCATAGAACTATTGCTAGGAAGTGTGAGATAAAAACTATCACTTTGCTCCATAGTCAATCAATCAAAAATATCTTTGGATCTTTTTATCCGTTTCACACCAGCACCACTAAAATGAACTTTCTTTCTTTTTCTTCTTCCAGATCCTTCCAACACCTGATTTAATTTATTTTGAGCTTTGTTTTTTAAATTTGTTTTGGCTTCTTGCCATCGATCTTGTAAAGACTCTTCAATAGGTCTATTATTATCTAGTACATCTCCTGCTACATTAATTCCTGTACGTATCAATTCTTTACCAACAGTTTTTGCACCTTGTTTTAATAAAGGAAATACAGTACGAAATAAACCTCCTAGAAAACTACCAATGCCATAACCTTCTTGATATGGTGCACCTCTATACACGTTATAATCACTTCCTGCTTGGTGTATGTAGTAATTGAGATAGGGCTCATTCATCTTTCTTTCTTTCTTTCTATATACTTAAAAATATCAATAGATAACAATAGAATATTATTATTATTATTGCTTATAAGTACACCATTTGCGTTTACGGGGTGGAGGACCATCTTCTTCTTCGTCTTCTTCGTCTTCTTCTGTTAGTTTTCTAATATAATCTATTCGTTGAGGATTACCAATGTACTCTAAAGGTATATTGGCTTTTGCTAATAATGTAGCAAAAGGTTTCCAGCCAGCAACTGAAATATTTTTCTTACGACATCTAACAAAATCGGATATCAAATCCACTATATTTGCACCTGGAATTAATTTATTATTAATATTCACATTTCCATTATCGTCCCATTGAATATTTGGATTTTGTTTCAATTTACGTAATAAAGGTCTCGCTTTACGTTTACAAATTTCAGGGAGAGTAGATATTATTTCATCATCATCCTCCTCATCCTCGTCCCCTTGTTCTTCCTCGGTAGTAGTAGTGGTAGTTGCTGTTGTTGTAACTGCTGCCGGTTTTTGAATTATATTTAAATATTTTTGTAAGACTTCTCTATATTTTGTCCATTTATCTTCTACATTTAAACTTTTATTATTTAAAATTTCTTTCATTTCATCATCAAGATTAAATATCGTTTGATAATGATGTAATTTTTCTGGTGTGATTAAAATAAGTTTTTGTGCGTTTTGCATAATTATTTAATTAAACTAGATAGTATACCTCCAATAATAGGTGCAAGCAAAGCAGTAAGAAAACCACCTTTTTGTATAATTATTCGTTTTTTCTTTTGTTTTAATGACGGACCTTTTTTCACCAAATATCTCAGTTCCTTTTTATATTTTTTTAGCTTATTTATCTCTGTTTTATTTAATGGAACATTTCCCTGTAATACGTTATAGGAACATTCACAAATAGAGCGAATTAAATCAGGATCGGCATTTTGTAAAATTGCCTTACGTGCTTTCGGTTTTGACTTTGCTAAAAGTTTTAACATATGTGCATTTTCCTTACTAATCATTTTTTACGGCTATTAAAGCACAAATAGTTGTTAGAATATAAACCATATTACAATTATTATTTTTTTACAGGTACATAAACATAATTAAAAGAATCTGTTGGAAAGATATTTGTTCGAACTCGCTGCTCATCAGAAGTATTTTGTTTTAAATCAAAGAGTAAATAACCATGAGCAATTCGAGTTGCATCTTGATATGCTTCTTGAATAAATTTTGTATTACCTGGATACAATTGTCGTGCGAGATAATTAATTTGAGCTTGGTCTCTAGGATTTTTAAAACAAACAATATAATGACAATTTAACGAAATATCCCGCATTCCTTTTTGTTGATGGAAAATATTCTGTGTGATAAATATTACACTTATATTTCTATGATGACTACCCTTAGTAAATATATCTACAATCCGATGGTCACACTCACGCATTAAATCATCTATAATGACAAGATGTGGACCCTCGTGTGCTTGAAATTCATTATTTTGAGGTAAACCTTCTTTAAACGTACAGTTTGAAATAGTATTATACAACGGTTGCCATTCACCATAACACCATACAATATTTTTAAATAACTTACTATAATGGTCAAGAAATGTTTTAACAAAATATGATTTTCCACAACCTGTGGGACCTGCTACCATACATGTAAAAGGAATTTTCCATTCCATCTCTATTACAGATATATTGAATTTATTTTAAATAGCGTTTTTAAATATTTTGCTTTCTTTTCTCCTTTACATAAAAAAACAGCGTTTGTGGAAGAACAAATTTGGTTTAATATACTTTTTACTTGTGATACTGATAGACCTCGTGATGATGATGATGATGATGACAATTTAACTAAGCAACGAAAATTTACAGTGTTGCTAGAATTTAAAATACTTGTGACGACATGCTTCACCTATAAATTCTTGACTTCTCTTTTTTTTACAATATAGTATGTTTTAAATCGATCCAAGAATTTTCACTTTTTGGCAGACCTAACCATTTCACATAGGCCTTATTATTTTTCTTTCGCAACACTTTTTCAATTAAATATGTGTTTGGAAATTTCGTTAATTGTAATTCGTGTCCGTAAAATCGTCCTTCAATAGGTTTATTATTTGAGTCTACTAAGTGATATGTCGGAGGATTAGTGAAGAAAACTTTAGCAATTCGAAAAATTTCTGTACTCCAATTGCGTGTAAAACCTCTATCAAAACCAGGACGCTTAAGTTTACTAATTCTTACATATTCACCTATCTTAAATTTACTTTTTCTTTTTATCACAGAAAACTTTTTGCAATAGATGTTTGTCAATAGATGTTTTTCATTTTCTTTTTTAATAGCGTCGATAGGTTTCATTTTAATAGTGGAATGAATAGTATTATTATATTTATGTAGTAATTCCGGCAGAATGCCAATCCATTTATAATTTCCCTGCAGTGTAAATTGTCTCCACATTAAATTACGTAACGATCTATTAAATCTTTCAATAATACTTGCTTTCACATCACTGTACGTGGAATAATGTTTAATGTTATTTTGGTTCATCGCCTTCTGAAACTCTGAGTTATAAAATTCTCGACCCCTGTCAGTTTGTAAAAATTTAGGGCTTTTGTTTGCTTTTCTCATTACTGTTATAAATGCTTGTGTAATTTCTTTCCCAGTTTTATTTTTCACAGGAATAGCCCAAGCATATTTAGAGAATGTATCTATCACAGTTAATAAATATTTGAAATTTCGATTAATTTTTGCTAGACCTTTCAATTTTCCACTATTCATTTCAACTAAATCAGCTTGCCATAAATCATGAATCCCTTTCGTTATAACGGGTATTCGAGGATAGTTTCGTCTTGCACTTTTATGTAATTCTGCAACTATTTGTTCTCGAACTGATTGTGACATTTTTTTTAATACTAATATATCCAAAAAAAATTTATATCGTATTTACAATATACAAATCGTACATTTTACATCTTTATTATTATTATACCCCCAAGGAACAGTGTGTATATTACAATTTAAAATTTTTCTTTTGTCATCATACGGATCTAATGCTAATTTTCTTACCTGATTTGTTGTTAAATTATGGTATTTACTTTTAATTTCAAATTGTGTTTTATAGATCGTTTCGTTTTTAAATATACATGATTTATAATCGTCAAACGTAATTTGTTCTTTAACTATATTTTTCTTGATCCCTTTACATTTTTTCAATTCTTTATTTTCACCAGTTTTTATAGCATAATTTTTTGCTCGTAACCCAACATATTCAATCATAGGAACTCCACCTAATTCGTCTTTCATTTTACCCAAAACGTGTTTATTTTTTGTGCTATATAAAGAATTATTTTCAGGATAATTTGAGGTGTCAAAATACTCATTCATATCTTTTATATCGTTATAAATATTGTTAGTTTTAATTTGGTAAATGAAAGAGTCAGTATCCATATATGCAATTCTAATTTTATCTCCATATCGCGGTTTCATTATATTATAATGGAATTCATACATTGCTAATTTTGATAATTCTAAAACTGTTGCTCCTACGTAAATTGGTTTATTAAGGGTTACCGATTTTTTTACCATATGAAACAATGCCAAATTATCAGCCAATTTTACCCAATTTTCAAACTGATTTTGCGCTACTAATTTTTTACACTTTTTTTCATTGTTAATTAATTTTATATCAATTCGTTTTCGTACATTCTCCATTGCCTTCCGTATACAGAATTATTTAATAACTTATAGAAATCTTTTTCAAATTCAATTGTAGCATTTGCACGGCGTTGAGTATTTTCTTGAATATAAGATGCAAGCCATTTAGATTGACGAAACCATAATATTTTATGTACTTTTACCAATATTAAACCTTGTTTTAGATAAAATTGTAATACTCTATAATGCAAAATATAATTCGATTTCGGTTTAAGTGTCAATAGTAATTTTGAATATTTACCATTCGGTGGAACTTCATTAGTTGGAGCACACGGAAAATCAGAATGGTATTCGTGTAAATAATTTGGATACTCTAAATCCACTTCTAGAAAAAATCCCCATTCACTATCCGTGGGCCAATTGATAATTTTATGTTTGTCTTGCCAGTTGTCAATTTTATCCTCCCACCGAAAACCACCATATGGTAAATAGTCAATCATTGATAGTCCGTACAGATTGTTCATGTCAATATACAGTAAATAAGATTTTTCTTTTTCCGCATCAAAATCATGTACGTAAGGATTATTAGCTTTGGCATACCTTAACACAGCTTGAGTAATACCTCCGCGAATCGATTTTTCTACAAACATATACATATTGATATCTGATAAAAGTTCAAGTTCAATTTTTGTTCTATATAACATGGCTTGCCATGCCAACCCAGGTGCAGTAAAACAATTAATCGGATCAATACAAAAAGCATTTAAACATGTCTTTCTAAAATTCTCCAACACATCTGCTGTGAGAAGTACATCACATTTTAAATATAGATCGTGGTAGTCCCCTAAATTTTCACATTTAAACACACGCCAAATCAGTTTTGCATATTGATAATCAGTCTCGGAAATTTGTGTTCCATTCAATTTGCTACTAAACGCCTCTCTTCCAGGAAATTCAGTTTCTTTAAATGTATCTAAATTTGTTATGTATTCATAAAAATAAATTCCCTTACGGAGAATTAAAGGAAACTTTTCATCGGAAAAATATTGCTTTGTGTAGACAAATTGCTCAGGTTTTAATTTTGACACCAAATTTTCGAGACTATACGGTAGGAATTTAAATAAGTCTACAAAACGTAACTCGATAGGTCTACCATTAAAATTAAAGTGCTTAGAGAATGTTATGTATTTCTCAGTGCTTTCAGCAATTACAAAAATATTTCCCGGGGTGCAACCTAATTCTTTCACAAATAAATGTGCATCATACCCAGACAAATTATGGAAGAAGACAGGGATAAAATTACTTTGACGCTTAATTTGTAAATTACACTTGTTGCACACCGTGGCAATAAATTGACCAGTTAAATGGTTATGATGTTTAACTTTTCTATTGTCACTCGTATATTTACTATCACAAACTGAGCATTCAGTGGATAGGTTAAACTCCTGTAACTGAGAACTAGTTAATGGTATTAATGGTTTTTCTTGATCTAATATGTTTATGATTTTTCTTAATTCATTCTCCATAGCAGACATAAACTTCATCGATACATTTTCTCCCCGATAAATAACTAAATCTGATTTCATATAGTTGTTACTCCAACATACAATATAACCAAAACTGCATGGTATATGTTGGTGAATTTGTACTGTATGAGATCCACTTTGTTTATTTATAGGTTTTAATAAACTTTCCATATCTGCAATTATTATCACATCATTCTGTAATAACAATTTCAATTTTCGAAATTTTAAAACTTCTCCTTGTTTCGGCATGTTAATTTTGGTTGGAGTGTGTTCTTTACATAATTTGTCATGTTCATCTAATTTTGATTTGTTATAAAATGATATTAAACATCGTCTACAAATAAATGTTTGATGACTACCTAACTGATGTCTGACTAAACCATTTAAATTTGTAATTAAACAATAATGAGAGTTTAAATATAATAAATCAATATGTTTACCTACAGCTGTGTTTTCGCTTATATGTAATGGGAAAATAGTTTCATGATCATAATTAATGCCATATATATTAATGGAAATTTGTTCTTTAGGAAATACGGAATTATACATATGTTCAAATTTGCTTATGTGTGCTATTTCGACTGGAAATTTTTCAAATAACGGTAATAAAGTATTACTATATTGTATGTAATTATTCACACGATGTGGATTATCTTTTGTGGGATGCAATGCAGCTAGAATACTATACATAAAACTTCTATTATCGTTATTTTGAATATTTAAAACACATTTTGTGGATAAAATCCATTGAGGCAATTTTATATGACTCTTCAATAACGCATTGATATTTTTTATTAGACAATAATGAGAGTTTAAATATAATAAATCAATATGTTTACCTACAGCTGTGTTTTCGCTTATATATAATGGGAAAATAGTTTCATGATCATAGTTAATGCCATATATATTAATGGAAATTTGTTCTTTAGGAAATACGGAATTATACATATGTTCAAATTTGCTTATGTGTGCTATTTCGACTGGAAATTTTTCAAATAACGGTAATAAAGTATTACTATATTGTATGTAATTATTCACACGATTTGGATGTTCTTTTGCGGGATGCAATGCAGCTAGAATACTATACATAAAACTTCTATTATCGTTATTTTGAATATTTAAAACACATTTTGTGGATAAAATCCATTGAGGCAATTTTACATAAGTTTTCTCTTTATGACTCTTCAATAACGCATTGATATTTTTTATAAGACAATAATGACTGTTGCAATTTTCTTCACAATACAGTAAATCAATATGTTTAAATACACCTGCATTTTCGCTTATATGTAATGGGAAAATAGTTTCATGATCATAGTTAATGCCATATATATTAATGGTAATTTGTTCGTTAGGAAATACGGAATTATACATATGTTCAAATTTGCTTATGTGTTCTACTTCGACGGGAAATTGTATATTGGTTTTTTCAAATAATGGTAATAAAGTATTACTATATTGTATGTAATTATTCACACGATTTGGATTTTCTTTTACTGGATGCAACGCAGCTATAATGCAGTACATAAAACATCTATTATCATTATTTTGAATATTTAAAACACATTTCTTTTTGGATAAAATCCATTGAGGTAATTTTATAAAAGAAGAAGCGGAAAGCGGATCATATTTACTGATTTTAATTTCTAATTGATGGTTTGGTTCAGAACATAAAGACCACCCTGATTTCTTAATTGCCCTATTTTCTTGTTCAACTAAAATTTTATTAAATAGTTTTTCAATTATAGAATTCAAATCTGTACTCGGCAAAATAATTTCGTTACCACTATTTACAAAGAATCTACATGTTTCTAAATCTACTGGTTTTACAAAAGTTGTAGCCAAAGAAAAATTTACTTTAAACGATGTCTTAGTTTGTTCTTGTTGTAATATATCTAAACAGTCTTTTCTTTTATTCTTTAAAAAACATCCACTATCCTCATTTAAATCAGTATCACATTTTAAAATAAAATTTTTTAAATTATTATTAAATAGAGTATCAGAATTGATAATATTTGATTTAACCTTTTTTGTTGCCATTTTTTTTTAAAAAACTAACTCTTCAAAGTTACTATAATAATTTTGAACTGAGTTTTTATAATATAATATTAATAGTATTATTATAAAATGTCTTACTTACAAAAGAAAACAAAACCACACTATTAATAAACCACACTAATAATATAAACGCACACACACAAAAAAATATCTGAACTTTACGCTTCACACGGTAAACATGAAGTGATTACAAAAAAACATGTCGGTCAGTCTTTTATACCTGTCTGACAGTATTACGTCATGTTGCGCAATAGTATGAGTCATCCTCGGGAATTCCCCTCTTTTTTTTTTATACCTTTGTGATTGATTACATTACGTTCAGGGATTCCTATCGTTGAATGACGACAAGTTATTGTCTGTTAAAGAGAAAACTAGGTCAATGTTTTTTCAAATCCGGATGAATGACGTAATGAGAATTATCTACATATGGCGGAAGTTATTATGTAACTGATAACAAAACACGGAAGTTTCGCATTCTTTAAATAATCATCTCTGCTATGTTCAAATATAGGTTAGAATCTTTGCTATAAGGTTCGAATGTATTATCTGTTATGTTCAAATAATGGTTGAAAAATGAGAACGAGTACACCCTCCCTCCGTAGCTATGTATTATCTGTTGTGCTGTGTGTTCATAGTCTCAGTGTATTCTCTGTTATGTTAAAATAGGGGTTGGAAAAGGGAACGAGTTCACCCCCCTAAAAGACCATGGATTCAAATAGGGTGGAACAAGTCTTATGTATCTGCTGTGTGTTCACCTCTGCTATGTTTCGTAGTCTATGTCATGTTGAAATAGGGGTTGAAAACGAGTTCACCCTAAAAATGGACTATGCTCAAATAAGGGTGGAAAAATAGGCCCACTGCTATGTTACGTATTCTTATGTCATTTCTGTTATGTTAAAATAGGGGTTGAAAACGAATTCACCCCTAAAATGGTATGATATTCGTACTCAGCATGGTCGAAAACCCCCATATGCCTAGTTTTATCCAAATCGGTTCAAAGAGCGTATCCAATCGCTATGTTACATAGGTATTCATTGTCTTAAAATAGGGGTTGGAAAACGAGTCCACCCTTAAAATGGAGGATGTTGTGTGTTACGTACTCTCAGTGTAATTTCTGCTATGTTCAATTAGAGGTGGAGAAAATGAATACACCCCTTGTGCTATGTCCGCCATGTTTCGTAGTCTCTGGCATGTTGAAATAGGGGTTGGAAAATATGCTCATAAAAGAGAACGAATACACCCTTGTTGTGTTATGTACTCTTATGTGTTATCTAATCTTCACTATGTTTCGTATTCACTGTCATGTTAAAATAGGGGTTGGAAAATAATCCATGTTCTTTTATTAACTGTGCTATGTATTACCTGTTCTGTTGTGTGTTCATAATCTCAGTGTCATTTCTGTTATGTTAAAATAGGGGTTGAAAATAAGCCATGTTCTTTTATTAGCTGTGCTATGTATTATCTGCTCTGATGTGTGTTACGTACTCTTATGTGTTATCTTCTCTTTTATGCGTTCGTAATCTTATGTGTTATCTCCTATGTTAAAATAAGGGTTGAAAAAAGGGAATGAGTTCACCCCTAAAATGGAGGTCGTAAAAGAGAATGAATACACCCCTTCTATGTTTCATATTCTTATCTGATATCTGTTCTGCTGTGTGTTACGTAGTGTTATGTGTTATCTGTTCTTCTATGTGTTCGTAATTAACATAGGAGTTGAAAAATATGCTCATAAAAGGGAACGAGTTCACCCCCTAAAATGGAGCTCGTAAAAGAGAACGAGGTCACCCCCTTAAAAGTGCTCGTAAAAGGGAATGAATACACCCCTAAAATGGAGGTCGTAAAAGACCGTGGTCTCACGGTGCATGGTGGTCATTTTCCCAGGGGCTTGTGAGTTGATCAAAAGTGGCTCAGGTCTGTTCCAGATCGATCCATTTTCTACTACTATCAAGAAGTTGAAGCTCCTGAATCAAGTACTTCGAAGGACCCTACGTTTGTTGTAGAAGAACCTCCATGTGAACCACATAGACTTACTCAAGAGGAACTAAGTGACTAATCAGAGACTTGGACCTCTCGAAAAGCAAAGTCGAAATTTTAGCGTCACGCTTAAAGCAATGGAATTTATTGCAGGAAAAAGTAAATATTTCAGTGTATCGGAATAGGGAGAAGATGTTCACTTCATTTTTTACTATGGAAGACACACTTGTGGCATGTACAGATGTAAATGGTCTCATGAGGGCACTTAAAATTAATTACGAACCTACGGAGTGGAGGCTCTTTATAGATTCGTCCAAGGTGAGTTTAAAGGCAGTGCTTTTACATATTGGAAATGAACTTCCTTCAATTCCTGTAGGTTACGCAGTTCATATGAAGGAATCTTATGAAAACTTGAAACGTTTACTTCAAGCCATTAAATATTACGATTTTCAGTGGCTCATTTGTGATGACCTTAAAGTAATAGCACTGTTGCTAGGTATGCAGTTAGGGTATACAAAGTATTGTTGCTTTATATGTGAATGGGACAGTAGAGATCGTGGATCTCATTACCGCAAAAGTGATAGGAGTACCAGAGAAACTCTTCAGCCGGGAGTGAAAAATGTGCAGCATAAACCACTGGTAGATCGTAACCGAATTTTGCTTACCCCTCTACATATTAAATTAGGTCTTATGAAAAGTTTTGTTAAGAGCATGAACCAAGAGGATGAGGCCTATAAGTACCTAAGAGGACAATTCCCTCGATTAAGTGATGCCAAAGTTAAAGAGGGTGTTTTCATAGGGCCACAGATTAGGCAACTATTCAAAGATCACAAGTTCGACGAAATTCTCCAAGGTGAGGAGAAAGCTGCGTGGGAAAGCTTGAAGAGTGTTTGTTCACAGTTCTTGAGAAGACACCGAGCAACAAATTACAAACAACTGGTAGCAAAGTTGTTATTGTGCTACGAAAATCTTGGTTGCAATATGTCTCTGAAACTCTACTTTCTTCATTCACATCTAGACTTCTTTCCCGAAGGTTGTGGAGCAGTAAGTGACGAACATGGTGAGCGTTTCCATCAAGATATTGCAGCCATGGAGAAGAGATATGAGGGAAAGTGGAGTTCTAACACATTGGCCGACTACTGTTGGACTATTGCAAGGGATGCTCCAGATGTAACCTACAAAAGGCAAGCCAAGCAAAGACGCTCAAAATAAAATAAACATAATCCTGTACAAGGGATCACTTGAAACTTTTGTCTACATTGCAGTGTAGTTCTTGCACAAAAAAGGTATTTGTACATATTTTTCATGTTTTGATGTTAATACTGATTTTTATTACGGAATTGTTAATGTTTAACTTGACCACGGTTACTTTATTTTCTGTACTGCTGTGAAACTGGTATTTGCGCAATTTTGAAAAAGAAAGTACAAGGGTATAGAAAGCTATAGGTTAGGGTACTTCTTAACTCCCCAGCTTATCACATCACAGTAAAATAGATTTTAAAAAAGTGAAATGTAGGTTTTTACAAGGATTTTGCTTAAATGTTCTATAAATATTAATACATTTGTATATATACAGCTACTGTTGTACAAGGGAGTTTTTTTCACAACCTGAGCTAAGAAAATTCTTCTATTATCATTTCCTTTCATATTATGCTTAAATGAATGTAAAAATTGCAATTTCAAAGAATTTGCATACTTTCGATGAAAATTTGTTGAACGGTGTAATCTGTGAACACGCTGCAAAAAAAAAAAAAAAAAGCTTGAAGTGGTACGTTTTGTCGCGGATTAAATATCCGAAATGTTTTAATTAGTCCAAGACAGGTTGTAATTTATATAAGCGGTACGTTTTGTCGTGGAATAAATATCAGAAATGCTTTAATTAATCCATGACAGGTTGTCATTTATGACAGGTCATCAAAAGTGGTACGTTTTGTCGCAAAAATTCAAGTGGTACGTTTTGTCGCTGGTACGTTTTGTCGGGACACCTATTTTCATCCAACCTATACGTAATATTTACACATGTCCTAACTTTCCATTTGCAAGTTTAAGAATTTCTTGCTTTGTGACGATATTTGTTAGAAAAAAGTTCTCATGACTTTTGCGATAACCGTATTATTTTCAGTTTAGTACTTATATTAACAGTATTTGGTAATTTCTACCAAATGTTTTGGTCAAATTCACTAAATGCAGGTTTAGTATTTACAACCAAATTATTTAGTTCCAAGAACCAAATTTGGGTCATTTTAACGATATTTTTGGTATTACCAACTAAATCCTACTTATTTGGTTAAAATTACTAAATCATATTTGGTACTGGTAACCAAATACTAAGTTCGTGCAACCAAACAAATCGTAACCAAATGATTTCGTGCTGGTGACCAAACGTTTGGTTGGCGCTATATTGACCAAACGATATGGTCACCAGCACCTATTTTTTGGTCAATCTGACCAAACCTTTTTTTCAGTGAACATCGAGAAATTTAACAGTAGCTAACTTCCTGACAAATATAAAATAAAATAAATCACAAATAGAATTTTCCATAAATTTTATTTCATCTCAGTGCGAGCAATAAGTAAAATTCCAACAATGTATATCATATAAATTAAAGTTTTCATTTTGACAAACCAACAATGTAATTATTGAACCACAAGAATGTAATTATTGTCTTGGTAACAAATACATTTTTGTTTTCGTCGTGCTGGTGTTAGGCTTTGATTTGGTAAGTGCCAGTATTTATATGTTAAACTTTCTGAAAATTAGTTAAAAGTATTTAGCCTATATTATAAGATATTAATCGTAAAATACTATTTTCAATACTATATAATAATTTTGTTAGTCAACAGCCAGTACACTCCTTGAATGTATAAAGCCAAATAATATTTTAGAACCTTCGTAAGTTGAATCATAAACAGAATAATAGTTTACGCTTTCTAAACAGAATTTACGAATAAAATAAAATTCCTCTACTTGTATTAGCCGTGTGATTAGTCTCTTGTTCTTTGTTTTACACGATCCTCATACCAGGTTTGATTTTCAATGGGAGCAATGGCTTTACCAAGGATGTTATAAAATAGAGGATGTGCCCATACAAGAAAATCGTGAAGCCTTACGTCACAGCTTCGCCACACCTACTCTGCCCACTCCGAGCCACTGTTTCGAGCCAACAATCATGACAGAAACAAGAGTAGCCAATCAGATGTGCCAACTCAGACGATGCTCGGTTGTTTCTTTTGGCTTCATTGAGTTCATATGATGAAGATACGTATGGGCAGATCCTCTATTTTATAACATTCTTGGGCTTTACAGTATTCACGGCAGTGTTCGTAGTTCAATGGAAATTTCCCTAGGTAGATTTAACATAAAGGGGAAAACGGTTTTTTTTCGATAAAACTTGAAAGTTCAGGGAAATTTTCACGCTGTCTGATTAATTAATATAAATGATTAAATTTTTCTTTGTTCTTTAGGAACAAATCAATACATAGCAATAGATTATGTGTGTGTGTGTGTGTGTCTGTTCGTTTGTCCGTTCAAAGTAGCATAATTTCCACTCATTGTCGGCTGGATGTATATGTATGTATTCTTCTGTAAAAAGAAAATGAAGGAAACAATTAAAATAGAAGTAAAAGCAAAAAAATAAAACAAATGTAGTTGGCACTTCTTTTAACATAGCTAAATTCATCTTATCACATAACTTTTGTCATAGGAATTTGACCCTTAACAAACTGGGGAAAATCTAATAAGGGAAGGGAAACTTTTAAGCCAATTGAGGGAAATTTTCTTAATCAAAGCTATGAACACCGATTCACGGAACACTAGGAGCCGATCGACTTTTATTTATTTTGTTAATATACCAAGTAAACTGATTTGGAAAGATCATTTCGTTTATACGATTATTCTAATTATGAACGGTAAATTATTTTCAATCTCCCAAAAGCACACTGAATGTCTTGCAATAAGGACGTCCGAGATTCGAGCGGCGGTTCTCTCAACCGAGTTCTTTCCTGGATTTTTTCTTATTTTCCAGGCAAATGCAGGAATGGATCCTTCAAGTGCAGCCGCAGATAAACTTTCCTCCTCTTCTTTTTTCATTCACTATTTTAGTTTCGAAATAATCAGACGGAACGTCTACTTCTGTAGGTCTCACGTTATACCCTGTATGCTACAGAAAACGAATAATTATAAAAGATAAGGTCAAATGAGAAAATAGGAGAAAACGGGAGAACCACAATAAAGATCAAGCCACGATGTTGTTCACCACAAACTAATATAGCCTAGCATCGATCCAGGGACACTAGAAATACTTTCCTGTAGATACGATATTTTTGTATGCGATATACTGTACAATCGAAAGATACGAGCAAAGTAGTAATCTCAATTTCAATCGTGGTTGTAGGTACTCTGTCACTGATTGCTTGTTCCACTCTCTCCAAAATAGAGAAAATAGATGGAGAACCTGGCATTGACAAAAGCGGTGGTAATAGACAAATCAGAATATTGATGATGAATTAGATGGTTTTAAAAGTACTTCACTCGTTGATGCTTGACTACACACACACAGCCAATACTTACCTGTTTTTTTCTTTTCATTTCTACTCCCGTTCTTTGGTCTTCCCGTTTACCTGGTCGTTTCTCTGGGGGTAGAAGCATCCTCCATTTGAAAATGACTGTTCTAGCTAAAACTAACTAACTAACTCTGTGGCTTTTAGAACCCGGAGGTTCAATGCCGCGTTCACAAAAGCTCTCCACTGACTTCTGTCCTTAGCCAACTGGATCCAGTTTCTACTTTGTATTCCTATCTCTGCGAGATTCATCTTAATATTGTCCTCCCATCTGCGCCTAGGTTTTCCTAATGGTCGTTTTCCGATTGGTCTTCCAGTCAAGACTTTGAAAGCGTTTCTACTTTTTTCCATCCTAGCTACATGGCCTGCTAACCTAAGCCTCCTAGACTTGATGACCCTAACAATGTTTGGTAAACCGTCTAAATTGTGTAGTTCCTCGTTATGAAGTGTCCACCATTCCCCATTCTCATTCCTCTTGGGTCCGAATATTCGTCTCAGGATCTTGTTCTAAGCGACCATGTTTCGCAACCATATAGAACAACAGGCATGATTATCGTTTTATATATTTTAAGCATCAAATTCCTCGACATAATTGCAAGTTTCTTTTAAAGTCTTAAGATATCGAGGTTGACTCTTCAACGTAAAATGTTGTTAACCTCAATCACAGATGTACCTACAATTAGAGTGCTCTCTCTCTCTCTCTCTCTTTGAAGTCGTAGCGTGCTAATGGATTTCCCTTAAAAATGGCAAAAGTAATGGTATTCTCAATTTGAGATGCTATATGATTGCCATGGACTCAGTGAAAGTGAGGCTACATTATTTTCAGACTTCGTACAATGGTTGGGGTACTTAGCACCACGCATCAGCTGGGTGAATTTCTAATCCGCATTGGTACCAGGCTAGAACAAGAGAAATATCCAATCCCCGGAGAATAAACCCGTACTGTGCAGAAGGTGGGTAGATGCGGCACCGATTAAACCACGGCGGCTCCCTCTTCTATCAGTTGATTGTAGATTAATCTAATGTGAAAGCAAGTAAGAAAAAATAATTTTAATGAATAACAAATATAAATCATTAATTTGACGAAATGATAAAAATTGGATGAAACAGTGAAAAACGGAAGCAAAATCATGGTGGAAATCTGGAATCTTGCAAACCAAGTGATCTTTGATTCTAATTTTTGTAACTGTGCAAGTTGATTTTGGTTTCAAAAGTTTATTTTCTCTTTATGACAAGTGAATGTCGAAACAATACAATACAGTCCTTCCTACTTCCTATAATTCATTATTTCCTTCTGGATTGCTTCATAAAATGAATTGATTTATAATCTATAGTGTAATCGAAAATCAACATCCCATGCACAGGTACCCATCATGTGATATAATTTTATTATACTTTTAACAGGTTAAGTGCCATCTAACCGCCACAGTATTTGATGTGAGACCAACGTGATCTCACGCGGCACTTAACCTGTTAAAGGTTCAAATTTCACTGGATTCGAGTGGAGAAGGTCGTTCAGCGGTAGCCAAGTGGTCTCGAGAGTTCGGTTTCGAATGACGAGATGTAGTTCATAATAGGTTTAAGTCTCACTACAGAGCATCGGGGTTTTTTAAGTGTTCTGAAAATTTCTACTCTTAAGTCCCTTTGTCGTTGCAGGAAGAACAATATTTAAAGAGAAATGTTTGTTAGCCGACCGTCAAGATAAATGTCAACGGTGGGGCAAATTAAATCAAATAAAGGCGTAGAGAGTTAATCTCTAGTGTGAGGAGTTTCTGGCCCTTCCTAGGTCATGTTAGTTTCCGGTATACTACATCTTATCCATGGATTTTCTTGGGATTTTCATTGTTCTTCCCCGTTCTTATTTCGTTAATCCATACATAGTTCTAAATTCCCATTAACTATATGCATTGTACAGGGTAAAGCCGTGACTCGAAAAACTAAAAAAGAAAATGGATTGGATTTTCAGACCGTGGTGATTTGTGATCGACTCTGTCGAGGACGAAATGACTCATTTAAATCAATGTAGTTAGAAAACGTGGCTGTGTAAAAACCGATATTACAACAATGAGGATAAAAGGGCCTTTAGTTATAGACTCCGTCGATGAGCATCAGTCTAGGAAGTAGATATCTAAGAAATTTTTGCGATAGTCTATCGATCTCTCCAGTACTTCACTGCTCTGATACACTTAAATGAAACAACGTAATGTCATTTAAAAAAAATACATGATAATTTTCCTGCGGTTCTAAATCGGAACTCTTTAACGCATCCTTCAGTAAAAAATTTAAGATTCTTACTCAGTTTTCTACTGCCAGACACAGATCAAAAGGAAGGTGCTCAGAAAATAGAAATATATATTAAAATTGACGTCAATCCTCCGCAAGATGTCCTCTAAGAGGGAAGTTTTGAATACAAAAAAAATTAAAAACATACTGTATATGGATAGGGCTAATCAAAATAATAACTGATGTTTGTATGAAGTGACTAATCTCACTCTGCCAGCCCACTAAGTTGAACTCGAATTCCTCAGAGACCTTTCATAAGCTAATCTATTTCGGTACAAGTGGTAGCTAGACAGAAAGCAGCTAAGAATGTATTGTCACGAGTGCATATATTGCGCTGTTTCTATATTATTTAAATAAAGCATCCTGGCCATCACAATTTCAATGTTACATGAAGATGTACAGCAAATCTCAAATGGCTAATTCTATAATGAATTTTATTGAATTTTACGAACATTCTTATACCATACATTCTATACATTATATAACGCTATTTATATTTGTATTATAAAAGTGAAGGAACAAAGTTCAAACCTTTTCAACGTAAATATTCAATTAACAGACTCACTTTTACATTTATTTCAGGTTTTGTGCGTATACTACATACGATGAAATCTCAAGAAAATGTAAATTATTTATCTGAATATTGAATCTTAGGAATTTAAATTATTTTCGCACAACATACGTAAGCACAGATAACGAGTCTTCAGCGTGAACTAACTGGAAGATGCTTCGAAAGACAAAGTTGAAAGATCAGAAAGTAGATAAAGATTCTCCGGAGAAGTTCCGAAGTTCTAAGATGAAACCTTCAATAAAGTCTTCCTCAAACTTGAACAAACTTTCCTCGAGTAATACAAAGAACTTGAACCATTCGCGGAAGGCCAAGAAGACGAGAGATCTCAGACAGATGTTATCTCCATCAATTAATAAGCATTATGATAGTGAGAAAATAAGGAAAGGTCTAGAAAAGTATACACAACAAATAACAGAGCTAGAGAAAACAACACAATATCTGCAAGAAGCCATTTGCGAGTTGTTATTAAGGAGGAGAAATCGCACACCAACACATATTTCTTTCAAGAAAGCTGTTCGTAAGATGAAATCTAGAAACAAGATTGAATTGAATTTAATGAACTATCTCTCGTCAATAGAATCTTATTTTGGAAACAACGCTATGGAAAGAGAGTCAGAGGTTAACTTAATGAAAATGTATGACAAGTTTGTTTGCCGAGTTAATCGCTTAAAACGTAGACTGGGGAATTTAATAAAATATTATGCAACATCCACAATGTCTACTGGTGTCGAAGGAGCAAGTAAGGAAGACATCTCGAAGAAAACTATCAAAGCTAATGCAAGTTCTCTTTCCTATCTTTCGAGAATTCCAGAGAGAAATGTAATCTACATACATGATCCTTCTCGTAACTGCTCGACCTGTACATCGTGGATTCAGGGAAGAAAAGAATTCCATCAGAACTTAAAGGATGGTCGTATAAAGCCAAAAGTCCAAGAAAACAATTCTACTACGAGGAAACAAATGATAAACCAAAAACTGAAATCGAATACAAGAAGTGTTAAAGAATTGCCAAGTGAAGCGAGAAAACCACATATAAATAATTTGACATCTAAAAATCGCAGCTGCAGAGGAATGTCTTCAAAGAGATTAATGAAGTGCAAAGATTCCCCTCGAAAAATAATTCCAAAAAAGTCCAAATTCTCAACGTGTGGAGTTGTTGCAGCTGCCAAGAGGAACACAACTGGTCAGCAACTAACATTTCACCAGAATTTCGCTAATAAGACCTCGAAATCTAATCAACGAAAGATGACCTCCGAGAAACGTACTAGTCCCAGAGCAATTTCTTCAGAAGTTAAAGGCAAACCAAGAGGACGTGAGATTTCTAAACTTCGTTCGCTTACCACTAAAAGTTCGACCCTTGGTAAGACGAACAACGGACATAAAAGTGCAGAAACAAGTAAAAATGTAATTGGAGTGATAACAGAATCAGACTACATAAAACTATTGTTTACTACTTACTGTATTTTCACAAAAAAGCTGAAAACGAGACGTAATCAATATCATGCTTCTCGTCACCGTGAACTACGTCAGATGTCAAATAAACTCACTGCACATAATACAAAATTCGAACCTCGTTGTGTGCCAACTGTACCGGGTGGAACTAAGGTCAAAAATCAACGGAGACGTTCCGAGAAACTTTCTTCTCAACACATATCCAAACCAAGAGCAGCTACTTCAACAAATGGGAGTAATACAGTTAAAAAGATCTCTTCTCAGAAACACAAGAAATTAAATAAACGTAAACAGGCGAAATTAAAAGTTAAAGAAAATGGTTCCGAATCGTCACCGAAAGGCGGAAGCAGCCACGTAACAAAACTATTAACGTTAGATGAATGTTATAAAGTGCTTTGCAATTCAAGGTATTTAGGTCCTGATGATTTTGTGATTGGAAAACAACAATCTACAGCAGTAAATGAAAACGAAATTACAGCAACGGAGGAATCATTAAGGAAGCGAAAGAGAGAAGTATCGCCATGTAATATTTCATGTGAAGATAACAAAAACAAAAACCAAGAGTTGGATGGATGCGGTGAGGAAATAAAACAAAAGACCAAAAGACCAAAGCTCAAAACCAGTAAAGCCAAGAAGAACAAGAGAAATAAGAAAACTCAAGTAAATGAGGACAAAATATTGAAATATCTAATTAGTCAGTATTTGGATGCGCTTTTTGAAGGAAAAATTGAAGTAAAGCAACTGCAGGATAAACATTCATTTAGTGAAGATGAAATTGAAAAGGATGAATTGAGACCACCAATTATCCTAGAAGACCAAAATGAAAGAACTGATTTGCGTTTCAGTGAATTTGAGGAATATTTCGAAGAAGTTTTTCAAGAATTGCGACGATTCGAGATGGACAGTTGTTCTACCTACTGCTTTAAATCTTCAAACTCCAGGATCAAATTTGAAGGGAATACCGACGAAACTTTAATCACGTGTCTTCAGGAATCTCAATGGGAAAATCAACAACTGAATCGTAAGATCTGTTCTTGTGTTGCTACAAACACAGCCCGGATTAGATCACGCAGCACTTCATCAGGGAAACTTGTAATGCAAGGAAGAAATAACAAAGTATTTTTCAATGCTAAGAAAGTCAAGTCTGATGCTACTTTACCGAAGAAAACTCCGAAGCGTAAGGGTTGTTTTCACATCAAGAATGTCCAAGACACTGATTAATTTTTTTTTAAAAAAAATAAATATTGTCATTCCTTTATGAATAATTTCCTCCAAATCTTTTGGATATGTTACAATCAGAAGTTTATTATAGAAATTGTAAATTCTATTTTCTAAAATGTTTAATTATATATTGCATGGAAAGTATCGAATACGTCCTATTATATCTTAAATTTTCAAATTTTACATTCAACAAAAATTTTCGTCTGTATGTTTCAAATTTTGAAGAAATGTTCATGTATATAAATAACTTATTAATGAACTCATACAAAATACAAATTTAAAACGTATTATTTGTTTAGTTTTTTCTTTGTGAACTTAGTTGCATCTTGATACCAGATGCGGCTCTGGCTTGCTGAGAAGATGCTTCCAACATCTGCAGTTGCGCGCTCTTGCTTGTCTTTGGAGAGTTTACACGGAGGAGTGGAATTCAATTCCGTTGACTGTGCTTCGTTGAAGCTTATTTAAACGAAAAATAAGGATTTGTGAAACCTGTTTTTTAAATGTGAAAACCGGAAATTGTTTTCTAGAAGAATCGAAAACCAAAAATAGACATTTCGATTTTCTCCAGAACCGGTTTTGCTTTTCACTGAAACCGGTTTAATAGAAAAGCGAACCGGTTTTAAAGCCGAAACCTGTCGTTGAGTAGTCAAAATTAACTTCATTCAATCTAGAGATTTTTATCTAATTTATTTGTGAACGAAACAGGATTATTATGCGTTCCATGTACAGTCAACAGCAAAAGTAACTTCCCCCTGAACTACTGTAACTCCTTTAGGTAGTGTCCAGTGATTTTGCTGGTACCACAAATGTCTGGACAGATGCTGTCGAACTTTCACCTAACGTTTCAACCACGTGACGACAGTCGGTAAACTTCTCAAACATTAAATCAGGCTTTCGTTGTGGTCTTGATGCTGGAAGAAATTTATATAAAACTCTCCTCTATTATTTGCAGTGTGTTGTCCAATGAGTACTATATATCAATGATATTAAAATTCGTTAGCAAAATATATTATTCCATTACATACTGCAAGCAAGAAGAAAGAAATAAACACTGTTCATACGTGAGTTTGAAAATGGTTGAAATTAACGGAAAATATCAAATCTGGAACAAATAAAGAAAATATGTTTTTAAATCTTTGTCTCCTTTCAGGGACGTATCCAAGGAAGAAAGGGAGGGTCATATCCCCCGAAATTTTGATCAAAGAAGAAATTTCAAAAGTTTTAAAGGGGCTAAAACAAAAACAGAGGGAAAGAAAAAAAGAAAAGAAATAGAATACAAAATAATAATCCTAATTAAATCCACTCTGAGCTTCGGTATTATGATAGAGTGGAATTCAATACCCATAGGACGAGCTTCTACACACTAGATTAAGCTGTTACTCTGGAGTAAATAGGCACTTAATTGGTAATGGAATACCAACGACGCTCTAGGTACGAATCTTCAGGAATCTCCATGTAAAAAACAAGACCTTAATCCCAAGATCAATCCTTCTGTTACTATGAACACACCCCGGATTAGATCATGCAGCACCATGAAGGAAGCATATAATGCAAGGAGGCTGTAGCAAGGTATCTTTCAATGCTAAGTAACTTATGTCTGACGCTACTTAAATGAAGAAAACTGGAGTGTAAAGGCTGCATTGACATCAAGAATTGCCAAGATTACTTATTACCTCTTCAGCGTTGTTTCTTAGCGCAATTAGCCTGAGTAAATAGACTACTCCAGCGATAACATTTACTCCGCCAAATTTGGGCAAGTAAATTCAAAATCCGTCAGAGAAGTGTGAATTCCTGCAATATATATTAGGAAAATTGAGACAGTTATGTTCGGTTGCACCAACCGAGGATTAAGATCGGATAAGATAATCCGTTGATTATTTTTATCTTTGGATAAGAATCTTACATTGTTGCAGCATCAGTTTGTGAGAAAGGATCAACTTATTCACGAATAATCGGTACCCGTAGAATAAAACTATGACTTTTACGACATGGCTAAAACAGTGCCGTAACAACTGAAAACTGATTCACGTAGCATGTAGTAAGGTTTCGTACTAGATATGGGAAGGAATCGGGATAATTTGACTCTTCGGCAAAGCAAATATATTTTAATGGTTGTGGACAAACATTTACTTTAACAAAAAAAAAAAAAATAGTCATATCAAATACTGGAAAGGAAGGTGTTTCTGATATTTCAAAATATATACAGGAGGTCATTTTTCTGTTTTTTTTTTTGTTTTTTTTATACAGGGTGGCGTGGAATATCTGCCGGCGAGAGCTCATGTAGTTCACATCTTATGTTAAGCTATAGTCTCATATAGCCTCGCTGCTGAAAGGGGTGCAAAGAAATATACGAATGTCAAAATGTCATCAATTGTAATATCGATCCTTTTCTGAAAGCGTTCTATTGTTTTGGAAATAAGCTTAAGTTCAGCTTCCACACTATTTTCATCACAGCCATAAAGTTCCACCACGTGATTTTTTTTTGGTGGGGTGCTGTTTCCATAATTGAAAGAAAAATCGTATTGTTCGTATTTAATATGTGTTGCCCGTGTTTGGAGTGCATAATTTTAATTTTTTTTTCTTAATCCAAGAACTGTTACTAGGCTATATCCCAGGAACATTCTTTTCTCTAGCTCACGACACCCCGGAAACGTACCCCCTCCCCTTGGGTTGCAAAGATTTATTGTCGTTCCACAGTGCATATCCTAAAACCTAGGCGTTATTGACGGAGAAAGGTTTCGTAATCAACTTGCGATCATTCGTAGGCTCCCTTTTGTCTAGACGACAGACAGATTGTTGAAAAAAGGGGCCAAGACATACACCACGTTTTCGCGTGAAACAAATATTTCAGTTTCGAGTTGATCTTCGTGTTAGAAGGTGGTGTTACGCTGTGTCTGTGTATACCGTAGGTGAAAAATATTTCTGCGTGAAATATGACGTTTGTGTTAAACGAACATGCCGAGAACTTGCAACAATTCGACAAATTCATTCTGCTACATATACGGGGAAGTGATTTTCAAGGGACAAAGTAGGCCTTTGTCACCGTACCTGAAGACAGCCTACCATGTGTACTTCGGGTATAAAATCGGGGACCAGGATCGCGTTTGAGCTCCGAAACAAAGTTGTAACTCGTATGCGCGTACTCTCACAGGATGGTTGAAAGGTGCACATAAATCGATGCCGTTCGCCGTACCTATGGTTTGGCGCGAGCCCCGTGATCATGTTTCAGATTGTTATTTCTGACTGACTAATATAAAAGGTTTCTCAAAAAACATGAAGCATAAAATACAGTATCCTAACTTGGATTCCGCGTTTAGACCTGTGAAACATGATGTTTGTCTGCCTGTACCCGTACCACCAGACTCATACACCCTGTGCAGTGTTTCATCCGATGAAGAACCTGCTGCTTGTGAGGATTTTGCACAATCTTCTAGTAGACAATCAGATCCCAATTACGCTCCAGTGTCTGACACTAATGAACCACATGTGATAAGTCAGGAAGAGCTGAATGATCTGATCAGAGACTTAAACCTTATCAAGTCTAAGGCTCTGTTGCTTGCATCACGACTTCACAATGGAATCTACTAAACCGAGATGGGAATATATCGATGTATAGGAAAGAGAGGTGAGCCTAGTTCCTAATTTTACAAAGGATGGTGATTTGGTGTATTGCAGTGACATTCCATCGCTTATGGGACAACTGAAGTTGAACTACAACACTGAAGATTGGAGGCTGCTGTACATATGAAAGAAACATACGAGAACATGCGAAACCTATTGCAGAAAATAAAGCACGAACAGTTCCAGTGATCTGTATGCGCTGACTTTAAGGTTTACAAGGAGGTTACACAAAGCACTGCTGCTTCTTGTGTCATTAGGATAGTCGAGCCAAAGATCAGTACACCATCACAAAATGGCCGCCAAGGAAGCAACTGGTCCCAGGAGAGATGAACTTCTTGTGGATCCGGAGAAAATATTCTTATCACCCCTTCATATCAAATTAGGGCTCATTAAGGTCTTCGTCAAGGCCCTGAACCGGGATGGTGAAGTATTTAGTCATCTCAGAATACCATTCCCAAGACTCAGCAAGGCCAAGGTGAAAGGAGGTGTTTTACGGGACTTCAAATCAGAGACGTTTTGAAGGATACTACATTTTCTTCTAAGCTTAATGAAGTGGAAAGTGAGGTTTGGGAGGCCTTTCGAGAAGATTGCAGTAACTTTCTAGGGAATCATAAGTCATCTGATTACAAGGACATTTTGGACAGGTTAATTACTTCATTTTGTAACACGGGATGTAATATGTCCCTAAAGTTACAGTTCCTGCATTGCCACCTGGACTTCTTCCCTGAAATGTACAGCTTGGGGGAGGTCTCTGACGAACACGCACGAGGAAAGGTTTCAGCAGCAAATAGCTACCATACAGAGGCACTACATTGGTAAATGGAGTGTGAATATGTTGGCAGACTTCTGTTTGAATGTGACACGCGAGACATCCTGTAGTAATTACAAGAGGAGTAGGAAAACCAAGTGACACGTAAGTGTTTAACTTTTTATGTAATTTTATCTCCATAATTTAAATTGATATATAAATTATAATGTGCAAATTATTATGGGTGGAGAATAGCATCTTTGGGCGGATATAGAAACACCGCCTTCCTCCCTGAAAACTGGTACGTCCTGGAGAAAAACGGGTTACGGATTCGAACTTAGAAGCTCAAAACCTATACGAATCACTTATTTTCGTTCGTGGGAGCGAAAATAGTTTCATTTTGCCGACCAGTGTTATACAAGAAAAGAGTAGCTTTATAACTTCATATCATTTGTTAACTAGATATATTTTCTCGTGTTAATATAAGCTATATAGTTTCTAAACTTCCGCATATATGTATATGGTTTGGCGTAATCAGATCACGCCCCGACCCTCTTTGCCGCACAGGTTTCCATTTTACAGAAACTAGGTGAACCTCTGATCTGCCTTGGAACAGAATAGAACAAGTGAAATTTCCACTCCTGCGAGGAGCAAACCCACGCCATCCAGAAGGTAGGTAAACGCCTTACCCATTAAACCACAGAGGTTTCCTCTTTTATCAATTGGTTGCAGATTAATCTAGTATAAAAGAGAGTAAGCAAATTTAATTTTAAAGAACAACTAGCTGAACCTGCGCTCTCTACACAGCGCATCATTCACATATGTGCATGAATCTCCTTGTTATTCTTCACATCTGTACATATCCCTTTACAGACACAAGTGAAAGGCGTATTGATAAAAATTGGCAAGAAATACCATAAAGGGGAGATTTTGTCGATTACTTTTTCAATATCTCACAACGTTTGCAAGATTTGAGCCTACTTCCGGTTGGAGTTTTTAATTAATGTATGATCAGTGTTTTCTTTCTTCTTGCATGCAGTATGTAATAAGCAAATACATTACACACACAATTAATTATAATGTCAGTGATATATGGTGTTCATTGGACAAAACACTCCAAACAATAAAGACTCATCTTACTGTTAGAGTGGAGAAATGGTTATCCTTCGTTTTTCATTATTATCTGGCCATGAAACAAACACGTGAGAGGTATGCAACCCCTGTATACAATTATTTGTAGCTGGAATGTATAATGTATGGGATATACTGCTGTAGTTTTTTTTTTTTGTTTTTTTAATTTCAACACTTCCGTAAAATGTAATAAAGAAATAATAGGAATTATTTATTAAGGGAATTAATTTAGTGTTACAATGGACAATTCAGCAGAGACCAAGCGTAAAGGAAAGGTTGCATGGTGTGCGACTGGACGAAATGTATTGTTTATATATACAGGGTGGCCTATTTTAATCTTTCCACGGAAATATCTCGAAAATGGTTAAAGATAAATGAACCGAACAAGAACTCAAATAAGAAACGCCATGGGATACATCAAATGATATTGTCGCCGTGCCCTACAGGGCCGCCCTTCATGAAGGCCCAGAGTCCAACTTCAAAAGTTTAAATAAAAACATGGTTCGAGTGATATCTCGTTCGATAGATTTTTAAAAACTAAAGAGCACTGTGGCAAAAAAAAATATCGGTCGTCGTTTTCAAAATGGCTCTCATTACATGGTGCCTGTATCAGATAAAAGGTCTAGTACCATTAATATGAAAACGGTTTCAGATAAATGAACAAGGCAAAAACTGAAACAGGAAAATGTTATGGGGCGCGTCGAATGATGTTGTCTCGGTGCCTCCAGGGCCCTGATCACGGCTGCCCAGGGCCCAACTTCAAAAATTAAAATAGAATCAAGGGGGAGAGATATCTCGTTCGATAGATCTTCAAAAATTAAGAGCACTGTGGCAAACGATTTTTCATATCATCACCGTTTTTACCGATAAAATGGCCATCAAGACGCAGTGCCTGTCTCAGATAAAACGTCCAGTACCACTAATAAGAAAACTAATAATTAATATAACCAACATAATAATTAACATAATATATTATTAAAAACTTTGCTTCGCATTTTAATTGCTTCCTTTTCCCCCCAAAAAAATCACACTTTGCAATGCAAATGGGTGTTACCCTTCAAACCGAATTTCACCTTATTTCTATTAATTACAGAACCAGTCACTTCGAAACAACAATGTTTCACACAAACCATACTACACTCGGCATCAAAAAAATTGCGACAGCTAACGCCGTGCAGCTAGGCCACCCAATATACACCTTCTTATTCCATAATCGTGTCTGGTAAAAACATCCCCTCTCTCTCCTCCTTTCCTCTCTCCCATACTTAAATCAGCAAAAAAATGAGTGCAATTCTTATTTCAAAATATACATAGATTAGTATACACAAAATGAAACAATCAAAGCGAGACGAAACAAGATTCATCAGATAATGTAGGGAGAGACTTAAACACACACACAATGAACACTTGAAAGCGATGTATGCCTACTAAACAGACATACAGAAGTGAGATAGAGAGAGGAGAGGGAAGAGGAGAAGAAGAAGCAGAAGAAAAACTGAACACAGATAAAAACATGGAATTTAAAAGTATTAAAAAAAAAAGAACCTAACATTATAAAGCTCCATTTCCAGAAATCCAACAGGAATATAGAAGAACGTTTGGATTATATATTTCTTCAGGACTATTCGAATACATAAAAGATACAGGAAACAATCATTAAGTCACTTTCAAAATGAATACCAAACTTGAAGGTCAAATTAAATACTCAATTTCCTGTGAAACTGTAGAGCTCTGAAACACATATAGAATAATGTCAGTAGTTTAACACATGTGCTTTGTTTCACGTGTTTCGGGAGAAATTCGGTGGTGTTCATTGAACGTACTGATACGAAATATATGATAATAAACCCAGTAATACCTCCATTCCGGACTACTAATACAAACTGAATAAAAATTAAAAAGGAAAAGAAGAAGGAAACAAAGAAAAGGATAAATGAGTGAGTGCTATTTTACTATTAAATTTCTATTAGAAAGAGTCAATATTAGCAGTCCAAACTATATCACAATGAAAAGATACAAATGTTCAAAACAAAAATTGAATGTTCTTTATAAACGTAACAGACCTTGCATGTTTCATATTGAAAATGTGAATAAAATACATTGAATTATAGGATGGAAACGAACTTTGTGTCAAACTAATATAAATAAAATCTTCTCTTGAATCAGCAGAAAAGGGTCCAATTTCTAGTCATCTCTGAAGATTTGTCTGTTCTGAACATCCACTCTCGATTTCACCTATTGTGAATATAACGTTCTAATTCGAACAGATAGAATGAACGCGCCAGAGCTTAAGTGGGCCATTGCAGAAAAATTTCAGAAATGATAACAAGTTATGCAGTAATTTTCCAGTACACATTCAAAAGTACGCTCATAATAATAATAATAATAATAATAAGAAGAAGAAGAAGAAGACATTTTAACCTTGATTGCATAAGATGTCACCTCAACGAACAACAATATTAATATGCTCCTATATTTTCATCGCCACGCACAAGCACGTCACACAACGTCCATCTCGCGAACGATCCTTTTGGGATTAGGCTCCTGTTTCATTTCCTTTTCCGTTTCTATAAAAGCCACACACATTGTGTTTATCCACCATAAAGTTATTTGGGATGAGGAGGGATCTATCTTACGTATGCATAAAAGTCAAGAACAGTACTACAAGTATTATTGTCGAATAAGCTTGCGCACAGCGTTACACAAAATATTTACTTACGCCTTGCTGCACGTGGACACGGGTTTGAGTCCGTTGAGGACTATTGACCGCAGTAGTTCTTAGCCCACTTTGGCCCAAATTGGAAGCCCCGTAGTTAGGAGCCCTGACGTTCTTCTTAGTTCGCCTTCGTTTCGTTCGCTTCGTTTTAGTCTTTCGTAGCAATTCTTTAGTACTGGTAATAGTGTTTGTTTTGGTGTATTGTTTTCACTCTTTTCTTCGTTTTAAAAATATGTCCAAATAAATCTCATCATAATTCCTCTTATTTGGAACGTAAATATGAAAATTTGAACCTTCCGACATAGCTGCAAAAAATAAAAAGTGGTAGCGTTGGGCTTCGAACCCATACTCATGGACACCAAAAGTACAACAAGCAAGTGCCTGAAACCCCGTGACCATGATGGTTAGTCTTAAGAAGATTCAATTTATTCAAGTTCTGTACCGCCCCATTATAGCAAGCTTGTGCGAATTATTTTTGTTCCTTATTCTAGAGAAGGGGTAAATGTGGAGATAAGTTTGATGCTAGGGGACTTCAGTCAGTAAGCTTGTTCTTCAGAAAATATAGGAGAAAGTACACTTTCGCGGAAAAGAGAATATGAGGTCAAATCCAATCCTAAGGTACTTTTTTGAGTAGGAATCAATACAAGGCGCCTGCGTTGTTTTCAAAACGTCACAAGCGACTGCATATTATCGTTAGTTGATACTATGCATTGTGGTGTGCTGGGACTCTGGGAGCATGGCGCGTCATTACGATAGTGCTGTTAAACAGGGTGTTCTAGCTCTCATTCAACATGCAAACTTGGGTGTTACTGATGTAGGTCTGGAATATAGCGTCGATCGTGCTACTGCGTACAGATGGTGGAAACGTCATCAAGAAAGTGGAAATGTAGCCCGAAAACCTGGATCTGGCCGGCCCCGAGTTTCTTCTGCGGTTCAAGATCGCTCTCTCTAACTGAAGAATGCCGTCGGCATCCTTTCATGTCTGAGCGACCACTAAAAGAGGCATCGGGGTTTCCAGGTGATGTAAACACCGTTCGGCGCCGCCTCAGAAATTCAAATCTGAGGTCGTTCCGGGCTGCAAGGAAAGAACAACTGTCAGATAGCCACATGGTCGATCGACGGGCGTTTGCAGAAGAAAATAACGGTCGTATGTGGGACAGCGTTGTCCTTACAGACGAGAAAGTTTTTTCTACTGCAAATGATGGTCCTCGGCGTGTCCATCGTCCACCTGGAACACGATATGAACCACGATACATGACCCATTCACGTCGAATGGGACATGTTACCGTTCATCGTTGGGGTTGGATATGTAAAGATTCCGGTTGTGGTGGTATCTACCGCATTAATGGGCGACTTAATGGTCAGAAATATTTGGAACTACTGGAGGACGCGCTTCCTGAGATACGAGCTCGATTAGCTGACGAAATTGTCCACTTACAACAGGATCATAGCTCTGTACATGATTCCAATCTTGTTCAGGCATATCTACAACGAGAACCACATATCGAACTAGTCGATTGGGTACCTCGCGCAGCGGATTTGAATCAAATAGAAAACGTTTGGAGTGCCGTTGTAAGAGAACTTGAAGAAAATTGGCCGCAGAATCCACCACGCACTGGAGATGAATTAAAGGAGCTGGTTCAACATATATGGACGAATTGTACACGGCGAAACTATATTGCTCGCCTGGTTGATTTCATCCCAAACCGATTGCAAGCAGTTATACAAGTTAATGGCGATTACACTCGCTATTAAATAAACATACCTCCCAACAATTCACCTATAACAGCTACCTAATTCATCTAGCGCATTTGAATATTGTATTTTGGCAAAACATGGTCTATGGCCTGTAATGTATCTAACTCCATGTATATTGCTACTAAACACTTATTTCAATGTTCTCTTTATTCGAGTAAAAAAACAAAAATAACAAATAAAAATAATAAATAATAGAAAGCAAAAATAAAAATAATTAAAATAAAAAACAAAAAGATAATAAAAATAAAAAACAAAAAAATAACGAAAAATAAAACATTGCATTATACAGGTTCTGCGGAAATTTCTTTATGGTTGTATGTTTAAAGTTTCTGCAAATGATGGTCTGTCATGATTACAAAAGAAATTTCCAAACGTTACAATTTGTGTTGCGTTCAATTTATAATAATGCACAAAGTATATTAAAAATTGTATTTGTGGTTTAACTTTTCTATTTGTTATTGAGCTCGCTTCGTTCAGGCTGGTTTACGTTAATATAAAAGACAATGAATGATTTCACCTGAATGTGAAAAAACTAACGCTAAATTGGATTTGTTAATACAAAAGCCAAAATATATTCATTGCATAATTCGACATGACAAAAAGTACACATTGTTCATAAAGCTTGGCGGCACTCTTTGTTGCTTTCAACTTCAGGCATCTTCGGAAAAAAAGTAAACCAGGTTCGATCCTCCAAGCCAACCTTTGCAATCGGGAAAAATTTTCCAGATGTGTTCTTTTTTCTTTCAAAAATATAATAAGACTTGTTACCAAGTGTAGATAAAAAATAACATTGATTGAAATACTTAGTGAAACAATATTTCGAAACATTGTATTAATGTAAGCAAATACTTGTTTGTCATTTAGCTCTCCATACGTAATGGAGCATTGAGATACATAAAGGAGTCTTTCCATATGTAAAAGAATGCTCAAAGTTAAGACATAGAACATAATTCTCTCCTGAGTACTAAAATAAAAGTCAAAATAGAACAAAAACAGCGTTTGCAGTGGATATGAATGAAATAATTATTTTGAGAGCCTTCATACATCGCTAGAAGGATGTTCCGATAAGTGCTTGTGTTAGCTAAGTGTTAAGCCGTTGGGTTTCAAATCGTGAGGTTGTGAGTTCGGTTCTCATCTGGACCAATGCTTTTTTTTTATAAAATTCTATTTTCCGCAATGCATGAAAAATTATACAACATAATTACTGTTATTCTTGTACTCAGGCGTTGAGGTGACATCTTATGCAATAAAGGTTAAAATGTATTATTATTATTATTATTATTATTATTATTATTATTATTATTATTATTATTATGAGCGTACTTTTGAATGTGCACTGGGAAATTACTGCATAACTTGTTATTATTTCTGAACTTTTTCCTGGATTCCTCTTTCATATGTTATTTAGTTTATTAGTGGGCACTACCTTGTTTCCAGGTCATCAAATAAATGAATTTTGGCGTCTACTCTGGTGTAAATAGCATTACAGAAAGAAATTAGTTCGTTTCAAACATTATGACTGAACTTAGTAATATTTGGCTTATGGTTTGAGCTGCCAAGATAGTGTAGGGGTAACGTGTGGGACTCATGAATAGTGCAGGTACGCAACATACGTTCAAACCTTTTTCAGGCCAACCTTTGTTTTTTCACAAAGCGATCGTGAGAAATGGAAGATTCACTTTTCATACTAAATGAGGAATCGTTAAGAAGCTAGAAGCACACACCTGTATCACAATGGAGACAATTTACGAATGTTAGTTGGGGATGGGCAAACAACATTTACAGGAATTACCAGGACGGATCGAACCTATTCAATGATCTGAACTATCCACTTTTCATATTATTGGTCTTAGAAAGAAACACTAAACCATTTGTTAAACATTTTTTGATTACAGTAATCTGTGGAGTAGCGGTAGCGTGCTGGACTTGCAACTGGAAAACCTCGGTTCGATTCCCCATCAAGTAAAATCTTTTTCTCATAAAATAATCACTACAAACAGAGATTCATCTGCCGTTGGAGAACTTATAAAGCATTACTTATGAGAATATGAGTAAAGAGTGTATGCGTTCTTTGTCATACAGTATAATGATAAGTAGAGTTCATTTATAAATTCGTCTTTCTCTCTGTATTTAGTCATCTTTATCTTCGTCTCCTATTTATTACTTCTCTCTCTTATTGCTCCCCTCTCTCGTAAATCTGTTCTTTGTCCTCCAGGTTACCGTGTCTCAACCGAACCACCGGGTCAGTACGAGTTCGAGTCTTCGACGCAGTGTCCGTCTATAATCAACCCACATCACCCAACTGATGCAATGGCCCATTAAGCTCTGGCGCGTTCATTCTATCTGTTCGAATTAGAACGTTATATTCACAATAGGTGAAATCGAGAGTGGATGTTCAGAACAGACAAATCTTCAGAGATGACTAGAAATTGGACCCTTTTCTGCTGATTCAAGAGAAGATTTTATTTATATTAGTTTGACACAAAGTTCGTTTCCATCCTATAATTCAATGTATTTTATTCACGTTTTCAATGTGAAACATACAAGGTCTGATACGTTTATAAAGAACATTCAATTTTTGTTTTGAACATTTGTAACTTTTCATTATTAAACAGTTTGGACTGCTAATATTGACTCTTTCTAATAGAAATTTAATAGTAAAATAGCACTCACTCATTTATCCTTTTCTTTGTTTCCTTCTTCTTTTCCTTTTTAGTTTTTGTTCAGTTTGTATTAGTAGTCCGGAATGGAGGTATTACTGGTTTTATTATCATGTATTTCGTATCAGTACGTTCAATGAACACCACCGAATTTCTCCCGAAACACGTGAAACAAAGCACATGTGTTAAACTCTGATATTATTCTATATGTGTTTCAGAGCTCTACAATTTCGCAGGAAATTGAGTATTTAATTTGACCTCCAAGTTTGGTATTCATTTTGAAAGTGACTTAATGATTGTTTCCTGTATCTTCTATGTATTCGAATAGTCCTGAAGAAATATATAATCCAACCGTTCTTCTATATTCCTGTTGGATTTCTGGAAATGGAGCTTTATAATGTTAGGTTCTTTTTTTTAATACTTTTAAATTCCATGTTTTTATCTGTGTTCAGTTTTTCTTCTGCTTCTTCTTCTCTTCTTCCCTCTAATCTCTCTATCTCACTTCTGTATGTCTGTCTAGCAGGCATACATCACTTTCAACTGTTCATTGTGTATGTGTTTAAGTCTCTCCCTACATTATCTGATGAATCTTGTTTCGTCTCGCTTTGATTGTTTATTTTGTGTATATTAATATTTTGAAATATTTTGAAATATTTTGAAATAAGAATTGCACTCATCTTTTTTGCTGATATAAGTATGGGAGAGAGGAAAGGAGGAGAGAGAGGGGATTTACCAGACACGATTATGGGATAAGAAGGTGTACATTGGGTTGCCTAGCTGCACGGCGTTAGCTGTCGCAATTTTTTTGATGCGGAGTGTACAAGTAAAAGTTGGGTTCTAATTTGAGATTTTACCATTCATTCCCGCTTCATCTATAGTATACTTATGGAGGGGGATCGGAAAGATAATTTTCTTAGAATTAGATTTCCTCCTTTGCATTATATCACTTTTACTTTAATCATCTTTTTCTCTGTTAAATCATTCTTAAGCCCTGAAATGGTAAATACCGTATGTGATTTCCTATACGAGTTTTATTCAGTTTATTTATCTCCAACTGTTTTCATATTAGTTGTATTCAACGTTTTATCTGATACAGGCACCATGCCTTGGCGGCCATTGAAAAAACGGAGACCCATACGAAAAATACTTTGCCACAATGCTGTTTAGTGTTTAAAGGTCTATCGAACGAGGTATCTCACGACCCATGTTGCATTTAAAATTTCAAAGTTCGGGCCTGGGTCCCCATGAAAGGCGGCCCTTGAGGGCACCGAGACATCATTCAACGTGCCCTATGCTATTTCCTGATTCACTTTTTGTTCTTTTCGTTTATCTCCAACCGTTTTCATATTAGTGGTATTGGACCTTTTAATTGACAGAGGCAATATGTCTTGGCAGACATTTTGAAAACGGTAACCGATATGAAAAATCTTTTGCCACAGTGCGCTTTAGTTTTTAAAGATCAATCGAACGAGATATCACCCGACCCATTTTTCTATTAAACTTTTGAAGTTGGATCCCGGGTCCCCATGAAGGGTGGCCCTGAGTGGCACCGCGACAATACTATTCGACGTGCCTCATAGCATTTCCTATTTAGGTTATTGTTTGGTACATTTAGCTTCAACCATTTTCGAGTTATTACCGTGGAAAAATTAAAATGGGCCACCCTGTATAAATATATACACAGTGTGTTCGAGATGAATTTGACAATTCGTTTGACTCCATACAAATATGCGTTCACGAAAGGCGTTGCTTGCGTTTTCACATATTTCTTCTCTTTGGTTTCAGATACAGCTGTGAAGTCGCACAGAACTGAATGGACCAGCGGAAGCCACCAGAATATTGAAAAAAAGAGTTACGTGCATCATGATGATTCGCGCGAGACACCCAAATTCTGCAATCACGACAGCCACTCAGTGCTCCTTAAACACTCTGAAAGCGATACTAAGTGAAATTTAGAAGTGCAACGGGGACTACGAAGCCGTGGCTGCGAGAAAAGTGCACAGAAGACTGTCTGATTGCCGCCGCACACAGGAATTCATGCAACAATTGCAGGAGAATGTGAAGGAGGATCCAGGTAAAGGAATCCGGGCTCTAGCGCGAAAAATGGGTGTTGTCCCGTCAACCATGGTGGTGGCTTTCGACAAGGACCTTGAGAGCAAGACCCTGCTTTCGGTCATATTGCTGGGAACACCCCTTAAATTGTTGTTTGAAAATTTTTTACGACTTCACCGGTCCCGACATCTGGCCCCCAAACTCTCCTGATTGTAATCCTATGTATTCTTATGTTTGGGGCGTGGTTGAGCAACTAACCAACCGGACTGCCTGCACCAGGAAGACCCAGCTGATCGGCCGGATTCAGGAAGCATTTGCAGCTCTCCCTCCGGATACCGTGAAGGCTTCCTGCTCCAGATTTTGGAGCCGCCTTGAGGCTGTTGTGAACGCGAAACGTGTTTTATTGACTGTTTTTACTTTGTCTAGTTCTCTTTATTCTGTACGCTTTCCATGAGGTCAATAGAGATTTCAAGAAGCTATTCGCTGTTTATTACTTCCACCTACAAGTGTCAAATTTATTCCGAACACCCTGTATCTCTCTATCTATGTACCTATATATATATATATATATATATATATAAATTCTTTTGCAGTAGCCAAAATTTGTCTGTATATCAACGACGTACAGTCTCTTTCCTTACATCGCGCACATTTTTATTGAATCTGACCATACCAAATATCATTCGAGCATCTAAAGAGAAAGGAAATTATGCCAAATGAAACACTCGGCTCAGTGCATATACGTTATCACGGCTTCAAACAAATAAGTGCATTGTTTATAGTCAATGGAACAGAAAAAAATGGTTGTTTCGAAATAGTTCAGCATCGAGAAATTTAAGAGAGCTAACATCCTGACAAAAATAAAATAAATCATAAATAGAATTTTCCATAAATTTTATTTCATCTCAGTGCGAGCAATATGTAAAATTCCAACAATGTATATCATATAAATTAAAGTTTTGATTTTGACAAACCAACAATGTAATTATTGTATCACAAGAATCTAATTATTCTCTTGGTAACAAATACATTTTTGTTTTCATCGTGCTGCTGTTAGGTTTTGATTTGGTAAGTGCCAGTATTTATATGTTAAACTTTTTGAAAATTAGTTAAAATTATGTAGCATATATTATAAGATATTAATAGTAAACTAGTAGTTTTAATATTATATAATAATTTCCTAAGTCAACAGCCAGTATGCTTATTTAATGTATAGAGCCAAATAATATGTTAGAACCCACGTAAGGTAGGGTTGCCATATTTCAAAAATGAAAATCCGGGACGCTACTAAATTACGGGAATCTTTGAAATTCTTAAAATAAAAAGAAGTGTTAGATACTTATTTACATTCTTGAGTTACATAGACCTTTTCTAGTATTACGTATTCACATTTTTAGTCATTTTAGTAGACCTTATCCGCCCTAGTTAAGCAAACATAAGCAAATTATTAATCCCCTATTCCTGGTAAGCAAATTTATTTTTCTTTAAGTTCACAGGATCTGTTATGTTTCGTAGCTTTCAGAGTCTGTTTTAGCTCATTCAAGGTTTGATTATGTTACCTATTGTTGTCTGACTGTCTTTGTTTAAAATGTTGAATTTTACTTTAGAGTGAAAAGGCTTAAATGTTTTAAGAGGACAAGTTTTATTAATTAAAACAATATATTATTATTATTGAATGGTCAGCGGAAAATTACCAAAAATATCGGTCAGGGATTATTGATTAAAATATTTCAGTAGCAAAATGCAAATTGAAACAGAGTGCTAAAGTTAACAATAAAACTGATTAGTAAAATCTTTCGTCCCTGGCCCAAAAGAAAGAAATGCTTCGTTTAATGTCAAAGTAGTTAAATCGTACACATAATTAAATCCATGTTTGATGTATTCAAGTTTTTTTTTTTTTTTGTTTTTTTTTTAACTTTTGAATAACCATACTCAGAATTTGAAGAGAATTATTATGTACCTAATCATGTGAGAAGAGCAAACTATAATATTCCTTCCTTTCTCCTTCCGTGAAATCAGGGATATTTAATCATCCCGGGAAATATTTTCGGGACGCCGGGACGCAGATCTTGAATCCGCGATGGTCCCGGAATGCTTTGCAATAGGAACGTCCGAGATTCGAGCGGCGGTTGTCTCGACCGATTTCTTTCCTGAAATTTTCCTCATTGTCTATTTTTGAAATTATCAGATATAATGTCTACTTCTATAGGTCCCACGTTATGCCCTGTATGCTACAGAAAACGAATGATTATAAAAGAGAAGGTCAAATGAGAAAATGGGAGACAACTGGAGAACCACGATAAAGATCAAAGATACAATGTTGTCCACCACAAACTGTTATACCCTAGCATCGATCCAGGGACACTAGAGATACTTTCCTGTAGATACGATATTTTTGTACACGATATACACTCAAGAGATACTATCAAGATAGTAATCTCAATTTCACTCGTGATTATAGTTATTCTGTCATTGTTTGCTTGTTCCACTCTCCCTAAAATAAAGGAATAGACGGAGAAACGTGGCATTGATAAAAGCGGTGGTAATAGGGAAATCAGAATATTGATGATGAATTAGATGGTTCTAAAAGTGTACCAGTCGTTGATGCTCTATTCCACGCACACACTCAATACTTCTCCAAATCTTTTTATTTTCATTTCTACACCCGTTTTTAGGCCTTCCCGTTTATATGTGTCACTTCTCTGAGGGTAGAAGTATCATCCATTTGAAAATAATTGTCCTAGCGAGTTTCTTTTAAAGTCTTCACATACTGAGGTTTATTGCTCAATATAAAACGCCATGAATCTCGCTCGGACATGCATCTCCAATTGGAGTGCTCTGTCTCTCTCTCTTTGAAGTCATAACTTGCCAATGAATTTCCCTTAAAAATGACATAAGAGAAGGTATCCTCAATTTGAGACATCTTGTGATTACCATGGACTCAGTGATTACCATGGACATCAGTCTGAAAAAGTGAAAACCTGCATTTTTTCTGAACTTCAACATATATTAGCGTTGATATACTAAACACCACGCACTGGTTAGATAAACTTCTGATCTGTTTGGAACCAGGGTAGAACAAGAGAAATTTCCTATACCCCAAGAATTAAACCCGAGCTGTGGAAAAAGTAGGTTGGTGCCTTACCGATTAAACCACGGCGATTCCCTCTTCTATTAATTTATTACAGATTAATCTAATGTGAAAGCAAGTAAGCTAAAACTAATTTTAAAGAATAATAAATGTAAATTAATAATTTGACCATATGACAAACTTGGATGAAAAAGTGAAAACCTTAGCCAAATTCACGGTCGAAAACTGGCCTCTTGGTAACCAAGTGACCTTGGATTTTAATTTTCGTAACTGTGCAAGCTGATTTCGGTTTCAAAACTTATTTCTGTTTGTACCAAGTGAATGTCGAAACAGTACAATACAGTCCTCCCTACTTCCTATAATTATTTCCCCCTGGACTGCTTCATAAAATTAGTGGATTTATAATCTATAGTGTATGAAAAACCAAAACCCCATGCACAGACACTTACGCTATACTTTTATTACACCATTAAAAGTTCACGTTTCACTGGATTCGTGTGGAGAAGGTTTCTCAGTGGTAGCCATGTGGTCTCGGACGTTCAGTTTCGGATGACGAGATGCAGTTGATCATGGGCTCAAGTCTCATTAAAGAGCATCGGGGTTTCTTTAAGTATTCTGAATCTTCCTGTTGTTAAGTCCCTGTTTCGTTGGAGGAAGTACAATATTGAAAAATAAATATTTATTAGCAGACCGTCAAGGTAAAAGTTCCCGTTGAGGCGAATTAAATCAAAAGAAAGAGTAGAGCGTTAATCTCTAGTGTGAGGTGTTTCTGGCCTAATTCCAGTTCATAAGAGTTTCTGGTATACTACATCATATCCACAGATTTTCATTTGATTTTCATATGTTCATCCACATTCCTAAATCATTAATTCATACATAGTCTTAAATTTTCAGTATTTTTCTCTCTTCTACAGGGTAAAGCGGTGACTCGAAAAACTAGATTTTTTTTTCGATTGGATTTTCAGACCATGACGAATTGTGATCCGCTCTGTCGTGAACGAAATGACTTATTTAAATCAATGTAGTAAGAAAAGGTGGCCGTGTAGAAACCATTATTGCAACCATGAGGATAGAAGTTCCTTTAATTATCGACTTCGTTGATGATCATCAGTCTAGGGACTTGATCTTTAAGAGATTTGTCTGATAGTCTATCGATCTCTTCAGTACTTCACTGCTCTGATACTCTGGAATAAAATAACGCAATGACATAAAAAAATACGTACATAATTTCCCTGCGGTTCTAAATCGGATCTCTTAACGCATCCTTCAGTAAAAAAAACAAAAAAAAACTGAAGATTCATACTGAGTACTCTATTGTCAGACTCAGATCAAACAAAGGTGCACAGAAAATTGACGTAAATCGTCCGCAAGTTCCCTTTAAGACAAGAGTTTTGAAAACGAAAATGAAATCTTTAAGTTTAACGTCCCACGCTATGACGGTTAGGCTAAAGGAGACGGTGATAATGAGAAATGAGTGAAATGAAGTAAGTGAGAGGAAACGGGAGAACCCCGAGAAAACCCACGAGCACGGTGTTTGTCCACCGCAAAGTCCACAGGGCGGGAGCTGGGATCGAAGCAGGGACCCCAAGCTCCGGAGGTGAACGCTCTGCCACTGAGCCACCGCGCCCCCCACAAAAGTTTTAAATCCAACAAACATGAAAGGAACATAGTGAATGTGCATAGGGCAAATCAAACCAATAATTGTAGTTTGTATGAAGTAACAAATTTCATTCTACCAACCCATGAATCCCTCAGAGCACTTTCATAACCTAATAAATAGAACAATCGATTTCAGTACCCGGGGTTGCTAGACAGAAAGCTGCTGAGAGTGTATTGTTACGACTGTATATATTACGCTGTTACTAAATTATTTAAATAAAGAGTCCAGGCCTCCACCACTTGGATGTTACATGAAAGCGTATAGCAAAATCGCAGATGGTTTATTCTGTCACGAATTCGATTGAATTTTACGAAAAGCCTTATGGCTTAATCTCTATGAGTGGGATTCAGAATCATTCTGACGTGAAATTAGCATCATATTAAGGGCTTGACTACGGTATAAAACATGTTAGTCGGACTATTTAGTACGGAGCTAGTCACGCGTCAGAACGACTCTAAATACGACCCTATATATATTGTATAAGACTATTTATATTTGTCTTATAAAAGTAAAGCAGCTTTTTTCAATCCAAATGTCTTATTAACAGACTCACGTTTATCTTTATTTCAGATTCTGTGCTTATATTACAAATGATGAAATCTTAAGAAGATGTAAATTACTTTTCTGATCATTGAATCTTGGAAATTTAAATTATTGATGCACTATACGTTATAATTTTACGTAAGCACAGACAACGAGTCTCTCAGCGTGAACTAACTGAAAGATGCTTCGAAAGACAAAGTTGAAAGATCAGAAAATAGATAAAGATTCTGCGGAGAAGTTCCGAAGTTCTAAGATGAAACCTTCAACAAAGTCTTCCTCAAACCTGAACAAACCTTCCTCGAGTAATACAAAGAACTTGAACCACTCGCAGAAAGGCAAGAAGACGAGAGATCTCAGAGAGATGTTATCTCCATCAATTAATAAGCATTATGATAGTGAGAAAATAAGGAAAGGTCTAGAAAAGTATACACAACAAATAACAGAGCTAGATAAAACGTCACAATATCTACAAGAAGCCATTTGTGAGTTGTTATTAAGTAAGAGAAACTGCACACCAACACCTTTTGCTTTTGAAGAACCTGTTGATAAGATGAAATCAAGAAACAAGATTGGATTGAATTTAATGAACTATCTCTCGTTAATAGAATCTTATTTTGCAAACAACACTACGGAAAGAGAATCAGCAATTAACTTAGTGAAAATGTATGAAAAGTTTGTCTGCCAAGTTAATCGCTTTAAAAGCAGGCTGCAGAATTTGATAAAATATTATTCAGCATCTACAATGCCCACTGGTGTCGAAGACCAACCAAAGGAAACCATCAACGCTAGTGCTAGTTCTCTATCTTGTCTTTCAAGAACTCCAGAGAGAAATGTAATCTACATACATGATCCTTCTCATGACTGCTCGACCTGTACATCGTGGATTCAGGGAGGAAAAGAATTCCTTCAGAAATTAAAGGATGTTGGTAAAGAACCAAAAGTACAACAAAAGAGTTCTACTACGCGGAAACTAAAGATAAACCAGACACGAAGTGTGAAAGAAGTATCAAGTCAAGCGAGTAAAGTACGTATAAATAGGTTGACATCTTTGAATAATCTCAGCTGTAAAGGAATGTCTTCAAAGAAATTAGTTAAGCACAAGGATTCCACTCGAAATATAATTACAAATCAGTCCAAGCCCTCAACGTCTCCAGTTGTTCGAGCTACAAACAAGAATGCAGCTCTTCAGCAACTAACAGGTAACCAGACTTCCGCTAATACTACCTCGGAATCTAATCAACGAACGAAGTGCTTCGAGAGACGTACTAATCCCAGAGCAATTTCTTCAGAATTTAAAGGCGACTCAAGGGAACGTGAGACTTCTAAGCTTCATTCGCATAGCACCAAACGTTCGACCAGTCGTAACACGAACAGCGGACACAAAAGTGCAGAAACAAGTAAAAATGGAATTGGAGCCATAACAGAATCAGATTACATAAAACTATTGTTTACTAGTAACTGGAATTCCAGAAAACAGCTGAAAACTAGATGTAAACATGAGCGTGGATCTAGTAACCATAAACCATGTCAGATGTCAGATAAACTCACTCAACATAATACAAAATTTGAACCTCATTGTGTTTCAGCTGTGACGAGTGGAACTAAGGTCAAAAGTCAACGTGGACGTTTCGAGACGCTTTCTTCTCATCAAAAAGCAAAACCAAAGGCATCTACTTCAACAAAAGGGAGAAGTAAAGTTAAAAAGTCATCATCTCAAAACCATAACAAATTAAACAAACAAAAACAGGGAAAATTGAAGATTAAAAAAACTGATTCAGAATCGTCACCGAAAGAAGGAAACAGTCGCGTAACAAAATTATTAACATTAAGTGAATGTTATGAATTGCTACGCAATTCAAGGTATTTAGGCCCTGAGGATTTTATGATTGATAAACAACAATCTACAGCGGTAAATGGAAGCGAAAATATAGCAACGGAGGAATCATTAAGGAAGCGAAAGAGAGAAGTATCACCATGTAGTATTTCATGTGAAGATAACAAAAACAAAAACCAAGAGTTGAGCGAATGTGATGAGGAAATAAAACCGATCACCAAAAGACCAAAGCTCAAAATCAGTAAAGCTAAGAAGAACAAGAGAAATAAGAAAACTCAGGTGAATGAGGGAAAGCTACTGAAATATCAGATGAGCTTGTATGTCGATGCACTTTTTGATGGAAAAATTGAACTAAAGCAACCGCGGAATAAACACTCATTTATTCAGGATGAAACTGGCAAAGATAAGTTGAGTCTCCCAATCACTGAACTTTTCATTAAAGACTGGGATGAAGGAATTGATTCGTGTTTCAGTGATATTGAAAATGATTTAGAAGTTTCAAAAGATTTCATACAATTTAAAATGAGTAATTGCTCTAACTACCTCCCCAAATCTTCAAACTCCAGGATCAAATTTCAAGAATATACTGACGAAGCTCTAGATACGAATCTTCAGGAAGCCCAGTGTCAAAATCAAGAGCTTAATCGCAAGATTACTTCTTCTGTTAGTATGGACACAGCCCGGGTAAGATCATGCAGCAGAGAACGCAGTACCAAGGCATCTTTCAATGCTAGGAAAGTCATGTCTGACGTTTCTTTACTCAAAACTCCGAAGTGTAAGTTGTGTTCTGACATTGAGGATGGCCAAAATTCTTATTAGCTTTCCAAAAATCGAATAAAATATTGCCATTCCTTGATGAATAAATTCCTCCAAATCTTATGGATATGTTATAATTAGAAGTTTATTATACATATTGATAATTGTATTTTGTGAAAGAATTAATGTTAAAATGTTTTGGAAATATTGAAGACATCCTCTCTTAAGACTTAAAATTTCAAATTTTGCATTCAACAAAAATTTTCATTGCTATGTTTTCAATCTGTAGGAAAACCTTTTGTATTTATCTTTCAAATTTTCCAGAAATTTTCAAGTGTATTAGTAACTATTTGATGACATCATACTAATTTAAAGTTTAAAATGTATTATTTGTTTTGTTTATTCCTTGTGAAGACAGTTTGATCTTGACATGAGATACGGCTCTGGCATCTTTAAAGATGTTTCAAGCATCTGGGTCTCTGCATCCCTGTTGGAGTTTGGAAATGTTGCAAGGAGAAATAACATTGAATTCAGCAGATCATGCCTTACCGAAGTATATCTCAATAGAAACTAGATATTGACAAAACATATTTTTATAAAAATTGGAAACAAGCTTGTAGAAAATCAAAAAAACCACAAAGAAGAAAATTTGATTTTCTTCTAAACCGCTTACAGATTTTAAAACCGAAACCGATAGTCAGTAGCAAATTTAACCGTTTTTTTAAAGAATTAATATAGAAGTTTTCGAAAACTGTTTTCGGTTTTCAATTTTTCTCGGAACATGATAAGGCGCGTAAAATAGTGTGTGCAAGAACGTGAAAGCCATCTTCAACACTTACTGTAAAGCACATTCTTCCTTTTTTTTTCAAGCCAGTACGGGTTGCCATCTACAAGTGAGTAATTATCTTCATCGTATTTTTTTGCAATATATATATATATATATATATATATATATATATATATATATATATATATATATATATATATATATTATTGATAAATGACATTGCCCAAGATGTACGAGGATGAGTCACACCTATAGTAGTATTTTTGCTCGAATATTGTAGCCAGAATGCAATATTTAACTTTAAAAAAAATGTTTTGTTTTCTAAATATGAAAAGAAATAGCCTTTACAACAGTCAACGCTGGTAAACAACAAGCAGTTTTTGTCCCATCCGAAAAATATTGAAGCGTGCTAAACACGGGCGTCTCTGGTGGGGGGATGAGGGGGACGCGTCCCCCCAATATTTTGAAATACAAAATATTCAATATCTTATTCTAATTTAATTTATTTACTAACGACAGAACAACATATAAATAACAATAATTATATTTATTTGGAATACAATATTCAAGCTGTGAAACGATTATAACATAGTTCTTGGTATACCTCAGGCGATCCGTGAAGGTAAGCAGAAATGGAATCGAACTGGTTGGGCTAGGTAGTAGCATTTAAATCACTTTCTTTGATGTCCACCCAAATTTTACATGCCAGAGACGCAAGTGGTACTAAACATTTGCATTAAGATATACTGTAACTATTTTTTTCTTTTCTGTTCCTCGCAATTGATTACAAACAATTTTCATTTTTTTTAAACTACACTTCTGGTCCTTTAAACAATTACTATAATTTAACGTACGATTTGTCTCAAAGGTTTTAGTCTCAAAATATCTCCATAGACAATACTAACTTGTGTCACAAAAGGCATATCTCTATCATCCTTACTTCAAAAAATTTACTCGATAAATCTTGGGTTGCATTTCTTTTCGCACACTGGACACCTGGCTGAAAACGACTTACAATTTCGTGACGCCCTCTATCGGTACTGCTGGAATTCAATATGGTGTTGGACCACCTTTAGCCTTCATGGCAGCTTCCTCTCTCGCAGGCATACTTTCAATCATGTGTTGGGAGGTTTCTTCGGGAATGGCAGCCCATTCTTCACGGAGCGCTGAACTGAGGAGAGGTATCGATGTAGGTCGGTGAGGCCTGGCAGGAAGTCGGCGTTCCAAAACATCCCAAAAGTCTTTTTTGGATTCAAGTCTTGACTCTGTGCAGGCCAGTCATTACAGGGAAGTTATGGTCGTGTAACCACACCGCCACAGGCCGCGCAGTATGAACAGGTGCTCGATTGTGTTGTGATGCAACCGCCATCCCGAATTGCTCTTCTACAGTGTTAAGCAAGAAGGTGCTTAAAACATCAATGTAGACCTGCGCTGTAAGAGTGCCACGCAAAACAACAAAGGGTGCAAGTCCCCTCCAAGAAAAACACGACCACACCTTAACACCACCACTTCCGAATTTTACTCTTGGCACTACACACGCTGACAGATGACGTTCACCGGGCATTCGCCATACCCACACCCTACCATCGGATCGCCACATTGTGTATAGTGATTCGTCACACCACAACGTTTTCCCACTGTTCAATCATCCCATGTTTACGCTCCTTACACCAACTGAGGCGTCGTTTGGCATTTACCTGCGTGATGTGTGGCTTATGAGGAGCCGCTCGACCATGAAATCCAAGTTTTCTCACCTCACGCCTAACTGTCATAGTACTTGGAGTGGATCCTGATGCAGTTTGGAATTCCTGTGTGATGGTCTGGATAGATGTCTGCCTATTACACTTTACGACCCTTTTCAACTGTCGGCGGTCTCTGTTAGTCAACAGACGAGGTCGGCCTGTACGCTTCTGTGCTGTACGAGATGTTTAGGAGACCTAGAGATGTTTAGGAGTGTGGAAATCTGGCGTAGAGACTAATGACACAAGTGACACCCAATCACCTGACCACGTTCGAAGTCCGTGAGTTCCGCGGAGTGCCCCATTCTGCTTTCTCACGATGTCTAATGACTACTGAGGTCGCTGATAATGAGTACCTGGCAGAAGGTGGCAGCATGATGCACCTATTATGAAAAACGTACGGTTTTTGGTGTGTCCGGATACTTTTGATCACATAGTATATATACATATATATATATACGGGTGATTAAGATAAGGGAATGATGATTGAGGATTTGGTGGAATGATATTGTGGGAGGAAACAAGAATACCTTGACAAAACCAACGAATACGATGTCATTCATCACAGATGTACGTAGCCGGGAATACAACCAGGGACCGCCCGCACGAAAAGTAAACGCCCTGCCACTGAGCCACCGTGCCCCCCGAGAGAGTGAAAGGGAAACAACATACATTTCGGTTGATTAGCTCATGGTCAATTAACTAAGTTTGGTTAATATCATTATTCCCCTTATATTGAAAAGAAAGAGAGGCAAATTTAGCGGTAAGCAAATGAAAGTTTTCCACAAGGATTGATTGCATCCAGAATTATCAAAATACGAAGCTCAAACGCATCCATCTCTTCAATTATACAAGAAAAGAGTAGCTTTATTACTTCATATCATTAGTTAACTGGATACATTTTCTCGTGTTAACATAGGCTACATACTTTCTAAATTTTCTCATATATGTATATGGTTTGTCGTAATCAGATCACGCCCACACAAGTTTCCATTGTGGTCTTTGCCACACAGGTTTTCATTTTACGGAAACTAGGTGAATCTCTGATCTGCTTTGGAACAGAATAGAACAAGTGAAATTTCCACTCCAGCGAGGAGTAAACCCAAGGCATCCAGAAGGTAGGTAAACGCCTTACCGATTAAACCACAGAGGTTTCCTCTTTTATCAATTTGTTGTAGATTAATCTAATATAAAAACTAGTAAGCAAATTTAATTTTAATGAACAATAAATGTGAATCACTAAGTTATTGATGAGATAACACAATTGGGTGAAACAGTCAAAATCAGAGGCAAACTTACGATGCTCGAAATCTCACCTCTTGATAACCGAGTGACCTGGATTGCAATGTTGTTTTCCAACCGTCCAAGCTGATCACAGTTTCAAAATTTTCGTACTCGGTTATACCAAGTAAATGTCGAAACAGTATATATAAACATAGGTTCTGCCATATTTTTTCTTGCTTCCTACAATTAATTATTTCTCTCTAAAATGGTTGATAAAATGATCGGATTTATAATCTATGTTGTATGAAATCAAGATCATATGCACAGATACATATCATGTGATATAAGTTTATCACGCCTCTGAAGACCCACGGGGTCCACAGTGGCTCAGTGGTAGAGCGTTCACCTCTGGTGTTTGGGGTTCCAAGTTCAAACCCTGCTCCCGCCAAGTGAACTTTGTGGTGGACAAACACCGTGTGCGTGGGTTTTCTCGGGGTTCTCCCGTTTCCTCCCACTTTCTTCATTCCATCATTTCATTCATCAATCATCATCACCGTCTCCTTTAGCCTAACCGGCATAAGAGTGGGACGTAAAACTTAAAAATTTGATTTCATTTTTTGAAGATCCACGTTTCACTGGATTCATGTGGACAAGTTTGCTCAGTGACAGCGAAGTGGTGTCGGGAGTTTGCTTTCGTATGACGAGGTGCAGTTAATCGTGTTCTCAAGACTCACTAAAGAGCATCGGTGTTTTTAACTCTACTGAAAATATACATGTTTGTATTAATGCCTTGGATTAAGTACAATATTGCGAAGAGAAGAGTTTTAGCTTTTGGTGTTGAGGAGTCTCTGGCTCAATTCCAGGCAATTTTACTTTCTGGTTTACCACATCGTATGCATTGATCTTCTGGGGCATCTCCTATATTCTTCCACGTTCTCATTTCACTTGCTGTTAAATCATAAATTTTCATTAATTATCTGCTTTACGCAGGGCACAACTGTCGCACGATCCCATAGTAGATCATAAATTATTATATTTTAGTTTTAATATTATATAATAATTTCCTAAGTCAACAGCTAGTATGCTCATCGAATGTATAGAGCCAAATAATGTTAGAACCCACGTAAGGTAGGGTTGCCATATTTCAAAAATGAAAACCCGGGACGCTAATAAATTACGAGAATTTTTGAATTCTTAAAATGAAAAGAAATGTTATATACTAATTTACTTTCTTTCATTAGGTAAACCTTTTCAAGTATTATGTAATCACATTTTTAGTCATTTTAGTAGACCTTATCCGCCCTAGTTAAGCAAACGTAAGCAGATTGTTTACTCCCTTCCCCTGGTAAGCAAATTTGTTTTTCTTTATTTTCACAGGATCTGTTATGTTTCGTGGCTTTCAGAGACTGTTTTAGCTCGTTCAAGGCATGATGATGTTTCCCATTGTTGTCTGAATGTCTTTGTTTAAAATGTTGAATTTTACTTTCGAGTGAAAAAGCTTAAATGTTCTAAGAGCACGAGTTTTATTAATTAAAACAATATATTATTCTTCTTGAATGGTCAGCGGACAATTACCAAAAATATCGGTGAGGGATTATTGATTAAAATATTTCAGAAGCAAAATCAAATTGAAACAGAGTACTAAATATAACAATAAAACTGATCAATAAAATCTTTCGTCCCTGGCCCAAAAAAAAAAAAGAAACGAAATGAATGTTTAATGTCAAAGTAGTTAAATCGTGCACGTAACTAAATCCATGTTTTATGTATTCAAGTTTTTTTTTCAACTTTTGAATTGCCATACTCAGAAGTTGAAGAGAATAATTATGTACCTAATCATGTGAAGAAAAGCAAACTGTAAACATTCCCTTCCTTTCTTCTTCACTGAAATCCGGAATATTTAATCATTCCGAGAAATATTTTCGAGACGCCAGGACGCAGATCTCCATTCCGTGACGCTCCCAGATTTTCCGGGACCAATGGAAACCCTAAATTAATGTGAATCATAAGGAAAATAGTAGTTTATGTTTTCTAAACAAAAATTACGAATAGAATAAAATTTCACCACCTTCATTAGCCGGAAATAAAATGGTTGCTTCGAAATAGTTCAACACTGAAAAAAAATGGCTTGATCAGGAATACCAAATTTGTTTGGTCAGAGCATTTGGTCACTTTATTTGGTTAGTTTAACCAAAATTTGGTCATTTATACCAAACATGTTTGGTCATGAACACTATATTTTTTTGATCAGAACACTTGGTTGATTAATTTCGTTATGCCAAACTAATCTTAAGTGATTTGGTAAAAATTTGGTTTTCCTGACCAAAGTGTTTATTTACAAAGTCACGTGTATCGATTTGACTTCTGTGTAATCTTTATTTAAGCTATCAGTGTTTTGAGCGTATGTTAGTGACAAATAAAACTGACTATTTAGCTACACAGAATAAATGCTTGAAGTATGTGATGTAATTATGTAAATCGAGGTAAGCTTACGTTTTCGTATATATTACATTATTGTAATGTGATGTGTATTTTCTATTTTAGTGGTCGTATATTTGGCATAACAAATAGGCCTTTATATACAGATGAAGCGGGCAAGTTATATTGACGACGCTAGGGCAGGGAGCAAAATTATAGCGTCAGGGGTTGGTTCATTTCCTATTCCTCCACTAGAAACTTCCGGAAAGGGATAAATCAAGTGACATTAACACTAGAAGTTTGAAAAATAAACTGGTGCATTCACAGTTTATAGATGCACAAAATCCAAACTATACGGATGAAATAAGGAGTATTGTTTACTTTCTTCCCCCGATCACTTGGTATTGACTCTGGCTCACTTGGTAGTGGTTACCATTCGTTATTTGTAACTGTGATGTTGTCATGAATATAAATGAAGTGTGAACGTGTGGTATAGAAACTACGGTGCTTAAAACACGAACCAACTTGTGCTAGGTGGCCACTAGAAAGCATGAATTCTATCTAATCGAGTCAGGACAGGAGTGTTGCAGGGGTGTCCAAGGTGTTGCAACGGTGTGCGTCCGTAGGGAGCAGACGCGTCAGCGACGGTGGCTATTCATATAAACAAGATAGTTAAGAACATCTCACTATAACTCAAATTACCGACTCTGGAGCCGTCGTTGGATTTGGGGGAGATACTAACCCTTTGGGGATCTTATGGTACATTTTGTACCATACGCGTTTTTCATGGTACATTGCGTTATTTCTCTTCTATTTGAGCTTTTTCGTCCGGTTTTTTTTTTGTTTGTTTTTCAAGTCCAGAGACATTGTAGAAGACATTACGTATGGTTTCAGACCGTCCTGCGTCCAGACATGGGAGGTGATGACGTCATAAGTCAAAAATTTATTTTCTCATTTTCTAAGCCTATGTTCAATATTTTTTGCGGGCTTATTTTTCTACGTAGAAGACTGAAGTTTTGCACAAACATTCAGTCCACCGAGTAGTTTTTACCATATTTTTTGTTCCGATGTCAGTGCTAAAACAAGGGGGGAACCAGAGGGGAAAATGGGTAACAAAAGGGATTTTTGAACCCCCAAAATCCCGTATTTCGTCATTTTCTTGCCTCACATACACGATAGGACCATGTGAGTCATACCGTCTGAAAGGCCGTTCCATTCTGAAGAGAATGACGGTCGAATTATTATTCTAGGGTAATTAGGGACGTCTCAGGGATTTTTTCAAAAATATACTTCTATATAGGGAAATATGGGGCATTGTCGGTATATATATTTATTGGCGGGCTTATTTTTGAACGTAGAAGATTAAAATTTTGCACAAACATTCAGTCCACCGAGTACTATTTACCAGATTTTTTGTTCCGATGTCAGTGCTAAAACAGGGGGAAAACCAGAGGAGCAAAGGGGTAAAAATAGGGATTTTTTACCCCAAAAATCCTGTATTTCGTCATTTTCCCGCCAAAAAAAAACATGATAGGACTACGTGAGTCATACCGTCTGAAAGGCCGTTCCATTCTGAAAAGAACGACAGTCGAATTATTATTCTAGGGTAACTAGGGCCGTCTCAGTGAATTTTTATCCAAATATACTTCTGTATAGGGTAAAAGTGGGGCATGGTAGGGAAATTTTTTCTGGCGGGCCTTTTTTTTTTCACGTAGAAGATTGAAATTTTGCACAAACATTCAGTCCACCGAGTAGTATTTACCAGAAGTTTTTTTCCGATTTCTGCGTAAGAACAGGGGGGTCCAGAGGGGCAAAAGTTGAAAAAAGGGAAAATTTGCCCCAAAAACTCCCTTTTTTCAGGAATTTCCCGCCTTAGATACATGATGGAGACATGTGAATGGTACCGTCTGAAAGGCAGTTCTATTCAGAAGATAATATGGGCGACACATGACCCTAGGGTAATTATGGATGTCTGAGGATTTTTTCCCCCTGAGATCATAGTGTTTTATGGTGATTTGGGGCATTGTGGAAATTTTTGATAAAAATTCTCCCGCCCTTACTATTCAAGATAGAAACTTGAAATTTGGCACAAACATTCAGTATACCAAGTACTATTTGTCATATTTTTTTAGATGGCTACGATCACACAGGGGGGGTCCAGGGGGGGCCAAAGTTCGAGAAAAAAATTTTTCCCTCCGAAATTTTCACTTTGACATTTTTTCCCGCTCCTGGTATATGGTATGAGCATGCAAGTGGTACCATTTGAAAGCCAGCTCTATTCTGAAGAGAATGAGGTATGAACCATGATCCTAGGATAAATAGTGACGATGCAGTAGCTGCTTGACTGAAAGTCTCAAACATAGCCCAAAAACACAAGATCTCCAAAGGGCTAAATGTCATCCGAAATATGAAGCATACTTTTGAAGAACTTTTCATCTGGAATTTAAATATGGGAATTCTTACCTATGAGATCGATATTTCCTGAGAAATACGTTAATAAAAGAGCATTAGTTTATGTTTGAGACACCACTCGAAATAGTTATAAAAGAAGTAATATATGTTCCCTAATTTACTTCTTACTGACTCCTAAAAGATTTGCACTGTTTGACATGAAAATATCTCACTCAGCATAGGTAAAATTCAAGGGGGCCATCAGAAGTGATTGTTAAATCACAATTCTTTCTACCCACGAAAGATTGTGGTGAACATTATCGTGTCCGTGAGTTTTCTCGAGGTTCTCCCGTTTCCTCATACGTTCACATTCCACCATTTTTGTTGCAATCAATCCCATTAATCACACGTCACCTTTGACATAAAGGGCTCAAACATAGTACAAAAAAAGTGAAACGAATTATTTTGTGGAGAGGAGTCGCGGTGCTACAGTGGTAGAGCGTTTACCTCTGGTGCATGGGGTCCCTGGTTCCCTCCCAGCTCGCGTCAAATGAACGTTGTGGTAGACAAACACAGTGTGTTTGGTCTTTCATCGGGGTTATCCCGTTTCCTCCCACTTTCTTCATTCCACCATATCATTCGATTCTTATCATCAGCGTCTCCTTTAGCCTCCACGGCATATGTGTGGGACGTAAACCTGAAAGATTTCATTTCATTATGTGGAAGTTCCTTCAGAGCTTTTGCCGGTGGGAATCATTTAACGCAGATGGTTTGAGATAAGTGGAAACGTACCATGAAGTGCACACGATTGGTAACTTTTTGCTTTAAAATTTCCTCGTTTGTACTTTAAAAGGGTTAAATTCCAAAGTTGGGCGTCCGTTTCCAGCGAAATTTTTAAAATTTACAGGAAAGATATGGATAATTTGATCGTTTGTGTGTTTGATAATATATAAGAGTCTCGAAAAATATGTTTATTTGTTATATATAACCGGTTATAAACATGGGACTATACGGCGAGCGGAGGGAACTACTTGGCGCAAGGTAAACGAAGAGTTGCATTGTGGGAAAGAAACGAGCATTTGTGTTATCAACATGGCGAATGTACAAGGGCAATGAACTAGCAGTTTTAACATTTGTGAAGCAATACGTTGATAACGAGCAAAATCTTTTAAAAGTTTGTGAAGAGCATGGATTAATGAACCTAATAACAAATTTCAGAAAGTGTGGAAAGGAGATAATAGCGTAAAAACTTGACGAAAGCGGACGCCCAACTTCGGAATAAATGCCCTTTAAGAAATGGTTTAAACCTTTAAAAAGTTATTACGGGGTGTATATTTTCATCCAACGTATACGTAATATTTACACATGTCGTAATTTTCCATTTGCACGCTTAAGAATTTCTTGCTTTGTGACGACATTTGTTAGAAAAAAGTTCTCATGACTTTTGCGATAACCGTATTATTTTCAGTTTAGTACCTATATTAACAGTATTTGGTAATTTCTACCAAATGTTTTGGTCAAATTCACTAAATGCAGGTTTAATGTTTACAACCAAATTATTTAGTTAAAAGAACCAAATTTGGATCATTTTAACCAAATTTTTGGTATTCCCAACCAAATCCTACTTATTTGGTCAAAATTACCAAAAGCATATTTGGTACTGGTAACCAAATGATTTCGTGCTGGTGACCAAAGGTTTGGTTGGCGCTATATTGGCCAAACGATATGGTCACCAGCACCTATTTTTTGGTCAATCTGACAAAACCTTTTTTTCAGTGAACATCGAGAAATTTAAGAGTAGCTAACTTCTTGACAAATATAAAATAAAATAAATCACAAATACAATTTTCGATAAATTTTATTTCATCTCAGTGCGAGCAATATGTAAAATTCCAACAATGTATATCATATAAATTAAAGTTTTGATTTTGACAAACCAACAATGTAATTATTGTACCACAAGAATGTAATTATTGTCTTGGTAACAAATACATTTTTGTTTTCGTCGTGCTGGTGTTAGGCTTTGATTTGGTAAGTGCCAGTATTTATATGATAAACTTTTTTTAAAAATTAATTAAAAGTATTTAGCCTATATTATAAGATACTAATAGTAAAATACTAGTTTCAATACTATATAATAATTTTGTTAGTCAACAGCCAGTATACTCATTGAATCAGTGGTGTAGGGAAGGGGGGCAAGAGGGGCCGCCCCCTCCAAAGAGGTTCGACCATGTACTTTGGTACTTCGATGTTTGTAATTTTTTATATATTTTTATGTTTATATACTTTTTTGTTTGTAATTTTTCTATATGTACCTATAACAGCACTTGCCCCCCCCCCAAACAAACATCCTGACTACGCCACTGCATTGAATGTATAGAGCCAAATAATATTTTAGAACCTACGTAAGTTGAATCATAAACAGAAGGTTGTTTACGCTTTCTAAACAGAAATTACGAATAAAACAAAATTCCTCTACTTGTATTAGCCGTGTGATTAGTCTCTTGTTCCCTGTTTTACACGATACCCATACCAGGTTTGATTTTCAATGGGAGCAATGGCTTTACCAAGGATGTTATAAAATAGAGGATGTGCCCATACAAAAAAATCGTGAAGCCATACGTCACAGCTTCGCCACACCTACTCTGCCCACTCCGCGCCACTGTTTCGAGCCAACAATCATGGCGGAAACAAGAGTAGCCAATCACATGTGCCAGCTCAGACGATGCTCGGTTGTTTTTTGGCTTCATTGAGTTCATATGATGAAGATACGTATGGGCAGATCCTCTATTTTATAACATCCTTCGGCTTTACAGTATTCACGGCAGTTCGTAGTTCAAGGGAAATTTCCCTAGGTAGATTTAGCAAAAAGGGATTTTTTTGATAAAACTTGAAAGTCCAGGGAAATTTTTACGCTGTCTGAAAAATTAATATAAATGATTAAATTTTTCTTTGTTCTTCAGGAACAAATCAATACATAGCAATAGATTATATGTGTGTGTGTGTTTGTCTGTCTGTCTGTCTGTCCATTTGTCCGTTCAAAGTAGCATAATTTCCACCCATTGTCGGATGGATGTATATGTATGTATTCTTCTGTAAAAAAAAAGAAGGAAATGAAATGAAATCTTTGTTTTACGTCCCACGATTATGCCGGTTAGGCTAAAGGAGACGGTGATGATGAGTAATGAATGAAATGGTAGAATGAAAAAAGTGGGAGGAAACGGGAGAACCCCGAGAAAACCCACGCACACGGTGTTTGTCCACCACAAAGTTCACTTGCCGGGGGCTGGGATCGAACCCAGGACCTCAGGCACCAGCGGCTTTACCACTACCGCGGCCGCTAGAAAATGAAGGAAACAATTAAAAGAGAAGTAAAAGCAAAAGAATAAAACAAATGTGGTTGGCACTTCCTTTAACATAGCTAAATTCATCTTATCACCTAACTTCTGTCAAAGGAGTTTGACCCTTCACAAACTGGATAAAATCTAATAAGAAAAGGGAAACTTTTAAGCCAATTGAGGGAAATGTTCTTAATCAAACCTACGAACACTGATTCGCGGAACACTAGGAGCCAATCGACTTTTATTTATTTTGTTAATATACCAAGTAAACTGACTTGCAAAGATCATTTCGTTTATACGATTATTCTAATTGAGAATGGTAAATTATTTTCAATCTCTCAAAAGCACACTGAATGTCTTGTAATAAGGACGTCCGAGATTCGAGCGGCGGTTGTCTCCACCGAATTCTTTCCTGGATTTTTCCTTACTTTTCCAGGCGAATGCGGGGATGGATCCTTCAAGTGCAACTCCAGATAAACTTTCTTCCTCTTCTTTCCTTATTGTCTATTATTATTATTATTATTATTATTATTATTATTATTATTATTATTATTATTATTATTATTATTATTATTATTATTTTGAAATCATCAGATGGAATGTCTCCTTCTGTAGGTCTCACGTTATGCCCTGTATGCTACACAAAACGAATGAATATAAAAGAGAAGGTCAAATGAGAAAATGGGAGAAAACGGGAGAACCACAATAAAGATCAAAGCCACGATGTTGTCCACCACAAACTAATATAGTCTAGTATCGATCCAGGGACACTAGAGATACTTTCCTGTAGATACGATATTTTTGCACGCGATATACAATCGAAAGATACTAGCAAAGTAGTAACCTTAATTTCACTCGTGGTTATAGGTATTCTGTCATAGTTTGCTTGTTCCACTCTCTCCAAAATAAAGGAATAGAAGGAGAAACGTGACTTTGACAAAAGCGGTGGTAATAGGCAAGTAAGAATATTGATGATGAATTAGATGGTTTTTAAAGTATTTCACTCGTTGATGCTTGACTGCACACACACATCCAATACTTTCCTACTTTTTTTTCTTTTCATTTCTACTCCCGTTCTTTAGTCTTTCCGTTTACCTGGTCGTTTCTCTGAGGGTAGAAGCATCCTCTATTTGAAAATGACTGTCCTAGCTAAAACTAACTAACTAACTCTATGGCTTTTGGAACCCGGAGGTTCAATGCCGCGTTCACAAAAGCTCTCCACTGACTTCTGTCCTTAGCCAACTGGGTCCAGTTTCTACTTTGTATTCCAATCTCTGCGAGATCCATCTTAATATTGTCCTCCCATCTGCGCCTTGATCTTCCTAATGGTCGTTTTCCGATTGGTCTTCCAGTCAAGACTTTGAAAGTGATTCTACTATTTTCCATCCTAGCTACATGAACTGCTCACCTAAGCCTCCTAGACTTGATGGCCCTAACAATGTTTGGTAAACCGTCTAAATTGTGTAGTTCCTCGTTATGAAGGTCTGCCATTCCCCATTCTCATTCCTCTTGGGTCCGAATATTTGTCTCAGGATCTTGTTCTAAGCGACCATGTTTCGCAACCATATAGAACAACAGGCATGATTATCGTTTTATATATTTTAAGCATCAAATTCCTCGACGTAATTGCAAGTTTCTTTTAAAGTCTTAAGATATCGAGGTTGAATCTTAACGTAAAATGTTGTGAACCTCAATCACAGATGTATCTACAATTGGAGTGCTCTCTCTATCTCTTTGAAGTCGTGGCATGCTAATGAATTTCCCTTAAAAATTGCAAAAGTAATGGTATTCTCAATTTGAGATATCATATGATTGCCATGGACTCAGTGAAAGTGAGGCTACATTATTTTCAGACTTCGTACAATGGTTGGGGTACTTAGCACCACGCATCAGCTGGGTGAACTTCTGATCCGCATTGGTACCAGGCTAGAACAACAGAAATTTCCTCTTCCTGGAGACTAAACCCGTACTGTGCAGAAAGTAGGTAGTTGCCTTACCGATTAAACCACGGCAGCTCCCTTTTCTATCAGGTTTTTTTTTTTTTTTTTTTTTTTTTTTTTTTAGATTAATCTAATATAAAAGCAAGTAAGCAAAAATAATTTTAATGAATAACAAATATACATCATTAATTTGACGAAGTGATAAAAATTGGATGAAACAGTGAAAAACGGAGACAAAATCATGGTGGAAATCTGGAATCTTGGTAACCAAGTGATCTTTGATTCTAATTTTTGTAACTGTAAAAGCTGGTTTTGGTTTCAAAAGTTTATTTTCTTTTTATGCCAAGTGAATGTCGAAACCGCACACTACAGTCCTTCCCACTTCCTATAATTAATTATTTTCCCCTGGAATGCTTCATAAAATGAATAGATTTATAATGTATATTGTAGTCGAAAATCAACATCCCATGCACAGGTACCCATCATGGGATATAATTTTATTACACCTTTGACAGTTTAAGTGTCATCTATACCGCCACAATATTTGATGTGAGACCAACGTGATCTCACGCGGCACTTAACCTGTTAAAGGTTCACATTTCACTGGATCCGAGTGGAGAATGTGGCTCAGCGTAGCCAAGTGGTCTCGAGAGTTCGGTTTCGAATGACGAGGTGTAGTTCATAATAGGTTTAAGTCTCACTACAGAGCATCGGTTTTTTTTAAGTGTTCTGAAAATTTCTACTGTTAAGTCCCTGTGTCGTTGTAGGAAGAACAATATTTAAAGAAAATGTTTATTAGCCGACCGTCAAGATAAATGTCAACGGTGGGGCAAATTAAATCAAATGAAGGCGTAGAGCGTTAATCTCTAGTGTGAGGAGTCTCTGGCCTTTTCTAGGTCATGTTAGTTTCTGGTACACTACACCATTTCCATGGATTTTCTTGTGATTTTCATATATTCTTCCACGTTCCTACTTCGTTAATCCATACATAGTCTCAAATTTCCATTAATTATCTGTCTTCTACAGGGTAAAGCCGTGACTCGAAAAACTAAAAAAAAAAAAAATCGGATTTTCAGACCGTTGCGATTTCTAATCGACTCTGCCGTAAACGAAATCACTCATTTAAATCAATCTAGTTAGAAAAGGTGGCCCTGTAGAAACCGATATTACAACAATAATGATAAAAGGGCCTTTAATTATAGACTTCGTCGATGAGCATCAGTCTAGGAAGTCGATATCTAAGAAATTTTTGCGATAGTCTATCGATCTCTCCAGTACTTCACTGCTCTGATACACTTAAATGAAACAACGTAATGTCATTTTAAAAAAATACATGATTATTTTCCTGCGGTTCTAAATCGGAACTCTTTAACGCATCCTTCAGTAAAAAAAAATAATAATAATAATAAGATTCCTACTCAGTTTTCTACTGTCAGACACAGATCAAAAGGAAGGTGCTCAGAAAATAGAAATATATTAAAATTGACGTCAATCCTCCGCAAGATGTCCTTTAAGAGGGGAGTTTTGAATACAAAAAAAATTAAAAACATACCCTATATGGATAGGGCTAATCAAAATAATAACTGATGCTTGTATGAAGTGACTAATTTCACTCTGCCAGCCCACTAAGTTGAACTCGAATTCCTCAGAGACCTTTCATAAGCTAATCTATTTCGGTACAAGTGGTAGCTAGACAGAAAGCAGCTAAGAATGTATTGTCACGAGTGCATATATTGCGCTGCTTCTATATTATTTAAATAAAGCATCCTGGCCATCACAATTTCAATGTTACATGAAGATGTACAGCAAATCTCAAATGGCTAATTCTATAATGAATTTTATTGAATTTTACGAAAACTCTTATACCATACTTTCTATACATTGTATAACGCTATTTATATTTGTATTATAAAAGTGAAGGAACAAAGTTCAAACCTTTTCAACGTAAATATTCTATTAACAGACTCACTTTTATATTTATTTCAGGTTTTGTGCGTATACTACATACGATTAAATCTCAAGAAAATGTAAATTATTTATCTGAATATTGAATCTTAGGAATTTAAATTATTTTCGCACTACATACGTAAGCACAGATAACGAGTCTTCAACGTGAACTAACTGGAAGATGCTTCGAAAGACAAAGTTGAAAGATCAGAAAGTAGATAAAGATTCTCCGGAGAAGTTCCGAAGTTCTAAGATGAAACCTTCAATAAAGTCTCCCTCAAACTTGAACAAACCTTCCTCGAGTAATACAAAGAACTTGAACCATTCGCAGAAGGTCAAGAAGACGAGAGATCTCAGACAGATGTTATCTCCATCAATTAATAAGCATTATGATAGTGAGAAAATAAGGAAAGGTCTAGAAAAGTATACACAACAAATAACAGAGCTAGAGAAAACAACACAATATCTGCAAGAAGCCATTTGCGAGTTGTTATTAAGGAGGAGAAATCGCACACCAACACATATTTCTTTCAAGAAAGCTGTTCGTAAGATGAAATCTAGAAACAAGATTGAATTGAATTTAATGAACTATCTCTCGTCAATAGAATCTTATTTTGGAAACAACACTATGGAAAGAGAGTCAGAGGTTAACTTAATGAAAATGTATGACAAGTTTGTTTGCCGAGTTAATCGCTTAAAACGTAGGCTGGGGAATTTAATAAAATATTATGCAACATCCACAATGTCTACTGGTGTCGAAGGAGCAAGTAAGGAAGACATCTCGAAGGAAACTATCAAAGCTAATGCAAGTTCTCTTTCCTATCTTTCGAGAATTCCAGAGAGAAATGTAATCTACATTCATGATCCTTCTCGTAACTGCTCGACCTGTACATCGTGGATTCAGGGAAGAAAAGAATTCCATCAGAACTTAAAGGATGGTCGTAAAAAGCCAAAAGTACAAGGAAAGAATTCTACTGCGAGGAAACAAATGATAAACCAAAAACTGAAATCGAATACAAGAAGTGTTAAAGAATTACCAAGTGAAGCGAGAAAACCACATATAAATAATTTGACATCTAAAAATCGCAGCTGCAGAAGAATGTCTTCAAAGAGATTAATGAAGTGCAAGGATTCCCCTCGAAAAATAATTCCAAAAAAGTCCAAATTCTCAACGTGTGGAGTTGTCGCAGCTGCCAACAGGAACACAACTGGTCAGCAACTAACATTTCACCAGAATTTCGCTAATAAGACCTCGAAATCTAATCAACGAACGATGACCTCCGAGAAACGTACTAGTCCCAGAGCAATTTCTCCAGAAGTTAAAGGCAAACCAAGAGGACGTGAGATTTCTAAACTTCGTTCGCTTAGCACTAAAAGTTCGACCGTTGGTAAGATGAACAACGGAGATAAAAGTGCAGAAACAAGTAAAAATGTAATTGGATTGATAACAGAATCAGACTACATAAAACTATTGTTTACTACTTACTGTATTTTCACAAAAAAGGTGAAAACAAGACGTAATCAATATCATGCTTCTCGTCACCGTGAACTACGTCAGATGTCAAATAAACTCACTGCACATAATACAAAATTCGAACCTCGTTGTGTGCCAACTGTACCGGGTGGAACTAAGGTCAAAAATCAACGGAGACGTTCCGAGAAACTTTCTTCTCAACACATATCCAAACCAAGAGCAGCTACTTCAACAAATGGGAGTAATACAGTTAAAAAGATCTCTTCTCAGAAACACAAGAAATTAAATAAACGTAAACAGGCGAAATTAAAAGTTAAAGAAAATGGTTCCGAATCGTCACCGAAAGGAGGAAGCAGCCACGTAACAAAACTATTAACGTTAGATGAATGTTACAAAGTGCTTTGCAATTCAAGGTATTTAGGTCCTGATGATTTTGTGATTGGAAAACAACAATCTACAGCAGTAAATGAAAACGAAATTACAGCAACGGAGGAATCATTAAGGAAGCGAAAGAGAGAAGTATCGCCATGTAATATTTCATGTGAAGATAACAAAAACAAAAACCAAGAGTTGGATGGATGCGGTGAGGAAATAAAACAAAAGACCAAAAGACCAAAGCTCAAAACCAGTAAAGCAAAGAAGAACAAGAGAAATAAGAAAACTCAAGTAAATGAGGACAAAATATTGAAATATATAATTAGTCAGTATTTGGATGCGCTTTTCGAAGGAAAAATTGAAGTAAAGCAACTGCAGGATAAACATTCATTTAGTGAAGATGAAACTGAAAAAGATGAGTTGAGACCCCCAATCCGTGATTTTATCCTGGAAGACCAAAATGAAAGAACTGATTTGCGTTTCAGTGAATTTGAGGAATATTTCGAAGAAGTTTTTCAAGAATTGCGACGATTCGAGATGGACAGTTGTTCTACCTACTACCCTAAATCTTCAAACTCCAGGATCAAATTTGAAGGGAATACCGACGAAGCTTTAATCACGTGTCTTCAGGAATCTCAATGTGAAAATCAACAACTGAATCGTAAGATCTGTTCTTGTGTTGCTACAAACACAGCCCGGATTAGATCACGCAGCACTTCATCAGGGAAACTTGTAATGCAAGGAAGAAATAACAAAGTATCTTTCAATGCTAAGAAAGTCAGGAACACTGAGAACTTTACCGAAGAAAATTGCGAAGCGTAAGGGATGTTTCCACATCAAGAATGTCCAATATGCTGATTAACTTTTCAAAAAAAAAAAAATCAAGTATTGTCATTCCTTTATGAACAATTTCCTCCAAATCTTTTGGATATGTTACAATCAGAAGTTTATTATAGAAATTGTAAATTCTATTTTCTAAAAAGTTTAATATTGTATTGCATGAGAAGTATCGAATACGTCCTATTATATGTTAAAATTTTCAAATTTTATATTCAACAAAAATTTTCGTTTCTATGCTTTAAATTTTGAAGAAATGTTCATCTATATAAATAACTTATTAATGATCTCATAGAAAATTAAAATTTAAAATGTATTATTTGTTTTGTTTTTTCTTTGTGAAGTGAGTTGCATCTTGATATAATCCTGACCAGCGAACGAGTGCGGGCGGCCGGTTTTGGAACTAAAATACAAACAACAGTGTTTCTAACCGGATTACTTGTAATTAATCTATCACAGTTGTTTCTGCCCTGTTCATAATAAACCACTTCACGCATATGTTCAAGTTAAGACAAACACAATTTCAAAAGTTATGTAAGTTATTTTCAGAACATTTTAAGGTACTGCAAAAAAAAAGTACATACACCCTCCATATTAATTTGGCAATAACTTGCGAATAAACTAACCTCAGTGTTGTACAAAGGAACACTGAGAACTTCGTAGCATTAGAGTGTAAGGAATTCCTACTTCATCTGGTAACAAAACCTCGAAATTCATCTTTGTGAATCAAAGTTATACTTTGGTAACTGCGCTTTCATTGTTTAAAGCAAGTTTTATTGCGTAGTTCTGAGATAAGGCGTCTTCGAAATTGCTACCAATTTGGACCATGTGATCGATCGATTGACAGTACCTTCAGTAACAAATTTGCATTGAGGTCATTTTCGGATGTGCTGCAAAAGACTGGTGACAGAGAAACTGATAATCTAACCGCCTCCGAAGGAGATTTGGATCCGCCCCTAATTAAGATGGTAGATAAAGATAACTTTCTCTGATATCTAACCTGTCATTATTTAGCATGGTTTGGTAATTTAAAAATCCAGTATTTCTACCATATTTTGAAAAATTTACTTAAAAGAAATAAGCCCAATGTTACATTGGGGGCGGTAGGGGAGTGATTAAAATTTAAAGTGTAGAGCCTGACAATTGATTTCTTATAGCTCCAGCGAAATTCAGAAAAAAATGAATTTCATATTAAAAAAGAAATACAAAATACATTTTCATGGTAACTCTTACATTCATTATGTTATTATAAAGTTAATGGTACTTTTGAAATTGATTAGAATGAATAGATATGTATTTAAGTAACAAAACCACTTGCGTAAGTTTTTCAAAATATCAAGTTAGAAGAACGAAGTTTGCCTTCCACTGCCATCTCATTGCTCAAAGATACCGGCGATGAAACAATTGGCCGGAAATCATGCGGCTGCTTCTTACATCAAATCATGAAGAAGATGAGTTCCAATGTATGGTAGGTAAGTTCAGTACTTTTTTTTTAATACAGCTGTTTAAAGACGATTGATTGCCTTTGTCTTTGAATTTCATATGTGCACACAGGATTTGTTAAACAAGATCGTACATCTGATATGTTTGAACTATATGCAACCAGTCTTCTGAAGTTAATCGACAAATGATTATGTATTACAGACACAAAGACAACACTAGGCTCCCAAGTTTCCAAATTATATTGTGTATGAAAACAGATAGTAGAATTAATTCTTTGTGACAAGAGACCTAGGGTCTGAAAGAAATTCAGAGGGAGTTCAAAGGGAATTTCTATACTCATAAATAAAAGTTGTGAATTTATTGTGTATTGAACCAATGATATTTATGCTTACATTACCCATACGCTGATGTTTTATCGATACTTTTATTTCACATTTACCAAAAGGCTGGATTACGATAATAATCCTAAAAGAAAGATGTAATCTGGTTTCACAAGGCAATCCCGAAAGATAAGCTATCCAATCCCGTAGCCCTTTAAAAAAATTAAGGAACATTTCTTCTTCACTTCCTATTTCCCCCAAAGGGTTCACATTCATCGAAAAAATAAAATGAAATTTCTTTAGTTTAACGTCCCATGATTATGCTCTTTATGCTAGAGGAGACAGATGATTAATGAAAGTGAAAGATTGTAAAATTAATTGTTGGGCTCTCACAGAACCACGTACAACAAAGACACATGCGCTAGCCAGTAGACCAACGAAGAGAACTTCCACAGTTCTCGAATGGAAACGTATCGGAATTCTTTCTTGTCTACAACTCAAGAAAATAATTTAGTTGTCAATCGATAGACCTACATTAAAACAAATACAAGCATCGTGAGCCTTAACTTGATTTAAACTTACAGTTACAAGATATTGCGCAAGTATCTAAGCTACCAACCCATAATTAATCTTTTAGTCATTAACATCTTATTACTGAGTTTTACAGGTTTCTACTGTTTTATAATGAAATCAAATAAAACGTAATTATTTTATATATATATATATATATATATATATATATATAATCTGCTTAATACACGGATTGTTAATTTCCATGCATATGCCATTATCCACAATACATCTGCATTACTGCAGGAATAACCATTACTGCATTCAATAACAACTATATAATTTATGGAGTTCTTTATTAAGCGAAACAGATTAGGCTACTTATAACATGTAAACTGCAACTTTTGAAAATCGTTGGATACACTGCAGAGTGAAGCTCTCCGTTCCCCTGTCCCACCGTGCTTACCAAGAAACTGATGTAAACACAACACTAGCGCCCTCCACGAAAAACCGCACTAATATCCTGGTCAGGTAATACCAGATACGGCTCTGGCTTGCTGAGAAGATGCTTCCACATTGAGAAAAAAAATGTAGGTGGCGTACTTAAAAAGATAGGTTAATTCCTGTAGTTTTTGGACTTAACGTACAGCAGATGTATAACTGAAAACGCATGTTTTATAATAGTTTCTGTATAAGTGTTCCATTTATACGTACTTTCTGTATGAAACAATGTAGGCGGTCAGGATTTCACATACAAATGGACATATATAACATATAGCTGACAAAGGTAACATAAGTATATGTATGTGATATACGGGAAACTGTTATATGTCAGACATCCTGCAACGGCATGATGTAACATCTAAGGGCAGTGCCTATGCAGCATACGGATAACGTATGTTCCGTACTGATTTCTATAGTAAGCAAGAGGATACCGTATATTTGTACAATATACCTTTGTCCGGAGAGCGGATTTTTTTCTGTGCAACATCTGCAGTTGCGCGCTCTTGCTTGTCTTTGGAGAGTTTACACGGAGGAGTGGAATTCAATTCCGTTGACTGTGCTTCGTTGAAGCTTACTTCAACGAAAAATAAGGATTTGTGAAACCTGTTTTTTTAAATATGAAAACCGGAAATTGTTTTGTAGAATAACCGAAAACCAAAAATATACATTTCGATTTTCTCCAGAACCGGTTTTGCTTTTCACTGAAACCGGTTTAATAGAAAAGCGAACCGGTTTTAAAACCGAAACCGGTCGTTGAGCAGTCAAAATTAACTTCATTCAATCTGGAGACTTTTATCTAATTTATTTGTGAACGAAACAGGATTATTGCGCGTTCCATGTACAGTCAAAAGCAAAATTATTTTTTCCCTGAACTGCTATAACTCTTTTAGGTAGTGTCCAGTGATTTTGCTGGTACCACAAATGTGTGGACAGATGCTGTCGAACTTTCACCTAACGTGACCACAATCGGTAAACTTCTCAAACATTAAATCAGGCTTTCGTTGTGGTCTTGATGCTGGAAGAAATTTATATAAAACTCTCCTCTATTATTTGGAGTGTGTTGCCCAATGAGCACTATATATCAATGATATTAAAATTCGTTAGCAAAATATATTATTCCATTACATACTGCAAGCAAGAAGAAAGAAAAAAACACTGTTCATACGTGAGTTTGAAAATGGTTGAAATTAACGGAAAATATCAAATCTGGAACAAATAAAGAAAATATGTTTTTAAATCTTTGTCTCCTTTCAGGGACGTATCCAAGGAAGGAAGGGTGGGTCATATCTCTCGAAATTTTGATCAAAGAAGAAATTTCAAAGGTTTTAAATGGGCTAAAAGAAAAACAGAGGGAAGGAAAAAAAAAAGAAGAGAAATAGAATACAAAATAATAATCCTAATCAAATCCACTCTGAGCTTCGGTATTATGAAAGTAGAGTGGAATTCAATAACCATAGGACGAGCTTCTCCACACTAGATTAAGCTGTTACTCTGAAGTAAATAGGCACTTAATTGGTAGTAGAATACCCACGACGCTCTAGGTACGAACCTTCAGGAATCTCCATGTAGAAACCAAGACCTTAATCCCAAGATCATTCCTTCTGTTACTATGAACACACCCCGGATTAGATCATGCAGCACCATGAAGGAAGCTTATAATGCAAGGAGGTTGTAGCAAGGTATCTTTCAATGCTAAGAAACTTATGTCTGACGCTACTTAAATGAAGAAAACTGGAGTGTAAAGGCTGCATTTATCATCAAGAATTGCCAAGATTACTTATTACCTCTTCAGCGTTGTTTCTTAGCGCAATTAGCCTGAGTAAATAGACTACTCCAGCGATAACATTTACTCCGCCAAATTTGGGCAACTAAATTCAAAATCAGTCAGTGAAGTGTGAATTCCTGCACAATATATATATATATATATATATATATATATATATATATATATATATATATATATATTAGGAAAATTGAGACAGTTATGTTCGGTTGCACCAACCAAGGATTAAGATCGGATAAAATAATCCGTTGATTATTTTTATCTTTGGATAAGAATCTTACATCGTTGCAGCATCAGTTTGTGAGAAAGGATCAACTTATTCACGAATAATCGGTACCCGTAGAATAAAACTATGACTTTTACGACATGGCTAAAACAGTGCCGTAACAACTGAAAACTGATTCACGTAGCATGTAGTAAGGTTTCGTACTAGATATGGGAAGGAATCGGGCTAATTTGACTCTTCGGCAAGGCAAATATATTTTAATGGTTGTGGACCAACATATACTTTAACAAAAAAAAAAAAAAAGAGCCATATCAAATACTGGAAAGGAAGGTGTTTCTGACATTTCAAAATATATACAGAAGCACATTTTTCTGTTTTTTTTTTTTTTTTTTTTTTTTTTATAAGAGGGTGGTGTGGAATATCTGCCGGCGAGAGCTCACGTAGATCGGATCTTACGTTAAGCTATAGTCTTATATAGCCTCGCTGCTGAAAGGGGTGCAAAGAAATATACGAATGTCAATATGTCATCAATTGTAATATCGTTCTTTTTCTGAAAGCGTTTTATTGTTTTGGAAATAAGCTTAAGTTCAACTTCCACACTACTTTCATCACAGCCATAATATTTAACCAATGAATGAAGTTTCTCTAAATTCAGAAAAGAATTCGTTTCTGGATGCAAACCCACCATACCTCTGTTTATCTTCTCTCCAACTCAAGCAAGGTTTTATCAATAAATGGCGAAAAAAAATATGTTTGTAAAATTCGTCCTATGACTTAAGTACTTTGTCATGACAACGTTGAATTTTCCCAAATGTTCTGGGAGGCGACGCTTCTCCATGCCGAAAGCAGTGGTGCTGTTCAACCGGTTTGCAACGGTTCGCTAGAACCGGTTGTTAAAACATTTGGAGTTCGCAGAACCGTTTGTTATGCCCAGACATAAACACACACGCATGATCTAACCAAGAGTGAAAGAAAGAAGCCAAAGAAATTAATGAAAACACATCTGTACTTTTCCCGCTCGCTTGTATTGTTCTGAAAACAAACAACTTTCAAATGTTTCAATTCAATGGGCAGACAGAAATTTGAATGAGCAGATAGAAATTTGAATATGAATTCCGAGATTTTGTCCGGAATACTGGGATCTGTGAGTGTAATGAATGTGATACGTACCTCAGGGGTCGTCCACATATTACGTAACGCAGCAAAGGGAAGAGAGGGTTCGGCCTTGCGTTACGAAGTATGACACGAGGCACGAGGGGGTTAACGTCTTCGTTACGTAAGTCTTTATTCTGTAATCTTTATTTTTAGTACCACGTTTATATCCAATCTTTTAAACAAATGATTCTATTCAGTTCTTCTAATTTTTATAAATAAATACAAGGTGAGTCAAAAGTCCTTGGACACCTGCATAAGTTTGAAAATCGACGGGAAAAGTAAAAAGTGATGATGAGAACCAGTGGCGGAGCCAAGGGTGTGTCTGGGGGGGCAGGCCCCCTTGCTCAAAATCTTGGCCCCCCCTAGCGCCCCCCCCCCACACACACAGAGTGATACTGCTATAGGTCGACAAACGGTTAGTTAATAGTGGCTGCAAGTTAAACTACTACCGAAATATATCTCGACAACAAAGTTACCAACTGCAGAATATCGTATGTTGCAATAGTCTGCGTTCCGAGCCAAAATCTTCAGGCTCCTTTTTGTTTGTAGTATAGCAAGATCTAATTTATCTAAATCTGTAAGGTGCATGCATTGACCTCAGCATCTGAACGTTCCTTTTAACCTCTGTCCCTTATCTGGTTGTCTTCTTTGTTTTCGACAAAGAACAAAAAAAAAATCAGTCTGCATTCTGATTTGCTTCAATGTTGAAAGTCATACTAAAATAAGATATGCTTACTTACAAATAACATGTGCTGCAGTAAAACTTTACACTCGTGTTGGACGAAAGAAGTCTTCGTACACTAAGTAATTAATTTCCATCGATTATGGCGACATAGAACAAATGCATAGCATCCATTAAATAATTTGGTATTATTATTATTATCATCAAATAATATCGAGAGGTCTTGTTTAATATACAGTAAAAGAAGAGAGCAGATTTTTTTATTATTTCTGTCATTCTCTCTGCTGTTCGTATCCCAATAGTTCGAGAAAATTAAGATACTGAATACTACCAACACCTACTATTTGCTACTGGTACTGGTTCTCCTTTTCGTCTACCTTCTAGTCTTGCCTCTAGTACGTCTAATTTCCTAACGCTCTTGGCCGTGGCAACTAAGTAGAAACCTTCTGCTGCGATGTTAATCAGCGATACTAGCGATCTCCAAGGAAAACAGAGTCAGCGCTGGGTGGACCTATTCTACTAACTAAAACCTGGAGAAATTAGGCTAACAAAAATCAATGATTCTTTATAAATAAATCTTTCAGAAGTATTTTAAACTATTTTAACTGTAGCTTAATCCCAAAACTACTACTACTAGAGAAATTCCGAAATTTATCACAGAGCCAATACTACAATCTCCTGATTACTAACCATCAGGTTAGATACCGAGATAATACAACTTGGGTGCAGCAGTAATGCTGTTTTGTGTAAAAATGTAGTTACTCCCATGATCAGGTTGTATCATCCTGTTATCTGATGTTTGTGGGACTGGTCTACAGATATTCCATTCAGTAAGTTCAGTCACTGAATACCAATTTTTATCACAGATTTATATTGATTCTGCGTCAAAATATGCATTTCTGAGAAAATTAAGCATTAAGCATTTCTGAAAAAAAAAATACATTGTAGGAAGTATGCAGAACAGTAAATCAGTGGTGACATGGATTTTCAACAGGATATACTAATTAATGCCCCTCCTTCAAATCTAATCTCAAAACTTACAATATTAATTTAGCATCGACTACAGGATAGTAGCCAAAGGCGCGTACGCTAACCACTTAGCCACGGAGGAGCTCGCCACCGAGGAAGAATCTTGGCAATCTCCTCAGTTGAAATATGTATCCATGAGGGATCAATCACACCATCTTCCGAATCTTAAACTGATGTTCTACCGCTGAGCTTTGGCCATTCGGTGTGGGTGTGAAGTGTTTGTGTATTTGAATTCACGTCAAATTCTAAAAAGTAGTGAAGGTAAACAAACGAAAGAAAGAAAAGGACCACTTATACTTCTTTTGCTGTAAGGAGTCCCGATTTAAATGTCTGTTCTAACACTGTTTGATATTAGGGAAAGAAAAACACATTTCCTCTTTTTGCTTCAAAGAGTGCTCACTTCATCATTTTAATAACGTAAAGACACATTCATTACTCAGTTTTAGAGCTCAAGGGTAAAAGTAACCAAAAGTAATTGAACTACGTCAAGATCAAAACAAGATTCTGGAACCAGGGCAGTTGCCCGGGCGCCAGCAAACTAATATGTGTGTTTATTGGTGTAGATGTAGATGAAAGGGGTACTAATCGCAAAATTTTTCCCTGGGCACCAAATGTCTAGTTTCGTCACTGATTAGGCTACAATTTTTAGAGCGTGAAATTTTGATATTTTTCTGAAATATTAGGAATACATGATAATTATTGGCAGTTTACTTTAGAGTGAAACTTAAGCTTCAAGAGCAAGGCTTATAATTTAAAGTGGGTTGGAACGGCAAATCACTGCCCTGTTAGAGTTCAGATTCTGTTTCTGTGTGACATTTGTCTCGTAAGCACTTTTGTCCTCGTAGATCCCATTTTACTTTATTATTATTATTAATAATACAGTTTATCTACCAAACTATTTATATTATTATGCGGTATTAAACCAAATCTGGAACTTGTGATATTTATTTACTTCCATCATTCTATCCGAAAAATAAATGTCATCTATACGAGATGGAATGTTTTTGGATAAAATTTAATATAACTGCTGCCATGCTGTAACTTTGAGCTTCGTCTTATTTTAAGTAGATACAGACATTGGAAGGTTTGATTCTTGTAGATTCACTTGTTCAAACGCTGTCAAAATTTGGTCTAGAGAATATGACTCCCAACGAATAACTTTCGAACAAATTTATCAAGAATATTTGTGGATGTTCATAGAAAATGGTCCTGAAATTCCAGAGCCGGAAACAGATAGGCTATAGGGGTTCCTCGTGGAAACGAATTAGACATTCCCATCGAAATATCACAAACGATTTTTCATTTTGGATTAATCTCTTCCTTCATTGGAGGCAGAAAACGAATTTTCTAAAGATAATATACTAAGAGACATTTTTCTGCCTACTATTGATAAGGCAATCACTGAGACGGAAAAACGCTTTGGATCATGTAGCAAAATCATTAGATCAATCACCACTCTACATCCAAAAGGTGAAAACTTTCTAAATTACAACACTGTGGAGCATATGGCCCAGTATTATGAAAGTGATCTGGAAATATTTAAATGTAAACTCAAAATCCTCCCAAACACAATTAAGTTGTATGAATACGAGAGAAAACCAAAGTTGATTCCTTGGTGAATTTCGTTGATCTTTTCGTCTACAAAAACGCATTCCTAGAAACCAACAAGTTAGATATAATCTCTCCGACTATATCAGTTTCTAGTGCTACATGTGAAAGGCCATTCTCATGTTTGAAAAGATTAAAGATATATAGCAATTCAATGACTGATGGTAGGTTGAAAAACTTAGGATTACTTTATATTGAAGACAATTGCTAAATCGTTAGATCTTGAAGAAGTTGTTGATAAGTTTGCTGCTGTTCACAAGAATCGAAAGATCCTCTTTTAAGTGGAGGCATGAACCTCTAAGTTATTTTCTTGACCTGTAAAAGTGTATTTCTCTGCTTCCACTTAAATCTACCAGCCACACATATTTTAAATGCAGCGATTGAATTACTACTTACTTATAATGGAAATCAATTGTATTAATGTATCCTAGTTGTTTGAAGTAGTACATTCATACATTCTCACCGTAAAAAGAGTAAAATCATGAACAACAAAGATGAAAACATCCACCTTGAAAACACACACACATATTATATATATATATATATATATATATGAAAAATATTCATTCATTGGTGATGGCCCCCTCAAAATTTTCTTGGGTCCTTCATTGCCCCCCCCCCCTGAGAAAACCTCTAGTTACGCTACTGATGGGAACAGAGGTTTGATGAGGAGCCGCAACTTTTGGAGTGTATGTCATTCATGACCGCCATCTTGAAATCCGCCATTTTGGAATCAAGTCAATTTCTTTAAATGGGAAGGGGGTGTATGACACATCAAATAACACTAGCTTGAACTCAGGAATTTAGTGGTGTAATTTGTTTTTTCCGATCTTGTACAGTTTAGAAGTTATTAATGTTCAAAGGTGGGAAATTACCTTGATACTGAATGCTACAACACATATTCTACGTGTTGTCCTTCCCGTGCAATGCACAACTGTAGTCGCCGCAACCACTCTGACTGCACACGGAGGAGAATGTCTCCTGAAATTTGGTCACAGGCTTGTTGGATGCGTTCCTCCAGGTGTCTCAAAACACGTAATGTCTCAGCATACACTATCTGCTTAAGATGTCCCCATAGATAAAAATCAAGGGACGTTAAGTTAGGAGATCTGTGCGGCCACTCCACCGGACCACGGTGACCAATCCACTTCGCTGGCAGTTGTTAATCCAACCATTCACGGACACCAAGTCCATAGTGTGGAGGGGCTCTTCGTGCTGAAAATAAGAGGGAAAATGCCGTCAGCGTTCAGTGTGGCAGGGAACACAAGGTTCTGCAGCAGCATCAGATACTGTGGTGCAGTTAAGGTGTTGTAAATGAAAAATGGCCCAATGATACGGGTGTCCCATATGCCACACCACACCACCACCTTCGCTGGACTATGTTCTCGACTCGGGTCGACCCATTTCGGATTTGCGTCACACCAGTATCGACAATTATGTTGATTAACCTCCCCGTTCAAAGTGAAATACGTCTCGTCGCTGAACAGTATGCCTTTGGCAAACGCAGGATCCAGTTCGTGTTGTTCAGTAGCCCACATGCAGAACTCCAACCGGCGATCAGGGTCATCCTCGATCAGTTTATGTTACACGTGCAGCTTGTAAGGATGCCATGATTGGCGTGCAATATCCGGACAACGGAGGATTGGCTTATTGCACATGCTAGGGACACACGACGGGTACTTCGTTTAGGACTTTTCACATACGACGCAACAACCGCCGTTGCACTTTCCTCATTGGTGGCAGTCTTTGGTCGCCCACTACGTGTCCTATCTTGAACAGAGCCCGTCTCCTGGAAAATTTGGTGATCACGTGAGCCACCGTGCTGTGAGATACCGGTTCTCTGTCTAGGTGCCGTCTGTTGTAGTCAGCGAATATTGTTCGGTAGCTGCGTCCCCTGATATAAGGATGATTTCAATCTTCTGTTCACGTGTCACACCCAATTTAGATCACCTGGAACAAAGAGAGAACTGGGTCAGTATCAAGGTAATTTCCCACTTTTGAACATTAATAACTTCTAAACTGTACAAGATAGAAAAGAAAAACAAATTCCTGAGCTCAAGCTAATGTTATTTGGTGTGTCATGCACCCCCTTCCCATTTAAAAAATTGACTTGAATCCAAAATGGCGTATTTCAAGATGGCGGCCATGAATGACATACACTCCAAAAGTTGCGGCCCCTCATCAAACCTCAGTTCCCATCATCACTTTTTACTCTTCCCGTGATTTTCAAACTTATGCAGGTGTCCAAGGACTTTTGACTCATCCTGTATTTATATTGTTTTGGAAAACTGAGAACATACAGCCTGTATAAATTGAATCATGCAGAAGGGATTTGAAGATACTACTAGACACCAGCATGACGGTGGCGAACCGTGCGTGTATTACAATGCAATAGAACTCTGTTTTGTGGCTATCGCCGCAATGCATTTACGGTACACGCGTTTCTGGAGTTAGTTGTTAGCGACCGTAACTACGGCTCGAAAATGCTCTCGTGTTCCCACTCGTATCGCTACTTCTGAGAATATATTTAAAACTTTTGATTTGAACCAATACCCACTCTATTCTTCCAAGGGGTTTTGCATGTAAAACAGAACAAACTCTTTTCCATGAAATAATATTTTCTGCAACAGAATGATCCAAGCAAAACAAGAAACTAAAAATCGGTATTCATCTCATACTGATTTTTTCTTTTTATTTTTAGATTTGAATTTTCCAAGAGAAATCGAGTTTATTCGCATTCTAGCACTGATTTAGGACAAGAAGAATTTGAAATGAGGTAAACTGAAATCCAAAGAAGATGGCCAAAAGCTTGTTCACAAACGAGATATCTCTGCTACTTCACGTATGCAGCCACGGTGAATCTATAATCTACGGGGAAAAGAACTTCTTTGCATCGTCGACACTAGGAAACTTCAAATACAGGAAGCATCCTGGATTCAAGAAAAAAAGGTCACTGTCTATTCTCTAGATCCTGTTTCACCAGTGGCGTAGGGAAGGGGGGCCCGGAGGGGCCGCCCCCCCAAAGAGGTCCTACAATGTACTTTGGTACTTTGATATTTGTAATTTTTTATATATTTTTATGTTTATATATTTTTTGTTTGCAATTTTTCTATATATACCTATAACAGCACTTGCCCCCCCCCCCAAACACACATCCTGGCTACGCTACTGTGTTTCACCTATATCTTCCTGCAGCACTTCCTCCTTGCCAATCATCGATGACCTAAGAGGTTGGATGCGATCTCCTTCGGAAAACAACAGTATGGAATTTCGAAGAATTAAGAATGGTTAATTAAACAAGTTTTTGGGGTTAACATATTATTATGATACTACCATTTTCTAATACTTTGATTTGTTGGCAAACAAGCATTTTCTAATGAAAAGTTCTGCCATTAATTTTTTTCATTGTGATAATCCCGAAATTAAGCAAAATTGACGAAAAACAAAAATCAAAAAGCGTTACGTAACAAAGGGGGAGGGATTCAGCCTTGCATTATAAATTGTGACAAGGGAGAGGGAGGCGGTAAAAGTGATCAAAAACAGCGTTACGTAATATATGAACTTCCCCTAATGCATATTACGTGTGCTACCTTTCTGCAACACGTTTTTGAATTACTCCAATGTCTTCATTAGTTTTCGAGATATGTATCATCTAAGCAATGAGTACAAAATAAAGTGGTCTTTTCATCGATATCTCGATCGATTGCTTGTCATTACCAATACTATCATTCTTCAAAAGACGGCACTTTCCTGGTGGGACATATATATATATATATATATATATATATATATATATATATATATATATATATATATATATATATATATATATATATATATATATCAATCCTGCTCTTTTTGTTAAAGCTGCAAACTATGGTTTGGGAGACCCGGGTTCGATTCCCGGCGGGAGCTTATGTGGTTCGGAATCCACGTTAATCAGTAGGTTTACGTCTCATATAGCCTTGCTGCTGAAAGGGACGCTAAACTAAAATCAACTCAACTGAACTCAAACTATGGTTTAGCCCCTCCCTTGATCATATCCTGCGCCACTGTATATACAGAGAGAGAGAGAGAGAGAGAGAGAGAGAGAGAACCGGTTGTTAAAAGATTAAAATAGCACCACTGGTCGTACGCGTTGGTGTACCACCAATGGGCAACTACCGACATCTCGCCAAAAATTGACGGCCTCGCAGCGACGATCTTCATTCGTCCCACTTCCGTTTTGTAAATTATACCAGCAGCAGAGTAGACGCGACGAAACGCCAATGAACCACAAAATTACTCCCCCAAATATGTTAAATCGCCTATGCGCGTGATTTGTTTACATGAAGGTAGGTCTAAAAACAGTTTAATATTTTTTTTATAAGTACCTGGGTGGGCGTAAGTACTGTTTCAAGCCGTGTACAAACTCTTGACCATCCGTAAAGTAAAGTAATTTGCCGTTTTGCTGTTCGATGGCTCCCTCGATAGAGAACTCCTGTGAACTTTAAAGACATGATGCCATCTATCGGAAGTGTAATGAACTCAATGAAGTAACGCGAAAGAAAAACGTCATGCTGTAGTTGCATTGCAAGGTAGGTTGCATCAGTGTTGCCAGAGCTACTGGTTTTGCAGGAGATTTCCTGCTTTTTCTACGTCCTACTGATCTACTGCAAAAGAAAGTGAAAAGTGAACGATCTCCTATGTTTTCCTTACTTCTAGAAGTTAAAGAAATATATTATTACTATTAATACTTAATTTTCATTTTTTCCTTACATAAAAAGAGTAAATTTCTTTGTATGCATACACAAAGCTCTGTAGAGCATATAGACCTTTGCTGTATATAATATGAATACAAAGATACAACTGTATGTCATCTTCTATTTGTATGATGGTTGGCAATCGTTTTGACTTGTAAGATTTACGAGTACGTCTTGTTCAGATTGGGACTTGGGTTGGAAACAGGGGTAAAAGTGAGGGGAAAATGCGGAGGACGTCCTAACCCTACTTCCAAAATAAATATCTATGGCGTCCCCCGACTTTCAAAAAAATATAGTAGGCAAAGATAGGCACGGGGGACGGTGTTAGAGACCTGCACGGGCCGGGCTTGGGCGGGCCGACTCTGTTATTTCTTTGGGCCGGGCCGGGCTTGGGCGGGCCGACACTGATTTCTCTTCAGGTCGAGCCGGGCTGGGGCCGATCAATTGCAATTCTTTAATAATTATTGACTTTCGTTAAACAATAGTTGGAATAAAGCCAAACGTTGAAGAAGTGTGTCCATGAAAAATGTTACAAAGAATGCAATAGCTATTTACAGTTTGTGTTGCTTAGCGGCTCCACTTTAAGTATAGAGGATTGCAGGCATTATGCGGTAAATTGAGCTCTGACCTTGGCCTTCACTGAACTCAAAATATAACAAGAAGGGGTGGAAATGTTTTGCCTGTCGCTAAACAATATTGCCCTCTTCACTTTATGCTATAAATCAATTAAGTTAGATTTTTGTTACAGGGAATGGAGTTTTTGTTCTCTCGATGACAGGCAAAGTTCTAGAAGGCAATGGTACCATTCGGGAGGCAAGCGTCAGGTTGTGAACCAGAGTTTAGAAAATGTTTCTGAGGGTTAGGTCAAATTTAGTACTAAATTTTGAGAAAGATTCGGGCACGAGCTATTTTTTTTTAATTTATCGGGCCGGGGTCGGGCCAAAAATTTTAAAATTTATCAGGCCCGGGCCGGGCTTGGGCCAAGAATTTCGAAAAACTTATCCCGCCGGGCCGGGCTCGGGCCGAAAATTTCCAAAACTTTTCGGGCCCGGGCTGGGCCGGGCCTAGGTACGTTCGGGCTGGATTGGGCTCGGGCCGAAAAAATCGGCCCGTGCAGGTCTCTAGACGGTGTGACGTCATGCGTCACCCTACCTTTTCAGAACCACCTTTACCCCTTTTTGGAAGAGTATCTTACTTAGATCACCTCTCCACGATCGTCAGCGAAAAATCGTCTTACATTAAGATTACGTGTGACTGTAACATATAACTACACTGTCGCTAGGTGCATGGTTAGACATTTTCCCTCCCCAATTTGCTCTTTCACTATGTCTTACTTCACACCAGGGGCGTCATTTAGGGAGGGCAGGAGGGGGCAATTGCCCCCCCAAGAGTTTGAGGTTTACATATACTTTAATCGATTGCTTACTAATGTATTAGTACAAAATGTGAAAGTCTTACGTCAATGGTGCTCTTGCCCCCCTCAAGCGAAGTCTGAAATGACGCCCCTGCTTCACACACGTGTGTATGAAACATTATAATATAAAGGGGACATGAGGGTCTTTCAGCCTCCAAAAGATTACCAATCATTGGGAAAAAATCTTTATGAAACTTATTTTGAAGTGATTAAAATTCAAATTTTTGGTTTGCATGTATTGCTTTATTTTAAAATAAAAGTAATAATAAATTCTGGACTGCTTGTTTTGACCAGTGTCCCCTTAATAATGGCAAATTTTTGCTCCACCTGGATTTGCACTCAAATGCCGCCACTTTATGAGTCTACTGCTTTCTCCTGTTTTTTACCTTCGAATCTTCTGCTTTCCCAACTGATTGGTCTGGCAGCACTGGGCTGCATTGTACGTTTAGATGTTGGAGAAGTAGGACCTAACGGGACTGTCTACAGGAACATGTTGTTTTGTGATATTGAAGAGTGAAATGGCGGTTCAATATTGAGATATAATATTCAAATGAAATGAAATGAAATCTTTGAGTTTTACGTCCCGGTTATGCCGGTTAGGCTAAAAGAGACGGTGATGGTGAGTAATGAATGAAATGGTGGAATGAAGAAAGTGGGAGGAAACGGGAGAACCCCGAGAAAACCCACGCACACGGTGTTTGTCCACCACAAAGTCCACTTGGTGGGGGCTGGGATCGAACCCGGGATATAATATTCAATTATTGTTGTATGAAGTGATCAAGAATTAACATTCTATAGACTTGTATATTTTATCTCGCCTCTGGATCCGCCACTGATTAAAGGACATTAATTTCTGGGCATATCTTTCTTCAGTCTATTAACATTTTTGCTCATTATTTTTCTCCTTTTTTTAAAAAATATTAGTCTATATTTTACTTGTTTCAGTCCATTTTGATTAATTATAGCCAGATATTAATGTTTGTTGAGGCTTTATTAGGAGTGTTTTGGCTTATAATCTCTTTTGATAATTATTCTGTGAAATTTAAGATTGAAATTGAAAATATAAATTTGTTACTTCCACACAACTACAGAAACAATAAGATAAGGAATATTCTATCAAGTAGGACGATTCGGAAAGTGATACTTACACCACCTTTTTAGATAACGATTCAGTAACGCCGTGCTGCAAAGAGTTAAAGTAAATTTGCATGGTAAATTATATACAGGGTGATTCAAAACAATACCGATAACGTTTGGGAGATGATTCCTGACACCAAGGTAAGACAAAAAGTATAGAATATTCTGGGTGCACAAATGCTTCCTTTCAAAGTTATAGGCTACCGAAAACTAGAAAAATGAATTTTAAAGGTTCATAGCTCTAAAATTATGGGACCTATCGTAGTCGGGCCAAGACCTCACTTAAGAACTAGTATGTGCACTATCTAAAAATACATGTTTCACAATCCTAAGGTACTCACCTAACATTTTTTATATAGGGAGTTTGGCTACGGGCATATAATTTGAAATAATCACCAACTACCTCTATAAAAGTTGTTGCAGAAGAACCACAAGATTCTGAAACTTGGATATTTGGCTAGGGCACATACTTGTTCCTAAGTGAAGTCTTGACCCGACTACGGTAGGTCCCATAGGTTTGGAGCTATGAACCTTTCAACTTCATTTTTTCATGTTTTCGGCAGCCTGTAAGTTTGAAAGGAAGCATTTGTGCACCCAGGCTGGTCTATACTGTTTATCTTATCTCGGTGTCAGGAATCACCTCCCAAACGTTGTCGATGTTGTTTGGAAACACCCTGTATATGCGTATTATTTTGTTATTTGTTGGACTATATATTTGCTATGTATTATATGTTATGTTACACTATCTTCGGAACGTCCTGATTTTGATAAATTGAAAGTAATTAATCACCTACCACCTATGCTGTATAACAGCTGAGTACCTGTTCTCGGATGACTCTTACCATGTTTTCTAGTGTTCTAGTAAAGCCAAACGAAGACGAAAATATAAAGTATTGGGTTTTCGGACTTGAGTACGTTACGTCGACATAACAAGGTTAAGTCGATGATTTGCACAGTGAGTATATATCGCATGTGAAACTTTTTTTTTTTTAAAAAAAAGAGAGACAGTACACCATTGACTGAACTTTCCATGACACTAGCACCATCGTATGTCTATGCAATACGATTTTCCATATTTATGCCACATTCATGTAAAGTTTCTTTTATGTATGAAAGTTGTGAACTTGCATCTAACGTAATAACTGACCGAAAACCTAAAAACCTTTCATAATTAGTATCATGGAAATACAAGTGAACAATTGTTCTGTTTTTCTGACGTCTTTAATCTCGTCAACCATCAGAGCGAAATATATTGTTTTTTGTACCTGTTTTACTATAACGCGTCGAGTAGCTTTAGCAAGAATATCTAAAAATCTCTTTTTAAATAGATGGTTGTATATATTTATCATTTTGGGGATTCCATTCAGGGCCGTGCCGTGGGGGGCGAGCGGCCCCGGGCGCCGAAGTAAGGGGGCGAAAAATTCGGGAGAAAAAAGGAAAAAAGATAGGAAAAATTGCTTGGAATATATGTATGGGGGCGCCGTCGTGTACTCTCGCCCCGAGTGCTGATTTTCCACGGCACGGCTCTGACTCCATTTCTCATTTGGATGGGGGCTCAGTGCTAGAGCGTTCACTTCCGGTGCTTGGGGTCCCTGGTTCGATCCCAGCTCGCGCCGTGTGGACTTTGTGGTGGACAAAAAACGTGCCCGTGGGTTTTCTCGGGGTTCTCCCGTTTCCTCCCACTTTCTTCATTCCACCATTTCAGTCATCTCTCATTATCACCGTCTCCTTTAGCCTAACCGGCATAACCGTGGGACGTTAAACTTAAAGATCTCATTTGGATGTATATATTTCTCTTTTCTCCACAATGGACTTACTTTTTCGATCAAATTGTAAAAGGTCTAAAAAAAATTCCCACGACTTTCACTTTCTTTCGATTCATCATGACCTCTATGTGTGATGTTCTGTACCATAGTAAACCTGAGTATTTCAGTTGTTTGCTCAATGCACTTTCGATTTTCCAGTACTTCAGCAACATATGCTTACCTTAAGAAAGTTGATGATGTTGTTTGTGAATCCGTTTGCTTCAACTGCTGGTATTCTTCCCAAGTAGCACAGCTTTTCTTGTAAACGTTAGCATTTTCACGTTTTCTGATCCCCAAGTCGGCAGAAAGAGCCTTCTTCCAATTTATATATCAACGATATACTGTATCAATTGAAGAAGGCTCTTTCTGTCGATTTGGGGATCAGAAAACACGCTAACGTTTACAAGAAAAGCTGTGCTACTTGGGAAGAATACCAACGGTTGAAGAAAACGGATTCACAAACAACAACATCAACTTTCTTAAGCTAAATGAAATGTCTTGTTGTTAAATGAAAGGTGGTTACCCTTAGTACAGAAGAAATGACAGATGGAACAGTAAGCTGAATCATTAATAATGCTATACTCCAACCAACTGTAAATTATAAACTGTTCAATGTGAAAACTTCTTTTCTCTTGTCCGAATAGTTTCTTAGGATATTCGTTCAACAGTACTTGCTGAAGCCCATCTCATATGGATATCGGGATATGAGAAGGAAATTCAAAATCACCTTCTTCAACATACGAACTGTTACTATTACTGAATTAATTTTTCAAAATGATTGCCACCACATTGAATACACCTCTTCATCCTTCAAAACCAGTAGTTAAACCAGATCTGCCAAGTTTCACGAGGGAGTATGGCACACTCGTTGTCTCAAAAGCTCAGAAGATCCTCATCACTGGAAAACCGCATCTCTTTCAGCTTTATTTTCACATAAGGGAACAGTGCAAACTCGCAGGAAGCAAGGTATGGACTATAAGGATGGTGCGCAAGAAGTTTCAGTTCTGTAGTGGTCAAATAATCGGTGCAGACTTTTGCGCGGTAAATGTCAACCGCTGGATGATTCGTTCAAGAGTCATCCTGTGAAGTAACCGAGAGACGTAAGGCACCGTTATCCGTTAAGATGTTAGCGGATTGACTTCGTTTACGAATTCAGCCGAGATAATTGCTTCAGCTATTTATTGCAAAAGGCACAATTCAGAAATTTGCTTATGTTCAAGAGATATCATGTGCAGTAACGAAGAAACCTAAGTCTTTGTTATTTCTTAATACACTGATAAAAATCCGTTCTCCGAACAGCAGTATATTGTAAAATATACGGAATCCTCTTGCTTACTACAGAAATCAGTACGGGGCATACGTTATCCGTATGCTACATAGGTTCTGCCCTTAGATGTTACATCATGCCGTTGCAGTATGTCTGACATCTAACAGTCTTCCTTACATTACGTACACATATGTATGTTATCTTCGTCAGCTATATGTTATATACGTCCATTTGTATGTGAGATCCTGACCGCCTATATTGTTTCATACGGAAAGTACGTACAGATGGAACACTTATACGGAAAGTATTATAAAACATACGTTTTCAGTTATACGTTTGCTGTACGTTAAGTCCAAAAACTACAGGATTTACAAATCTAACGTACGATTTTACGTACGACACATACAAGTTTTTTTTTTCTCAGTGTATGTGAAGAGATCTCTATTATTAAACTCGACCGAGATTATTGCTCTAGCTATCTATTGCCTAAAAGGATTTCAAAAACTAATTGTCGTTCAAGAATTATCTAGAGGAGTAACTGGTTCACTAACATTACAACACAGGGTGTCCACATGAAACCTTCCTGATTACAAATATTAATTGCATGGAAACTATTAGTGCTATAGAATAACGGTTTGCGGCATCTTGAAGAGCAACTCAAACACCTTTCTGTTGTTGATTGTTATTTGTTGCAGGTGTTCAGTAACAAAGTTATTTGTTGCACAGCGATGGATTGCACGCGATGGACCCACTCCTTGGCCACCGCAATCTCCCGACATAACCCCTACGGATTTCTTCCTATGGGGCTATGTCAAAGATAGTCTACACCACACCTGTACGTGATATTCCTGATCTTCGTTACAAAATTGAAGAAGCCATCAACTCGATCACACCGGACATTCCACACAACATGATACACAACACATGGCGGGAGATTGAACATCGACTGGACATTCTGAGAGCTACCAACGGGGTCCATATAGAAGTGCATATATAGACAAAAAAAACTGTTTGAGTTGCTCTTCAAGATGCCGCAATCCGTTATTCTCTGGCACTAATAGTTTCCATGCAATTAATATTTGTAATCAGAGAGGTTTCATGTGGACATGCTGTATCTTAAGTCGCACCTCCGTGATCCTAATAAATATTAAAAGTTTCTGCAATACATCTGTCATACAACTAAATATATAGAATTAACTATGGCTGGATTTTTCTTAATATATAAACTAACACTATGACCTATGGAGCCCATAGGTTCAATGCCGCGTTTACAAAAGCTCTCCACTGACTTCTATCCTTAGTCAATTGGATCCAGTTTCTACTTTGGATTATTTCTGCGAGATCCATCTTAATATTGTCTTCCCCTCTGCGCCTAGATCTTCCTAATGGACGTTTACTGATGGGGCTTCCAGTTAAGACTTTGAAATTGTTCATACTTTTTTTTTCCATTCTAGCTACATGACCTGCCCACGTGATCCTATGACCCTAACAATGTTTGATAATATATAAAACTTAAAGTACGAACAGAAAGATACATTTTAAAGGAAATTTATTAGGTTTCCTCCAAGAATTATAAACTTAATCTTCTCGTAACTGAAAATGATTTATTTCAGTTTACAGCCAAAGATTTACATATTTCATTGAATATATTAAATCCCTTTCGTAATTCCTTATAATTCTTCAAAGTCGCTCGATCTCCTCTTACGCTATCTTCAAACTAATTTAACTGTATTCAACTTTACAGAGTTTCTGATTATTTTTAAAAAAAAATCTCAATTATTTAAATGCAAACAAATTCATATTTAAATTTTTCTGACAACCTAAAGGTGCTTTTAGACGGGGCAAATAGAAGGCCAGAACTGGCGGGAAGTTACTGGTCCTCACCAATTTCCACTGGATTGGCGGACAGGAAACTCAAACAAGTTTGATTTTACTGGCGCGCGGCCGGTGAGTAGCACGTCACGTGGTCGGTTACTTGACTGCTGGTGGCCTGAACTGTCTTTTCAAAACATTGCCAGTATAAATGGATTATTTATTGCAAATTATTGTAATTAAACATGTCTGTGAATAATTTCTTGTGATCAAAAATCAAATCTGTAAGAACCACTTATAGGCAAGAATTTTTAAAAGTTCACCGACTGACGATACACTAACTGGCCGCTAGTAAAACTCTTTTACTTGCGGCAAGTATTTATCCGATGTATAGGCATACTTGGAGGAAACTGAGGGAGTGGCCAGTACATGTCGCCAGTTCTGACCGCCACTACTTGCCACGGCTGTAAGCACCTTAAATTTTTACTTTGAAGGTAACTTGAAGAGTGAGTAAACTACATAATAGCGCAAGTGAGACCACAGCAATGATTTCGACGTGAAATGACTCTTGGTGGTGGGAAAAGGTCACTCTCTGTATCATGTTCCTTCATTCCTTCAGTATCACCTTCCTTGCTGTTATTCTCTCCCTTCTCTGCATCTGCAGAGGGATTTTCGGTTCTTGATCCAGCATTTTCTTTCTTGCTCAGGTTTTCATCATCAGATTCATTGCCAGTGGTGATGCTGCCGGTATCTTGGACTGAGTCACCGTCATCTTCGTCACCAGAATGCATCACAAGGAGTTGAAGTTGAGAAGACTGGCCAATTGTATCCGTGGAAGCAAAGACAGAGTTACCGGAACCCAAGAAGTTATTTAGACCTGCTGACTCTTCTGAAATGACGCTCCTGAATTAAAAAAAAAAATAGTCATCATAAATATAAAAATATCAAAAACTAGTCACAAAATTTTACTCATATATCGTATAATTTAAATAATATTCAGCTTACTTTTCATTTTTCTTGAGTTTTCTACTGACTCTTGGCTACGTAATTGGAGCCTCTAAAAGAAATTCCACTATAATGTCATACATGAGCTTTGTCAGTGCCCTTATCAGACCTTTCCTTCTTTCTTAAGGAGCCTGAAAGCAAGTCTAAAGAAGAGAGAAAATTACGAGGTGTGATCAAAATATACGGCGAATAATTTTATTAGAGACAAAATAATAAACTTACAAGGAATGTGATTTGATCTCTTTTAAAGTACTGTCCTTGGCTAGCAGTGCACTTATTCCAACGTTGAATCCATGACTGGAAGTATTTCTGGAAGACTTCTTTTGGAAGAGCTTTCAGCTCTCTATCGTGGCAATCTCAATGTCCGGAATTGTGTCAAAATATTTTCCTTTTGGCACGGTTTCAATTTCTAGGAAGAGTCAGAAGTCGCATGGTGCTATATCTGGAGAGCACAGCGAATGTGGACAGATAGGAATACTTTTTCGGCCAAAAACTCGCGGATCAAAAGCCAGGTGTGGCACGGCGTGTTTTTGAAGTGAAGAAGGAAGCCATTTTCCCATTTAATCGCCAGTTAAAATGCTTTACACGGACCCACACGAAATGTTTATTTCGTCCGAAAGTTCTTGAATAGACATTCGCTTGTTTAAACAAATCATTTGTGTCACATTTTGCACGTTTTCATATATTTTTGACGTCCAAGGATCGTTGCTCCTTTTCAACCGACTCCTTGTCGAATATGAGTCGCTCTTACCGCTTGTAAACAGTCTTCAATACCACCGATCCATCGCCATACACTGATTTTGATATTTCGTGAGATTCTTTGGCACGTTTTTGCAGCTTAGAACAAAACTTAATGTTGGCGCGCGACAGACACCCTTCTGCCTCTGGAAGCCAACTAACATGACTCGTTCAAACTCGACACTGACGGAAGGTTTAGGCTTACCGGTCTTACTAGTTGAAATGTATACAACATCGATAGATGGCATTGTGCAACCAGATTCACTGTACTCTTTGATCACACCTTGTATAAGATTGTTCTGAAAAAATACCAAAATATTGAACTGGTTTTACATCCTCAAATTCCACTTAATTTAAACTCAGCAGGAAATTTGAAAATTACTACAGTTTTTGGCTGATCATTCTCTCTTGTACAGAATTTTCCCAAGAATTAAGTAGCAACAAACTTTGGTAGACAGTATAAAGAATCACGAAACACAAGTTTCAGTTGCTTTTGCTGCGTCCACAAATTGGAGAACGTTTGCTGCAATCTAGTGGTGAAATGTGTAACCTCTACTACCTTCGCAAAAGCGAGAATTCAAACATTTGCTCTCGTTCAACAGTTACTGTGTAAAATAATGTATAGGCGTAAGTCACTGTTACCCGTCAACATGCCAACGTATTGACTTCATTAGCAAAATTTCCGGAGATAATTACTCTATCTATCTTCTACGAAAGAAACAGAATTCAAAAATTCCCTTTCGTTCAAGAGTTACTGTATGTAATAACGGATAAGACGTAAACCTCCGTTACCCGTTAAGGTAACGGATTGACTCTGTCAACGAACTCGAAAGAATTCAAAAATTTACTTCCGTTCACAAGAGTTATCGTGAAGAGAAACAGACAGACCGACATGCTAACACACAATACTGTACAGGGTGACCCAAAAGTAGGTATACACCCCTGCATTGATCAAGTATAACATTCTAGCTTATAGCTTTGTTTGCTTCGACTGTTCTGAGCTTAAGATATAAGTAAAAGACATTAAGAACAAATAATAAAGAAACTAAGCCTAGCTGATGGATAACAATAAGAAATGATATAAAATGCAATGAGTTGATCAGTACGGGACTGTATACCTACTTTTGGGCCACCCTGTATAATAAGTCCCACTAGCGTGATCCTAACAATGCAATAAGGTCATCGAGACTGGCACCTCTATTGCGCGCTACGTAACAATGTACGTGTTTTTTTCTACTTATGCAGAGCACAGTTTGAAAGTCTAAAAGTCTAATGAAGAAAGTTTTGTTACGACTATATGTATTTTACTTGTAGTAAAACATACTGAAGTATCGCAATGATTAAAGTGAAGAATTTCCTCGTACTTATTATTTTTACTGCAGAGTCTTTGTCTTCCTTGCTTTGATCTCTTTACAATGCAAATTGTGAGAATGGTCATCAGCATTCGAAATGCGATTATGATGTCAGAGTGTCTTAGTTTTTCAAATATCTCGACTTATTCATTGGAAGACTATATATACATAGAAAGTGATTCAAACAGATCGTCCTCAACACAGTACAAAATTGAACATTGCTCGTAACGCACAGTTTGTGAGAAAATTTGGACAAAATATCAAGTTTTTACACTCAAAGATTTGGGAAATCTAATGATGATTAAGTAAGTGAATCAATAGGTTTACTCCTTTATCGACGGGTTGCCCAAAAGTAGGTATACACCCCTGCATTCGTCAAGTATAACATTCTAGTTTATGGATTTATTTGCTTCGACTGTTCCGGGCTTAAGTTATAAATAAAAAGACGTTCAGAACAAATAATAAAGGAACTAGGTCTACCAATCAGTACGGGTTGATCAGTACGGGACTGTATACCTACTTTTTAGCCACCCTGTATCAGGGGCGGATCCAGGACCAACTTCTGGGAGGGGCGGTGGGTTGTCATACTGCTACTTTTAAGGGCTCCAAACTTTGCGATGGGTTTTATTTATATATATAAAATAAGAAAGTATCCTCTTCTGGGGGGGCGATCGCCCCGATCGCCCTCCCCTGGATCCGCCCCTGCCCTGTATATTCAGAGAAAAAAATCTTGGATAGCTCAACAAAAATATGGGAGGATAATACGCAGAATCAGAGAAAATTAAGTTACCACAATGCTGTTTGTATACTTCAATCAGAAGATTTTTGTTGTTACATCAATAATCTTCGGGTTTCGTGAGTCATACAAGGTAATCAAAAAAGTTCGTGCCGTTTTTGATGTCCCTTTAATCATCACAGAGAAGAAACGAAATGATGCATGATGCATCGGGAGTTCTTCTTACCATTGACCTTCAGTAATACGGGAACGTTGCACACACACAGCAGTCATAGCCCATCCAGTGTCGAAGAGAATGGAGGTATCGAATCAGCTTGTACGCTTGTGTTTGTTCTATGAATTTAAAGTGGACCTGTCAGATACCACATCAAGTCTCCGCATATGTCAGGCATTCGGCGAGGATGTCGTGAACGAACGCACCGCCAAGCATTGGTTCCAGAAATTTCGTTCGGGAGATGTGAGCCTATCAGGTGAACCTAGCAATGGATGACCACATGTGTTAGATGACAAGTTTCTGAAAGCAGCTATCGAGGAGGACAGTGATCTAACGTGTGATGAACTTGCACAAAGGTTCTATGTTTCCGCTTAAACAGTCAAACTGCACCTGCATGGGATAGGGAAGTCATACAAGTTAAGCAAATGGGTGCTACACACATTGTCGGCAGCCAACAAGGTACAACGAGTGACAGCCTCTTTGAGCTTTCTCACTCGGCACCTTCTTCACACTCATCTTTGATACCGTGCTCACTGCTAATGAACAGTGGGTCCTCTATAATACTCCCAAGCGTACCAGACATTTCTTGTCGCCACGTGACCCTGATCTCCACACCTCAAGACCACATCTGCACCCACAAAGGTTATGCTCTCTGTGTTCTTGAATTGTCAGCAAGTGGAGCATTACGAGCTCCTTCAACCTGGTCAGACCTTCACTTCTGACCTCTACTCTCACCAGTTGCAAAGTAAGCATAGTGCATTGCGGCAGACGGAGACGGCATTGTAGAATCGCAAGGATGTGCTGTTCCTGCAGGATAATGCCAAACCACATGTGGCAAAGGGGACCTGGGAGGCCCTTCAGCAAATTCGTTGGGAGGCGCTGTGCAATGCACCATATTCATCGCAATCTTGGGCCAACCGATTACCACCTGCTTTATTTCCTTGACAACAACCTCCGTGAGAGATCCTTCGCAAATCAGGGAGACTTGCGAAACACACTTACGCATTTCTCTGCATCCAAACCGCCGAGTTTTATCACCAGCGTATTGTGCAGCTGCAGGAACTTTGGTAAATGATGTTGGATGCTGATGGAAATTATTTAGAAAACTTAAGGTGCGTACTGTCCACTGTATTGTTCTTTGTTTATCACTGCTCTAGAACGGCAAGAACTTTTTTTGCTACCTTGTAGAACTAGTTACAACAAATTGTTAATAAAATATAAGCTGAATTGTAATATTTTTGGGATGATACTTACCCAATTTCCGCCTCAGCTAATGGAGCTGTGTTTCCAACAACGTAACCTTTAGTTAAATTCAACACGGCATCTACGTTTGTCCAATCTTCTCCACAGGTAGGACACGTGAAATTCACATTGTTACGGATGCACTGCTCCAAGCACTTCTTGTGTATTTCTTGCTCGCAAAATTGACATACAAAGCCCTATCAAGAGTAAAATACAGCCTAAATATGATATTCATGAACATCAACATATAAAGTATGCATGTTGATATGTCATCAGTCAGGAGTCACTGTTCAGAGTTTAAATTCATAGTACGTCCTGATAGGATTTTCATTATAATGTTTTGCATACATTACTTTGTTTAATAATGTAGAATACTTGGCACATTATATACCCTAAATTTACGTTCATCCTACGTATGAAATAAATTGATATAGCTGACGAGAGTACATATCATGACCAAAAAAAAAAATATATTTTCTCTACTCACAGAAATACTTTTCTGATTAGTACACTTGTTTCTAAATTATTGGCGAAGAAAGCATGTATTGATTGAATACATACTTTTCGTTATGACTCAATGAGGTGCTAGACCTCAAATAAATAAATAAATAAAACATAGACCTTTAATTAAGTGATTTTAAAGCTATATCTACATGCAGTGGCACATAAATTTTCATTCAAAATTACGATTTGTTTTCTCTCATTTCCACTGGTGAAGTGACTCACGATACTGTACAATGAATTGACTACAATCTGAAATAAAAATAATTATCCGCTGCAGTATTTACTGAGGGATGTTATAAGTAACTAGACAACTTGCAATGGATGATATTAATGGTCCTAATTTGTTTATTTCATGTGTGGACAGCGTGAAGATTTCACAAGAGAAGCAAGATGCTGTGACTCAAAAGTACCAAAGTTGAATGATTTCGAACTTGATTGGATGGTGGGACAATGCGACCTCGCTGCAAGCCAAAGACAAATTTCTACAAACCTTCAGATTCTATTGTCTACCATCAATCAAATTCTTACCTAGTTTAGAAAACGTAAAAAGGAAAGTGTGAAACCATGCAATGCGAGCTAAGAGATCCAATACGGTGTGTGGAACAAAATCTCAAGTGAAGGCTCGAGACGTGGGAGATCATTAAAACTGAGCTGGATTATAGCTTTCTCTCACCCGCCTTATTTTGAGCACTAAGACAGAAGCCATAGTGTCAAAATCTAGATAGTTGTTAATTGTGAGCTCATCTGCAATATCATATTACTATTATAGAAAAAAATATATTAGCTATAGATTTTGTTTAGTAAACTACAGCATCACCAGATACAAGTCCTGCAAATAAACGTTGCTGCTGTGGGCAACAATCGTATAAAATCGACATTGTTTTTGTTTACAAAGCAGTTAGTTTACAAAGCAAATTTCTAGTAAACAACGAAATAAGTAAGGCAGTTACCTTCTTAAGGCTTATTTTCAACGAACTTAAAATGTTCGTTACTGAATTCTCTATGTCTGTGTGTCTGTCCGACTGTCTGTTGTCTGCTATTTGCGATTTTTTTTTTAATTTTGAATCCTGCATTCGATAGAGCATCAAGAATTATCAGAGAAAGTGATTAAATTTTTCACGTCACTCTTACCGTTCCCGAGATATTGGCCAAAAAATGGCCGATTTCCAGAGATTTAAAAAGCCATATATCGGGAACCGTGGGTCATAGAGAGATCATATTGGTGTTGCTTAATATCTAAAAGGATGGTAAATATTTTTGTACCAAATAGTAACCAATGGCCACTGTCCAACTAGCCACTGATTTAGCCAATGGTCAGTTGGCCAGTGGCTACCAATTAATATCGGTACCAAATGTTTACCATCCTCTTAGGTATTGATTAACACCAATATCATCTCTCTATGACTTACCATTTCCGTGGTATTGGCCAAAAATTGCCAATTTCTAGATATTTAAGGAGCCATAGCTCGGGAACCATAAGTTGTAGAGAGATGATATTGATGTTGATCAATACCTAACAGGATGGTAAATATTTTGGTACTAAATAGTAGCCAGTGGCCAGTTGTACAGTGGCCACTGGTCAAACCAGTGGCCAGTTGGATAGAGGTCATCAATTAATATTGGTACGAAAATGTTTAACATTCTATTAGGGATTGATTAACATCAATATCGTGTCTCTATGACTTACCGTTCCTCTGATATTGGCCAAAAGATAGTTCCTATTTCGGGAGATTTAAGGAGCCAAATCTCGGGAACCGTAAGTCAAACAAAGATCATATTGGTGTTGATCAATACCTAAGAGGATGGTGAATATTTTGGTACCAAATAGTAACCGGTGGCCACTGATTAACTGTCTACTGGCCAACTAGCCACCGTTCCCCGGACATTGGCCAAAAAATTCTAGATATTTAAGCAGCCATATCTCGAGAACTGTAAGTCATAGAGAGATGATATTTTGCGAATTTTTGCGAGAAACAGAAGGTGATATACATGTAGGAACAATCACAGGTATCCTTCCCGCTCCGTCTCTCCATTATTTTTAAGTTCGTTCTGGCAATGCTCTTGGAGCATTCTCATCTGGTTACTTATAGAACTAATTAAATTATAGCTTTGGAATTTTCTACTTGACACTATGAACCAAAAAACAAGATGTACCTTGCTAATATTTTTCTAGAGGTCTCATAGAAAATACAGTACATTGTTGAGTTCTTATTTCTGTTCTATGATTGAACTCGTATGTCAGGAAACCTCAGCTTTACTTTTGATTCAGGTCCAGAAATTCGGGTGATCGTTTTATTTAAAGCAGTTAGGTAGTTCGTTAGTTGGATTTGAGGTTAGTGTTCTTATTAGCAGTGAGACTATATGAGACGTACAGCTTAACATTGGATCCGAATATGAGCTTCCACGAAGAATGAAACCCAGGTCTCCCATGCCATTGTAGCAGTTATAACTAAGACTCTCTTAGCAGATATCGCCAATACATTATTACAAGATTCTTGGATTTATACCATTCTTGGTTTCTTGCAGACATCCATTCTCGGCTTCTCTCGTTGTGTAAGTCAGTAAGTCCCTCTTTAAACTCTCTGTAGCAATTGTGAAGTAATAAAGTTCCCATCACTTACATCCGTCATAATGCTTAACTTTTCGACGATGAGTGACAGCTGTATTGTGCCTTTCTTTCTGCAGAAATCGAATTTCATCATGCATTTTATCATTGGCGGGCACTTATATTGTAGTCGATAAGATTTCATGTTTAGTACTTCACAATGATTGAACGCGAGAGTGTCTTTTGGTATGAAGGATGTTGCGATCTCCAATAAACAGATTTGATTCAATTGCATTTCGACATCTCATGTGATTCTCTTCTGGCAACTTAATGAAGAGAGAGAGAGAAACAAGAATTTTAGGAATAATCAAAAAAATTGATAAAAAATTGCGATCTTGGCTAAGAATTTTGGGAATGATCCTTAAAATGCATCAAAAGATTGCGATCTTGGGCAATAATTAGATTTTGGATCTGGGACCACAAAATTTTTGAGCGGCCCCTAAATCGAGTTTTCATACTTTTTTTTTTTTTACACAATAAGCACATCATACTGAGTTAAGCGATAGTTTGGATTTGACTACACTATATGAAGTTCTCGAGATACGAGGCGTACAAGAAAATCTTTGATTGAATGAAATATATTGGATTTTTTGGATCAGAGGCCACAAAATGTTTGAACGGCCTCTAAATCCAGTTTTCATATTTTTACGGAATAAGCACATCATACCGAGTAAATTGTTAGTTTCGGTTTGACTACACTATATGTAGTTCTCAAAATATGGGGCGTACAAGAAAACGTTTGATTGAATGAAATATATTGGATCTTCTGATCGAAAAAAAGCTCTTGTAATGTGCTTCAATGTACTTTTGTCAAGTGACTCTTGGCGCATCTGTATTTTCATTATGCAGCAGGATATTTAGCAGTTTCGTCTGCCGCACAAGTGGCTCTGAGAAGGAATTCTAAAATTATGTTCGTCAGATATTTGTCCCTCAACAGATTTCTTTCCAACTTACTTAAATTATAGGGAGAAGGCGATATCGATCCACAAATGTTCAAAGAAAGCACATAATTGTTTGTCTTTTATTATTCTTCAGACAGAAAAATCAGTTTCTGAAGTACGCTAACCACTGCTTTTGAAGTGCGAACACATGTTCATCCTTCGATAACTTTCTATTTCATTTTAATTTCAATCATAAAAGCAAAATGGGTTCAATTGTTTATAAAATCACTTCTTACAACGTATTACTCACGAACAAACTATTATTCACGAATCACGCATTGTCACAAACCGCACAATAATGTGTTGTTTACGTCATCCTGCTACTGCTACTCTAATTAATTGAGAACTGTAAAACGTACTATTTACGTAAATCAACTAGTCTACTCTAGTCAATTGAGAACTAATAACTGAATAATTAATTGTTCACGTCAATCACCTACTGCTACTCTACTAAAGTGAAAACTGAACAACAGCATAAAGTATTGTTTACGTCAATCACCTAGTGCTACTCTAGTCAATTAAGAACTAATAACTGAATAATTAATTGTTCACGTCAATCAGCTACTGCTACTCTACTAAAGTGAAAACTGAGCAACAGCATAAAGTATTGTTTACGTCAATCAGCTAGTGCTACTCTAGTCAATTAAGAACTAATAACTGAATAATTAATTGTTCACGTCAATCACCTACTGCTACTCTACTAAAGTGAAAACTGGCAACAGCATAAAGTATTGTTTACGTCAATCAGATAGTACTACTCTAGTCAATTAAGAACTAATAACTGAATAATTAATTGTTCACGTCAATCACCTACTGCTACTCTACTAAAGTGAAAACTGAGCAACAGCATAAAGTATTGTTTACGTCAATCAGCTAGTGCTACTCTAGTCAATTGAGAACTAATAACTGAATAATTAATTGTTCACGTCAATCACCTACTGCTACTCTACTAAAGTGAAAACTGAGCAACAGCATAAAGTATTGTTTACGTCAATCAGCTAGTGCTACTCTAGTCAATTGAGAACTAATAACTGAATAATTAATTGTTCACGTCAATCAGCTACTGCTATTCTAGTAAAGTGAAAACTGAACAACACCATAAAGTATTGTTTACGTCAATCAGCAAGTGCTACTCTAGTCAATTGAAAACTAATAACTGAATAATTAATTGGTCACGTCAATCACCTACTGCTACTCTACTAAAGTGAAAACTGAGCAACAGCATAAAGTATTGTTTACGTCAATGAGCTAGTGCTACTCTAGTCAATTGAGAACTAATAACTGAATAATTAATTGTTCACGTCAATCACCTACTGCTACTCTACTAAAGTGAAAACTGAGCAACAGCATAAAGTATTGTTTACGTCAATCAGCTAGTGCTACTCTAGTCAATTGAGAACTAATAACTGAATAATTAATTGTTCACGTCAATCAGCTACTGCTATTCTAGTAAAGTGAAAACTGAACAACACCATAAAGTATTGTTTACGTCAATCAGCAAGTGCTACTCTAGTCAATTGAAAACTAATAACTGAATAATTAATTGGTCACGTCAATCACCTACTGCTACTCTACTAAAGTGAAAACTGAGCAACAGCATAAAGTATTGTTTACGTCAATGAGCTAGTGCTACTCTAGTCAATTGAGAACTAATAACTGAATAATTAATTGTTCACGTCAATCACCTACTGCTACTCTACTAAAGTGAAAACTGAGCAACAGCATAAAGTATTGTTTACGTCAATCAGCTAGTGCTACTCTAGTCAATTGAGAACTAATAACTGAATAATTAATTGTTCACCTCAATCACCTACTGCTACTCTACTAAAGTGAAAACTGAGCAACAGCATAAAGTATTGTTTACGTCAATCAGCTAGTGCTACTCTAGTCAATTGAGAACTAATAACTGAATAATTAATTGTTCACGTCAATCAGCTACTGCTATTCTAGTAAAGTGAAAACTGAACAACACCATAAAGTATTGTTTACGTCAATCAGCAAGTGCTACTCTAGTCAATTGAAAACTAATAACTGAATAATTAATTGGTCACGTCAATCACCTACTGCTACTCTACTAAAGTGAAAACTGAGCAACAGCATAAAGTATTGTTTACGTCAATCAGCTAGTGCTACTCTAGTCAATTGAGAACTAATAACTGAATAATTAATTGTTCACGTCAATCAGCTACTGCTATTCTAGTAAAGTGAAAACTGAACAACACCATAAAGTATTGTTTACGTCAATCAGCAAGTGCTACTCTAGTCAATTGAAAACTAATAACTGAATAATTAATTGGTCACGTCAATCACCTACTGCTACTCTACTAAAGTGAAAACTGAGCAACAGCATAAAGTATTGTTTACGTCAATGAGCTAGTGCTACTCTAGTCAATTGAGAACTAATAACTGAATAATTAATTGTTCACGTCAATCAGCTACTGCTATTCTACTAAAGTGAAAACTGAGCAACAGCATAAAGTATTGTTTACGTCAATCAGCAAGTGCTACTCTAGTCAATTGAAAACTAATAACTGAATAATTAATTGGTCACGTCAATCACCTACTGCTACTCTACTAAAGTGAAAACTGAGCAACAGCATAAAGTATTGTTTACGTCAATCAGCTAGTGCTACTCTAGTCAATTGAGAACTAATAACTGAATAATTAATTGTTCACGTCAATCAGCTACTGCTATTCTAGTAAAGTGAAAACTGAACAACACCATAAAGTATTGTTTACGTCAATCAGCAAGTGCTACTCTAGTCAATTGAAAACTAATAACTGAATAATTAATTGGTCACGTCAATCACCTACTGCTACTCTACTAAAGTGAAAACTGAGCAACAGCATAAAGTATTGTTTACGTCAATGAGCTAGTGCTACTCTAGTCAATTGAGAACTAATAACTGAATAATTAATTGTTCACGTCAATCAGCTACTGCTATTCTACTAAAGTGAAAACTGAGCAACAGCATAAAGTATTGTTTACGTCAATCAGCAAGTGCTACTCTAGTCAATTGAAAACTAATAACTGAATAATTAATTGGTCACGTCAATCACCTACTGCTACTCTACTAAAGTGAAAACTGAGCAACAGCATAAAGTATTGTTTACGTCAATCAGCTAGTGCTACTCTAGTCAATTGAGAAGTAATAACTGAATAATTAATTGTTCACGTCAATCAGCTACTGCTATTCTAGTAAAGTGAAAACTGAACAACACCATAAAGTATTGTTTACGTCAATCAGCAAGTGCTACTCTAGTCAATTGAAAACTAATAACTGAATAATTAATTGTTCACGTCAATCACCTACTGCTACTCTACTAAAGTGAAAACTGAGCAACAGCATAAAGTATTGTTTACGTCAATCAGCTAGTGCTACTCTAGTCAATTGAGAACTAATAACTGAATAATTAATTGTTCACGTCAATCAGCTACTGCTATTCTAGTAAAGTGAAAACTGAACAACACCATAAAGTATTGTTTACGTCAATCAGCAAGTGCTACTCTAGTCAATTGAAAACTAATAACTGAATAATTAATTGGTCACGTCAATCACCTACTGCTACTCTACTAAAGTGAAAACTGAGCAACAGCATAAAGTATTGTTTACGTCAATGAGCTAGTGCTACTCTAGTCAATTGAGAACTAATAACTGAATAATTAATTGTTCACGTCAATCAGCTACTGCTACTCTACTAAAGTGAAAAATGAGCAACAGCATTAAGTATTGTTTACGTCAATCAGCTAGTGCTACTCTAGTCAATTGAGAACTGAATAACTACTAGTATCCAGCAACTTACGACACATACACTATAATTTAGCTACAAAAATCTATCTTTGTAAAGCAAATTATGTACTTACTGTCAATATGTAGTCGTAGCACAAAGGACAAGTCTGTAAACATCCCTCACGACCATCTATAAGGCTTTCGCTCCTTCTTTTCGTCAAATATGGAAGATTGAAGAACAACTTTCCATCTCTCTATAAAAGAGAAAACATTTTCATTGATCAGTAATCCCTTTAATTAACAAAATTTTACTTTTCTGTAAACATCAAAATTTACCCTTATTGAGCCTGGTGTGATGCTTCTTGCATAGGTAGAAGCATATTGCTTTTTATCTTTATTAAGACTTATTTTCTAGTTGTTATGGGTGGTGATAGAGTAAGTAACTTACCTGTAAGTAATTATAAATTTTATTTGCAATATTGGTAAATAAAATTTGACGGATGGTTGCCATTTTTATCATGTATATGTTCCTGCTTTTGCGCTAGCATATAGAGGAAGGTGTGTACGTGGGCAGATATTTTCATTATAGCGGAATGTTCAAATTGGTAAGTAGTGCGTTATAATATAAAGTGAAATGTAAAACATTAGTTAATTTTGGCAATAATTATAAATGTTAAATGCTGATTTGTGTTGTCACATTGTAATAACCTAGTTTCATGAAATTTTAGAATGTTGGCTGAGGAATGTATCATTAATTTAGGCAAAGAATGTATGGTATGAAGCATATATCAGGTGTCCCACATAAAACCGGTACGCCTCACGTACCGGTTAATCATCTCTAGTTTAATTGCTTGTGAGGTGACAACACTGTCTCAAAAGTTGGATACACTGCATTTTATCGGAAAGTTGAGTGCAGCGGTGTGTTCGTGCAGCAGTTGTTGTAAGAAGTTCGTATTGTTGTGTTGTTACAATGTGTTATGTGTTGAATCAATGCTTGTGGTAATAAGGAACATTTGTGACAGAAATGGGACAGTTTGCATTAGAACAGCGAATTGATAACATCGTGTGATATTTATTTATAGAGCACACTGAAAAGCAAAGTGTATGCTGACAATCCTCACACAAGAGACTACCTTAAACGAAACATTACTAGAGAAATTAACATGACGCGTGTAGAATTGCAGCGTGTTGATGGTAAAGTCATCAAACGAGGTCACTGATGCCTGGATCCCCATGGCCAACACTTTCAGCATTTCTTATAAACAGTTAACGGTTTAACGTTACTATTATCTATTCATTGTTAGTTAGTTCATTGGTGCTGTTAAAGTATTATTTGAATCTCGTGCGTGAGGCGTACCGGTTTTATGTGGAACACTCTGTATAAGCCGTTGCATTCGCTGTTAATCATTCTGTCTGTCTCTCTCTGAGTTGTTGGCAAGGGTTCAATAAAGCAGACATAACTCATCGTATTTATTTCTTTCCTTTAAACGTATTTAAGAAGTGTAATTGTACGACGTAATCACGGCTATATAACAGCTTGCACTTTCTCAAACTAGGATAGTTGAAGTACAGTAACTAGGTGAGTTACTTCTCTATATGATTGGAAAAAATTAAAATGAAGTAAGAGAAATATATTTAATTTTAATAAGTATATGGGGGTGGAAGAGTTTCCGGATCCAAACCCAATTGGGGATAAGAACAATTTGCTTCTTACAAGAATGGAGTTTTTAAATGATTTAGGTGGAAAAAGTAAAGCAGATAGAACAATATCAGAATCATATTTTCATCCACACTTAATAGTACATGTTATAACATAGTTATCACAAAAGTTTTCGTCTAAATTATTAGAAGTTATCCACATCTATTGTAACACTTCTTGAAAGAAAACAAAGACAAAACCACAAAGTACAAGACAGAGATAATAAGCTACAAAACGGACCTGAGGTGGCCGAAACATAGGTAGTGGAAAGCACCGTATAATTCTTTTTATACCTATTTGTGATATCCAAAAAGCAATAGTGAGAAATATCCTTTTATACACATAGGCTCCCGAAATTAAATTTTTATCTCACTACCGGCTACTTTTACCATATATGTTGTACCTTTGAAGTTGAATTTGAGGCGTTTTGAATCTTTATTATCTTACCATTTTTTAAAAAATTCTGACATGAAGCTAAGGTAGCCAAAACATGGGTTGTGCAAAGCATCGCGACCAAACATTTTACTTATTCGATTTTAAATAGCAAAATTTATGTGTAAAAATCGCCTGAGGGTAGTGTTGACTTCAGAACTACCTCTCTTAACCACACTCCCTCTATAAAAATTGTTGGGTGAGCACAGCAGGATACTGAGACATGTATTTCTGGATAGCGAAATATTAGTTTCTAAGTGGTCTTGACCCGACTACGGTAGGTCGCATAGTATTGGAACTATGGACCATCAAAAAAAAAATTCATGGAATCACCTCCCAAACGTTGCCGGTATTGTTTTGAAACACCCTATATATATTATATGTATTATATGTATGTATGTATGTATATATATGTATGTATATATGTATGTATGCAACGGATGTTTTTAAAAAATGAAGCCCATGGACAACAGAGCAGGTCAAAATGACCCGAGAAAGCTATGCAATGTTACAAGCTGCGGAGCAACCTTCAGCTGTTATGGGGATTTAAAAATTTTACAATGTGGCAATGTTGTAGATTAATTTAAAACCATTAGCATTGCTCTTCTAATCCATCAAGCAGCTACATTGATTCTTGCTCTAATAGCTGGTGCTAGTGCCAACGTGTATCGACTTGAACAGCCATCTTTTTCGATCAATCCCAGCCCCCGCAAGTGAACTTTGTGGTGGACAAACACCGCGTGCGTGGGTTTTCTCGGGGTTCTCCCGTTTCCTCGCACTTTCTTCATTCCACCATTTTATTCATTACTCATCATCACCGTCTCCTTTAGCCTAACCGGCATAACCGTGGGACGTAAAACTCAACGATGTCATTTCATTTCATTTTGAACGGCCATCTCAAAAGAATCGATGTAACTATTTGATTAGTAGATGTACTGTGTGGTTCTTTATTTGCAACGGTGCCACATAGTGTAATTCGTGTCTTCAGATGTGAATCCGAAAGGTATAGAATTCTATATTTTTACGCTTTATTTTGACTTGTAGAATATTGGTCTGTAGTCCTTTGGGAATCTTTTTTTGAAACCCTCGATATACATTATTTAACATATCGAGTCTATAAACATATCGATATATATTATGTAATATCAAATTATCTTTTTTGTGTCCATTTTCAGAATTATAATCAGATATGTCATCTACAGTATATATCAAATCTTCATCCAACTGTCGCGAAATTTTATGGTATATACATTAACACTGACATACGGCGACAAAGTTCTCGTGTCAAAATAATAGGTCTACAGTAAATAATCACTCAAATCGAGGGTATTCGGAAACTTTTGAGTGGTAGGATATATATATCGGGTGTTAATGACTTACACCGACAAAATTTAAGAGGTTATTTCTCATATCAAAATACGAGGGACGATCAGAAACTAAGGTAACAAGGCAGATATTTCTTGAGTTTCGTCTGTTATAGAGGAATGAGGAGTGTACAGTAATTGTAATACATGGAGTTGGCAACTGTGCAGAGTTTCAGCCACCCGCCACCTACAGCGCTAGTTGTAGGTAAACACAAATGACGACTCGTTTAGAAAACTGGTCTCGCAAAGAAGTCCGCTTAGTTATTCGATTTCTGTGGGTGAAACATGTAACCGTGGCTAAAATTCTTGGCAGCTGGTAGAAGTTTACGGAGAGACTGTAGTATCTCTTCAGCATGTCGCAGAATGGTGTCGAAAGTTTGCGGCTGGTAGAGAAAACGTCACCGACAAGGAACCTAGAAGACCGCCACACTGTTGAAGTAGTTTCGCTCGGACATCATCGACCTCCTTCCTTACAGCCTGCACCTCGCTCAAAGCGACTCTCACCTGTTCCCGCACTTGAAGGAGCACCTAAGAGGCCGTCACTTCGCTTCAGTCGAGAAGGTGAAACACTTCGTGATAACGTGGCTCAACACACAAGAACAGGATTTTCACCAGTGACTGGAGACTATGTCCAAAAATAACGTAATGTATGTACAATCTGTTGGCTGTATGAAATAATATTTACACGTTTCACTGCAGGTGTAACCTTATTTTCTGATCACTCCTCGTATGAAAAAAAGCTTTCGTATGGACCTGTGGGGTAAAGTGCATAGTTTCAGAGCTACGAACGTCCAAAGTTGAGGATAAAATAAATAGCAACACGCATTATTTCGAACACGAGGAACCATAATGTGCCGGTTGATATCAACGTAAGGGAGCCACACACACACACACACGCTATCAAAAAATGCATATTTCAACGATGTACAATGGTGGTCAAAAGATTCCCCACAGGGCATGATTCCCAGACATGCTTCCAACAGAATTTCTAGATATGCACTGAACTATAGGTAGGTCCAAAGTAGGCAAAAGTTAAGCCTTGACAGCAATCAGCACAGAATGCATCGGTAAGAAGTCGAAGTATTAGAAACCGCCAGCTCCACGGTTCCTTGTGTTCGGAATACCACATTCTGTAGTATATTTCTTCATGTTTTGGACTGTCCTACCTACGAAACTATGCTTTTCTTTTACCCCACATGATCTTTTTTTGTCTTAATTTGATGTGAAGAATATCCTCTTAAAGTTTGTCGATATAGTTCATTAGCATCTTATATATTAAATGTTAACATTATAAGCATTAATCCATTTTTTACCTCCACAAACCAATTATCCTCTATAAACATATCGATCATTTGTTCTCCATTATCCTGAGGCTTGAAGGTCTTAAAGCTCAGCACTGCTTCTCTTGGAACTCCACATTCATTAGCATTAACAATCATGGCGACCACTCTCTTGAACATCTCCAGCTCTCTCGGCTTATATTTGGGTGGTGACAACCTATCAGAGAAGAAATCAAATAACTTAGGCTCTGGTAACAATGTAAATGCATTTTTCTCTAACTTTACCAACTTAAATTGTTGAGATGTTGGAAAGTTGATAGCACTGAATAGCTTACATTTTAAAGTATTATTTTTACATAATTTTCTTGTGAGAATACATTTCTAACTTACATTTTTTGGAAATTATCACTGCGATTCCCCGATGCATACTTGATGGGAAATTGGCTTGTAACACTCAATTTAATTCATCCTATAGGCCTATATATACAGTATCAGTGGCGGATCCAGCGCGGATCGATCGGGGCAATCGCCCCCTCCCCCTCAGAAGAGGAAACTTTCTTATTTTATACATATAAATATAACCCATCCCAGTGTTTGGAGCTCTTAAAAGTAGCTCTAAGTAGCAGTATTACAACCTACCGCCCTCCCCCCCAGAAGTCCGTCCTGGATCCGCCCCTTATACAGTATATATTCGTTAATATTTCCATATTTGATAAAGAAATCAGTGAGCTTCAAAATTTCGGGAAAAATGTCCATCATTAATTTTTAACAAAGCTAATGTTCATTGTATTTATTGAAAATGATTTCCGGAATTGTTTTATAATTTCTTATGGCTAAAAATAACTTCGGTAGATGGCCATGATTGATTTGGTCCAGGAAATTTCGTTCTGAATATTAACTAATTAATATTTCTTTTTTTAGCCGAAAATACAGTTCAAAATCTAACTTTGGCCCCCTACAACTTGAAAACTAAAGGTCTGCACACAAAAATTTTCGCATGTGTACAAAGGAGGTCATGGTCAATGGGTTATGTATATCGTGTAACGTATATAAATCTTGAAATGCGCATGTAACTTTTACTTACTGGCCGGCGCTTCAGCTCTTGGTATAGTATTACGCTTACGCTGAGTATAGTAGACCCTATTACATTTACGCTTACGCAGAGTACTCAATTATAGTTGAGTATTACGCTTAGGTATTGTCAAGAATAAGCATAGTTCTTATGGTAGATTTTAACCTGACATAGAAGGTCATGAAATATTGTAACGTGCGGAGATTTAGTTTCCACTTGCAGACCATCAAATTTCGAATTTCATGTTTTGCAAGAAAAGAACGAATTTAAACGAACTCACTTGTTCTGCATCAAACTTGGCGTGGTGATAGATTTTGATGTGCTATACAGGGTCTGTTCAAAAGTAATGAAACTGGCCAGCGGCTCACTTCTCGGCAAGGGAATTTGTAGTGGGAGTCTAAGCTAAGCAACGCACTAGACACCAGTCGCGTCCGAGCTCTGATGCAGTAAGGATAACGCATGGCGCAAAAGCTGTTTTTGAGTTTTCGTCATGGCAGATTTTCAGAAATAATTTTGTGAACAGTTATTTTGCACATGTTGAGGTGTTCGGCGATTAATCTTACACTGAAACGACGATCAGAATTCAGGATATTTTTCACTTTGGCCACAGTTTTTTCCAATCCGCTCGTTGGAGGGCGTCCAGATCGCTCCATGTCCTCAATGGTCTCCCGTCCGTTCTTGAACTTACTGAAGCACCGGAAACCCTGGGCCTTGACAGGGTGTTTCTTTGTAAGCCTTCTTGACCAAGGCAAGAGTCTCGAAAGCAATTGTGTCCAAATAAAAGCAAACTTTAATGCGAATGCTCCATGTGTTAATTTTTCTGTTGTGGCAAAAACTCAAAAACAGCTTTTGCGCCACGCGTGATCCTTACTGCATCAGAGCTCTGGCGATTGATGTGCAGTGCACTGCTTAGCTTTGACTCCCCACTACAAATTTTCTTTCCGGGGAGCGCGCTGCTGGCGACTGGAGCGCCGCGCGACGACCAGTCTCATAACTTTCTGGACAGACTCTGTATAAACTGTGAAATATAGTGTGCAGACTTTCGGTTCCTGAGTTATGAGCCATCAAATCTGAGATTTCATTTAAAATAAATAGCCGAACTCATACGATCTTGATCAAATTGAACATTGTGATAGATCTTGATCTGCCAAAGAACTGTGGGAAATATTATGGTGTGCAGACTTTTTTTCCCATGAATTATGATATATGAAATTCGGGGATTAGACTTAATGGGTCTTATGCAGAGTCGCTCTGACGCGTGATTAGTGCCATACTAAAGAGTTCGACTAACATATCTAGACTGCGAAGGAGAGACAATATAAGTAAAAAATTGGCCAAAATGAGATAAGTCAAAATGAGATTGGAGATCTGTGTGTCATTCTCCACCTCTGGTTAACTTGGTATAAGTTAATTCTAAACGTGAGTTGAATAATCCCGTCTTTGTACTGTTAGTGCACGTGATTTCTAATTATGTTTGGTAAACTAAAACATCGCCTCCTGAAAGCCTGTTTTTTGACTTATACTGTTTATCCCACGCAGTCTAGATATGTTTCCTGCAGTAGTCAAGAATTTAGTATGACGCTAATCATACGTCAAGGCGACTCTGCATAATTCCCAGTGAGTTTTCTAAATTAGGTATAGTAAAGTAAAAGGCAAATTTTACTTTTCCTCGTTAGACACCGTACAAATTATAAATATTCACTTTTGGCAATTTTTCTGTGGATTAGTTTCATGAGGCTACAAACATGCCAAACTTAATCATTGTAGTCTTACCGGAAGTGCCTAATAGTTCGCAGGTATCTCATTTACTAGGCGAAATGAAAAAAAAAAAAACAAGTACACTTTTCGTAACAATTTTATTGTTACACGAAAGCCTGTATCTTAGTTTACTTTTCTATATAGTAGTTTCCACCGATATTAAGGCAGGTATCGCATCGTACAACATGCTTTGGAATATTATTCTAATAAAAGTCGGCTACCTGATTTGATAACCACTGCAACACGGCCGTTTTGACTTCATCAGCACTAATTTAACACTGAGGCACAATTTCATAGAAGAAAATGAAATTTTTGAGTTTTACGTCCCACGTTTATGCCGGCTAGGCTAAAGGAGACGGTGATGAGAAATGAATGAAATGATGAATGAAGAAAGTAGTAGGAAACAGGAGAACCCCGAGGAAACACACGCACACGGTGTTTGTCCACCACAAAGTTCAATTGGCAGGAGCAGGGTTTGAACCCGAGACCAAATGCACCAGAGATGAACGCTCTACCACTGAGTCACCACGGCCCCCACAATTTCATAAAGAATGCTACTTGAAATGTGATGAAACGTATCAGATAACGACGAACTTGTAATGCGTCTGTTCACCTTCACTTTTTTATCGAGAGGGGCAGGGTGGCTCACTGGTAGAGCGTTTACCTCTGGTGTGAGGAGTCCCTAATTCGATCCCCTGCCTAGAAGCTTATGTTGGACCAGGCCCGCAACCAGAAGGGGAATAGGGTGCTGCCCCCTCAACTTTCCGTGGCCCCTCCAGACCTCAATACAAAATGCTATTATTCATGCAAAAATCATAATTTAGATATTTGTAAGAGATTTTTTAATGACTAGCCCCCCCCTAACATATTCATGCCCCCCAAACTTCTGTGGCTGTTTTTGGGCTTGTGGTGGACAACACCGTGTCTGTTGGTAGCTCTTTCGTGGCTAAGCCTTTGGCGTGAGAGTTCGATTCCCGGCGGAAGCTCATGTGGTTCGGATTCACGTTAATCAGTAGATCACGTCTCACATAGCCTCGCTGCTGAAAGGGACGTTAAACTCAAAAAGTCAACTCAACTCAACTCAACCTTGTGCTTCGGTTTTCTCAGGATACTCTCGTTTCCTTACACATGCTCATTCCACCAATTATTCCATCATCATTCATCTGTCTTAATCATCTGTATCCCTTGGCTTTACAGCCATAATCGTGCGACGTTAAACTGAAAGATTCAGTTACATTTGATTTTCACTTTTTCGTTAACTTTCTGCACCAAGTCTTCAATGATGCTAGTAGGTCGCCCATTTCGTTCCCCATCATAAACATTTGTGCGGCCATCTTTAAAAGGTCTAGCCCATTTCCGTACCATTCCATCGCTCCTAATGTTTTCTTCACACACTTCACTAATCTGGTGATGAATTTCAGCTGCTATCACGCCTTTAGCACCAGGAAAATGAATCACAGCTCCTACTACATAGTCGGCGAGATTCTCAGGCGGCGGCGGTGGCATTTTAACTTCGCACAAACAAACGTAAACATGGTCGAATGTTTCCTTAATAGCGTCTGTGACTTGTCAACAGGAGTACAAGGCTACATGTAGACACACAGCGTGCATGCGTGGCGTGCTGACCGCAGCACTGCAGCGGTCGAGTATCAAAACGGTACTTACAAAAAAAAAAAAAAAAAAAAAAAAACTCGAATCGTAAATAACATGGGGGAAAGTTTTTCAGTTTCTCATAAAACCATATTAAAGTTGGAAGATTTTGTTTTTGGTGATTTACTTAGGTGATGCTATCAAACACCTACAAGCACACCAAATTTAAATTGATTGATTGATTGATTGTGTTTTACGTCCCTTTTCAGCAGCGAGGCTATATGAGACGTGAACCTACTGTTTAACGTGGAATCCGAACCACATGAGCTCCCGCCGGGAATCGAATCCCGGCCTCCCACGCTAAAGGCGCGTACGCTAACCACTTAGCCACGGAGGAGCTCGACCAAATTTAAAGTTTTTATTCCAATTCCAATTACGTAAAACACGAGCTATGTAAAAAAGAGAGAGAGAGAGAGAGAGAAGTTCATTTAAATAACATGTACAATTTTTTCATCATTCATTTTACCTCCTAAAACTGTAAAAATAAAACTTTCAATAATTTCCGTTTTAGTTAATCTTCTATAGCTATAAGCTGTCGAATTTCGACTTTCCACGCCAACTAAAAGTAAGCTACCCGTAATTTTATGTTAATAAGTCAGTTTGTCTAAGATCGTCAGTAAAACTTAAGGAGCCGTAGGTCAGTATTGAACCAAATGTTCAACGTCAGACAAGTCTTCCAGGAAAACTCGGAATTTGACATACAATTCACCAATTAACAGATTTTAAGAAAATATACCATTTCTTTATAGTGATACACATTGAGGTTTATAACTAATTAGTGAATGGGGTTTATAACCAATTATAGTATTGTTCTTGCACTTAACACTAGTATTTTTGAACAAGCATTTGCACTACAATCTTAACGAGACTTATCTTCAGAGTTTTAAATTCACAAAGACTACGGCACAGCGTCATTGATACTATTGTCACTGAATCTAAGAGGTATGTTATTGTGCTGCCAAAATGTCTTGAGCCGTGGAAAAAATGCGAACTAAAGCTCACACCCTCACACACCCACGCGTTGAGCCAATAAGGATTCAGCTGTTGCTAAGCGAGAGAAAGCGAGTGGAATTCCTTCAGCCGATAGCAGCGCTTGCAACGGAAGACTAAGGATCAAGTCAATGTGGCACATTTTTAGTCAATAGAATCGTATTCGAGTTATCTCCGCTGATCAAATTAAATGCGTGTACATCCGAGTAACTATGTGCAACTTCCACGCCGAAAAATGCTCCTGGAAGACCCATAAAATCGTAGTTGTAAATGCAATAATTTGCAAAAGTATGACTGCTCCTTTTTAGTCTTGAATTTTATAATTTTCAGACGAATGCCCTGATATTACAACACTACAGTGTAGATGAAGCGATGGTCCCTTATTTTGATAAACGTGAGTGTCAAACAGACAAGACTATCCGGTATAGCTTCAAGGTGTGGGTAGGAGTAACGCGTGTGAGATATGCGTTATGATGGATGGTGTTCTATCAGGGTAGACGGATACAAATCAGTAAAAAGTACAGGAATTTTAGACTCACTGCTTCTTTTGTTCCAGAGTAAACAAGTAGACTAAACAAGTCGTTATTCATAAACTACCGTAAGACAGGTTATTTTGCACTTCAGGGGTAACTGCATAAAATATGATAAGAGTTGCAGAGTCCTCTGTCGGTAAAACCATGAACTGTAAAGATAAAGTCTCAACTGCCATCGTAAGATAGAACATCTAACTGTATTTTGGCTATAATGTTGGCGATTAACTTCAGTTCTAATTACGCGGAGGGTTTGTTGTTGTAGAGGCATGGAAAGAAGCCATTGTAAAGGCCGAAAAAAACAATAAAAGATATCTCCTATAAGGATTTCCGTCAAAGTCAAGTCAATCTCGTAGAATACTACTGTGTATAATGGGATTTAGAAGCAATAGTTGGAATTAAAGTGTGAAACGTCTTAAAGTCATAAAAAATAAAACTGGAAGGAGGTGGTTTTAACCTCTAATTGTAGTTACTTTGCGCCGGTCCAAAGTAACCCCTTAGATAGGAAATTGCTGCTGGTACTTCTTGCCTTTTAATTTCCTATTTAGATAGATACCGGAATGGACTTCATGTTGGAAAATAAATTACAAACAGTGGTGGATCCAGAAAAATAGTGAGAAGGGCTTCATTCAGAAAAGCTTAGTTTTATTTTTATTTATTTATTATTTTTTTAAGAAATCACTAGACTCTCGGGGAGAGGGGGGGCTTGAAGCTTATACGCATAGGAATAACTAATTAGGTTTTTAAAAATAAATCATTCAATGTTGGTAGGCTTCAGCCTGAAAGTCTCAAACTCCATAGATATTCTACTGATTACGGTTGGGGGGGATATTATTGGACATAAAGAGCAAGTAAGGCAAATCAGTTCATGGGATTTTTTTTCTGTTCCTGAGTTGGCATTTTTGTCGGACATATGCTAAACTATCAGAAAGTGGTTTCTGTTCCTTTACCAGAAAATACATAATCTTCTTTACAAATATGGTCATTTGGGGCAATACCGACACCCTAAGAACATTAACGCTACTACAAGATTGTAATGAATTATTAAAGAAACGAATTATAGCCCATGATTAAGTATATTATTTCAGCTAGTTGACAGATACAATACATGTTACACAAAAGCAATGTGTGGCTGTGGAGACACAATTGAAATGAACGATGAAGTGTCGGGTCTTCACGAAATTTATGGGGAAGACCGACAGGTTGTTGGGGTAATACCGACATCAACATTAAAACCTTACGTATTATGATAGTGTCACTAATAATTCTACAACACACATTACTGTTCGTAAAGTAGTTCATGGACTTTAAACAAGCCCGGGAATCTATAAGTTTAGGAATGTAGAATAACTTTATTTACAGCTCCGGAAAATATTTTTAAAATGTCACTGAGTTACAAATGAGGGAAAGAATAATCACAAAATTTGTTCAGTTGCAAAAAATATATATATATATATATATATATATATATATATATATATATATATATATATATATGAAACAAGAATTTCTATGTACTAAATGTGAGCTAATGCAGAGAGCAGAACAATTCTGTACTTCATGATAAAGTCTTTGTTAATTTATGTTAATCATATGTTTCCAAAAATGTGGTTATAGATTAAAATATTAGTGTTAGCTTCATATACAGGGAAGACCAAACACTCCACTCATATTTGTCTGAGATTTCACATTGTTGACACACAAAGAAGGGATCGTCTGGATGAAGAACACAGTCCTCGTTAAACTGATGAAAATATTTTGTACATTGAACTCAATCAGCGGAATTGTTTTTGCCGTAAACTAATCTCGGCAGATAGCACAATAATTTTCTTTTTGAGTTTTCTCATTTTTTGTTACTGTGTTTTGCAACATTTTTATGTCTGTACATTCTTTTGTGTCACAACCTTTTGATTTTTTTTTATCTTATTATTTTTCTGTGCAGATGTTAAAAGTTTGGCGCTATTGTCCTTCGCTTTACACTACCATATCTCATTTTCTTGGATGAACCCATACCCGTCTAACATAATTAACTTTTCTTCTAGTGCGTGTTCATTTTCAGTAAATGTTGTATGTTCACCAAAATGTTTCTTGCAGTTAACTTTCAATAACCTGTCACGTAATGTATCCGAGGAACTTGAAAAGCTCTTGAAGCAGTGGCAAGTAGCATTGCATTGTTTATGGCCTCTATGGCTACTGACATTTTGTTCAAATTCCAGGAGCATCTCATGCAATGGAAAAAGCATGCAGATATTTTATTTTCTATATGTTAATACTAATGTAGTATTTTTATATATAGTTATTAAAAATCACAACGAAAGGGGAGGGGGAAAGCATCTGTCGAAATTGTCCCAAATGTGAGTGTCGAAAGTACCCCGAATGTATATGTTGAACTTAACTATATTTTTTGCAAGTTAAAAACACTGCACACTGATGAACCATTACCTGTAATTGCAGAACTTTCAGCTGTATGTTGTCCACCATGGGTGCTGAAGAATACAACTTTTACTTCTAAACAAGAGCTTAACAAAACATACTCGAATTTTACAATAACCCATCACTTCTCACATATCTCTTACACCTTACCTCATAAACTTAGACCTTTCTCGTCAAATTATTCTATTCATTTTTAAACTTTTACAGATATACATTCCATACATCCCACAGTTTCACTTAGTACTGATTGCGCCAACTCCTTCACTTCCAGGTAGAATTGACAGCGCTTTAAGCTTAGAAGTGTTGGTATTCCCCAACTGTCGGTCCAGGGGCGTCATTTAGGGGGGAAGGAGGGGGCAATTGCCCCCCCCCCCAAGAGTTTGAGGAATACATATACTTTAATCGATTGTCTGCTAATATACTAGTACACATCGTGAAAGTTTTATGTCTGTGGTACTCTTGCCACTCTCAAGCAAAGTCTGAAATGACGCCCCTGTGTCGATCATCGCCTGAATGACTATATCTGTAATTCATATTAAGTACTGATGCCGGTACCATCATTCTAATATCAATATTTGTAGACTGCATGCAGTTTTGTGTAGGAAGTGAAACGTATAAATACTGAAGGGAAAACATTGTACGAAAACATTATGTTCGTATGTTGAACATTCTTTTTTGTATGTTGTGCAAAGTAACCCCACCGATGGGATAACTTTACACCAAAGTTTATATTTCAATAACTATGACCATACTAAATGTTTACTAATGCACTTGCACGAATGTTTTCCTTTATTATCTAGGTATTATTCGCCTTATTCAGAATCGTTTTGACGTATGATTAGTGTAATACTAAAGGATTTACTACTGCAGGATACGTTAGTGGAACTATTTAGCATGGCACTAATCACGCATCAGATCGACTCTGCATAATACCCTATGGGCCTTATGCAGAGTCATTTTGACGTATGATTAGCGTCGTACTAAAAGCCTGACTACTGCAGGAAATATATGTTATTCGAACTGTTTAATATGGCACTACTCACGCGTCAGGACGACTCTGCATAAGTCGTTTTATGTTTAAAATACAGCGTTCTAAATCATTTGGTTTAAAATTCCTTAAATCTGGTGCAAAGTAACCCCGTCTTACGGTACCACATAAGAAGTATCAACTTTATTTTTCAAATCACTCAATCTTTCACAAAAGTTGGAGAAGAGTGGGAACGAGATGAGCAATCCAAGGGAACGAAAGTATGAAATGCCCGTTTTCATTCAAAGCTGCTATGAGAAATATGCAAAAATAAACCTGCAAGATTAGCGGGAGAAACAAACAATAGTTTGTAAGTGGAATGGCATCAATGTTGTGATTATGGCTTCAAATTCTTGTTTCGTTCACCCAATACACCAGAAAAGGAAAAAGGAATGATTATTTCCCAGCCTGATATATTCCTCAAATACAAATCAAACATGGAAGTAGTTGGCAGGTATAATCAGAACAGAAGTCTATACAGGAGTGGTCGGCAAGTATAATCAGAACATGAGTCTCTACAGGAGTGATTGGCAGGTATAATCGGAACATGAGTATTTACAGGAGTAATTGGCAAGTATAAGCAGAACATGAGTCTTTACAGGAGTGGTTGGCAGACACTGTATAATCAGAACATGAGTATTTACAGGAGTGGTTGGCAGGCACTGTATAATCAGAACATGTGTCTCTACAGGAGTGGTTGGCAGGTATAATCAGAACATGAGTCTTTACAGGAGTAATTGGCAGGTATAAGCAGAACACGAGTCTTTACAAGAGTGATTGGCAAGTATAATCAGAACATGAGACTTTACAGGAGTGGTTAGCAGGCACTGTATAATCAGAACACGAGTCTTTACAGGAGTGGTTGGCAAGTATAATCAGAACCTGAGTCTTTACAGGAGTGATTGGCAAGCATAATCAGAACATGAGACTTTACAAGAGTGATTGGCAGGTATAATCAGAACATGAGTCTTTACAGGAGTGGTTGGCAGGCACTGTATAATCAGAACACGAGTATTTACAGGAGTGATTGGCAAGTATAATCAGAACCTGAGTCTTTACAGGAGTGATTGGCAAGCATAATCAGAACATGAGACTTTACAGGAGTGATTAGCAAGTATAATCAGAACACGAGTCTTTACAAGAGTGGTTGGCATGTATAATCAGAACATGAGACTTTACAGGAGTGATTGGCAGGTATAATCAGAACATGAGTCTTTACAGGAGTGGTTGGCAGGCACTGTATAATCAGAACATGAGTCTTTACAGGAGTGGTTGGCTGGCACTGTATAATCAGAACATGAGTCTTTACAGGAGTGATTGGCAAGTATAATCAGAAATGAGTCTTTACAGAATTTTAATCAGAAAAAAAAAAGAAATGATATTACCATTTGATTTCAGATTGTACTTATGTAGCAGCAAAAAGGTTTCGATGGAAACAAAATAATTTAGCATTTGGAACAACAGATGCCATAGCCATCGCCACAAGATATGAATCGTCAAAACAAGCATGGAACAGGAGGGATATCAAAAAGTGGAAACGTGGGTATCAGATATGATAGCATAGATCCCTACGTTGATCTTAAAAAAAACGAACGATTTGTCTATCACTCAAAGAATGTTATACAAAACGTCGAAAGTATAATGTTAAATTGTATGTTTAATATGATATATATTACACAAAGTAAGAGAAATGAGAAGATATACATAATAACTAGTTAAAACTGATATCTCATTATAGGCTGTATAATGATCCCTGTTTCAAGTCCATATACTGTAAAATACTTATTAATGTTGTGCTATAAATAATCTAATAGCTTAATAAACACAAAAACTACTAAGTTTCATGTCTCCAATGCCTTGTAAACTGAATCTAGTATTAGTTAATGTAATTTGTGGATTTTACAATTTAGGATTGTACATTTTCCGGATGTCCCATATTTGGAGCACCCAATTATATCACAATCTCTGACTGCATAACATTGTTATCAAAAATTATAACTATATTTGACACCTTGGACAACATATATAAAGAGTTTTTTTCTTTAGTTTATTTTTAAGACACTTCAAGAATATCTAGGTTAGGAGCTTAGAAATCATCATCACCATCATAGGTATTCTGCCATTATTGGGAGGATACTTGCCGCAACTGAGAAGCTTCCATGCTCCGCAATCTTCCTCTAACCTTTTCGTCTTCATGTAGAATTTTTCTGATTTGATATCGTCCATCAATTGTATCCTTCTTCGTCCTCTTCCTCTCTTTCCTGCCACTATACTCTTTATTACGTTCTCTATGATACGCTTCCTTCCTCTTAGCCAATGTCTCAACCAATTTCTCTTTCTTTTCTCAATAATATCTAAAAGCTCTCTTTTCTCTCCCACCATTACTAAAAACCCTCTCGTTCATTATCGCTCGACCCAGCTAATTATCTCTATTCTTCTCTACAGCACATTTCGAATGCTTCCAGTCGTTTTTCATCATTTTTGTACAATGTGCATGTTTCTGTCTCATATACTACAATACTCCACATGAAGCATTTTATGAGTCTTTTGTCTTAACTCTTTATTCAAAGTCCCACAAAATAGTATTTTCTTCCTCGTAATGGCTTCTTTCGCCTTTTCTATCATTGCTTTTATTCCACGTTCACACTTCATGTCATCACTAACAATACTACCCAGGTATAAAAAGCTAGTCACCTGTTCTATTTTCTCCCTTCCTACTTCTATATTTGACACCGACCGCTTCGTTCCAATCACCATGGCTTTTCTTTCTAATATTTTATTTTCATCCCATATTCTTCACAGCCCTTCCTCAAGTTTTCTAACACCTTACTGATTTTCTTTTCGGATTCTGCTCCAAGTGCTGCATCATCTGCAAACCATATACATCTAACCGTTCTACTTCCTACTGAAATGCCGTCTTCATTAGTTTAGAAAAAGAGATAATATACTGTACTTCGCGCGAAATGCTGTACTGTATGGGTGAGAAACATGGACATTACGCAAAAGTAATGAAAAAGATTGGAAGAATTCGGAATGTGGTTGCGGAGAAAAATGGAGAGAATTGGCTGGATCGAACTGAAAACGAATGAGAATGTATTAGAAACAGTGGGAAAAGAAAAGAATATGTTTAGATGTAATTGAAAAGAGGAAGAAAAACTGGTTGGGACATTCGCTAAGAAGGAACTGTATCATGAGGGACGTGTTATAGGGTATGGTGGCAGGAAAGAGAGTATGAGGGGAAAGAGGCTACAGTTGATGGACGATACCAAAACAGAAAAATCGTACGTGAAGATGAAGAGGTTAGTGGAAGGTTGTGGAGCATGGAAACTTCTCAGGTGCAGCAAATGACCTGCCAACAATGGCAGAATATCTATGATAATCATGTGTCCAGAAGTAAGATATACATTTAAGGGAGGGAAAAAACGTTACTAGATGAATACAATGATAGAATGTCAAAGAACCATTATATTAGGATTTTACTCTCCTAGAAACGGAAATGCTTACTCCAAAATTCTCTTGCTTTCCATTATAACCAGGCACTTCCTCACATCTTCTGAGCTATCAGGTTGAGTATCATCTCGAAAGGCAGTGCTCACTTCATCAGCATCTTGAGCCACTTTCTCCATTTTGAAGATTTCAAAGCTGGTATCTGTGAAATAATAATAATAATAGTAATAATAATAATATGTACTTCTGAATTACATGTGTTACACAATTAATTTATTGCTTAGTTAAAATGAAATCAACCTAAGTCCAGCCCATGGGCAGAGCTATGAGGGGCATGGAGGCATCCACCCAACTTTTGACAAAAAAAATAAAATGCCACCTATAAGATGTCCAGCTACCAATGAAAGAAGAGTAAGAAAATGGTCAAAAATGAGTTATTCATATTAACTCCTCACTCGTCTAGACAGTACTCCACAGGTCCGGGACCGACCAAAAGGTCTGCCTCCCAGCAGACAATTACTAATTCCGCCCATGATCCAGCCACAGATTTATCAACGTCATAGTAGAAGAAGAATGTCTCTTTAAACAAAATTACAAATCTACACTATTAGATATATAAAGAGTAGACGTCGGTGACGGCAAATTGTGGAGGCGTTAAAATATTAAATAATACTTTTGATAAAGTGGACACTTTCAAATATTTAGGATCAATATTAACAGACGAAAATCATATTCACGAAGAAATTAAATGTCGACTAAAAGCAGGGAATTTGTGTTACTATTCGGTTCAAAATCTCTTGTCGTCGCGAATTCTGTCGAGGAATTTGAAGCTTAAAATATATAAAACGATAATCATGCCTGTTGTTCTGTATGGTTGTGAAACATGGTCGCTTACTCTGAGGGAAGAACATAGACTGAAAGTATTTGAGAACAGGATCCTGAGAAGAATATTCGGACCCAAGAGGAACGAGAATGGGGAATGGCGGAAGCTTCATAACGAGGAACTACATAGTTTATACGGTTTACCCAACATTGTTAGGGTCGTCAAGTCTAGGAGGCTTAGGTGGGCAGGTCATGTAGCTAGAATGGAAGAAAGTAGAAACGCTTTCAAAGTCTTGGGTGGTAGACCCATAGGAAAACGACCATTAGGAAGACCTAGACGCAGATGGGAGGACCATATTAAGATGGATCTCGCAGAGATAGGAATACAAAGTAAAAACTGGATGCAATTAGTTAAGGATAGAAGTCAGTGGAGAGCTTTTGTGAACGCGGCACGGAACCTCCGGGTTCCATAGGCCATAGAGTTAGTTAGTTAGACGTCGGTGACTCATCATCGACCAGGTCATACAACTATAATGTAGAAACGTAAAATTCGCAAAGAATACTCCTTTTGTCACGAAAATTAGGGATAAGGAAGGATTTTTGAAATACGCATTCTAATGGGGGGAAAGAGGACTTAATATTTCCCCCAACAATTGTGTAGCTCAAGAGACGAACCCCTCGTGTTAGATAGATGAAACTTGACATATGAACTCTTTATTAAAAACAAGGAATATACTCTATATTTCGGAATTTTAGAAAATTTCGCTCTAAAGAAAGGAAAGGGTACGTTTTCAAAATAATCAAATTGCCCTATTTTTAATCAGAAAGCGTCAAATGTGAGGATTTGGTTAAGATGGAGATCTGAAATTTGGTTTATGGACTTTTACTTTGTAATTAAAATAAGGAAACACGTATGTCAGCGTTTCTGATAATTCCGGTGCAAACAGGGGCGTCATTTAGGGAGGGCAGGAGGGGCAATTGCCCCCTCCCCAGAGTTTGAGGAATACATATACTTTAGTCGATTGTAGTACTAATGTACTAGTACAAAACGTGAAAGTTTTCAGTCTGTGGTGCTCTTCCCCCCCCCCAAGCAAAGTCTGAAATGACGCCCCTGGGTGCAAAGGGTACCGAATGTGGAAAATGAAATGAAATCTTTGAGTTTTACGTCCCACAGTTATGCCGGTTAGGCTAAAGGAGACGGTGATAATGAGAGATGAGTGAAATGGTGGAATGAAGAAAGTGGGAGGAAACGGGAGAACCCCGAGAAAACCCACGAGCACGGTGTTTGTCCACCACAAAGTTCACTTGGCAGGGGCTGGGATCGAACCCGGGACCCCAAGCACCAGAGGTGAACGCTCTACCACTGAGCCACCGTGCCCCCCTACCGAATGTGGAGATTCGCTTAAACTGAAGATGAAAAATTCGGTTTATAAACTCTAAAATAAAAAATAATGGAGGGAGGAGTACCGTAACTGCCGTAGATGGCAGCCCTGAAATACAAAATGTCCTTGGAAATGAATAAAATCAGACGAAATGTCAGCATGAGAGTTACATAAAAGGCTATTGTCATCACCAGTGTAAGGTGATTAATCAGACAGGAAAACGAAGTTAAATTCTGGACTATATGAGTTCGCGGACTCATGTGATATTAGGTAAATAAGCAAAGGAGCATGATATGACAGTGTTTCAAACCCAACGTCATATTAATTAACCTAGAACTTATATTCTGCTGTAATGGATGGAAATACAAAAATTATACAGAAATTAAAAATTAATAAGAGGGGAGTTGCATCTGAACCGAATGTACTGAAATGAGGCAAAATTATTGGTTCTATCCCATTTTATGGTGGGAGGGGTCTTAAATTAGTAAAATCCACTGAAGAGATATGTTACTTAATTTCACAATCGGATTGCACAAGTAATGAAAGTACATCGGGATCATACTTTTTACATGTATAATAAGGTACAAATACGAAATAGAAAATATGCTCTTTATCGCATAGTACTCCATAAGGAAATCATGATGAAGTGAAGCGGTGTGTCAAGGAAGTGCACAAAGTGATCATACAAGTGTCGTAAAGCTGTGAAGTCGGGTCTCCTGGGCCAAAGGCGCGCACACTAACTGGAAAAAGAGTGAGTTGCTTTATTTCATAAAATCAGCAATAAAATTCTTCTCAGCTTCGTGAGACATTAATTTTTCTGAAGCAGAAAATAAAGATGAATTATGCCCAAAACTTGATTCAACTGTGACCGATTGAACTTCGAACTGTGATTGTGAACTGTGACTAGATTGATCACAGTTCTAAATTGTCTAGTATGCCTACTTACTGTACTTTTCCATGTTTTCGAAAGTAGTGCTTTCAACGATTTTCCAAATGAAACAAAGCTAAATAACGTACTTCGTGTCTGTTTTAATTACTAGTAAATTTCATATACTATATTCCAAGATGAATTCTAACATTTGTGTTTTAAAAAAATCACTCCCAAATCGGTCAGCTTCCTGGCTACGTGCTGTGCTTGACGGAGTTAAGGTAAACACCGAGTCGGTTACGTGCTCTTTCTTCTGTCACACAGAAAAATCCTTTGTCCAAACAGCAGTAAATTCTACAAATATACAGTATTTTTATTTTTACTAAAGAATTCAGTACGGATCATACGTTATCCATATGCTACATTCGTACTGACTTTTCCCCTTTAGATGTTGCACCGTGCGCCTGTAGGATATCTGACATCCAATAGTCTTCCGTATATTACATACGTCAGTTATATGATATATACGTCCACCTGTATATGGGATCTTGACCGTTCATATATAGTTTATTCGTTCGTAAAGAAAGTACGTTTATTCGGAACACTTGAACGAAAAGTACGTATAAAATATACTTTTTTTCTGTTATATGTTTTCGTCCTATTCACGGCGAAATTAAACTACCGCTAATTTTACAGAAATTATGTGATATCTTCAAATAGATAAAATATAAACGAAAAGTGAAACAAGACCTCGCTAGACAATATTATTTTACATGAGATACCGTTATCACGACTCATCATCAATTTTTGGTAGGATGGGTTTGTCAAAAGTCAGGAGTCATGATCGTTGATGAAGGTAATCCATCTACCAGAAGTAATAGAAATCTACTCCAACTTCCTGTTTCAATATTGTTCTAGATAGAACAAGAACGATAAGAGATAACAAGAAACAATATTTTGGAGTCAAGACCGGACAGACCGGTTTAAGAACAGGTACCAAGTTCTCTCTTAAATCTCTATTTAAGTGTAGCGGGGCAAAAACCAGTCTGTGATAAAGTGTAATCATAATATTGGCGGCTGAGCTAAAAGAATTACCTAGAAAGATTTCGTGGAACAATATGATTACAAGTACAAAAAATACTTTCATTCAGATATCGAATTACACTGGGAAAACTGACTTGGTCAAAAATACCAATTTGTTTGGTCAGAGCATTTATTTAGTTAGTTTAATCAAAATATAGTCATTTATACCAAACATGTTTGGTCATGAACATTATATTTGTTGGTCAGGGCGTTTGGTTGACTAATTTGGTTATGCCAACCAAATCTTAAGTGATTCGATAAAGATTAGTTTTCCTGACCAAAGTGTTTAGTTACAAAGTCGACTTGACTTCTGTGTAATCTTTATGGAAGCTATCAGCGGTTTGAGCGTATGAAAGTGACAATTTGGCAGCAGAAAATGATTCTTTTATTTGTGTGATTAAGTGTGCAAATCGAGGTAAGTTTACTTTTTACTACATATTACTTTACTGATATTTAATGTGTATTGGTTATTTTAGCACCCGTAAATTTCGCCTAACAAATAGGCCTTTATATGCAGATGAAGCGGTAAGTTCCATTGAGGACGCTAGAGCAGGGAGCAAAATTATAGGGGCAGGGTTTGGAGCATTTCCTATTCCCCCCACTAGAAACTTCCGAAAAAAAAATAAAAAAAAAGATACCCTAACACCAGAAGTCTGCAAAATAAACTGGTGCATTCACAGTTTACAGATACACAAAATCTAAAATACACAGAAGAAGTAAGGGATATTGTTTAGTTTCTCCTCCAGATCACTTGGTATTGACTCTGGCTCACTTGGTAGTACTTACCATTTCTTTATTTGTAACTGTGACGTAGTCATGAGTATAAATACAGTGTGAACGCATGGCATAAAAAGTATAGTGCAACATGAATCATACAAAACATGAACTAACTTGTGCTAAGTGGCCACTAAAAAGCACGAATGCTATCTATCCGAGTCAGTCAGGAGCACAGCAGGATGTCCAAGTGTTAGCAATGGATGTGTCTGTAAGGAGCAGACACGTCAGAGACGGTGGGCATTCTATAAACGAGGTAAATAGCACGACTCAGTCTAAGTCACAGTACCACCTCCGGAACTGTAGATGGATTTGGGAGAGATACTAAATGTCATCCCGTAGTTTTTCATGCCATACGTTTTCACTCCGTTTATATTCATGACATCACAGTTACAAATAACGAATGGTAACCACTGCCAAGTAAGCCAGAGTCAATACCAAGTGATCTGGAGGAGAAACTAAATAATACCCAAATTACGGTGCATAAAACACAAACCAATTTGTGGTAGGTGGCCACTAAAAAGCACGAAAGCTATCTAACCGAATCAGGGCAGGAGCGCAGCAAGGGTGCCCGAGCGTTAGCAACAGAGTGCGTCCTTAGGGAGAAGACGCGTCTGCGACGGTGGGTATTAATGTAAACTAGGTTGTTAACAACGGCTCACTCTGCCACAGTACCGGCTCCGGAGCCGTCGATGGATTTGCGGGAGATACTAAATGTCATTCGAAACGTGAAGCATAATTTTGAAAGAACTTTTCATATGGAATCCAAATATGAGAATCCTTACCTGTGAGATCGATATTTCTTGAGAAATACGTTAATAAATGCGTGGAAGTTTACGTTTGGCACATCACTCAAAATAACTATTGAAGAAATATAAGCTTCCCTAATTTACTTCTTACTAACCCCAAAAAGATTTGCACTGGGCGACATGAAAATATCTCACTTGTTATAGGTAAAATTCAAGCAGGCTACCGGAAGTAATTGTTGAAAAATCACAATTCTTTTACGATTTGGGTATAAACACAGCTTGCGGATTATGGGATAAACCTACAGTGAAAAATATAAGAAAAGAAAAAAACGAGATGGCCAGTTAAAAGCACGAATGCTATCTAACCGAGTCAGAATAGGGCACAGTTTGCGAGTACACCCGGTAGCGCAGGCGACGTCCAAACGGAGCAGGCACATCAGTGATGGTGGGTATACTCAAAAACATGGGTAGTGAAAAGTTTTTTTTTTTTTTTTTTTTTGCAATGATATGAGTTTCAATAGCACTTATCATGGTTCCATACTAGTAACGCTTCACTTGTAAACATAAAATTCACCTTCTGTATATTGTCATATTTCATGAAATTTTACAAAATTATGTTTCCGTAAACTGAACTAGTACCAAAAAGATATTCGATTGTATACTTTAACTTCTATTAGGTATGCGGAAAATATTACATTCTTCAAAATATTCGATCAATATATTATCTAAAAAAAAAAATAATTCTGTGGCTTGGACCAAAACGACCAATGTGAGAGATTATTGAAATATATATATATATATATATATATATTATTGAAATAAATAGATAAAGAGTTTACCTTACTCATCTGTACTATTTCTTTTCTGATAAAAACAATCTAGTTTTATCATTTTTCGTGACAATATAGGTGTCAGTACTTAATCAGCTGAGAATGCTCCAAGAGTAGTACCAGAACGAACTTAGCGGAAAGATAGAGCGGGAAGGATAACTGCCATTGTTCCTAGATGTAAAAATAAATCTTTTGATCCGCACTTTCTTCTCTTTCTCGCAAAATTTCTCAAAATATCATCTCTCCATGACTTATGGTCAGGAGCGTCATTTCACATTTTGCTTGGGGGAGGTGCAAGACCCCTTGATATAAGTAAAATTTCGCGTTTTTCACTGATTTACTACTATTCTGTTGATAAAATCTATATACATCTCAAACTCAGGGGGGGCAAATGCCCCTCCCTTCCCCCCTAAATGACGCCCCTGCTTACGGTTCCCGTGATTTGGCTCCTTAAATCTCCCGAAATCGGATCTACCTTTAGGCCAATATCACGGAAAGGTAAGTCATAGAGAGATGATATCGGTGTTAAACAATTTGGAATAGAATGTTGAACATTCTCACAACGATATCAATTGATTGTCACTGGTTACTACTTGGTACCGGTACCAAAATGTTCACCCTTCTCTTAGGTATTGATCAACACCACTATCATCTATGAATTATAGTTCCAGAGATATGGCGCCTGAAATCTCCCGAAATAGGTACTATTTTTGGCCAATATGTTGGGAACAGTAAGCCATAGAGAGATGATGTAGGTGTTGGTCAATACCGAAGAGGATGATAAACATTATGGTACCTATATTAACTGGTGGCCACTGGCCACCGGTTACTATTTGGTATAAAAATGTCCACCATTCTCTTAGGTATTGACCAACACCATTATGATCTCTCTATGACTTACGGTTCCCGAGATATGGCTCCTTTAATCTTTGGAAATCGGTTACTTTTTTGCCAATATCTCGGGAACGGCAAGAGTGACGCAGAAAAATCCATCACTTTCTCAGATAGTTTTTGATGCTCTATCAAATGGAGGGCTCAAAATTTTTTAAAAAAAATCGCAAAATAACAGACAGACATAGAAACTTCAGTAACGAACTTTTTAAGTTTTTTAAAATTACTAATCGTTTTTTTCTCGTTTTTTTCAGTAGAATAAAACTCGTTCGATACTACATAAACATAGTGTCTTGTATTATTGAACTCCCTAAACCTTGGACTCTTCCCAACAATAATTCCTGGATGTGCACCTGGGGGCAATTCCTTCCACCTGATTTCGAAAAACGGATGCTTTTTAATAAATTGGATACTAATGTTCTAATAAAAACGTGAAACTCATATGTCGATTGGACAATTTTGTTCCCTCCCCCTTACAAATTTAGAAATGATGCTACTGATTGTCCACCAGACGTGAAGCACATTTTCAAATTTGAGACTAGACGCGAAAGATGATAATTGCTGTCTCGTTTTCTAGTCCAGAATCGAGACGAGACGAGAAATTTTTCGGACTAGTTCACCCTAACACTTACAAGGGAGGTGGGTAAAGTAATACGCGGGGATCTGCATATGTTATATATGGTTGGAAAGATCACACCGAGTACACCTCACATTTGAAATATCTCATTTGAATTATACACATTTATTATCCCAGTCGTACATAGCGACGTCGAATATCTTTATCTACATAATTTTCGATCCATAGCTTGTTTTTTTTTCTTTATAATTTGTGTCCGTCATGTTGGATCCGCCATTTTGACTTGTAAACATTTAATGTCAGATTCGTATTCAGCTACCTTTTAAACCTATATATACATCGCGTCCCAAAACAATTTCATTATAGCTTCCTATTTTGTCCACATTTTCTGGTGTTTCGAAATGTGCCTTGTTCGGTTCTTCAAATGGTCGCCACATCCCTCAAAGGCACTATTCAAGCGAGATGTTTCACATGTGAAGCGTACTCGGTGTGATCTCTCCAACGATATATAACACATGCAAATCTCCGAGTACCACTTCAAGTACTTCCCTTGTTAGAACTCAAATACTATTCTAGTATCACATGATTCATAGTATAAACACTACAAAGTGATTGTACGATCATAATGAAGAGCATTTATCAACGTTTACAGATCCCTGGAGTCATTACACAATATGCTCCAATAATAAATACGGTTTAGGTATTGTTATAGCATCTCTTCGTGGACCTATCATGATGCTGAAAGATTCTGATAACTCTAGATGGAATTTTTGAAAAAGCAGGGCATAAATTTTGAAACGAGAGGAGAAAGGAAAGAATCCATTAAAAAACGAGACGAGATGGAACTCCTACATTAACGAGACAAGACGACAAAACTATTTCTCTTCTCGTGAGCAATAGTAGTCAAAACTGAGAGTTTCCAGGTAATTCCATAGTAATCCGCTCTCACCAAACCAATTGAAATATAGTCTCATCGAAGATGGAGTTTCAGCATTCTAATTTCATATATCGTGCTTCCAACAACCAATAGATGTATCTCAGAAAATGCGATTTTGAGTTAATACCGGTGCCACATGGGTCAATCCATCTGAAGTGGTCCAAAGATGGTGAAAATGGATGCTCGACCTTCTCCAAAAATTATAGAAATTGGAATGTGATGACCCTTATGTATGAGAAGGTTAATAACATCATTAGCGTTCTTGTATGTACAAGTGTTCCTGAATGGTGGCCAACTTTGTTGTCAGCGGAATGCCAATTTTTGCATTTGCGAGCGTTTACGAAAACTACAGTTACTCAGGACATATGAAACAGATAAACACCAAACAAAATCGAATGTTTAGAGGAGAGACCGAGACACACGGAAAATATATATTCTTTCTTCTAAAGAAATATTCAGGGTTGCAAACTAAAACATGAATTCGCCAGAAAAAGTAGAGAAAATTACACTTATAAAGGGGCTATATTTTGGAATAGCCTAAAGTGAAGGGTTCATAAGTTTGTGCTGAATACTATTGCATGTAAAGAGTTTGCACAAATATCCACAGCTATGATACTATTGGAACCGTAGATTTATGGGGGTCCAAAAGTTGAAGTTTGTGATTTTGATGCCATTTTTGGGGCGTAATATCTCAGGAGAGCAAAGTGCTAAAAATTGCTGCTTAGCCCACAAAGTAATTATGTATATGAATAAACTATTGCAAAGAAATCATTACTGATATTACATGGAGGAAAAAAGTGAGGACATGGGAAAAATGCGAAGAAAGCATGTGCGTGACAATGGTCGTAGCCCAAAAAGATTTAAATGTTTGGATATGTTTCATGCTAGATCTCAAAAAGTACACATGGTGCAGCAATTACGCCGCTTTTGTTTGTGTTCAGTTGTGCAAAAGCTTGCGAGTGGCGTTTGTTCCGTATTTTTAGCTCCATTGTCATTATCAAATCTATGTCTGAGACGGGTTTAGCTCCCCCTTCCACCTACGATGCCCATCGTTGAACTGGACCGCGGTATTAAGGCACTCAATGTATCAGCAAAGTATCATTGAAATCCAGTACCAGTTACGGAAGTTAATATGTTCACAATGTTGCATTATAAAGGATAGATAGATGTAACGCAACCCTGTGAACATATTAACTTCCGTTCCAATAGTATCATAGCTGTGGATATTTCTGCAAACTCTTTACATACAATAGTATTCAGCACAAAACTTATGAATGTTTTATGCTATTCCAAAATACAACCCCTTTAAAAGTATAATTTTCTGTTCTTTTTCTAGTGATTTCATGTATTGGCTTGCAACCCTGCATATTGATTTAGAAACAAAAATGTATATTCTCCGTGTACCTCAGTCTCTCATGTAAATATTTGTTTTCGTTTGGTGTTTGTCTAATTCGTACGTCCTGAGCAACTGTAGTTTTCGTAAACGCTTGCAAATGCAAGAAAATGGCACTCCACCGACAATAAAGATGGCCGCCATTTAGGAACACTTGTACAGTACATACGACAACGTGAATAGTGTTATTGATCTCATACGCAAGGTTCGTCATACTCATTTTTTTTAATAATTTTTGGAGATGATGAGGCAACCTACTCAGGACCACTTCGTATGGATTGAACCCCCCCCCAAATTTCGACTTTTATGTAAATTTAGTCTAATTTTAGGGCAACTTTAGAAATTTTAATATAAAATACCCTCAAATTGAGTTTGAACCCCTCCCGAAATAAATTCATGCGTACGCTACTGGACCCATAAATGATTTTACGAGGTCTCGCTATCACCCCGCTCTCCCATCAACTTGATATCTCAGGTATGAAGCCTGCACCGTCTACGGTTCTTACGGATTCTTACAGTGATCTGTAATGTAAGATCGTATATCGTGGTACCGGTGTTAACTCGAAAACGCAATATTTTAGATACATATATTGGTTATTCCAAAAAGGGTACCGGTATGTGTTAATGTACCAGAAACAGAGAAACAAAAACTATTGCATTCGCTTAATATTAATATTCGTTTGTGTCCTACATAGCTGCAAACAACTTTTGGCGGCGTGCACTCAAAATGGAGGCCGGATGGAAATATCTGAACCGGCTCTAAACATGTGATTAGAATAGTAACTATAATACTAATTCGATATCTGGATGAAAGTATTCGTACTTCTAATCACGCAGTTCCAAATATCCTTTTTAGGTAATTGTTTGAACTCATTTACTAATATTATATTATTACACTTCATCACAGATTAGCTTTTGTCCATCCCTTTGTCGTTTACTTTGCATATCACTGTTATTTTTTTTCACTAATTATTACTCCCGCTTGTTTCATTACGTTCCCCTGCGCATAAAGCTATTTGCAATTAACTTATATCATACATTACCGTTAATTATTCACAATAAATGTTAATTAAAAATTGCAATTACACACACCTAACGCCTCTGCTGCTTCACCCCTGCTGCGAAGAAGACGTTGAGGGTTGCGTAACTGCATCCTTTTACGTCATTCTCCCATAATTCCAGTGCAACGTTGCCATTTAACAAACCTCAGACGTTTACACAGAAAGGTGAATAAGTATGATAAATTAACACTGAAGGGAGAACGCTTAATGTAAAATTAAACATGTACATGCGATAGTACTCTTATTGAGAGGCATTGTTTTGCTTAACGTGCAATCATATGTGTTTCTTTAAAAATGCGCACTGTTAAAGAGTTTTTTTTTTTTTTTTTTCAACTTTGAGACTTTCATCATACACAGTTCCAGGGATGCACCTACAGGGGTCACCAGGTTCAGACCCCTTCCCTAAAGCGTCTTAACTCAGCGTACACTTTCTCAATAAAACTATACTTTACGCAAGGGTGCCCACAAAGGGGGGCTATGACGCAAACTGCGTCATTGAAATATTTGGGAGGGGGGTAAAAATCTATATAAATATGTTTGAGTGGGTATAAAAATTAATCGAAAAGATTTTTTTTTTTCATGGAAGAACACCTACGGATAGACAATTAAGGGGGGTGCGTCATGGACATGAGGGGGGTGGGCACCGCTGCTTTACGAGTTTTACTCGTAAACAATGATTGGTGTAGCATGAAAAAGAACCCCGCACAATCCTTATGAGAATTTTATTTTGGTGGAATTGCTCGAAACCGCGGTAAGTTGTTGATATTGGTAAAAATAAATGAAATGATATCTTTAAGTTTTACGTCCCACGGTTATGCCGGTTAGGCTAATGGAGACGGTGATGATGAGAGATGAGTGAAATGGTGGAATGAAGAAAGTGGGAGGAAACGGGAGAACCCCGAGAAAACCCACGAGCACAGTGTTTGTCCACCACAAAGTCCACACGGCGCGAGCTGGGATCGAACCAGGGACCCCAAGCACCGGAGGTGATATCTCTACCACTGAGCCACAGCGCCCCCACATTGTTGATATTGGTATCCTAAGAAAAATACTAAATGGGCACAACTTCCAATCACTGACCATTTGGCCACTACAGGGTCACTGTTTTGAAAACAGCAGAAAATAACGAGGTTCTGGATTTCGGTGGAAGTGATTGAAACCGTGATATGTTGTAGTTCTTGTCATCCTGAGAAAAAGATTCAATGGACACAACCACCAATCACTGACCATTTGACCATTACAGGGTCAGTTTTTTTAAACCAGCCGAAAACAACGATATTCTGGATTTCGGTGGAAATGACTGAAACCGTGATATGTTGTAAATCTTGCCAACTGAGAAAAAGTTTCAGTAGGCACAACCACCAATCACTGACCGTTTGGCCACTACAAGGTCACTTTTTTGAAAACAGCCGAAAATAACGATATTCTGGATTTCGGTAGAAGTGGTTGAAACCGTGATATGTTATAGTTCTTGTTACCCTGAGAAAAAGATACTATGGACGCAACCACCAATCACTGACCATTTGGCCACTACAGGGTCACTTTTTTGAAAACAGCCGAAAATAACGATATTCTGGATTTCAGTGGAAATGACTGAAATCGTGATAAAAAAAATATATATATATATATAGATAGATATATTATAACTCTTGTCATCCTGAGGAAAAGTGTTAATTTGTGGCTTCCGAGCAACTGTAGGTCAGTTGGTAGACCATTTGTTTGCATTCAGGAGGTGCGGCGCGGACTGGTCATTTTGTCTAAAGTTTTCCAGGGCTTTCCTTTGTATTGCAAGATGAATATGCTAAAAGGGATGTTACTATGCTTAAAGGGCGTTGACCATTACTCTCTCCATACCTTTTCCAAGTTATAGGATAGGATTAGATCTAAACCTTTTCACGATTTCATACAATTCCACCAAAATCCCAGAATATCATTATCTTCGGCTTTTTTTAATAGTCTCGTAGTGGAAAGACGATCAGTGATTGGTGGTTGTGCACATTGAGACTTTTTTCTCAGGATCAAAATATCTACAACATATCACGTTTCAAGCAATTCTACCGAAATCCAATTACCATAAGGATTGTGAGGGTCCTTTGATCTTACACTTCATCTGTACTCTCTCTCTTATAAAACCACTTTAGTTACTGTATATCATTTGTTTTTTAAAAAATATCGTATTTTCGGGGGCAGAATAATACTAGGGAGAGTCAAAACCGGTTTTCATAAAAACCGGAAACCAGTTTCTAGAAAAAACGAAATCCGAAAAACCGACATTTCGATTTTTCTCCAAAGCCAGTTTCGGTTTTCATCAAAACCGGTTCGGTTTTAACCGAAACTGGTTTCGGTGAACACTTTCGGAAAACACACAAAGCTATTTCTGGGAAACGAAATCGATTTCCGGAGAACAATGAAACATAATTCTGGTCAGAAATAGAATCAATTTTGGAAAAAAACCGGAATCAGTTTTGAAGAAAACCGGATACGGTGCAAAACGAACCGGTTTTGGGAAAACTGATAACCAGTTTTGGCGAAAAATAAATCGTTTTTTGGAGAAAACCAAAACAGGTTTCGCTGAAAATCGTTTTTTGAATTTTTAAAAACCGGTTTCGGTTTACATAAAAACCGAAAAACCGGTTTTTGCCCACAACTAAATGATACCCGTTCAATACCACATAGACGTAATGGTTTGTAGTATTGGACTTTCCCCAATGCTTGGATCCCTCCCTTCCAATAAATATTTATGGGTGTGCTCCTGCACGAATTAGACCTAGAAGCGACAGTCCTATTAGCGACGGGAATTGTTATCTGGTCTATGAGCGACCGATTCACTTAAGATTGAAATGATGGAAGCTATATGATTCCCTCTCGTAAAATATGTTTTCCTCTGGCGTTATTAGCGTTCGAACAACCTTGCTATGAAAAATGTACTTGCCAGTGATACTGTTCGTCAAATATATATTTTCCTCTACTGTGAGTGCAAATAAAACTTATCTTAATTTTGAGTTAGATTTGACACAAAACATCAAATAACTTAGTCAGACAATAGGGGTATTTCCTTTAAAATATATTTCTATGTAATTAATTATGGAAAATCCAATTGTAATATCCCCTTTCTTCAAAAACTCTGCTTTCTGTACTTAATTTAATTCAAACCTAATTACTGACTAAGCAAAGCAATGATATATTTTGTTTTGGAAAACTTAAACATGTAACAGTTTCGCCAAATAGAGTGAGTGTGCCTAAAGTCAGCCGTCTCCAGTAGTCAGCCATTTTCATTAAAAAGCACATTAAATAAGCATGCGGTAGCCTGTCATCCAACAAATAGTCAACTAAAACCTAAATCAGACCTCCAGTAGTCAACCTTATGTGTTCTGACCTGGTGTGAAATCTCGTGGCAGAAAAGAAAAAATAGCATTTAAGGTCTGCTGATGAAAGTGTGCAAACTATGCATTTTGTTATTAAAATATAAGGAAGAAACTTAACTTCTCAATTAAGTTAAAACTATATTATTGTAAAATAGTATGAGTTACTGCTTTCTTCGATGCATGAATGTTTGTAGTTCGTTAAAAATTTCGTGGTTGTTGATATAAAACAAGATACTGCGTAGACACAAGGAAGGCTGACTATAGGTTGGATTTTTGATAACGTTTTCCGGTACTTAGAGGCTGACTACTGGAAATATGCATAATTTGAGTTATCACATTAGAATTTTTCACTTTTGCAGATAAAAGCATGCTCGAGACAAAGAAGTAGCGAAAAAGGACCCTTGACTTCATTTTTCAGTGGTCAGCCCCCCATTACTTCCAACATACGACTACTGGATACATATATTCCAGTAGTCAACCACCTATCATTCATTCAATTTAAATGCACATTTCTGCAGTTGAGACAACGGAGACCAGAGATAGGATGGATTACTAATTTTCTTATGAAGTAAGAAAATTAACGGACTACAATAACAACAAAAAAAGGACTACAACTGCAAAGAATTTGTTGGGTTGTGAATAAAATTAGAGGATATGGAGGATCTCTCTTCAACATTCTGAGTTCGCCTCTATTTGCTGTAAATAAATACTATGAATAATGAAAATTAAATATTTTTGTAACGTATATTGCAATAATATCTGAACTTATAAAAAGTGGTTTCAGACAATGCGGAATTTTCTCTTTTAATCCCGATGCTGTGGACTACACCAATTGCATTCAAAATGCCTTAGAAAATATGAGTGACAGTAATCCAACTGATGACCGATTCCGCAGAACAACTCCAACAGAAGAACATTGCGACGTACCAATCAAAGTCGTTGAATATTTGAAAACTAATCTTAAGGAGAAAGGAATGAATGTTGATCTAATTCTTGAAGAAATCGCAAATGCTAAAACATTTATTGTTGCTAATTCTATTACGTATGGACAGAAACTAGAAATCCTCAAATTCAAATTGCTTCCACATCATTGAACGAAACCAACACAAATCTACAAGATGACAAAAATTTAGCTGTACCATAGTTAATAGTGAAGTGTCATCTGGTGTGTTAGAAAATATGGTTGCAGGGACATATGAAACATCCGCTTCTGGTTTGTTAATACCTAATGAGGAACATGAAGACAGAACAACGAACTCCACCAAAGAGAGCGAAGACAATGAGAACATTAACTCAGATGAAACATGCCTACAATTATTAGACGTTGCAACACATGACACAGATGTTCCATCCCATTTGGAAGAGCATGAGATTTCTAAGAATCCAAGAAGCTACTTATCTTTAACGAACGTATCCCTTCCAGATTTTGAAAAAAAAAACACCTCTCTTGGTCTGGACCAATAAATAACAAGAAACCTGCGGCGTTATCTAGCAAACAACTACTAAATGCGATTTCTTCAAGAGTCTGGAGAAACTACGAGGATTTAAAAAGACTGAGGAAGGAAAAAGCCGGAGAACAAGAAACACGTCTAAGATGGAGAGAAATTAGAGGAGACTGGAAATGAAGGATAAATTCCTAAAGAATAATTTTCTAAAGGACAAAAACAGAAAGGCCGAGGAGCATGAATAATTTAGAAGAGAAATCATCGAACCGATCTAAAGACCGTAATAAGTGTGCAGCTTGCACCGAAGACTTAATTAGTGACGTTCAAGATGATGAAATTAAAAATATAGGATGTGACTCCTGTGAACGTTGGTATCATCTAAAATGTACAACTATGAACAAATTATCATATGCTCAAGATTCCAAGAAAGATTTTGTGCGCCCTGCTTGTGGTTAAAAAGTATGCTGATGTTATGTAACCAAAAGTTCGTGTTATTTAGAAAATTATGATATCACGAAACAGCTTATTAGTTATGACAGTTTTTTTTAAATTCTTATACTGTGTTGATACTAATACTTTGTTAAGCACTCTGGTTTGCTTAAGAACATGAGCCTATGCTCATTTAAATAAGTTTGCATGGCACATTTTAGAAAGTTAGCTTAATATGTATTCTTGAAACGATATTATTTAAAGTGTAATATTTTGCACTTCTATTAGATATACACAAAGGTTTTAGTGTGTACTCTGTAACAGCTAAGTTTTATATGTATGTCGTTTATTTACGTTTATATCTGTGATATTGAATGCGGCCGACTACTGGGTTGAATACTGGCTGACCTCTAGATAACTGGTGGTCGACTACTGGATATTTACATGTTATTTTGGAAAGTTATTGAAAATCGAGTTAATAGTTTACCTTCGTTCATAATCATGTTATATATTCATGTTTAAAGCTTTGTTCGTTGTATACACGACTCCAAAACTGCATTACCACCTGCAATTCTCCCTTTCCTGCAATAGTAGGCAACCCAAAAATCTCGGAAGTTGTGTTGGTTGAGAATTCGAAAGGCGTTGGACCAAACCTCAATTTTGTTACAAATATATCAGTGTGGCAAACTGCAAATAAGAGAATAAAATAAATTGTTAAGAATGGCGATTTTATTATTGTGAAAGCAACAGATGACATAAAAACTTACAAAATAATCTTACTTAAGGAGTTCAAAGAAGACGAATCGCAAAAAATAGATATCAGGGAAAAGCATTTCCCTCCTTGCCCTCCCCCCAAGAAAAAAGAATCTCCTAGAAAAAAGTTACATAAAGTACATGTTTAATATAAACGCCTAACAGCAAAAACAAACATTCACACAAATCGGAAAGAGAGACAAACACAGAATAAAAGACACCAGTGGCGTACCAAACTTCAGGGCCTCCCACGCAAGATAAAGCGAAAGAACCATAATTGTAAACGTAATAATAATAATAATAATAATAGTAATAATAATAATAATTTTTATTTTAGTGCCGCAAACAGCTTTTGGCAAAAATACAGCATGAGTTAATAATAATAATAATAATAAAATAATAATAGTTATTATTATTATTATTATTATTATTATTATTATTATTATTATTATTATTATTATTATGAAAAACTCGTTTCCTTTTCAAAATCCCTGACTATGCCTAAGAGCATGTGTGCAATAGCGGCCATATGTGCACCTTTGTCAATGACCGATCCCAAAGGCCAAAAGGGATGGAAATCTCCGAGAGAGAGAAATAGAAAAAACTTTCTTATGATAAATTCTAGGCCAGAGTTCGAAGAGTTGCTTTAGACAGGTGCTTTTTTTCTTTTTTCCGGGAACAGAAAAGTTCTGGCGGCTAAGAAATTATACTATATAATATTGCAAATTTGCAAGTGAAATTATTTACATTGCAGTTTGTGGTAACAAAGAAATTATCATTGTAAAAAGTATTTTATTTCTTCATCCAATATGAGCAAGTCTTACGGGGCCCCCTATACCTCGCCCTCCCCAAATATCGATAACGAAAATTCAGGATGATATATCGATGTCGATATATTTGCGATATCGAATGTTGATATATGAGAATATCGATATCTGAATATCGACATATCGCACAGGCCTAGATCCGAGAAATGATGCTTGAAATATACTGGAATCAACAATCAAACTCTAAATATGCTCTTCTATTTCTCTGTCCAAGCTTGATGGGGAAGGGTGTGAAACTGAATAAAAATTTTACGCAAAAAATGTGTTAAAATAAGAGTAGTTATACTTTTTTCCTTAATAGAATACTATTAATAGAAAACTATTACTGTAATTTACCTGTTACTTCTGTTTATGATTGTCGTCACAAATCAGCTAAAGTACAGGCACGTAGCCAAGGGAGGTTGGGTCCGGACATCTGCCTCCTCCCTTCCAAAAAAGAAATTAAAAATTAAGGAATGATGAAACAAAAAGGAACGTGAAAATGAATAATCAGCGTTAAGAAGTTATTGACGAGTGTTTTACTGTCTGTTTCTAATGATAAGTTACATAAGCAGTAGCCAACGATACGCAAACTTCAGCATAACGTTGTCGACATGTGTCCTTATCATTGTTTCCTCACCACTCCAGCCTTATGAGGAACACATTACCCGAATTACTTGCAATACATGGTGACGAATGAGCGGGATATCCTGGAAAAGTCAGGGAGTTTGAAATTTTTAGAAAACTTACAGAATTTTCAGAATGTCTGCTATCAGAGAAGTTTCAAGCTTTCGAAAACAAAATGCCCTTCTCTAAAATGCCCTTCTTTTGTCATAATTTTTCGTCATCGCTTCTCTGCAGTATCAAACATGTTATTTCAGAAACAGTTTTCTACTGCTCCTTTAACTTGTCATTTTTAACAGATAGAAGCTGGCGGAAAGAAATTTGTTAACGTTTGATTCAACAGAGAAAGGAACGCAGAGTTTGTAAAATATTTTGTAAGACATTTTTGGATATGTACTTTTTATAATAGTGGATATACTTTTTTTTATAATAGTTGAGGTCATAATGAAAGGAAAATTGTTATATTTGAATGAACAGAGTAAGGAACGAAGATATTGTAAAATCTTTTTTCAATAGCTTTTTTATATTCTTTTAATCAAGATTTCTTCATAGTTTGTTATTAGAATACTTATCATCATATCCTCATTTAATTGTCTTAACAAAACAATATATGTATATTACCAGTAAAACAGTTTAGATTGATCGAGCCCCTGGAGTGATAACCACAGTATTTCATGTCACGCCCAGCCCCTTTCCCATTACGAAATCCTGGCTAAATGAAACAATATATGTTGCCACTAAAATAGCTTAGAATGATAGAGCCCCTGGTCTCATAACCACAGTATCTCATGTCACGGACCCACCCATTACGAAATCCTGGCTACGTGCCTGCGGCAGTACACATACCTTACATAGCATAGCAATATACTCTATAAATTTACGCAATCAAGCAAACCGGAAAATGAATTTCCTGTGATATTAAAGTGGGAAGTTCTAAAAGTAATCATTATTCATTGTCCATATTTCTATCAGTACTTTCGCCACAGACAGAGCTGCAAGACTAATAGAACTGGAAATTAGAGATTTCATTCCTTTTTTCTCTCAGACTAAAATACTTCTGCATTTTGATAAGATTGTCATTCTTTTAAATATAAGTCCCCTATCCCGGACTAATTCTGGCTGGGATCCTGCTTTTTAGGGATGAGCATAGGCAAGTTGGAGATAGTTTTATTTGAAACTTGACTCGACTCGAAAAATTTTCTCCAACTGAAGTCGAGCCTATTCAAAGCAAAGCAAATATTCGGTGTAGTTCTAAGTATTCTAAAAAAAAGACATGAGGACGTGAGGCACAATAATAATAATAATAATAATAATAATAATAATAATAATAATAATAATAATAATAGTAAGAAGAAGAAGAAGAAGAAGAAAATTGAAAAATTCCCTTCTTTCAGTCTTTTATCTTCATTACTGCTCTTTCATATATCCTCCTATTTTTTTCTTTTCTGTTATAATACGAAGTATAAACATGAAAGATGTTTTTTTTGTGTGTGAATACTAAGAAGTACAGTATTTGTTCACTGGTTGAATGCTCACCGAAGTCTAGGAGACAAAGATGTCATTCACGAGGTTCCCGGTTTGAGTTCCGAAGAAGCATGTATTCAGGCTTGTGCCAAAAATGGTTAAAAATTATCGTGCGCCGGTCATGCAGGTTCAAACCTGTTCGGCCCGGGTTGGACTTCGGCTTGAGGTACCTCTCTGCCTTGATACTAACGTAAGCAAATACTGATATTCACGCACACAAGACAAGTTTTGACGAGGCTGTCTTGTCATAAAAATTTATTCTCCTCTCGTTATGGAGATAAGACGAGATGCTAGAATCGTCCCCTCTCGTGAACAATATTAAAACTGTTCCACATTACTGCTTACGTTTCTCATAGCTTTCGTTTTCCAGCCACACTCTAAGCTACAAGACTAATAGGACTAGAAATTAATTTCACTCTTTTCTTCTGTCACACTAAAAATCTACAAATTGACATATTTTTTTAAAAAAATATAACTCCCCTATCCCGGACTAAAATTCTGGCTACCGTAGTTTCGAACTAATCCGTGCCTGAAAGCGTAAATCTTGTCGACTCTCAAATCTCGGCAGTTTGTTAAAAGAGATTTTACATTTCATGTTGTTATTTCTTTGTTACAAAAACACTTTTGGTTGCCTCTATTCATGGTGAATTACTGAGCTTTACATTTACAATTATTGAAAAATGAATAATTAGTTCTAAACGTAAAAAATCATAACAGTTAAGTAGAATGCGTTATACATGCCCAAAAGTAGGAAGGTAATGAAAATCTTGTTTATTTGTTGACACGTGCAAACTGAATGTAAGTGACAAATGCTTATTCAATATATGTTACCCTATCATGAAGTCGCGGTCGGAAAGACGGATTGCCGCAGTCGCCGGTGGCGAGCTGCCGGAGGCAGGCGGCACAATGATCTACTTGTTCAAAGTTGCCGACCTTTTGCCGAGGCGGCAAGCGGTCGAAAATCGTAAAATAAAATGCCTTCGCTGACTCTTTGCCGACTGTTCCCAACCGTCAGAGTTGGCAAAACAGTCGGAAAGGCCTCTTTCGGACCCTCTGCCGACTCCTTATGCCGGCCTCTTTTCGACGGCGGGGACGGCGCATTTACTGCGCCTTTACGACTGCTTGCCGACTTCTCAGCAAGCCAACTTTCCGACGGCGGCGCCGGTGCATTTGATGCTCATTTCCGACTGCTTGGCAAGGCAACTGTTCGTCGCGGTCGAAAATCGCGCGGAAAGACGTCAGTGTCCGCGGCATCTGGTCGGCATGGATAAATTGTCCGACTGTAGGCGGCAGGATCCTGAGAGACACCATATTCTTGTGCGGCATTACCGGTTCTGCTTTCTGGAGATGGGCATAGGCAAGTTGGAGCGAGTTTTATTTGAAATGTAACTGAAGTCGAGTCCACTCAAAACAAAGCGAATTCTGTGTGTTTTAAGTACTCTGGAAGAATGTGAGGCACAAGAGTACGAAGGGTCATACAGGACTTTATTGTTCACTGCACTGCAATTATGATTTCTATACCTCTAATAATAATAATAATAATAATAATAATAATAATAATAATAATAATAATAATAATAATAATAATAATATGAAGAACAAGAACAAGAAGAAAATTGAAACAAGTTTTTTTTCCTTTCTTTCAGTTTTTTAACTTCGTTTCTCTCTCTTTCATATATCGGGCCGCGGTGGCTCAGTGGTATAGCATTCACCTCTGAAGCATGTGGTCCCTGGTTCGATCCCAGCTCGCGCCAAGTGAAGTTTGTTTTCGACAAACACCATGTGCTTGTTTTTTCTCTGTGTTCTCCCGTCTCCTCCCACTTTCTTCATTCCACCTTTTGATTCATTTCTCATAATCACCGTTTTCTTTAGCCTAACTGGCATAACTTTGGGACGTAAAACTCAAAGATTTCATTTCATTTTCTTTCATATATTCTCCTGATGGGCTGCTTTTTTTCTGCGAATACCAAACAGTACAGTATTTGTTTACTGGTTGACTGGTGGCCTCGGTGGTCGAAAAGTCTAGGAAGCAAAGATGTTATTCACAAGGTTCCCGGTTCCGAAGAAGCATGTATTTCGGCTTGAACCAAAAAGGGTTAAAACCTATCGTGCGCCGGCCAAACATGTCTAATACTTATCGGCCCGGGTTGGACTTCGGTTTGGACTGAAACATTTGACCATTACCTTGCTAGTAAGTAAATACTGATATTCATGCACACAAGACAAGTTTTGACGAGGCTGTCTAATCATGATTTTCTTTTCTCCACTCCCTATCGAAACAAGTTGAGATGCTAGAATTGTCCCCTCTCGTGAACAACATTAAAAATGTTCCACATTACTGCTTAAGTTTCTCATAGCTTTCGTTTTCCAAATAATCAGGTGATCATTGATTTCAAAAACAGTGTAAACGATCTGCAGGGGCAAATTAAATATTGAACTCGATTCGACTGCAAATTTAAGCTCAAAATCAATGAATTGGCTTGGAACTCGAATCGGGTAAATTACCTCTAACTCGACTCGTGCTGATCCTTACTGGTTTCAGATGTTCTGAATTTGCAATCTCCAATTGTGGCAAGCTTGATTGTTTGTGGAGACAAGTATAACAGGTTAGAGATCTGCAGAGAGAGAGATAACTCTCCTATTGTTATATCACTTCTTGCTTGCTGTACATAGACAAGCAATAAGCATACGCTTTCTACGCGTCATACAAACACCTTCAAAATTACACTCTAGTAGTCGTGTTCTCGTTAGCGTATTGGTAAGGAAGTAACTTTTTACTTTCTGAATGTTCATAGTACCTTTTCGTAATTCAAAAAATTCTCTGCACTGATGTAGATTAACAAATGCCGAGAAATACTCGTATTATAGAAAGTAGCTAGATATGTGTAATGCCGTCGAGGTGGAAAGAACGAGTAATTGTTACGTTGTATTCGAGTGCAGACCTTATTATATCTACATACACACACACACACACACACACACACACATACACACACACTGTAAATTATTTGTATTTAATGTTGGTTTCGTGGCACAGTAGGTAGTGTTTCGGTTTACGAGTAAGAGGGTCGCTGGTTGGAATCAATTCTACCCCATTTCTATTTTCTAAAATATTATAATTTAGTATATTTTTATAAATATTGCCAGTAGATTTTCGTTTGTAATTATGCCTTATTTCAAACGCGCATACATTTGAGGATAGAGGTAAAGGAAACAGGAGATAATACTTGTTTCCCTGTTTTATAATGCTTTTTAAACTCACCTTAATGTAAACAAATCAGGCATGTAGACAATTTAACATATTTTGGGTGGAATAATATTTTGGTTGATTGGCGTTTCGCCGCGTCTCTGTCTCTAGAGGGCCACTGGTGGTATAATTTTCAAAACACAAGTGGCGCCACCCCGGATCGTCGCTGAGGAGCCGCCAATACTCGGCGAGCTGTCGCTAGTTCCCCATCGGTGGTCCACCGACGCTTACAGCATGGAGTTGCTTCTGAAATTTAATTACGTATCATGATATCACATATCTCATATTAATGTTGAGTTGATTTTGAGTTTAAGGTCCCTATCAGCAGCGAGGCTATATGAGACGTGGACCTACCGATTAACTTGGAATCCAAATCATATAAGCTCCCGCCGGGAATCGAACGCAGGTCTCCCACGCCAAAAGCGCGTACGTTAACCGCTTAGCTACAAAGGAGCTCTCTCATATTAATGAGTCAGAATGATTAACCATATATTTTCACTGGACACTGAGTGTGGCAAAGGGCGTAATATTGGATGCAAAATGTAATGGTTAACTTGTATATTTCCATTACTTGAAATTCCAAATGAAAGTTTTGTGATCGAGACTTCTTGTAAAAAATAGTAATTTTTACGCGAACAAGAATACGTGCTTCTTTGTAACAGTGAAAATTGGTTCACTATAAATTTGCAGTATTCTAACTATAAGCTTCGACTTTGTTTATTTCCATTAATTACATTGGAAATATGTTTGATCGTTGAAAACCACCCCACGCCGTAAGCGTCATTGGACCACGGATGGGCAAATAGCGACATCTCGCCAAAAATTGGCGGCCCCGCAATGGCCCCAAATACGTCTTGAAAATTATACCACCAGCGTCAGAGAAGCAACGAAAAGCCAATGAATCAGGAAATTATTCTCCCAAAATATGTTAAATCGCCTATATGCGTAATTTGTTTACACTAAAGGTGAGTCTAAAAAAACACTAAAAACAAGTACCCTGGGGTGAGCGTGAACCACCGACATTGTGATTACTAAGTGCGTGTTCATAAGACTTCGCCACTGTGGCGACGAAGAATAATTCGCCTGTAGAGGGATAAATGGCTGAGGTCTTTTTAATTTGGCCAATAAGAGCTCCTTTAATCGTATATATTCGACGATAACAGCTCCGGATTAGATAAAATGCGCTCGCCATGTAATTTTATTACAAAATGATGCGTGTCTGTTTACTTTATTTCATAGTTCTACCATATTAACTTTTAATGATCGGCGACAGTTTCCACTTAAATTCATACAATTATAAGCACTCATCTCAATATTTTTTACTTCATGATGTAGAGGCAGGGGTTACTCTTGACCCCGGTGATCACTTTAGGAACAATTCACCAGGAAAAATAATATATAATAATAACTGTCTGCACATGGCTGGTGATAGTTCGTGTTGATCCCTTTGCGATTCTACGCTACGAAACAAAGGAGCGCGGACCAAAATGAAGTCCTCGCTGTTACGCGGTGGTAACTTCAACACCCCGACTCTAGATATCTGTTTAGACCCGACGAACTCTGCCGCCAGTGGCACACTAGAGGCAATACTTCGGCACGTCTCTGTATCAACGATCAACATTTACCGGCATATGGGCCAATAGATGTCGATGTTTACGGTATGGGGTAATTAAACAGATCTTTTAGAATTAGCCCATATTTAAAGTTTGTTAGCATATGTAACCTACACTGTAAGAAATTTACAATGTAATTTTTTGCAATTGTGTTCATGTAACAGACAAATTATAAAGAATTGCACCTACCATTCAAATGTAACCCATGTCCCCATGTGCGTTTGATATGAAGTCTAATTCTGAGTGAGAAATAAAAACAATAAAGAGGATTGTGTTGTTTCACGCAAATAATAGTAATGAAAAGCATTATTATTATTAGTAGTAGTATTAGTATCAATCAATGTGATTTCACCAAAATTAACAGAGAATTACTCACAAAATTCAAAGAAGCTATGTGCAATGCTTTCTTAAAAGCATCCCATACCAGGATTCGAAACAACTATTTTTGGATTTAGAACACCATGCATTACTGATTTCACCGCGCAATATCAGACTGAGATTGTTATAATCTGTTACTTCGTATTACTTACTTTAAAGTACGGAATAGGTCTAAACGTTGAAGATAAAGAGAGAACAGAAAAGACAAAAACATTATAACATTATCTGAATTGTAAAATATTGTATTGAATAATAACAGTAAAGTAGAACAGTGTGCATCGTTTCTTATGTTTACTATTGATTTGAGAAAGAACTAAGAAAAGTGATAGAGTGCTAAACTAAAACGAAGGTTTAGTTTTTCATAATGTCTACTTTTACATGAATGTAGCCTTTCGTTCAAGAATGTTACTTTCAAGCTATTCCAATGTGGTCTTCCTAGACACAGGTAAGTAGAATATACCTCTGTCCAGTAAATCTTGACGGAGATGCCATGGATTAGGGGAAAGGCGCTGAGCCTCAAATCAAGATGTTTGCAGTTCTAATCTCCCCTATAACTGATATTTAAAAAAAACAGTTGAGAATGTTCCAAGAGACTTGCCAGAACGAACTTAAAAAGAATGGACAGATGCAGTGGGAAAGATAACTATCGTTGTTCCTAGATGAAAAAGTAAATCTTTCATCCGCACCTTCTTCTCTTTCTCGCAGAAATTAGCAAAATATCATCTCTCTATGACTTACACTTCTCGAGATATGGCTGCTTAAATATCTAGAAATTCGAACTTTTTGGCCAATATCAGAGGAACGGTGCCAAGTTGGCCAGTAGACAGTTAATCAGTGGCCACAGGTTACTATTTGGTACCAAAATATTTTATATCCTCTTAAGTATTGAACAACATCAATATCATCTCTCTACAAGTTATGGTTCCCGAGCTATGGCTCCTTAAATATCTAGAAATTGGCCATTTTTTGCCAATATCACGGGAGCAGTAAGTCATGGAGATATGATATTGGTGTTAATCAATGCCTAAGAGGATGGTAAACATTTTGGTACCAATATTAATTGGTGGCCATTGGCGAAACCAGTGGCCAGTTAGACAGTGGCTACCGGTTACTATTTGGTACCAAAATATTTACCATCCATTTAGATATTGATTAACACCAATATGAACTCTCTATGACTTACGGTTCCCGAGATATGTCTCCTTAAATATCTGGAAATCGGCCATTTTTTGGCCAACATCTCGGGAACGGTAAGAGTGACGCAAAAAATTGAATCACTTTCTTTGATAGTTTTTGATGCTCTATCAAATGCAGGATCCAAAATTGAAAAAATCGCAAATAACAGACAGACAGTGAGACACTTAAACATACAGAATTCAGTAATGAACTTTTAAGTTCATTCAGCATGGTTTCTTCTATATAGTAATTGAAACTTCTGCATTCAGATCAAGTTAAAAATCTTCTGGAATATATTTGTTAGCCCTGAAACGGGCTGTTTTGATTATCCGAATAGTAGGGTGTCCAGTGTCCATTGGCATTAATAATCGCCTGGATCCTTCTCGGCATCCCTTCAATGAGAGTTTGAAGGTAACGCTCACTTTCAGAAACTTCCTCCCAGGCATCAGAAATTTCATTCCACAATTCTGTTTCCGCAGTAGGTGACGGATTAGGCCAGTGTTCCTTCATAACGTTTTCGATCGGGTCATGTCGGCACCACGTGGGAACCAATCCAGAACATCCAGATTGCTCTGCTGCGCCAACCAATTCGTAACTACCCGAGACATATGGAAAGGTGAATGGGAGCATGACATTTCGAAGAATGTGCACATACTGTTCACCCATTAGGTGTCCCTCTACCTCACGGAGTACTCTTAACAGCTTTGATATCAAGAAACCCCAGGATTACACACAAACACGCCCATAATGCGGTCTGTAATAGACATAACGTGGGGTCATGCCTGGTTCCTTTTGGTCTACACGCGACAACTGGTCATGCGCTTTCAGGGACAAACACGCATTCATCTATGAAGATCACATCGTTTCAATTCCAATGCCTCTTCGTCTCTGCAAATTCAAGATGCTGTCGAATATGACCCTATGAAAGGACTTCCTTTCTTGCTGCATTACAAGCATGAAGTCCCGCTGTCCTAAGCCGTCTTCTAGCAGTAGATCGTGAAGCAATGAAATTCGCTACCGCTACCTGTCTGAGGAGCGGAAGGTCGTATGTGGTCTCTGCTGTGCAACAGCAATGAGTCGATTATTCTGCTCTTGTTCTGCTACACGTTTTCTCCCACTACCTGAACGTCTAGCAGATTCTCCAGTTTCCCGATATCGCTTTACCCATCGTTGAGCAGTCCTTATGGAAAATCCAACACTTATCACTGATTGTGCGACGTTGAAGCCGACATTTGCGATGGCTAAAATGCGATCTTTGGATTCTCATCCATTGTCTACAACCAGAGACGGCGGAACTGCCTGGGCTGCTTGCGCTATAGCCCGATCAATATTTAGGGAAATATTAATTGAAACATTCACGACGTGTTAAAAATGATAATAGAAATCAAATAATGAATAACCACTCTCAGTTTCTCCGTGGAATTAATTATTGATAGATGTAATAATAAAAATAACGTTCTAATTCCAAAGACTGTGTGCTGCTTTTGTTTTTCGTCCATGATCTTCATGGACGACTTTTTCCTTTTTTTCTTCCGCTTCCAACTACCACGCAAACACTGAAGAGACAACATTCTGTCAAATAAGTTAGAGCATAATAACAGGAGCATTGACAGTATTGTTTCTTTTTCGCTTTGTTGCTTCTCTGCTTCTCACGCAACCATGTTGAACTCAGTGTCCATCGAGTGAGTGACAACGAACAGATACTTAAATGTACGAGAAAAAAAACTTGATTTTTCGGCACCCTAGAATCAAATATAGTAGAACAGAGCTCTTGCTTGCTCCACAAACTTCTGCTTTTCTCTCCTGCACTTTGTTTAGGTTAACTAGAGAACCTCCTGCTTTGAAAAAAATATGGAGAACACTAAAAATTATAGATCTCCTTTGCTGGCGAAATATCTTTTCATTATTTCTAACGTCACTCATGATGCATATCCCACGAACGAACGAGTAAGAGAAAAAAGAGAATGAGCTAAGACAATAACAAGTACGTGTGTAATAGCATATATTTTTACATTTTCCTTGGCAGAACATTCATCCAAACAATTACAGGAAAGTAATATCAGTGATGAAGCTGAAGTGATGAATAGACGAGCAGAAGTAACGAAGCATTCCTTCCAGTCCAAATTTAACGACTTTGTTGTTTTTAAGATAAAGTTTTCAAGAATGCACAAGATTTAACTTTGAGTCCTACATTACGGCAGAGAAGAATCCCTAAAACGCTTGATACGGCAAAATACGACACTGATCATGTTCAGCATCGAAAGAATATTACCGTGAAAAATGCTTTGAAGCCTACGACTTGGTCTTAAACACCACGATCAGAAAATTTGAGAACTATATTTTCTCTGTTCCGTAGGATATTTAACAGTTGCTGATTAATAATACTAATGGAAAATCTGTTCACATATCCCCAAATTTAATCTAAATGTATTCAAAGGACATACATTTTGATATTTAAAAAGCACAGTTAAAGATGCTTTTCTCGCTTCACCGAAGCAAAAATGATTCTTTAAACGTCATTGAAGGTGTTCAAGATCTGGTTGTCTTATTGAAATCTAAACCAAAAGAGATAACTCATTATTTGTTTTCGGAAGTTAATAAGCTAACAATGCTTTACCTTACTGTTCCTATGACTTCAGTGACACCAGAAAGATTATTTTCGACTCTATGAAGAATGAAATCATCTTCGGAGTTAAATGACCCAACATAGATTAACTACTTGATGATTCTTCATTCCTACAAAGATCTTCAAGAAGAAGTTATGAAATAACCCAGTACCATTGCCAAGGAGCTCATATTAGTTGAGGTGGTTTTGAGTTTAACGTCCTTTCAGCAGCGAGGCTATATGAGACGGGACCTACTGATTAATCGTGAAATCCAAACCACATGAGCTTTCGCTGGGAATCGAATCCTAGTCTTTCACGCTAAAGGCGCGTACGCTAACCGCTTAGCAAAAAAGAAGATCGGAACTCATATTAGTAAAGAAAAAAGCACATTATGGGAATTTCAGTGCAAACAACTAAGTACGACGACTGTTAAATTAATATTTTTCATCTTGAATATATAGTGATAATGGTCAACCTTATTTGATAGTCATTTTTTAAAAATAATAGCATTCTCTTTTCTGTAACTCACTACAGTATACAAGTTAAATTTCACACAGTGTGCATTGAAGAGGGGAAGGGATTACAACGTACGATGGACTTTGCTTCCTACCCGATGAACAAAACCTTTTTTGTGAAATTCAGCCCGGGCAAAGGTTTCCATCTTCCGCCGCCACTCTCTACAACAACGTAGTTTGATTAACCTGTTGCAAAGAACCTGTGTGATTGACTGATAGCTACGCAATATATTGATAGAATGAAAGTCTTAATTTTAGTACTGAAGCTGCCCTCAGGCAAACACCAAGCTGCCCGCAGGCGTGGCTTCTGTGCCTTGTTACATCGTGTTAAAAAAAACAGACACAAGGTCAGTTGCTTAGTTCTTTGTAAAACAACGGAAAAGGCTTTCTTTGTTTTTTTATACAAATCATATTTGCCAAATTGTTGTTGGAAGCCTCTTTATTCCCTATAAAAACAATATTTCCAGATTCACGGAAGCCCACAGGAATTGTAATAGAAAGTTGAAAAAATATCTTTATCATTCAGATCCTATTATTATTATTATTATTATTATTATTATTATTATTATTATTATTATTATTATTATTATTATTATTATTATTATTATTACTAGTAGTAGTAGTAGTATTGGTATGAATATTATTATCGCATAATATTTTTCGTTAGTCCTCAAAGCAATTAATACTTAGCAGCACGGGAAAAATGTGTGGGAACGCGAAGGGACGCCGTCCCCCACCTCCAAAAATATGTACGGCGTCCCCCCAGTTCCTAAGAAATTCCAACGGGCAAAGATAGGCATGGGGGACGGCCTGGCGTCATGCCGCTACCTATCGTTGTCCTACCTTTTCAGATTCACTTTTACCCCAGCTTAGCAGGAAATCGATACCAGAGTTATTAGAGCAGCTTCTCTTTATTGATAAAAATTGTAATTTGGCAGTTATTAACAGAAATATTTCTGTGTTCAGAGGTAGAAGAGAGGGGACCTTGGAAGTTACTATTGCTTCGTATAACAATGAAACCTGCGTTCAACATTGACTACGTATAATTCAGGGAAATTAAAAAAAACAAATGGTTACACCTTTTCAAAAGTAAAATTAATATAATTACTCGTACTAAAAATACATTCATTGAAAAACTCATGGGTAGCAAGTGCACCCTCTTAAATCCGCTTAAGAGCGTTGGAGTCCAAATTGAAATAAAGTTAAAGCATGGAAGACCCAGGGATTCCCGGTGGGAGCTCATGTAATTCGGAATCGACGATAATTAGTAGGTCCTCATCTGATATAGCTTTGCTGCTGAAAGGGACGTTAAGCTCAAAATCAACTCAAGAAAAGTTAAAACAATGAGAAAGTTTTCAACTGTTCTGGCGTATGCAATTATATGCTAAATAAAACTACATACACTATTTGATAATGGAAGCATCGTCAGAAATACAGTATCCAATAAAGCAAAGTTTTCGAGGGGGGTTTGTCTGAAGATGCATACACATATTAAAAATAGTTTTAAAAGGTGCGTAATGCAGAAATACTATTTTATCGCGTGTGAACTTGAGGCTTTTAGAGCAGCGAGTTCTGACCACACATTAACATCCTTGATCATAATATTGAAACCCAGCTGCAGAACCAGGATATGATCAAGGGATGGGCTAAACCATAGTTTCCAACGTTATCCACTGTAAAGAAAGTAGGATTGAAATCCATTATATCCTGTGTATATCTGAGCGTCAAGTGTGGGAGGCTATAGCCCCAATAATCTTCTCCTTGGATCCGCGCCTGTTGAAACCAATTCATATTTCATAACTTCACACGCGGCACGGTCAAGCACTGAATCTACTGAAATCTTGCTACGTAATAATTATTGAGTGTCTGCACTTTTTCTATTAAAGCTCATAGTATATTCTATCATAATATAAATTGTCACTCATGTAGTGTGTGCAAATGTAACTCATGATAAAAATGTTTTGTTTTAAAACAAAATGAAACGGCTGAGGTCCACTCTGCCGAGTAGAAGATATGCTATTTATTAAATCGCCTAGCAACCCACTTGGCCACACCTTAGGTTACACTCTTCACCTTTTTTCATGCTATCTAAAGTATCGGTTAATCTTAAATTCGCATTGCCAATTCGAGTTTTCTAAAAAGAATTATTATGTTGCAACTTAATTTGGATGTAAAATCCTGACTTAATTAGCATTTAAGAACTTAGCAGTGTGCATTAAAACGATGACAGAAATATAGGGAAATCTCAGTTTCAAATTTCATGTCTACCTTGATTCCAAATACCTATGCTGTCATTTCTTTCAATGTTTGTAGGAGCCAAAAGTTACAATTGATCTAAATTTTCCGCTTGTATCATCTTAATTCCCACTATTTATTCATAAAATTTTAAAGAAATATTAGTTACTAACAAGTAACACTTCCGAAATGCAACACTCCGATTTTGATAACATTTGGCAGGTAGATACTACACATGAAATAAACGAATATGTGTTTTCTTATTTTCTGCGGAAAAATGGTTTTAAGGGGCAAAAGCCCCCACCCAAATTTTTGAAAGTTGATGCCCGAAAGGCAAAAAACAAGTGAACCGAAGTCAACGAAATTGTACACACATATTGCAAACATAAAATGAGGGAATAAGTGTTTCGTATTTTCCTGAAAAAAACGGTTAGGTGGGGCACGAACCCCTCCAAAACTTTCATCACGAAATAGTAAAAGTGCTAGTAACAATACGTCAGATGCGTGTAAATGACGTGAAAAATTGCAACGAAACTTTGTGTATGAACAATACGCAAAAAATAAACGAATAGGTTTTTTATTTTCTGCGGAAAAATGGTTTTAGGGGGCACAAGCCCCCATTCAAAATTTTGAAAGTTCAGGCCCGAAAAGCAAGAAGAAGTGCACCGAATTGAATGACATTGTGCACAAATATTGTAGACGTAAAATGAGATAATTGAGTTTAGCATTTTCTTGGGAAAAAAGTGGTTGAGTGAGGCAGGGACCTTCTAAACCGTTGATTACGAAATATCAAAAGTGCAAATAAGCATACGTCAGAAGTTCCTAAAGAGTATGGAGAATTGCAACGAAACTTCGTATAGGTACAATTTGCAAAACAATAAATGAAACGTGTTTTAATTGGTGCGGAAAAACAGTGTTGGGGCCTAGGCCCCATCCGGAAAAAAAGTAAATATTATACCCTAATAGTGCATGAAGGAGTGGACCGAAGCAAATGAAATTGTGTGTAGATATTATATAGACCCTAGGTAAAAAAAAAGACCTTTCGTGTTTGTCAAGTGTCCGTATCCGTTTTGCTTCAAATTTGGAACATCAACAGCAAACTGAAAATAAATCGACACGTGTTTTTGTTTATGCGGAAAAACATTGTAAGGGTTAAAGGTGCCTCCTGAAATACTATAAAATACGCTTGTAGTTGGTTTGCCAAATTTAAAGAAATCGGATGGAGACACTTGTGAAACACGAAAGGCCATATTTTACATATCCAATATCTACACACAGTTTCATTCGCTTCGGTCCACTCCTTCCGCCACTCAACGCCTCGGTCCACTCAACAGTTTCTTTTCTTTTCAGGAAAATACGAAACACGTATTCCCTCATCTTACTTCTACAATATTTGTGCACATTTCATTCACTTCGGTCCACTTCTTCTTGTCTTTCGGGGTCAAATTCCAAAATTTTGGACGGGGCCTTTTTCCCCCAAAAAAATAAAAAACGCATTGGTTTATTTTTTGCGTATTGTTCATTCACAAAGTTTCGTTGCAATTCTTTATGTCCTTTACACACACCTGACATACTGCTACTGGCACTTTTGGTATTTTGTGATCAAAGGTTTGGAGGGGTCCGTGCCCCACCCAACAGTTTTTTCCAGGAAAACAGGAAACCCGTATTCTCTCATTCGATTATTTTATGTGTAGTATCCACCTGACAAATTTTATCAAAATCGAAGTGTTACACTTCGTAAGTGTTACTCGTAAGTTCTTTCTCTTATGAACACTCAAAAAATGCATAACCAAAACAAAGTTATTGCGGAAAAGTGTAAGTTATTGTACTTCAGTTGGAGAATCTTTTTCGTATTGAGTCAAGTTTCAAATAAAACTTGCTCCATTTTGCATCTACCCATCCCTAGAAAGAAGGATGAGTAGCGCCAACAGCAGATACGAGCTAAATGTATTCAAACTCTGCTACACAAGAGCAGGGGCGGATCCAGGGGAGGCGATCGCCCCCCAGAAAAGGAAACTTTCTTATTTTATATATAAATAAAACCCATCCCAGAGTTTGGAGCTCTTGAAAGTCTATGTAGCAGTATTACAACCCACCCCGCCCCTAGAAGTCCATCGTAGATCCGCCTCTGGACAAGTGTGTGGGTGAATAAACACTTATTATTCACATTCGGTTTGCACATCTCAACAAACACGACGTAAACAATATTTCCATTCACTTCCATCTACTACTACATTCTACTGAACTGTAATGACTTTTTTGGTTTAAAAATAATTATTCATTTTCCAATGATTGTAAATCTTTAAGTTCAGAAAATCACCATGAATAAAGTCAACTAGAGGAGTTTTGTAACGAGGAAATAACAACACGAACTGTGAAATCTCTTTTCACAAACTGCCGTGGTTTGAGAGTCGACAAACTTTGCCGATTACCTCGAAACCCCGGTAGCCAGAATTAGCCCAGGATAGGGGGCTTAAATTTAAAAATGAAAATCTCAGCAAAATGCAGAAGTCTTTTTGTCTGAGAGAAAGGAATGAAATCTCTACTTTGTAGTTATGTTAGTCTTGTAGCTCTCGGTCCGTGTCAAAGTACTGATAGAAATATAGCCAATGAATTATGACTATTTTGTACAACATTCCACTTTAATATCACGGGAAATTCATCTTCCAACTTGCTTGGTTGTGAAAAATTATAAAGTGTATGCTATGCTAGGTAAAGTATGTGTACTGTCGCTGATTTATGATGACATTCAGAAACAGAAGTAAAAGGTAAATTACCGTAATAGTTTTCTGTTAATAGTTTTATATTAAAGGAGAAACGGAAAACCTACTTTTATTTTAACATTTTTGGCTTAAAATTTCTATTCGGGTTCACACCCTTTCCCCTCAACATTGGATACGGAAATGGAGAACATATTTAGAATTTGATTGTTGATTCCAATATATTTCAGGCATCACTTCTCGGACCTGGGCCTGTGTGATATGTCGATATATCGCTATCGTCGATATTTATATTATTATATATCAACACTCGATATCGCAAATATATGGACATGAATATACAATTCTGAATCTTCGATATCGATATTCGGGGTGCGAGGTATAGGGCCCCCTAAGACTTGCGATGGATGAAGAAATAAAATTTACTTTTTACAAAAACGTCTTCTAATAATTTCTTTATTCCCACAAACTGCAATGTAAATAAATTCACATTTGGAAATTTGCAATATTATATGGTGCAATTTCTTAGGCGCCAGAACTTTTCTGTTCCACCCCCCCCCCAAAAAAAAGAAACAAAAGAAAATCACTTCCCAAAGCAAGTGCTTCGAACTTTGAACTAGAATTTATCATAAGAAAGCTTTTTGTTTCTCTCTCGGAGATTTTCATCCCTTTTGGCCTTTGGGACCGCTCATTGACAAAACGTGCACACATGCTCTTAGGCAGTCAGAGATTTTGAAAAGTGAACGACTTTTTAATAATAATAATAATAATAATAATTATTATTATTATTATTATTATTATTATTACTATTATTATTATTATAACGATGGGGTTTACAACTAGGGTCCCATCTCTTTATCTTGCACAGAAGGGCCGCAAGTCTGGTACTCCAGTAGTGTCCCTTATTCTGTGTTTCTTTTTTTCGTTTCGTGTAGATGTTTGTTTTTGTGCTGTTAGGCTTTTATATTAAACCTTCACATTATGTATTTTTTCTTTTTTATGACGTTCTTTTTTGGGGGGAGGAGAGAAATGCTTTCCTCTTATATCTGTTTCTTGCCATTCATCTTGTTTGAACTGCTTAAGTAAGATTATTTTGATGTCATCCAACTCCGTCACGATAATAAAATTGTCATTCTTAACAATTTATTTTATTGTCTTATTTGCAGTTTGCCACACTGATATATTTGTGACAAAATTGAGGTTTGGTCCAACGCCTTTTGAATTCGCAACCAACCCAACCGCCGAGCTTTTTGGGTTGCCTGCTATTGCAGGAAAGGGAGAATTGCAGGTGGTAATGCACTTTTGTAGTCGTGTATACAATATACCGCTGTACGGAGAACGGATTTTTCTCAGTGTGAGTTATGCCGTATTGTCAGATGATTAATGAACTATTCATTTATAGAATATGAACAAAATCGCCTGAGGAAAGTACCCCTCATAAATTTTCTCAGAATAACTGAGTTACATTATATTGTCAGGTTATTAATGAAATATATATTTATGAAGGGCAACAAAATCGTCTGAGTAGCTTAAGAGAATCATCCGAAATAAAATATTCCCAAGAATAAATTACTTCTTGTATATTTTTTCAGAATAAATTATTTGTATCATACTGCCAGGTTATAACTCAAGTATTTATTTATGAAATATGAACAAAATCGCCTCAGTCATTTCCGAGAAAATCGTCCAAAAAAAACCTCCACCGCAAAAGAAAAATAAATAAATAAACTACTACTTCTAGATTTTCCCAGAGAAATGACATACCACAGTATGAGGTTATTGATGAAATATAAAATCGTTAGAGCAATTTTTGAGAAAAATTTTGTTTATACAGTATTTCTTTATTTTTAATATTTTCTTTATTTTGTGGAAAAACATACCCCATGCCGTAAACGTCGCCAACACCTAGTGGTCCACTTGCCGGTAAATGTCGATCGTCGCTGTAGCGACGCGTCGAAGAACTGCCTCTAGTGTGCAGGTGGCGGCAGGGTTTCGTCGAATCGAAAGAGATATTTAGAGTATTGAACTTACCACCGCGTAGCAGCAAGGACTTCATTTTGGTCCTCCCTTCTTCGATTCGTCGCGGAGAATTGCGAAGGGACCAACACGAACTATCGCCAGTCATGTGCATGCGGTTATTGTTATATATTATTTTCCTGACGAATTGTTCCTATAAAGTGAGCTACGGGGTCAAGAATAACCCCTGCCTCTACATCATGAAGTAAAAAATCTTGAGGTGAGACCGTATAATTGTATAAATTTAGATAACTACTGCAGCCGATCCTTTGGAAGTTAATGTGGGAGAATCATGAAATAAAGTAAATAGATGCGTGTACATTTTGTTATAAAATTACACGGCGAACGGATTTTATCTAATCTCAAACGGTTAACGTGGAGCACTCTGAGTAGCTGAATTAGAAATTGCTCAACGATTTATGCCTCTACAATTGACATTTTCTCCATTGCCTCCGTGGCCGAGTCCGAAGAGCACGCGCCTAGTAATCCAAAGGTTGGTGGTTCGCATCTACCCTGGGGCACGTGTTTTTTACTTTGTTTAAAGTGCTTTTTAGACTCTCTTAATGTAACGAATTAAGGATATTTAACATATTTTGGGGGAGTAATTTTGTTGTTCATTGGCGTTTCCTCGCGTTTTTGACAATGGTGGGCCGCTGGTCGTATAATTTTCAAAACGGAATTGGTGCCACCCCGGATCGTCGATGCGGGGCCGCCAATTTTTTTACGAGATATCTCTAGTTTCCCATCGTTGGTCCTCCGATGCCTACGGCATGGGGTAGGGTTTGTTTTCAGCAAACTACTCTTAGTTTTAGAGATAGGACGAAAATTCGAAAAAAAAACTTTGAGAATTACATGAAAACCTGAAGTGTAAAAGTTGGTTCAGATACGTTAAAAGATATGACCTCTGGACGAATGTACGTCGGGGCAAACACACGGACAAATGTCAAAACAATCACTTTTTTTCGGTATCATAAGCCATGAAATGTGTAAATCTGTTGGAATCTCGAATTCGATTTTTTTTAACAATCACCATACTTTCTTCACTCCTTTCGCCTCTCGAAAGTAAAACACCATAAATTGAAATATGGTACCATCTTGCAAACTGCAAATATTTTACATAGCGTTGCATACCAAATATAAGGTAGGTGCAGGTAAATACGCCATGTTAAGGATGTTGGATTTTTTATGTCCTTAATTTTCATGAAACAAAAAGAACAAGACGTGCGTTGCAGAGTACCTTTTCCGCGTCTAGAAAACATTGTGGCAATGAAGCTACTCACTTCTATTTTGTACCCAAGGTAAAAGAAAACAGTATTACGAAATGGCGTATTTACCAACACGTGCAGATAGTTACGCCAAGTCTAGGATACTACTAGAAATCTGTAATAAATCTTGCAGCTGCTTACAAAATCTGTATTATACGAACTCAAATATTACCACACAACATGGCTGAAGCAAAGAATAGAATAACCAAAGTGCAAGATGAAGATAAAAAGATAAATTGTAAAAACGATAATCTCCAAAGTTGAAATGAAACCCCAAACTGAAAAGTTTTATTCCATAAGAAGATAAACAAACAGTGTCACTGTACTGTCACTTAGAAAACTAAACTGACATTACATGGAACATATGGTACAAATGAAAACATCTTTGTCTTCTGCAGTCTGTCCTGCACAAGCCCTGGCGTATTTCGCTGCACCATGCTTGGTATTGATTTAGTAGCCATGGAATCACGAATACTGAAATTACACTTACAAAACAAAGTGTTCCTAGATGGACACGAAATAACTCGTACATTGCTGTAAACAATGGGCAATGTTCTGAGTAATCACGGTACTAATAACGGATTCTTATCTCTATGGAAATAATAACGTCCTTTCACGGAACCTTCCCGAAGCACACAACACTGCACAGCATGGCGGTCTCAGCGCTGTTTCTCAAAGTATTCATCAAATCGGACCTGTACAAGACCGTGGCACATGTTGGAGGCGCATTTTAGCGGGTCTCGTTGGAAACGTCCCACCAATGAACACTTGGTGTATTTAGCTGCACTGGAATATATACCTGCAGTTACCTTATAATTCACTCTATGGCTTATGGAACCCGGAGGTTCAATGCCGCAATTCACAAAAACTCTCCACTGTCTTCTGTCCTTAGCCAACTGAATCCAGTTTCTACTTTCTATTCCTATTTCTGCGAGATCCATCTTAAGAGTATTTTGAAAACATTTCTCTTTTCTTCAATTCTGGCTACCTGACACTCCTAGACTTAATGACCCTAACAATGTTAGGTAACCCGTATAAATTATGAAGTTTTCGCCATACCCTAATCCCATTCCTTTTGGGTCCGAATAGTTGCCTTAGGAATTAATTATCAAATACTTTCAGTCTACGTTCTTCCCTCAAAGCAACCGACAATATTTCGCAGCCATAAAACAACAGGCATAATTATCGTTTTACATATTCCGAGTATATATCCTTTATAAAAGTTATATATAAATTTAATCCATCTTTTAAAATCCCACTCATCGAAATTTTCTCTTAATGAATATCAGTATCCTTTCTTTTGAAATTGTAAAATTATTCAAAGTAAAGCTGCATATCTGCAGGTTTGTGAATATGTAGAGGAAGTGTGGGTACTTTGGACCCCCATTTTTTATTTTTAAACAGAAATTTGTCAATATACACATGTATTGAATACTATTAGCAGAAAACAATTCTTTGTTTATTTGTACTATATTTGAACACAACAATTTCACTTACGTTGCATTAGGTTTTCAGTTATTCCTTGTTAAATTAAAAAATGGTGAGATTTGCCCGTTTGCAAAATGGTCTTGTAAAGTAGACTCCCGGATCACAAAAACATAACTAATAAAAGTAGACGAACAATAATTAAAATAAAAATGTACTATGCGCTCTTTAATTACTTTCATGTCAGAACAATTAACAATTAAAAATTATTTGAGCACTACTTAGCTATCCCGAGCTGAGCAATATGTTATCTACTCTTTACACAAATCACAAACATAAAACGCTCAACATCTAATAGAGTGCATGTTTCATGCCACCACTCAAAACACTCTACACACTGTATCCACTTTTCACCACCACAATCTTTACTAAATATTATACCTTAAAGAACGCAAAAGGCATCATTACTCTCAAGTTGATCATCATTCGCAAGAGTAGAATGAGTGCTTCTTTCGTCGCGTCTGAACCGTGTCCGAAATTTAAACGTCGAGATGATTTTAAACATTTAGTTTATACTGCTAAAACTTGTCTGAAAGGGCTGGACGTAATAACACACGCAGACCTCGTAGCTCTGACACGTCCACCACGTATTGCAGATGGAAGACATGGTGGTCGTGGTAGCAAGACTTGGGAAAGAGGATCTCGAAATCCGGAGTTCGGTGACATGGAAGGTTGACGTATCGCATCAGAATCCATAGGCATCACTGATAATTTCATAAATTTTACGTTATTCGTGTAATAAATAGTACCACAAACAATAAAACACTCTACTGAAAAGATCGAGCAAAGTGCACGTTACTCCAGTTTAGCCGCCATATTGGGGCCCACTTTAGCCGCCAACAGGGATGTTACATGTTTCTTGAATAAATTACATGATATTCATTTTAAGGTCACACCAAGCAAATGTAACATACAGTGATATTTGATTCGTGATACAACATTGTTTATGTAATCCTACATGTACAGATTATAAGAAGAAAACCGTAAACAAACATACCTTTGAAAAATATTAGAATCTTCTTCACACATATAATAACATCTCTTGACTCGACTTCAATGGCCTCCTTAATGAAAATTTACGTAGATGACTGGGGACGAAAGTGACACCTTCTGATAGTATTACCAATTCGCTGTCCTTATTTATTCCGAAAAAAAGGGGGGGTCCACTTTACCTGTTCGGGTCCACTATACCCGCACTTCCTCTATGTATAGGAATATTTGGTTTCAAGTTAGCTACAGCCAGCATAACAAAAATAATACCGTAATATGTAAAATCATTTAATAGTAAACTGTTTCTCGTCAAGAATTGGCTTTTGTTACAGGGCCAGATTTAAGTTGTAAATGTACACTACTTAAAATGAGAAACAAACAATGGAAATAGTAAAAATTGCCGAAACATTCTGCCATCAGCTTTCCGTTTGGGGCTTAAAGAAAGCGGAGTATTGCAAAAGCAATAGTTTAAGTCGATTTTCTGAAGTTGAAGGAAAATGATTTACCAAGCAAAGCAATATAACATTTGTCAAGTAAGGATGAAAACAGAAGTCAAGAAGAGAGAAAATTCTTTTTCCTGCATACTACTTGCGATCCTCTAGATACGCCCTGGAAAGACACCCTCGGGTCGTTGGCGACCCCATGTGTGTTGACTTACGCATCTGCGCCTGGGCTAAATAATCTACATAGTTCACGATTTGTCTTTCAGCGCTTCAGTAGTGGTCAAAGTAGAAACATTTGATTGTTGGTTCCGCAGTTTTTTGTTTTTTTTTTAAGTGCAGCTGGGTCGCATACGACCCGAGGGTGTTATTTGTAGTACGAAAATAGCCTTGCTGGAAATTTTTATTTTTTTATTCTTTCGAACTCTTTGCGGCTAAAGTGCAACATATCATGGTGTCAATAAGTAAAAGACTCACAGTGGAAGAAACATCTGCAATATTGAGTGAAATAAGATGACTGTATTGCTTATGCAGTATATGTGCTCAACAGCGCATTGGAATTTATGACGACTGTAAAAGGTGTGAAACGACTTTTCAATAATGCTGTGAACAAATCAGAATTTTCAATGTGAATAATTTTGACTGTTATTGGAAAATAATATTAACATTTGTATGACTATTCAAATAATGTCACTAATGAACAGAAAATTCTGTATTCATCTAACTGGTGACCTACCAGGCTATGTCTATAATAATAACCTAACCTAAACTAACCAGTTGCAAAGATACCTGCTAGGTTAGGTTAGGTTATAGTTATAGATATAGGGCGGTAGGTCACCACTTAAAAGATTACCGAGAATTTAGTATTAAACCATTAACCCAATATTTGAGTTCAATTCTTAATCAATCAATTGTATTTATTAAAGCTGTGAGACTATGAGAAATTCCATATGTATAGGAGACGTGTACACATGTTTTGGTCTAATCTCGTTAAATAAATTAGCACATAGTACCAACTCTTACTCGACTAGTGTTTTCTAAACGTATACATTTTGTAATTGATCGTATATGACCCCATGGTGTTCTTTGTGTTGTGATAATGCTATGGTGTCCTTCCAGGGTTAAAATACCTTTGCCCTATGCATCACCGTTGTCAGGGGTAAAGAATATTGTTAAATGTCACTTTGAAGAGTTTCAATGAGATTCGTTATTTTGGTACTTATTGGTGCACCCCCGTCAGAAAATCCTCGATCCGGTCCTATATACAGTGTGTTTCAAAAAAACGCCGACTATGTTTGGGAGGTGATTCCTGACATTAAGATAAGATAAAAAAGTATAGACCAATCTGGGTGCACAAATGCTTCATTTAGGAATTATAGGGTGCCGAAAACATGAAAAAATGAACTTTAAAGGTCTATAGCTCCAAAACTATGGGACCTACCGTAGTCGGGTCAAAACTTAACTGAACGAAGTAGTATGTGACATATTCAAATATCCATGTTTCAGAATCCTTCGGTACTTCCACAACAATTTTGGTAGAGGTAGTTTCTGAGTACTTTAAATCATATGCCCGTAGCCAAACTCCCTCTATAAAAATTGTTGTGGAAGCACCGCAGGATTCTGAAACACGCATTTTTGGATAGGGCACATAATAGTTCCTAAGTGAAATCTTGATCCGACTATGGTAGGTCTCATAGTTTTGGAGTTATAGATCTTTAAAGTTCATATTTTTTTTCATGTTTTCGGCAGTCTATAACTCCGAAAGGAAGCATTTGTGCAACCAGGTTGGTCTGTACTTTTTGTCTTATCTTGGTGTCAGGAATCAATTCCCAAACGTTGTTGGTGTTGTTTTGAAACACCCTATATATATATAAATTTTTCTTCCTATTTACAGTACGAACAACTAAGTGATATTGCCATTCTTAGCATGGGAAGAAAAGCTTTGTACTAAATATATGAAAGGTGCATTTTAACCCTTTTTAACTCTTTTTCCATCTCCTTATCGTGCATATTTGTATCGAAATTAGAAACAGACACCCAGTTGTTAACTATCTTCAAAAAATCCTTTCAAACGGTGTGGTCTTTTGTTCACGAGAAGTCCTCCCCATCCCTCCCCGTAGAATATGCATTTCAATGCAAGTGTAGAACTAATTATGAATAACCAGATCAATCCAAGATTTGTTTAAAAATTATTTTAAACAGTTCGACCATGTTGTCACTTTCGTCATTTTATGAATACAAAATAGAAAATTAAAATATTACAGTAATGTTCCTCTTTTAGAGGCAGAATTTAGAAAAAAACTGGGACAAATCTCTACTTATTTTCAAATAAAAATTTTATTTACCTACCTTGAGAGGCTCGTAAGATACACATTTGAACGCCTTTCCCCTTAGGATATGAATTTTGGTCGAAGTGACAAAATAAAAACCAGGATCTAATTATGCTCAAAAATTCATCTCAAAATGGTTCACCCGTTTTCCCGTCATGATGAAACAGACAACGTCCATGTTATTGTTAGAATAGCATAGAAAGTGCGCTCCCGCCTTAGAAGTGGAATTTTCTAAAACGTTGCACCATATGGCCACTTATTCAAATAAACAAAGTTTCATCTTCCGAACATGAGGGTCTGGTGAGAAATTTTAAACCATCTCTTTCACTCCCTTCAGGATATGTATTTTAATGAAAGTGAGACGATAAAATTTGGCTCAATCCCAGTGGTAACTACGGTCAAAAATCATTTCAAATTGTTCAACCATTTCCCAGTGAGAGAGAACGTCGAATGCTGGGAAAAAATAGAAATTTCTCCCTCCCTCATTTTTGAAAATGCTAGGATACTTGTCGAATTATTTTTAATAACTAAAACCTAACTTTACGGCCTACGGAACCAGGAGGTTCAATGCCACGTTCGCAAAAGCTCTCCATTGACTTCTATCCTTAGCCAACTGGATCCAGTTTCTTTGTATTTCTATTTCTGCGAGATCCATCTTAATATTGTCCTCCCATTTGCGTCTAGGTCGTCCTAATGGTCACTTTCCGATTGAATTTCCTGTTCGACACGAACCACGGTGTGCAACTGGTGTGCGTGTGATAAAGTGATTTCTGGACAAATTTACGTGTGAAGTGTTGTGTTCTAGTGTGTGTGCCTTGTACCGTAGTGATATATACGCCTCGGTTAGAGGCAACTGTAAACAATGGCCGCCGCTTCGGGCGGGAATGATGTAACTCTTGATTCCACTACTTCACTTCCGACGACAATACCGATTACACCTTTAGCAGACCTGCACCAACCTCCTAGCCCCGCTATGGAAGTTACAGTTATTACCGATTCAACTAACCCCCCGCCAGTCGAACTCACCTACAAACCACATCATATGGCTCCTTACGTTATACACATTACATCCCAAGATCCCGCCAAGCCTGTGGGCAAAACTCATCCCATAGCTCTGGGACGGGCATTATTTAAGGCAAATGTGGCTGGAATACAGCATTTCGACACCATTGGGCGAAATTTAATTAAAGCTACTTGTGACACCGTCACAAATGCCAATGCTTTATTGCACCATGAGTTACTGACACAACAAGGATGGAAAGCGTATGTTCCCCGTTATGCCGTTACCTCCATGGGTGTGATTAAGGGTGTCCCCACGGACATCACTATGACGGATCTTATGGCGGACATCCAGTGTGGTGGAGCAAAGATTACTCATGCCAGACGCACGTCAAGTGGGATCTCAACAACCTGCACCTGCTTCTTCTGCTACAGCCGTCTTCACACCGGCGTCTTGTCCAACAACTACCCTCCCCTCGGCTCAATCTTCTACCAGAACTCCCACCACTACGGTCGTGCTGACGTTTGACAGCCAAATTTTACCTTTGGAATGTACTCTATACTACTATCGATTCAAGGTCACCCCATATGTTCCTATGACTAAGCTGTGTCGTAATTGCCTTCGATACGGGCACTTAGCCAGGTCATGTAAATCAGCCCATAGATGTCGCCAATGTGGCCAATCTCACGCCTCTGACAAGTGCACCAACGCGGTAGTGTGTCTTCATTGTGGTGCTGCACACACTGCTGATGACCCAACTTGCCCAGAACGGAAGCACCAACAACGCCTCCAGGAACTCATGGTCAAATCAAAAATATCCTACAATGAAGCTCGCCGTATGCTCACCCGCCACGCCTCTTATGCCCAAATGGCACAAGGGGCTTCTACCTCGGATGTTGCTCCTAGTGCATCACCTCGCTCTTCAACTTTTCACTCATCTGCTGCTCCTAGACAACCACCGACTTCTCCCAGACGATCTTCTTCTTCAGCAAACTCTTCTACAATAGCTGCAGGACGCGCAGCTTCCATGGGCATCCTTCCAGATGTACCGTCTTCCAAAAGACGCAAGGGTCTTTCCTTCTCCGCAGCCTTGTCTCCTCCGCGACAAAGCGCAGCATCTCAAGAGCAACAAGTACCACGTAAAGAACTTGCACGCACGGAGCGCTCTCCTCGTTTGGATTCTACACCTACTACACTTATTACTACGAACCATTATAAAGCCATTCGCAATGTCCTCTTTCAACAACTAGTTACTACGAATCTTCTTACTGATGCCGATCTACAACCAGCGTTGACCACCATATCTCATATTCTAGGATGGCCAGACAACAACTGATTAAAATATTACAATGGAACATTCGGCAAGCACGAGGAAAAATTGCGTCTCTGTTCTATGTATCAACCCACAGTCATTATGCTTCAAGAAGTTTGGTCCTTCCAGAAATTCCACCTTACGTTACCTGGTTACAACATTATACAGGAAAATCGTCAGGATTGTTATGGCGGTATAGCCTTGGGGATCCGCAGAGGATTGCCATATACGTCACTTACGGGGTTTCCCCGACTACCTTCTTTGTTCAACCAAATCCAGGGAGTTCGCATTGGTGCAATCAATTTCCTGAATATGTATGCACCGCCTGACCACCCTCTTCCAGCGTCATACTGGATCCAACTGTTCGATAAATTCCCAAGGAACACTATCATTGGTGGCGATCCTAACACCAGAAGCCTTCTGTGGGATGAGATCACTAACGACGCGGGTACGGAGCTGGTCACTGCCTTAAACCTTAGTTCTTATTTAATAGCAAATGACGGTACCTATACTCGTTTGCCCTCACTACATGAACGGCCCAGCGCTTCTGATGTCACACTCCTCAGCCCGCATCTGTACCTGGTTCATACATGGCAAGTCCACGGCTATACCTACAGCAGTGATCACTTTCCTATTCTCTTGTCTCTTCACCTGGCACAAGATCTTTACCAACCGCTCGATATAGAACATCTGCTACCGAATGTCCTGCCTCATGTACCTCGTCAATTTCAGACAACTACGTACGCTCAAAAGATCCAAGAACACCTACGGAACGAGAATCCAGCTCCTTTTCCACAGACCGCTAGGAGTTTGCAGGTTGCAATTACCTCCGCAGCGCGAGCTGCGTCTGCGATCCCGACGTCTTCGTCGTCTCCGGCTCGTACACGCCGTACGCCTCATCGTGATCCACCCTGGTGGGATGTCGAATGTCAACGCCAATGCAATTATCGGCGACGCTGCCAACAAGAGTACCTTCGTCATCGAACCAGAGACTCTTATATCCAATACAAGGAAGCACACGCCCTCTTTCGTCGGCTCCAACAAACCAAGAAAAAGAACCATTGGGTGCAGTTTTGTCAACGCCTCACATTATCTACTACTCCTCGACAGTTATGGTACTATATCAAGACTAAAATGCATGGGAACTCGACACCTCTCTTCCATTCGACTCTAACGCCGGACTGGCTGGACGCCTTTCATGCAATGGTTACGCCGGTTACTCCCCTCCCAGATCGTGCCATCCATCAGTCACGCCTATTTCCACCTGTTGAGGACCACTCCATCTTACGTCCCATCACATCTCCAGAACTACATCGGGTCCTTTCTACTGCGCCATCGACTGCTCCTGGACATGATAACATTACCTATCAACACCTTCAAGCTCTTCCTGCCACAGGATTGGATCGACTTTTACAACTATATAACAACGTTCTTCGCACCTCCCACGTTCCGCTTACTTGGAAACACTTGGTCATACCCGTTCCGAAACCTCATATTCCCTCTGGGGACCCAGCTAGTTATCGACCCATCACTTTACTTCCCTGTATTCTAAACTATTCGAGAAAATCCTGCTTCAGCGCTTACTGTGGTGGGCTGAATAGTACGACATTTTTCCTCCGACCCTTGATGGCTTCCGTCAAGCACGTAGTACACATGATGCTCTCACCAGCCTTGTCACGGATATCTGGTCTACTTTCCAACGACGAGAATATCTCTTGGCAGTACATATCGATTTAGCGCGTGCATACGATAGTGTCCTATTGGATGTACTCATTCACGAACTTTCTGCTCTCCACGTTCCAGCTGGGTATCTTCGGTTTCTTCACAACTGGCTCATTCACCGCCAGGTGTCGGTGAAGATTGGGCACCGTTCTACTCAACCCAGGACAGTATCGCAAGGACTTCCACAGGGCTCGGCTCTTTGTCCCTTACTATTCAACCTCTTCACCGTCACCCTGCACAGAGAATTACGAATGCAACTACGTATTAATCAGTATGCTGATTATTTTTTATTATATGTCCGTACTCCGACTGTGACACACGGAACTCGTACCCTTCAACACGCTCTTCTTACCCTCAACACCTGGTGTACAGACCATGGCCTTACAATTAACTGGACGAAGAGCAAGTATATTGTGTTCACTCGCAAACGTCGCAACGTCTATGAACCTTTGCATCTTCCAGAGGTAACGCTTACTCCGGAGACTCACATCACATACCTTGGAATGACCCTGGATCATCGACTCCATTGGAATCTACAGCTCGCTTCGCTGGTTACCAAAGTGCAACCCGTCCTCAATTTACTGACAGGATTGAGTACTAAACAGTGGGGCATGGATATACGGGCCCAACTATGCATCTATCATCAATGCCTGGAGGGAAAAATTCTTTACGGTAGTCCTGCCCTATTGCCCATACCCCGAAGACTCAGAGCTACGTGCCTCCAGCTGCAAGCCAGGGGACTCCGTACTATATTCCGACAACCTCGTACCGCCCCGACCATGGCCCTTCTCGAAGAAGCAGGTATAATTCCATATCAAATCTATGCCTTCCATATAGCTAAGCTATTCCTCTTGAAGCGTATGGCTATGATAACCTCGCCGATCATTCCGAAAACGGAATTATTATACTCCTGTAATCGCCAGAAACGCTTACCTTACCGCCACCAACTTCCTTGGACCTACTTTGCCTACGTCAAACTTCAACAATGGTGTAACTACATTCATCGAGGACCTAAACTTCTTTATTATCAATCTCCCTACCAGCTCTGTTTAACTACCTGCCAGGTGGAATATCCCTTTTGTACGCCTCATGGACAACGCACCGTTCCTACATTCCTGATAGCGCCTTTATGGGAGGACTACATTACTCAGCACCACCCAGAGTCTGTCTTCATATATACAGACGCCTCTAAGCAGTACCGAGCAGGACAACCATATGTAGGTATTGGAGTCTACATTCCTCACATTAATATGCGCATAACCCAAGCATTACCTGGCTATACGTCTATCTTCCTCGGAGAAGCAATGGCGCTTCGAACTGCACTCCTCCATGTGCTTCGTCTACGCTTAATTAATGCCTGCATATGTAGTGATAGTCAGAGTGTTCTACGATGCCTCCAAACCAGTGGTCGCCAGCTGCAGGACAATTGGATCTTCCATAACATCTTTCAACAAGTACATCAATTACAAGAACGGGGATATCAGGTAACCTTTTTATACTCTTATTCTCACTGTAACATTCCTGGCAATGAAACAGCCGATGAACTCAGTAAACGCGGGGCTTTACTACAGCCTCTGAACCTCAAACTCCCGGCCAGTAACTTTCTACCACAACTAGAAGAGCAAAGACACCGAGAGTGGTATAATTTTCAACGCCAGACACGAGGAGGACCAGGAAAATATTACTGGCAGATTGAACCATCTCCTACTACCCGTAAATGGCCATATTCCTCCTCCTGGACACACGCACATCATATTTTATATACTCGCCTACGGCTACATACCGCCTAAACTCCCTTATAGAAGTACCGCCAGGGCCTTCGGGATACTCCCCTCTGTTATTGCTTACAGGAGCTTGGTACCCTAGAACATCTCACTTATTCTTGTCCTTGTACGACACGATATCGTCCTGTCTTTCTTAGCTCCCTGTACGCTCTACTTGGTTATGGACCTTTTCTTATCAGCACCATACTATCGCTGAAAAATACTACTGTTATCTATCATCTCCTACAGCTTTTCCTCCTCAACCACCTCGACCTCTGATTTGCGTCCTGTGGTCCCAGTAAAATACATCTACGCCATGCAACTAATCTAACCTCGTTGTAGCAAGCATATGTACCACCGTGGCTTGTTCAAGGGATTCCCAGGAACATTGAAAGGGAGGAACCATGTTTCCCCCACGAGAGAGAGAGAATTTCCTGTTAAAACTTTGAAAGCGTTCCTACTTTCTTCCATTATGTCTACATGACCTGCCCATCTGAATCTCCTAGACTTAATAACACTAACAGTGTGTCAGTGTTGTCAATTTTGGGGGAAAAAATCGCTAAATCTAGAGATTCGACTTCTAGATAGCGTAATTTTTTTTTTTTCCGATTGGCAACTTTCTTGGTGATTTTTAAATGATTACGAATCACTTACAAATCTAGCGACTTTTTGTGCTACCAATAATTTGTCCTGCGACGAAGCTTTGTTAATTCAAAGCAGTTATAATATCATTGTTTTCTTTTTATTTATTTAATCAGCACAAGTATCGACAAGGAACTCCGCTTTGTTTCCTATTACCCCTTGCCCCGTAATGAGGAACATTTCGAACCTTTAATGACCTTTAGTATGCAGACCTTCCTTTAACAGGCACAAATATAAGCATTATCAATTGGATGCCGGTTAGGTATAGAAGCGTTTTTTTGTTTTGTTTTGTTTGTTTGTTTTTCACTTTCGTGCATTTTTTGAATTTAATTTTAGTTTAATTGAAGTGAAATAGATCGTAAAGTAAGAAATATATATCGTAGTAAAACTAAAATTATTGTTAAAGTAGTCTAATCTAAATGTCATTGTTAGTAGCATATAATTCAATTGATTGCGTTTTTACTTGTACATTTACTTGCTCTGTATCTTACATAGCAGTATGACTTGAAATTAATTACAGATCTAGTGTAAGAAAGAGAGAAGTGGGAGGGAATTTTATGAACTATTTTTGGCGACTCTTCACCGAGAGTTGGAGTCTTCTCATATTCCATTTAGCAACTCTTTGTGTCAATTTTTTGGCAACATGCAGTGTTTGGTAAATGGTGTAAATTATGTAATTCCTCGCCATTCCCCATTCCCGTTCCTCTTGGGTCCGAACATTCGTCTCAGTATCTTGTTCTGAAACACTTTCAATCTGCATTGTTCCCTCAGACTAAGCGACCATGTTTCGCAACCACAAAGACATGATTATCGTTTTATATATTTTTTAAGCTTCAGATTCCTCGACAGAATTCACGACCACAAAAGATTTTGAACTGAATAATAACATAAACTGCCTGCTTTTGGTCATTTAATTTGTTCATGAATATGGTTTTGGTCTGTTAATACTGATCCTAGATATTTGAAAATATGCACCTTGTCGAAAGTATTTGATATTTCTAATGACGAGTTTATATGCCAAGTTTCATTTTTCTAACTTAAGAGGCTCCTGAAACACGCTAGTTTTGTTTAATCGAAGTGACATGACAAAAACACAGTTTGAGGTAGGTAATAACTATCTTCAAAGATTCATTTCAAAAGCTATAGGCCATTGTACAGTAAATGTATGTAAATATTGCAGTTACAGTAAATGAAATGAAATGAAATCTTTAAGTCCTACAGTTATGCTGGCTAGGCTAAAGGAGACGGTGATGATGAGAAATGAATGAAATGCTGGAATGAAGAAAGTGGGAGGAAATGGGAGAACCCCGAGAAAACCCAAGCACACGGTGTTTGTCCATCAGAAAGCTCACTTGGTGCGAGCTGGGATCGAACCACGGATCCCATGCACCAGAGGTGAACCCTCTACCAGTGAGCCACCGCTGGCCCTCCAGTTACAATAAAAGGCTACGATATGCATTAACACGATACGTATAATTCTGAACTAAAAATTGTGAGTATTGAATGTTAAATGGATTCAAGCTCTTTCCTCAAGTCACCTGTACAATATGAAATGATTAAATCAATTCGTCAAAATTGTTGGCCCATGAACTATAATCTCAGAAAAATATACTTTGTTTAAACTTACTAAGATCCTAACACATATGGACTAAGATGCAAGTTTCTGACTTACATTTGACTAGTCTCAGGATAGTCAGAAATATTGCGTTTTATTTCTGTTTTAAGCACAATAAATTTGATTTAAATCACAGATTTAAATATATATATATATATATATATATATATATATATATATATCATTCGCTTTAAATCGTGATTTAAATCACTTTCACTTAAACCAATCAATCCTACTTATCTTGGTTCTTTACCAGATTATTGCTGACATCTTGGTACAAACATGTAACTTATTTATCGCATGATACGTATTATATTTAAGTGGCAGAAAAATAAGTATGATGTAGACTGAACCACGTATAAAAATAATAGTGAAAAAAAAAAAATTCTTCTGTATAGGAACAGTCTCTAAAAATCATGTTAATTAGATATATGCCATTTTTTTTAAAATTCTTTTAAGCATGGTCCTCATAATGAATACAAAAGAGGAAAATTACTTTTTCTTTAATGCACTAAATGAACATATTGAAATCTTCGGTAATAAATATATCACCTCGCTTCCAAAGTGAATTGTACGACCACAGTAGATACAAGAATTTATATGGGATTGAACGCCCTTACCATAATAAAATATCATTATTTAATCTTTTGGGGGAAAGGGTTTACGGAAATAATACTACATCAGTTGATACTATGCATCCTAGTGTAGCACACAATGAGAAAGGTTTAGAGTTTCGCGTTTCAGAGTACAAAAATGGTTATTGTTCTTATATAAAGAGAGGAACAGCGCACCACAATACCTGTTCCAGCATATGTATTTTAATGTTGTAACTGATTCCTCCTTTCATTAATATATATGAAATTACAACCGCCAAAAAATGTTCTCAATATATGGACACTGAATTGTCCAAGCACAATAAGAGGTTGTGGTACAAGCCATGTGGTCTGAGTGGAGAGCACAGACTTCAGAAGTGAGAGGGTGTGTGGCTGTTCTGGGCAGCTCAGTGGTTAAGGCATCGGCACGGCATACCTAAGATACGAGGCTCGAGTCCTGGTTCAATCACTGACTTTTTCACTCTCTCTGTGTTATTGAATTAGCACCTACAGAGGATCTGATGTGTAAAATCATTCGGTTGTTTCTTCATTTCATTAACATATACGTAAAACTAATGGCCTATATGATATCTCTATAGCCTACAGAACCCGAAGTTTCAATATGAACAAAAACACCAGAGGTGCAAAAAGTGCAGCCAAGTTCGTCAGCCTCAAAAGGTGTTGAGATGAGGATGGATGAGCCAAGTTCTTTGGACACTGCATCTGAAAGGAACACTGGAACTTGGCGCGAGGTGTCTAACATATTCGAATACATTAAGATGTCTGTTCCTAGTTTCACGGCCGGGACATTTCAGCCCTAAGGCTAGTGGTGACCCCCAAATAAACCACGCTCACAAACACCATCCCTAAGGCTCGTTAACATCATTTACCATGACACTTCGTGGAGGAATATAAGTTTTCCTTATCTGGGTTTCGATATATTGTATATGTGCCTTAGCTAAGTTGATATTCCTAAGGTTGGTGGTGGTCCTAAACCCACCACCACTATCTCTAAGGTTCCTTAACATCATTTTCCTTGACACCTCGCGCCAAGTTCCAGTGTTCTTTTCAGATGCAGTGGCCAAGGAACTTGGCTCATCCATTCTCATCTCAACACTTTTTGAGGCTGACGAACTTGGCTGCACATTTTGCACCTCTGGTGTTTTTGTTCATATTTCACTTCTTTTTGTAGTTCACCATGTCAATGTCGTATGTTGGGATTCTCAATTGTGGCATATTGCTGGATTTAAATTTAAAATTGTACATTTTTAAAGGAGTCATAATGTGTCACATGCAACATTAGTTCCCAAGGGCTCTCCCACCGGGAATCGAACCCAAGACCCTGTAAAGAAAGGCGCACATGCTAGCCGCTAGCATAGCGGGGAGGATTTATTCTATTAGATATCTGTCAGAGTGTTATGTCCAAACGAGATTCTAATTCATTTACCCGAACTACAAAATCACGATCGCTAACATCTCATTTTTCATTACCTAACTACGAAGAGTATCAACAGGGCCCAAAATACTTGATCTGATCCTCGCTGGTACATCACTAGACATGGCTGGTGTTTCCATATACTTAATTTTTCTCTTCCATTCCACATTGCGAAATTACGGAGTTCAATACATAACGGAATCGTTCCCGATTTCTGATTGTAAGTTTTTTTTTTTTTTTTTTTTTCAATGAAAAATGTTCCATAGCAAATTCATTCTCAAGCCGTTATAGGGTACCTTCATGGAGAATTTCGCATCTTTATCTCATTAAGAAGTACCTAATGGCTATAGACAGTTTTTCGCCCATAAAAATTCCCATAGTACATTCCTTAAATTTGGAACCTTTTACTTACACAAATCATTACGTAAGGTAGGTACTATTATGCAAAGTTTCAATTCTCTATCTCATTTGGAAGCACCTAATCAATGATGAGTGAGTAAATGAACCGATCTCTGTTTGAGTAAGGACAGCTTTTCGCCCATAGAAAATTCCATAGCACATTACTTAACTTTCGGACATTTTTCATATTCAAGCCATTATAAGCTACCTTCGTAGACATTCACATCTTCATCTCATTGGGAAGTACCTAATGGCTGCGGACAATTTCTCGCCTATAAAAAATTTCCCGTAGCACATTCGTCACATTTCGGACTTTTTCCATGCTCAGGTCATTATAAAATACCTTTATGCAGAGTTTCACGTCTTATGTCATTGGAAAGTACGAAATCAAGTGATGAGTGAGTGAACCGGTTTCTGCTTGACTAAGGACAGTTTTCACTCATAAAATTTTTCCATAGCACTTCCTTAAATTTCGGACCTTTTCCATACTCAAGTCATTATAGGGTACCTTTATGCAAAGTTTCACGTCTCTATCTCATTGGGAAGTACCTAATCAACTTGATGAGTGAGTCAGTGAGCCTGAAAACTGCATATTTTAGGAGTCCAGTACTCGAATATGGTTGAAGGTATGAATGTGAGATTTGGCATATGAGTACATCTCTCGGATATCTCCTTAAATTCTAAATTTCATGTTTCTACCCTTAATAAAATCGTTTTTACAAAGCCTCGAAATCGGCGATTTTACCCAAAACTCTTGTTCGTGTATAATATGCTTACGGCAGTGCAGGCCAGTTTTCAATTTCTTCGCGGAATTTGGCTGCCATGCACTGCCGTGCATGTTGATACCACAATCCAAAACACTTTCAACTTATTTGTCTTTAGCCAACGGAATCCAGCAAATAAATTAATTAACGACCGAAGCTTCAGCAAAGTGTAAATAAATGAAATCTTTAAGTTTAACGTCCCACGGTTATGCCGGTTAGGCTAAAGGAGACGGTGATAATGAGAAATGAGTGAAATGGTGGAATGAAGAAAGTGGGAGGAAACGGGAGAACCCCGAGAAAACCCACGAGCACGGTGTTTGTCCACCACAAAGCCTACACGGCGCGAGCTGGGATCGAACCAAGGACCCCAAGCACCGGAGGTGAACGTCAGCAAAGTGTAATCAAAGAACACAGACATCATCTTTTTTTTTATTACACCGTGCGCGTAGGTTTTCTCAGAGTTCTCCCGTTTCCTCCCACTTTCATCATTCCACTATTTCACTCATTTCTCATCATCACCGTCTCCTTTAGCGTAGCCAGTATAAGTGTGGGACGTAAAACTTAAAGGTCTTTTTTTGTTAAGATTGTTTTAACAAGTATTATCTGCTTTTACATAATCTTTCTTTGGATTTTTAAATATTTTTTTTCTGAACACCGAAATGTACTTATTTTACATTTTTTTTTAAAAGTTTGATGACGGTAACGTGACAATGTTACATTATCGAAACAATTACGTAAGTGTTGTTAATACATTTAGTATTTTGGGTCAGTTCTGTTTTATTAACACACGTTGACTTCGCAAAGCTATTTATAAAAACAAATATTCAAAAAAAAAAAAAAAAAAATACAAAATGAAAACATCACAAACCAATACGATTAAAACAGAGTTGTAGTTGACAATTTCAACTGTCTTCATTTCAAATACATAAGCAAAGAAATTTAAGTTTCAAGCTATCTCAAAAATTCCACTAGAGCACTAGAACCACTAGAGCTCATCGTAAATTTATACAAGCAACGAACAACGCGAACAGATTATATGAAAAAAAAAAAAAAATTACAGGTTCATGTATCCTGGGAATGAATTTTTACTTTCCTGTCTTACTGGATAAATTACTACTGTCTCCTACAATCACTTGACTTTCTCACACACCAGCTTCTGGATTCTTTGCCACACACTCTTCTTCTGAAGTTGTTTCCCACCTGAGTGTAAAATCTTCATCTTCTTCACTTCCCTCCTGATTCATTTCTGGAGTTTTTAACGATATTCTATCGAAAGCACATTTTATACCTGATACATCCACTTCAGTTTCGTCTTCTAGTACCACATCAGAACAGCGTAATCCAATCTCAACTTTTTTTTCTTTCGAAGTATCAATATCAGAACTGATTTGTGAGTCCCACTCAATCGCCTTAGTGTAAGCTGACACAGCTCCTTCTCCTTCAGACGAACAAACTGCTACGTCACTGTCCGGTGATTTAAGACCTGGTTCACTGAATGTCACTAGTGGCGATTGTTCAACCTCATGTTTTGATTCAATAGTGTATTTTAACTGGTCTGCCAATTGCAAAGAGCTCGTTGAAGGATCATTGCATATTTTACAGCGTGAGAGTGCTTGATAGCAGAAACTGCCGATCTGGAACAAATATGAAACAGGATATTAAATGTAATGTAGTTTAAGACTAAATAATCACTAATAATAAAGATTAATACAATGGATTAAAAGAATCAATCTCATGATCTACATTACTCAGTACTATGATTAACTCTTTCGCTGCCACCTTGATTTCACCTAATGTGCCACTTTTTTTCTGCATTACTTCTCATACTATGATGTGCAATCGCTATAATAATATTCATCAGAAAATGATAGAGATACATCTCCATCATTCGAAGGTTCTTCTAGTAACGACAAAAATTCTTGGGCATCATGTAATTAAGCATTAGATGCTCGTTTACGTTGACAGGAACGTGAGCATAACGGCCAGTCTTCCGCCATCTTGGCAACAAACTAGCTATATCTAGCGGAAACCAAGCGCACTACAGAAAATGACCAGGCAAACACTGTGTGCCAGCACAGTATAAAAGCTATATATCTGCGTGCTACTCTACAGAGGAAGTCTACAATGAGAACTACCTCTTGACGCCAAATGGCGTCAATGGCACACAGCAACAGGTATGAATGACTCCATATGGTGTCAAGTGGCAGCGAACAAGTTAAGAAAACAATACAAAACTTGCATGCGGAAACTACCCCTCACTCACTGCAAAGAAAATTGGATTATAATGAACGTACACTCAAAGCACGAAATTTACATTATTTGGAAAAGTAACATCAATAAAAGTAATGCGTATGAATAATAATAATAATAATAATAATAATAATAATAATAATAATAATAATAATAAGAAGAAGAAGAAGAAGAAGAAGAAGACATGATGAGCTGAACTCTCAAGCTTCTCAGTGTGCAAAGCTGTAGAACGCAGTCTCAGTTGTTAAGCCGAGCCTCTCCCTGGCCACCAAATATATCGACCTTCATTTCCCTGGCGATGGGCTATTTGTCTATCAAATTTCGTTCAGATCCGTCCAGTGGTTATTGAGAAATAAAGTACCATATACTAGGGATGGCCAGAACCGGTTCCTGGTGGAACCAGTTTTCGGGTCTGAACGGATCCGGTTCTAGAAGATCCGGTTCCGGCACCGGTTTTTCGGATCCAGGTCTGGAACCGGTTCTTCGAATCCAGGTCTGGAACCAGTTCCGGAACCGGTTCTGAAAACCGGATCTCCGAAACTTTGTGATCATCCTTATCATAAACCCGAGCTGCTGGCAGGCTGTGAACAGTGTGCTAGATGAAATGGTGAAAGCGACAGGCAGGCGCCCAGGCGGCGACAGCTTGTCTCATTTGGCTAAATAAACTGGGTAACTGGCAAACTTATTGGCTAAACAGGCGAACTGGCCAACTCATTTGGATAAACACCCACTGCTTTACCAAAATTTTTTTCTGGGGGCACAAGCGGGTCTGGGCGGGGAAGAAACAAGCGCATGGTCCTCTTTGCATTTTTTTTCGGGTCTTTGGGGGCTTTCGGATCCAGGCCTGGAACCGAGTTTTCAGATCCAGATATGGAACCGGTTTTAAGATCCGGTTCTGGAACCGGGTTTTCGGATCCAGGTCTGGAACCGGTTTTTCGGACCCAGGTCCGGAACCGGTTATGAAAACCGGATCTCCGAGAACCGGTTCCTCGCGGAACTGGAACTTTGTGGACATCCCTACCATATACAAGGCGGGTCAAGCCAAGCTGAGCCTGTCCCTAGCCAAGCCCGGCCAATAAATATAGCATTTTTTTTCAATTTCCTTTAGCCATGGATTATCTGCCTACCAAATCTGATTCACATCCAGTCAGTAGTTATTGAGAAATACACGACGGGAAGAGATGAGTCAAACCTGTTCCGCAAAGTGATTTGCGCAACAAAATAAAAATGATGATGAAATATGACCAAAATCCGGTGAGTCGTTTATGACAAAGAAGTCTGAAAAGAAAGATAAACTACACCTTGTGAATTTTCTTCATAGGAATAATTTACATATCATTATAGACTTAATGAATTATTTACTTATGAAATATAAACAAGGTCGCTTGAATCGCTTTTGAGAAAATCGTCCGAGGAAAAAAAAAACCAAGAATCAACTATCCCTCGTAGATTTTTTCAGAACAAATTAGTTACATCATATTGTCAGAGTATTAATGAAATTTGAACAAAATCGCTTGAATTGTTTTTGAAAAAGTCATAAAAAAACTCATCCCCCAAGAGCAAACTACCTCTTCTCGAAGTTTCCCGCAGAAATGTGGTATACCACAGTACGGGATTGTTATTGACAAATTGATTTATGATATATAAACAAAATCGTTAGAGCTGTTTTTGAAAAATGAAATGAAATCTTTAGTTTTACGTCCCACGCTTATGCCGGTTAGGCTAAAGGAGACGGTGATGATGAGAAATGAATGAAATGGTGGAACGAAGAAAGATGGAGGAAACGGGAAAACCCCGAGAAAACCCACGAGCACGGTGTTCGTCCACCACAAAGTCCACACGGCACGAGCTGGGATCGAACCAGTGACCCCAAGCACCGGAGGTGAACGCTCTACCACTAAGCCACTGCGCCCCCTAAAGAGCTGTTTTTGAGAAATTCTCGTTTTTTATTTTATTTTCGCCATCCAGTAAATTATCCTTACTCTTAGAGGTAGGGAAAAAGTTTAAAAAACTGGAGAACCACGATTAAACCTGAAGTTTAAAATTTGGTTGAGATAAGTTGAACGGTATGGTCTAAAGGCGAGTATACATCAAGACGAACGGACGGACAATGTCGAAAAATCACTTTTTCGGTATCTATAGGCTATGAAACGTGTAAATCCGTTGAATTCTTGAATTCGATTTTCTCACTATCAATATACTTTCTTCCCTCTATTCGTCGCTCGAAAGAAAGTTTATTTCTTCAATAGAAGTGCAGTTTGTATATAAAGGATCCCGCCTTCTACGTGTGGTGACTAGTGCCATAAATAAGTCATCGTCCGCCGGAACTTGTGGAAAACACCCCCAATAAATAAATGGCCAACCAGAACCCTAATTTCAAACATTTGACAGCCGCTTGTCAACTCCACGTGGACACTTGGTTGCCACAGTTCCAAACGCTGTCCTTTCCAGTCAGTGATTAGAAGATTGCTGTTTAACATATATAGTTTTCTTATTTTATGTATATTATATTCGAGTGTAGCAAACTGTGGAGGCCGTGGGAGCAGAGGAATCTGTTCTTCACAGGTTATTCACATCACATATTAAAGAAAAATTATAGATTTGCATTATTTTCCTTTTTAAAGGAAATGCCTGTTCCCAAGATTATAAACATAACCAAGAATGTTCTGTCGCTTTTTCACCCACCACCTTCGAACATCGATATGTCACCTAAGACGTACCTGGAAGATCAAAAATAGTCCCCATCAGCATCGACGACTTTCTGCCAACGTTCTGGAAGGCCATGGATTCCATCGCGGTAGAACTTGGTGGGCCATGAAGCGAAGAAAAGTTTCAAGTGCATTTTGCACCTCTACTAGGGATCTGAACTAGCGTCTTCGAAGGTGATTGTCCAAAGAATGGACCAGGTGATAATCGAACGTTGCGATGTTCGGGGAGTATGGCGGATGCAATAGTGTTACCCATCCAGGGCCTAGAATGGTGTCCCCGGTCATTCTAGCACGTGGGGCTTAGCGTTATCCTCTAACAGGAGACCCCTTTGCGATTCACAAATGCTGAAGTTTGTTTTGAGTTTTTCTTGAACACGGCTCAACTGCTGACAGTACACAGTTGCATTGATGCTCTGACCATCTGGTAGCAGTTTCCGATGCATGATGTCGCGAGCAGTCCACCAAACACACAGAAAGACCTTCTTCTGGTGCAGTGCTGGTTTCGGCTGTTTTGGAACCGGTTCATGGGTTGCTAACCAATGAAGAGGGAGCTGTGGAGCTTCATACAGGACCAATTTCTTATCACATGTCAACACACTGTCCAGAATTGGCTCCTTCCTCAGACGAGACATCAAAGAAACACAAGTGTCTGCTCGCGTTGCCTCCTGGCCCGGAGTCAAATCATGTGGAACCAATCGACCAAACATGTAGTGCTTCCCAAGTTGATAGAGGTGTTGCCGAATGATTTCTCCACTCACACTGAATTGTAGTCCCAGTTCCTCACATGTCTGTCCATTGTTCGCCTCAATTGCTGCCTGAAGATCTTTATTTTGTACAGGTGTTGGTCTTCCGGGTGTTTCGAGGCCTCTTCGAGTGTTTCGTCACCACCATCCTTAAACCACCGCTGCACTGTCCGCGTAGCCACGACACCCTCATCAAAGGCCTGGCATATCTTCCGCTCCACTGCAGCGGCGTTTGACCCCAGTTTGAAGTCGTACAGCACACACGCCCTTATGACACTCTGTTGAGGTTCCATGTTCACTCTGTCCTTACGCAAGTTCACGGTGTAACTGAACTGCCACAACTACGTAGTATGTTGGATATACTCACACCAACAACTGTCCTTCGCCTTCAACTCACGGTGTGAGGGCTAATGGAATACATACCTGCACAAAAAGCAAAAGAACTTTCTTGGTTACCTTTATAACTTCCTTATTCTTACATTGCTTTACATCTGCTTCTCATTAGCCATAGTATTGGGACAGAGAATGAGGGATAGAGACACAGTGGGTGTTGAGACATTGCAACCCCGCAAATGCGGTCAAAAAATGGATGGAGGGAGGAAGAGATACTGTTGCCAAAATCCAGCATGGGAATTCAAAGAATTTTCTGAACTGCACTCCTATTGAAGAAATAAACTATGAAAAAAAAAGTGGCCCACGAAAGGATTAAATAAAATTTATACCACAACATTCTTTTTTTTTAACTGTTTGGCACTGCTTTAAATTTAAAGTACTAGTTATTCTTCACCCTATTTTATTATTATTATTATTATTATTATTCCTTCGTATTTGAACCTATTCAGGTAACTACTCAAGGAACTGAACTGACGAATGATTACAAATATTAATTTAAAATCCAGTACACGTTGGTGTATCATACATAGTATGTCGGAAAAGTCACGGAACTTTTTCTTTACAGATAACCACTAGCTTCATCTATTGAAGGAACATATCATTAAGAAGTTGGATATCTGCTCAACAAAAAGACACCACAATCATGAGACCCGATTACCGGAGTGTCAAATTGTAGCAAGAAACGTGAGTGTATCTGGTGTCACCTCGTCACAAAAACACAATGGAGCAAAAAGCCAATATTAACTTTTGTTTTAAGCTAGGTAAAACATTTACACAAACATTGGAAATAACGAAAAAAGTGTATGGTGATGAGTGCTTATCTCGTACGCGTGTGTTCAAGTGGTATATACGATTCCGGAACGGTCGCAAGTCCTTGGAAGACGACCCAAAGCCAGACAGACCGAAAAACGAAAATTGCGATGAGTTTGTGGAACAAGTGCATGAAATGATCGCCCACGATGCGAATTCAACTGAGATGGATGATGGAGGAATTAAATACGACGAAAGGCATGATTCGCGAAAGTTTGACAAAGAATTTACAGAAACGGAAAGTCTGTGATCGATTTGTTCCACACACCTTGACTTTTTGGCAAAAAAAAAACTGTGTATTTCCACATCCTCTGTTTTCGCCTAATTTATCACTGTGTGACTGTTTCCTATTCCCAAAATTAAAATTTGCCGTGAAAGTAACATTTTACGACAATGTTACGACAATGTCCAGTCTGCTGTAACGAGAGTCATTTAGGCGATTCCGAAAAAGGACATTAAAAACTCTATGCTAGCATTGGTTGAACGTGCCCAGCGGTGTGTTGATGCGGAAGGGATATATTTTGAAAAAAAAAAATACAGTTGGTAAAATCCCTAATTCTTTTTTCTTCTAATTTAAAAAGTTCCGTTATTTTTCCGACATACTGTGTATGCAAGAAATTTTGCAAGAAATTTCAATTTGCATTTCATCAGCAGCAATTTTTATTTCTCACAACATCTGCCCTTTCAATCGCACCCATTTTACACCAATCATATTTTGAGAATTTTACCGCTACAGACATGTTTACAATAACATTCATAAAGAAAATAAAAATCAACATTTTTATGGATAAGTGACAAAACACAGGAAGCTCAAATTGCTAAATGATTAAAACAATATTGCCACTCCACCTGAAAATTTGAAGTAACATACGCAATCTAGATTAAATTTCTTGTTATTTTGCCAAATTGAAATATATCCATTAAATTGTGACCATTTTTGTAAAGCTCAGGCATACTGAACTTCATCTGAACTTCCCTTCAGCTGACCAAAATGGCACAAATCACCGCACGATAACAATCTAATGATGGAATGACAATAATAATAATAATAATAATAATAATAATAATAATAATAATAATAATAATAATAATAATAATAATAATAATAATAATAATAATAATAATAATAATAATAATAATAATAATAAACGAACGCTCCAGTGCGTTGAACTCCACTTAAAATTTGCTTCTTTTACCAAATTAGTGTTAGCTTCTTAATAAGATATACCAACAAACTTAAAGAGGTGATTACTGTGGATGGTGGTCCTCAGCGTAAAGGAAACCACGCATACACAATTCAAAAGTACATATTTCGTCAATTTTCAATAGGTGTACAGGGTGTAATTCTCAGATATGATCTCAATAGAGTTTTCAGATATACCCTGATTTCAAGAAGGATCCGAAGTAGGCAGGAGGTAAGCCTTGACAACAATGGACATCCAATGCTTCGGAGGGAAGTCGGAAGTGTTAGGAACCGGCAGCTCCATGTTCTTTTGTGTTCGGAATAACGTGTGATGTGATGTATTTCGTCACGGTATATTTCACGTTTCCTTCACTTACAAACGTGAAAGAAAACATTTTACTTTCGTTTTCCCGAGTACGAGAGACCGTGCTGCTGACGATCGTTAACACTTCCGACATCGCGCCAAAGGATTAAATGTTCACTGGTACCAGGGCTTATCGACTGCCTACTTTGGACCAATCATAAGTCAAAGCATATCTCAAAATTCGGTTGATGGCATGTCTGGGAATTTCATCCTGCATGGAATACTCTGTACACCTATTGAACATTAATGAAATATGCATTTTTGGATTGCGTATGCAAGACTTCCTTTACGCTGATAACGACCACCATCCACAGTTTCTCGAATTCGAAATAGGGTCTATTGAAATTTGGCTTTTTCACGATTTTGGACAGCCCTAGCTCTGAAACTACGCACTTTTCCCCACAGATCCATATGAACATTTTCTCTTATTTTGATGTAAGGAATCATCTCTTACAGTTTGTCTGTATAGTTCATTAACACCCTGTATACAATATCCAAAAATGTAATGTGTAATGGTGAGTGCAAGGGATTCACCATACGGAATAATTCCCAAACATGCTCCAAACAGAATTCCCAGATATACACGGAATCAAAAGTGGGTCCAAAGTAAACGGAAAGTAAGACTTGATGACAGTGAATACGGAATGCGACGAGAGGAAGTCAGAAGTGTTAGAAACCGCTAGTTGCACGGTTCCTCGTCTTGAAAATAATGCATATTACGATGTATTTCTCATGACTTGGACGGCCCTAGCTCTAAAATCATGCACTTTTTTTCATACGACCACATGAAGTCTTCCTTCCTTTTTTCTGATGTAAGGAATCCCCTCAAAGTTTGTCAGTATAGTTTATTAACACTCTGTATACAGGATGAAAACTGATGTATTTGCGATTGGGTTATTTAGTATTAGAAGAGAGTTGGCAGGTCTTTACTATATTGGAGATACACCGATTTGATTAGTATCTGCACCTCCACAATTATGACAATAAGTAATGCAGTTTAACTTTTAAGAGGCCTATCCGGTAGCAATGGTGTGAACTGGCTTTCCGGGAGATGGCTCAAATTCAGCTCAAATGTACAGTCACGAACATTAATAAATGGAGGCTGAAGCCATTATTTCTTATGGCTCCAACCTCCATTTATTAATGTTCGTGACTGTACAAGAGACCACATACACATAGATTGTATATTCCAAAAGCAAATTGTCCTTAAATGGATAGAAAATAGTCAAAGAACACGAAACATTAATATCAATGGAAAATCAATGAAAAACAAATAATTCTTCCACTTATCTCAAAAACTAAAAGGAGATGGCTGAAATATAGAAGAGACCATGTAGATTCTATATTCTGAAAGCAAATTGTCCTAAAATGGATGGAACATAGTTACACACACACACACACACACACACAAAAAGAAAAAAAGAAACATGAACATTTAAGTCAATGGGAAATCAATGAAAAAATTAAGTCGTCCACATATCCCAAAAATTATAATAAGGAGATGGCTAATTGAAAGCTTATTGCAAAGACATAATAAAGAACTTAAAAACGATGTATAGCATGTAAGGTAAATACGGATAGTAAAATCAATAATAATGATAAAGTATATGCATCTTCTTTGAATTACCCAGAGAGCCCCACGCGGAGATTGTGTGCTTGAAATATTTCACATCTGGATTTGGAATCACCACACTCGATTTAGCACGCATCGTGACTTGTGACCTGTTCACGTGACAGTCTGATCCTTATGGCAAACAGGATAGGCCCTTTGCAGGTTACCAACCGAGAATTACAGTTATATAAATTTCTTGATTCACAGACATTTTTCAAACACTTACTACTCAAGCATCTAATTACGTTATAATACTTACCTGAATATTGGCATCGTGCTGTCCTGAAGAAAACAGTGCCAATGCGTACTGTAAGGGGGTTGGTCCTTTAGGATGAGCAAATATCACAGCAGCTTCCAATGTCTTATATAATTCAAGACGACACTTTACGTTTTTGTACGGGATGATTTGTGAATTCGAGCTTCTCTGAACGTCAATTACTAATGGCACTATAACCTCCTGAATCTCCTGTAATTGAATAGAATCAGCTAAAATATTTGTTCTAAATTTCAAGTACTTCTTTATTTTTTGAATCCATTTCTACTCTACACTGACACTTGCTGTAACGGAATTATATGAATATTATTTTTGGATCAAAAGATGCAATAGATTTCAAGCAAAAATTTTCTTGTAGTATTCTATTTCATACTTAACTCAGTATGATATGTTTATTCCGTAAAAATATATGAAAACTCGATTTGGGGTCCGTTCAAAATTTTTGTGGCACCTGATCCAAAACCTCCAATATATTTCAAGCAAAAGTTTTCTTGTACGTCTTGTATGTGGAGAACTAGATATAGTGCAGCCAAACTCAAACTGTCACTTAACTCAGTATCATGTACTTATTTCGTTAAAAAGAAAGAAAAAAAAATACGGAACGTTCAAAAATTTTGTGGCTCGTGATAAAATATATATATTTCAATCAAAAATTTTCTTGTAGGCCTTATATCTGGAGAACTACATACACTGCAGCCAAACTCAAACTATCACGTACCTCAGTATGATGAGCTCATTCCATAAAAGATACGAAAACTCGGTTTAGGAGCCGTTGAAAACTTTTGTGGACCCTGATCCAAAAACTCCAATATATTTCAGGCAAAAATTTTCTTGTACGCCTTGTATCTGGAGAACTAGATATAGTGCAGCCAAAACCAAACTATCACTGAACTCAGTAAAATGTACTTATTCCGTAAATACGAAAACTCGATTTCGGGGCCGTTCAAAAATATTATGACCCCTTATCCAAAAACTACTTATTGGTCAAGATCGCAATGTTGTGATTTTTTTTTCCTGATCATTCCTACAATTATTGTAATACCAATAAAGAAGTTTTGTATATAAATGAATAGACAAAACGATTATTTTAAGGAAGAATTACATACAGTGATAAAAGTGAAAGTATCTGTAAGACAAATGTTCCTACGAATACTACTTTCACACCTTAAAAGTGAATGAACATAGTTCAAACCTTAATGGTTAAGATTTCTTTTAGTGGTTTTTGAATATAGGACCTAAAACAACATAACGTTTCAGTAATTTTTTTCAGTTTGCAGTAGGAGTGTTTGCATCCATGGCCCCAGCGCGGACCGGAATATTGAATATTACAGAATTTTAATAGGGATACAATAGCACTGAATGTTTTTTTTTTCCATAATGGATGTATTTGTTGTAACCCTTTAACGCGCAATTTTTCCAGTCAGACTGATTTTTTTTTTTTTTTTTTTTTTTTTTTTTTTAATTTGGAGTGGTTTGAATACTGAAATTGACTACTGACAATACTGAAATTCGCTTACGAATGGCGCGCGAGCGCAATGTGATATGAGCTGTGAGCGCCACATGTACGCTCAGTCAGTTTTGTGTGGACTAGCGTATTGTGCAGTTGGCGCGAAGAAATATTACTCACAACAGAGCAGGTGTTTTATTGTCGAGCACTTTTTTTGCTCATACGATGTGGGACAGCGTCTCACTGCAGGAAATGAGCGCGCATGTCTAGTGTATTTCTGTGTAATATTATCTATGGCATATGAATATGAAATTTCATCAGCAACATATGATTCAGTGATGAAAGCCATGTGTACCTTGATCGCAACATCAATCGACAGTTGATTACTGATCCATTCTTGCATGATTTCCGCGATTTTTGTCTGGCAAGACTGTCATTACAACAACAATGAATGCAGCAAGACGAAGCTACTGCCCATACTACAAATGAGTCATTTGCCCTTCTCCCACAAGACTGGACATCGCTTGGTTTCCCGTGGAACGGATTTTCTACATTTTTCCCACTCCCCTTACCTCACGGCTCCAGATGCCTACATATGGGGTATGCTGAAGGAAACAATTTTCCGAACAGATAACTCCCTACCAGTATATCGGAGTTAAGAGAGAAGATTCGATCATTTGTTTTGTCGTTCCAGCAACCCGTGTTCACTAGCATGCTCGTCGATCTACAGAACCGCTATGAAGAATGTATGCAACGTAATGGTCAACATTTTGAACACATGATGTACAGGCGCGATTCCTCTTAAATTTACAATATGAGTTGAGTAACATTCAGCTAACATCCCATTGACAACATTTTATATGTTTCATTATTTTGTATAACAAATAAATAAATGTCAATAATGTGATTTCTGAGCTCCTTCGTGGCTAACCGGTTAGCGTACGCGCCTTTGGCGTGGGAGGCTCGGGTTCGATTCCCGGCGGGAGCTCATGCGGTTCGGATTCCACGTTAATCAGTAGGTCCACGTCTCATATAGCCTCGCTGCTGAACGGGACGCTAAACTAAAATCAACTCAACTCAACAATGGGATTTCTGTACTGTTTGTTTTGCCGCGTACTGAACTTTTTTCAAGGAAATTTGAAATGAAATGAAGTCTTTCAGTTTAACGTCCCACGGTTATGCCCTTTAGGCTTAGGGAGACGATGATTAAGGCAAGTGAATGCTGGAAAAAAATTGGCAGAATGAGAAGGTGGGAGGAAATGGGAGTACCTCAAGAAAACCCATTGACATGTTGTCCACCACAAACTTATTTGGCTGGGGATTGAACCACGGACCCGACGCATCAGAGTTAAGAGCTCTACCACTGAGCCATTCGTGCCCCCCCTTCCTTTCAAAGAAATTTCATCCGAGGAAAGTAGATAGAATATCTGAATTCACTCTTTTCCTAACAATGGAAATTCAAAGTTTTAATATATTTACCTGATGGAGCTGAGGTTTTAGAAAAACTCCGCTGGCCATTAGCAAAGACTGCGTAGCACGCAAGGCTTCACAACATGTGGTTCTGTTTGCATTCCTATTGACTTTCTCGACACTTCCTTCTGTTTTGCTACTTTCGTTTTCTCTGTCTCTTTCCTAGAAAATAAAAATAGTACATTCGCACTGATTAACAACCAGATTTTAACACCTTAGATAAACAAAACTATGAATATTAAAGTAATTTCTTACCAACATTTTAAACGTTTAACTTACCATTTATTTTTCATAAGTCAGTAAAAATTAAACTATTTTTTTGTTTTAAGACTTCACGACGAGAGTTACACATTTCTCTCCAACCTGACAGTTTTAGAGAGAATAACCTCAAAACCTTAGAGAGGAAAAATTCAACTTTTCAAAATTATTTTTTTTATTGATAAAGTTTTAATGGTTTTTGTCGTCTTCGTTCAAAAGGGTCTTTGCAGCCACAGCTTCCTATTTTCAGCAGTCTTTTTCACTTTATAGGAAGTACGTCCCATCTCATTGATCATATTTTTAGGGTAATGTTCTCGGTCGTCCTCTCGTCTTCTTCCCTAATATCTTCCCTTCGAAAATGTTTTGAAGATAATGAAAACAAAAAGCATCATGTCTAAGTAAATGATCAATGAGTTTTGCTTTTCGTATTTCTATTGCTTTAACCCCTTAAGAGGGTGGACCGCTTATAAGCGTCACGGCCGATATAACGTTTATTGGGTAAACCGCTTTTAAGCGATTTTGAAGCTTGTTTTCCTATTTTCTCATAGTGTAGACTGCTTATCGGCATCAAGTTGGCTGAAAACAACCTGCCACTTATTGACAACATTCCTACTTGTTTACTAGATGGAAAATTATCCAACATTCCTACTTATTTACTAGATGGAAAGTTACCCAACATTCCTACTTGTTTACTAGATGGAAAGTTAACCAACACGTGATAAACGTACGATTGAAAATTCCCCGCTTAAGGGCTTAATTAGTTGTCTTTTCTCATTCACTTCTTGCAGTACCATCTTACTGCACTTCTTTTCGGTCCAGCTAGTTCTGGTGATTCTTCTCCCAAACTACATTTCTGCTACCTCAAGCTGGACTTTCTCCTGTTCAGCTAACATCCAGATTTCGCATCCCTATGTCAAAACACTCCACACAATGTTTTTTATAAATTTCTTCTTCCCATGGTCTTGTCAATGGATGTTATTACCTATTATAATTTTCAAGGTTATGCCCAAAAATGCCAGTTATAGTGCTCTAAAAATAAATCATTTTAAAATATATTCATTTTATACAGACTCGAAAATAACCTTTAAAGTGAGTACTTTACATGAACTTACCGTTGAAAACTCAAAAACCGTGCAGGAAAATACACATTTGATATCATTTCAACGCTTGAACTGTAGCGAACATGCAGCCGGAATGGACTAAATTATACGTTTATTTTAAAACAATTTTGTTATTAAGAAATTAGTATTTCTTGTTTGAAACAGTAAACATCCGGACAGCGTTGTGATTTTACAATAGACAGCTATTCTAGGAAAACAATGAACCTAAATTCAGAAATAAGCACATGGATGTCACACAAAAACATACTTTCACCAGCTTAAAATTAAATATCCAACTGAGTAAACAAGGATGCTCATCCATATAAAAACTAAGTTTTAGAAAGTTTACTCGTCCATTTCATGTCCATTCATTGAAGAGTGTATGCCGCCTACTCTGTGCCGTGCATCCCTCAAGAGGACCCGGCGCCTAACTCTGGTGATGTAGCCGTCAGCACCCGGAGTCCAAGTAGCTGAACCGGCAATCGTCCAAGTCTCAGAAGACGTCAAGTACTAAACGACCTCCAAGGGAGACTTCCAGCCTTACAAGTCCAGAACCATATAGGGAGACAACAAGAACAGCCGTCGGCGAGAGCGAACAAAGGACCACAACGTCCCGTGCTGAGCAGCGTTGAGACTGCACGAAAAGACCTCCGGCGGGTTCGATCCAAGGACTACTACAGTCGACTCCAAGCTTACCAAAAAAAAAAATAGTAGTGCGTCGTTAACATTCAGTTAAAGTGACATCAAGCCTCTAGTGCCTGTGGACATCAACGAGCAGTACACGTGAGTAAGCAACACCATATTTTAAATGTTCTCAAAGAGGTTTATTTGAGGAAAAAGGAAGCTAATATTCTATTTAACACACATAGCCTTGCATTGGCATGTTCATAATTTAATAGTCTCATTTGGTTAGCCTTCAGCTAACGAGACAACCGATCGAAAACCGAGACCCTTCAGGTCAAAGCGTTGATCGGCATTTCGAAATTCTATTGATCCCCTTTATTAAATTGATAACCCCGGATCTTTCATAAATTTCACTCCATTAATTCATCGTCATCATATTTTTATAATAAAAGACAAAATCCAATTTCTTGTGTTTTATTCAAGTTACCCGCATCATCCTGATGCGTAGTTTATGACTTAAGTAAATATTTAAATTAAATAAGTTAGTCTCTTGTGTGACAATAGAATTACCACGTTGCAGAGATCTGTTATACAACATAAGCCACTTTAAAATCCCGAGAATGTTACTTTTCTCACTACCGCTGACAATACTCTCACATTCCGATTCACTGTACTCTAGAGGTCTACATCAATAAAATGAAAATTCTTCTAAACAATCAACAAAAATAAACCAGGAAATACAGCTAGCAATAAGCTGTTAATCATCTATATTGCGCTCTTAATGTTCCGCTTAAGTAACACTCAGTTTGTTACGAAAGCGAACATTATCAGTGTACCGTCTTTAAGATACAAACAGAACGTGCAACTTCATGATTTAAACAAAATTTACAGACTATTTCAAGATGCCCGTATATTCTCGGGATTTTAATAAGAACTAGAAACCTGAGATAATTTGGGATTCTAAGTTAAGTGGTTAATACAAATGCAACTGTCGATGTAACATTGCAGATAAGCTGTACCGTCCCATGATGATAAGCTGCGTTCATCTTTACCTTGTTCTAATGGAATATTTCGGTGGAAGTACACATGTTTAAATTCTTTGAAAAATGCAGGATCAATCTCTTCCTTACACCATATTCCCCACAGGTAGGAATTCGATAAAGTTCAGAGAGTGAAAAACTGCTACTGGGTCAGTAGTCAACTCCCTGAATTTTAGTGTTTTAGTTTATTATTTCTCGTAAACATGTGATTATATATTAGATGGTTTCATTAAGGCTTCCCATTCATACTGTACATTGCAATACCTCTTTTCATTTTTCTATGAACTTTTCACAGATCACCCTTAATAATCAAGTTGCGTCTCTTGAACCCTTACCTCTCCTGAACACGAACTGTCACTCGTCAACTTTTTCATTTGCTTTTCCATACAACATTCTGTTCAGAATTCGAAGCAAAATTTTTGCTGCATGAGATATGAGACTAATAGTGTTATAATCCTCACATCTCTCTGGGTTCGATTTCTTTGCCATCGATATCATGGTCGTCTTCAGGAAGTCTTCTGGCCACTGTTCTGTTTCATATATTGCATTGCACAGTCGGAACAATTCTTTCTTGCCCTTGTTTCCAAAATTTCTAATGAATTCGATTGGTATCTTATCTATTCCGGTTGCTTTTCCATTCCTAATCTCGGATAAAGCTTTTCCAAACTCACCCTGAAGAATACTAAACCCACTATGATCCTCGCCTATTTCATTTTCCTCTTCAACATCTAAGCCATATGGTCCATCCCTACTCTCATATAAATTCCCAACATTTTCCTTCCATCTTCCTCAGACTTCACATCTCTCGCCGACTACTATTCCATTATTATTTTCTACTGCCATCATAACACCCTCTTATTTCCCTTGAAGTTAAATAGATTTCACCTCCTTGTACATTTCCTCATATTTCCCAATTCTTTCTAATTCTTCTATGTCCTCGCATTTTCTTTTGTAAAACTCTTCTCTTGCTCTGTACGTTTCACTTCGCAACCCCCTGTACAGCTTTCTGCCCTCTTACGTATCAACCTGCTTCCACGTCTTCCTTTCCTTCATTTTCTGCAATATCTGTTCTGTAATCCATGGTTTCTTAGCCATTTTGTGATTGAGGTAATCTATTAGTTCTTCTGCAATCTGCTGTATACAAAGTTTAATACGCTCTCACCGTCTGTTACTACCCACACCTACCCTCTCTCGTTTGAGTATTTTTCTTCGAATTTCTCAACGAAAAGATTTCTTACTTCCTCGTTTTTCAGTTTTTCAGTATTCAACATCTTGTTGCTTAGTTTTCTTCTGTCTACATTTTTCAGTTGAATAACCACTTCGGCCAGTACAAGGTTATGACCACAGAAAATGTCAGGCCCGGGAAGGATCTTCACGTCTTTCAAGCTATTTCGATACCTGTCCTGAATCATAACATAGTCTATCTCATATCTTCCGCCGTCTATTGGGGACTTCCATGTACATTCATGTCCAAAATTATTGTCGCATGTCTATAAATATGTTGTTGTAGGAATACAATTTAATAACGAATTTGACCGGTATTTCTTATAATGTTGGTATGTGTATAATCGGCAAAGACATGTATGTGGCAAATTTCATGTCAAAAGAGTAGTAAATAAGAACAATAAAACGAAAGTAAAATTTTCTCGTCCATTTAGCAACATTTTATTTTACTCATTCTAATTTTCGTATTTATAATTCTTTTCTATGAAATTTACCACAAATATACATTTTCCGATTATACACATAGTGTCAGTATTAAAAGTACCCTGCAAAATCATTATCAAATTATATTCTTACACAAGAAGACAGTTATAGATATGCGACAATCATTTTGGACATGAGTGTACATCATCTCTTGACTCCAGACTTGACTTTGCATGGAAAATAATTAGTAGCTGCATTAAAAATGCCTATTACGATCTACAATAGTTTTAATTTCAAACAATATTTTCTGCAATTTGGCCAACTGTTTAAGTTGGTCACTTTCAAATGGAACCAATCGTGGCCAACATAAGGATTCACTGTACTACAGCATGTTCTGAAAGTTACACAACCTTATCGAGAATCTCGTGAATTGTTTTTATTTCATTATAAATGCTCAAATAACTGAGCAGAAATGGGTTATACATTGCAACAGCCTATATTCATTCTGACAGAGTACATCTGCATCAGCGGTTATGCTTCCATCCAGAGAGCATACACAGGGAAGTACGGAACATATGTTCCAAACAAATCCTCTATTAAGCGGCTGTACGACAAGTTTCAGGAGAAAGATACTGTAGTGGAGGCACCAATAAGCGGTCGACAAGGTTGTTAACAGAAGAACAAGTATAGTGATATTTCTTATGAACTAATTTTTAAAACATTTGTTTTATTTTGTGCAATGGGCTTGGAGAGGTGCATTTTGTTTCCATTTCTGGATTTTCTTTCATTTTAGGTTACAATGGACTCTCTATTCGCGTTTAAACCTCAGCCGGGGAAACCGGTATAAATTAATCTCATAGACTTTGCTTTATACGTCATAATAATGTTCCAGCCAGTGAGAGTACATGTGCAGACGAAATGAATAAAAATTTGTACGAAATGAGGTTTCGAGATTACTTTTTACGCCTGGGTTCTAGACCCGTGGAGAGTGCTTCATCGGAGAAGCGGGAAGAGCAACAGGTAATTGCAGAAGATGGTAACGAAAGAAACGGATCTGCATAAATTGTAATCAATTATTTAGTTGTGAATATTTTTTCATATACTTTTTTCCTAACCTGTTCCAAATAAGTATGTAGCATAAAATTATTAAGGAATTAAATACGAAAGTTCGATCATGTCTGTATTTGATTCAATAATTTCCTCGTTGTTTGTTACGTGCGTAGTTCGCCTATATTAGATTTCTTTATATTATGTCCTCTACAGTGAACTCATATTGTTGAAGTTATTGCTTTCAATATAATTATTAATATTGTTATTTATGCTGTTGTTTGTGGTAAGATTGAAATAAAACTTAGTTTTGTTCGAATCACATCATAATTTGCATTAAACAGCGTTTTTGTGAAGATAGTTTTGTATGCATTCAGGTTCCCATTAGTGAAGCTATCAATGCACAGGTACTGGAAGGATTCCAAGTTCGATTCCTGAGCTTGGTTATCACGTTGGTTTCTTCTCCCCCTCCGCAGTAATCATAATGACAGTTGATCGATATGCGAGATCTATAAAAATAAATCTGACGACTTTCAAACAAATCCACGCTCTCCATTGGCAGTGCACACAAAGCCTTCCTCAATGTTTGAGATTCTACCCTTATAAGGTTAGAGCGGTCGAGCAATTGCTGCCTGAATAAATGGATGTTCGAAAAAACTATTGCCGTTGGTTTATGAAATCTGTAACCAGAAAGGGAGAAACTCGATGAATGGTTCCGGACTGATAAGGCACGGTTCCAGCTGGATAGGTATATTAATGCCCCAAATTTTGAAGTATGGACCAATGACAACCCATATGCGCTAAAGGAGTTACCTCTGCACTCTCAATAAATTGGTTCATAGTGTACACTTGTGTGAAGAACAAAACGGCAGTCACTTCAAGCATTTAACGTAGAAAATGTACAAAATAATAGTAAGAAATGTTCTTCCTTAAGGTTGCGTAACTTTCTGAATACTCTTTATTAAACTGTATATAACTAACTAACTCTATGGCTTATAGAACCGGAAGGTTCAATGCCGCGTTAACAAAAGCTCTCCATTGACTTATCTTTAGTCAATTGCATCCAGTTTCTACTTTGTATTTCTACTTCTGCGAGATCCATCTTAATACTGTCCTCCCATCTGCGCCTACGTCTTAATAATGGTCGTTTTCCGATTGGTCTTCCAGTTAAGACTTTGAAAGCGTTCCTACCATATTCCAATCTGGCCATATGATCTGCCCACTTGAGCCTTCTATATTTGATGACCCTAACGATGTTCGGTAAACCGTATAAATTATGTAGTTACTCGTTATGAAGTTTCCGTTAGTCCCCATTCCTGTTCTTCCTGGGTCCGAATATTCGTCTCAGGATCTTGTTCTCAAATACTTTCGTCAGAGCAAGCGACTATGTTTCGCAACCATACAGAACAGCAGGCATGATTATCGTTTTATATATTTTAAGCTTCAAGTTCCTCGACAGAATTCACGACGACAAAAGATTTTGAACTGAATAATAACACGAATTCCCTGCTTTTAGTCGACATTTAATTTCTTTGTGAATATATCCCTGCAAGCGTTTAATAAGACCTCTATACTTCTTTCTATTGTTTTCCTATTGAATTAGATATTCTTACTGTAAATCATGCAAAATTTACCTGGACTTTCACATCTTGAAGAATAAGTGTTACCAAATCATCTGCAAAAATCTCTACACAACTTGAACCACGTGATACTTCCATCCAGGTACAAAGACAACTATACGCCACTGATCGAAGGTCACTACGAAAGAAAATAACAGTAAGCAAAAACATATTTTTCATCAGGTACAGAGATAAAACATGGTGCTCATTAACTAGTTGGGGCCTACTGATTCGAAAATATAATGTTCTAGGTAGTTTCCCCCTATTACACTCCACTTTTAAGTTACAGCACTTAGAATAGCCATACCTAAAAAGAAGATAGTGCAGTATATAACCCTATAGTAAACTCTTACAATTACTACTTACCTCATGCTATAAAAACATAAAAACACTACTGTGGCCTAACATTGATTTATTCAATCGTATCATTTACTGAACGGTGGTGCAGCAGTCGAAGTCTCTTTGATGGTGGTTCTCTTCTATCAGAAGTAGAGCCTTCCCACTTAAAAAACAAACAAGAACACTTAACATTTTAGTATTTAGCCAACTTTTAAAGCAACTTTCCATTCGCAATATGTCCTGATGAAACCTTTTCTCATGTTAATTACGTGTAAACAAATTTTCCACTTTGCTCCTTGGATAAGTATAAATCACGAATTAAATCATTCAACTCTATTTACGAGGTATGATTTAAAAAAAAAAAAAAAAAAAAACGGTGAATAATTTGATTAGAAACGAAGTAATAAGTTTACATGAAATTTGATTTAATCTCCTTCAAAGCACTGTCCTTGGCTAGCAATGCACTTATCTCAACGTTGAATTCATGACTGGAAGCATTTCTGGAAGGCTTCTTTCGGAAGGGCGCTCATCATCTGCTCTGTCGTGGCCTTCTCAATGTAAGGAATTGTGTCAAAACGTTTTCCTTTAAACACGGTTTTAATTTTGGGGAAGAGCCAGAAGTCGCGTCGTGTTATATCTGGAGAGTACGGTGGACGTAGACAGACAGGAATACTCTTTCAGCCAAAAACTTCTGTTCGTCAGTCAAAAGTCGGGGAACGAATTTCGCACTCACTTTTCTCATTTCCAAATCGGTGGTTAAAATGCTTTGTACGGACCCGTACGAGAAGTTTAGTTCTTTGGAAAGCTCTAGAATAGTTATTCGCCTATTTAAACGAAGAATTTTTGCCACTTTTTGCTCGCTTTTTTCTGTTTTTCAAGTTAATTGACGTTCCGAAAGTTGCTCGTTTTCTAGCGACTGATTTCCGCTTTTAGATAGTTCATACCACTTCTTAACAGTCTTCGGAGTTATAGCATTATCGCCATACACCAATTTCAACATTTCATGAATTTGTGCAGCACTTTTTGAAACAGAACTTAAAAGTTCACGCGTCGTGTTCCAACTTGATGCTGTCAGTCTCAATGGATCAGGCTATCGGACAAATTACATCAAATAGTTGTATCGCAAGCAGTTGCCGCTAAAACAAAACAAAACAAGAAAAAAATCTCATTCACTGTATTTTTTGATCACACATATATTACTAAATCTGGTATTTGCTTTGGAAACATTTTTATTTGTTTGTTTGTATAAGCTTAGCATCCATTTTCAGCTCTGAACCTAGAAAGGCCGTAAACTTAAAGTGAAATTCTGACTAACGTAATGTGTTAAAATTTCACTGAGGTACAGCAAAGTAATTTTGCGCATAATGAGTGCCAAATACCACCTGAAACTATAAGTCCACGTCTTATATAGCCTTGGTGCTTAAAGGAGACACTAAGTTTCAATAAACAACCAAACTAACTAACGGGATGTCTTCTTACATGGAGAGAGAGTAGTGCGTTCCTGGTGAGTGTTCTCCATGAGGTACACATCTAATGCTAATAACAGGTTGGAATTCCCAATATTCTTCATATTCTTGTTTGAGAGTTCGGTAACACCGCTCAAACAGATGTACGAGGGAGAATCAGAAACTAAGGTTACAGAGCCGATATTTCTGGAGTTTCGTCTGTTATAGAGGAATGAGGAGTGGGCGGTACTTGTAATACAAGTACTGAGCTGATAACTTTAGAGTGCAACCTACGACGATAGTTGTAGGTAAACACAAATGGTGACTCGTTTGGAAAACTGATCTCGCGAAGAAGTCAGCTCAGTTCTTCGATTTCTGTGGCCGAAACATGAAACCGCGGCTGAAATTCACCGGAAGATGGTAGATGTTTACCGAGAGACTGTAATGTCTCGTCAGTATGTCGCAGAATGGTGTCAAAAGTTTGCGGCCTTTAAAGTTGCGCAACCTAGAAGACCATCACGCTGTTGAAGCAGCTGGTCATCATCGACCACTCTCCCTACAGTCCGGACCTCACTCCATGCGACTTTCACTTGTTCCTACACTTGAAAGAACACCTCGGAGATCGTCGCTTCGCTTTAGACGAGGAGGTGAAACACTTCGTGACAATGTAGCTGAACACGCAAGGACAGAATGTTTACCAGGAGGAAATCTTCAATTCATCTCACGTAGTGCCTCAACCGTTATGGTGACTATGTCGAAAAACAACCTAATGTATGTACTATCTGTTGGCTGTGTTGGTCGATGCTAGCATGTCGTCTTCTATGCTAACATGTCGATGGCCAGCACCCATTTCAAACAGTAGCTTCATTCACTTATGTTGTGGATCCAGGTAAATGGCAACGTTGCATTTTCATTTAATACTGGGCGCATAAAGAGTGTACAGCCCAAACGGTTCGTCCGATTTAAAAATATTCCTTCACTTTAGACTGAAAACATCATAGTTGGAGATAGTTTTTCCTCTTACATTTTGTTGTATCTCTGATAATAAAAGAGTTACCCTATGTCAGGGGACTTTTGAGACACCCTGTATATATTTGCTGTTATTCTTTTTCGACTTTTTTGTAATCATAAATACACATAAATAGGGAAAATTGCGATTCACATCCTTCGACACACACAATCTTTCCTTTTCCCTTAGTACATTTACCAACCAATCATCCCGTAACTATTCTTCCTCCAAATTCATATTTTTGCTGAAGCCCAAATTTCAGCTATACCGGCACTTCAGCTATTTTATGTTTATCCCACTACTTCATAATTTGTATTTACTCTCCAATGATAATTATCTAAGCTACGAATCCAAACTAGAGAACCAAAAACACTGAAAATTTTATTTGAATTGATTTTCAGTTCAGCATTTCTTTCAGCAGCGCGGCTATAGGAGATGTGGATCTACGTCTTAATGTGGGATCTGAACCACAGGAGCTTCTGCTGGGAATCGAACCCAAGTCTCCCACGCTAAAGGCGCGTACGCTAGTCGTTTAGCCATGAAGGAGCTCACGAAACATTGAAAAAATATCCTACATAAGTATAATGAGGAAGAGCCAAGAGTTTGCTTTTTCTAAATATTTTAGGAAGTAAATGTTTAGTCCATACTACAAACATACGACTTTTCTAAGCACTTAGAAGATACCAGCATTTATCTCACCTGTATGGCTTTTCAAACCCATAAGTCCATTCGTCGGTACTCGTCCATTTCAGCGTCTGAAGCGCAAGGTGTACAATTTGTGTCCCATACGGTATTAACGATGCTTTACAGCTACGAAGAAGAATGACTAAAAATTAGTTACAACGTGAACTTTCGATTGATTAATTGTATTTGAAAAAAAAAAAATCACATCCACATATGCAAGATAATTTTTATAACTTTTCAAAATCCTAATTCTATCTGCTGTGTATATATAAAACTACATCAACTGACATAAAATAAATGGGTACTTCCGGTTGACGTGGAAAGTTGAAAATTGGCACGATTGTAGCTTCCTGAGACTAACCCACAAGAAAATTGCCAAAAATGAATATTTTTCATTTTTAGGGGGGTCTAAGAGGGGAACAAAAAAGTCTCCCATGTTATTAAATGAACCTTCATTTGGACATATAATATCATATTTTAGGGAGTCTAAAGGGGAGATGAAGAATTTCCCCATGTTATTTAAATGGGTCTTTTTTCGGACCTATAATCTCATGTTTTAGGCACTCAGAATTGGAATAAAAACTTGAAATTCAATATGTTTGTACGTTTTCGTTAGCGTTACCAAAGTAAATCACAAAAAATAAAAATTTTCAATTTTAGTGTGGTATGGGAAACTGAAAAACTTTTCCCTTGTTATTTATATGGGACATCTTCTACACCCCACAATGTTTAGAAACTTCCTCAAGGATTAGAATGACGAAATTTGGCATGATTGTAGCCTTCCGGGATTAACCCACAGAAACATTGCCAAAACTGAATATTTTTAATTTTTAGGGGCTCTAAAGGGAGTGAAGTAATTTATTTATTTATTTATTTATTTTACGTATAATGTCATGTCACGTTTTAGGTACTTGGAATTAGAATTAGAATAAAAACTTGAAATTCGGTATGTTTGTACGTTCCCTATAGGATTGTTTAACAAAATCACTAAAAATAAAAAATTCAGGGACCTGAGGGCGGGGCCCCCAACCGGCCAAAGACTAGTTTAATTATAAAATTACATTTCTTTTTCTAACTGATAATCATTTGCATTGCTACGTAAGCATTAGTTTTACAACTTACTACACTGTATTAATTATTTGAGTCATTTAAGGTGCAAACTTATATACAGTGGACTCATGGATCACAAACTTAATCCGTCCCGTAATGTTGTTTTCGAACCGACATTATTTTTCCCATTGACATTAATGTAAATACTATTAATTTATTCTAGCTACAGACAAATGGTAGGTACTTTTAGTGGTAGTAGTAGTAGTGGTAGTAGTACGAGGAGGAGGAGGAGGAGTTATTTTATTATTATTATTATTAAGTATAGTATGTATTAAAATGTGGATTCATTGCGAAGTATTACTAATTATGACTACGTTTTTAATTATTGCTACATTTTCTTTATTACTCCAGGGTAGAGTAACAAACTGAATTGAAACAGTTGTTAGGGAACAAAGGTGGCTCTGTGGTAGAGCACTTACCTCTGGTCCGTAAGGTTCTATCCCCAGCCAAGTAAGTTTGTGGTGGACAACATCGTGTCCGTGAGTTTTTTCGAGGTACTCTCGTTTCCTCCCAGGGGGCGCGGTGGCTCAGTGGTAGAGCGTTCACCTCCGGTGCTTGGGTTCCCTGGTTCGATCCCAGCTCGCGCCGTGTGGACTTTGTGGTGGACAAACACCGTGCTCGTGGGTTTTCTCGGGGTTCTCCCGTTTCCTTCCACTTTCTCATTCCACCAATTCTTCCATCATCATGTACAGTTGACTCCTCCTCGGTTCGCGAACAAATGGATTTACCAACAACTTTTGTGAACCCATTTTTTTTTTCTCCGCTTACGAACAGCATTTCATTTTATATCTTTCATGATGGATATATGTAAAACGCTTCTTGTCTAGTAAGTGTCCAATGTTAAAACGTTGAAGCTATTTCGACAACATATCTTATTGTATTCTACTGGCCTTATCTAATGTTTTGAAACAAGTATACAGTACGGTTTAATAAAAAAGCATGAATTACTTGTTGTAGAGCATTTATATTTATTAATTTATTTATTTATAACTAGCAGCGTTCACCCCGCTTCGCTGCGGTCACCCCGGAACGCAATAAACTTTGTTACTTAGATAATTTTTACTTTTTCGCTTTCAAGTGATATGATAAAAACCATAGAAGATTGCAGTAAATGTTAACATTATATCGCCTGTCATTTATGTTAACCCGCCCCGCTTCGCTGCGGTCACCCCGGAACGCAATAAACTTTGTTACTTAGATAATTTTTACTTTTTCGCTTTCAAGTGATATGATAAAAACCATAGTAGATTGCAGTAAATGTTAACATTATATCGCCTGTCATTTATGTTAACCCGCCGAGTGACACGGTCATGCGGGTTGCATATAAATACGTTTATTTTTACCTATGATGAACTAACAAAGGATTTGTACGTTATGGACACTTGAATGGTCAATTATCTCAAGACACTGGTAATTGAAAATTAAAGTGATATGATAAAAACCATCTAGGGTCCAAATCCTAATAACCCCCCAAAAATGAAAGAAATCGGTTCAGCCGTATTAGCGTGATGAGGGAACAAAGGATTTGTACGTTCTCTTTTATATATAAGATAGATTTCAGATACAGCACTAGGCCATTTTACACTGAAAATATTTTAACATTTATGTAATATAAAAATCGAAAAACAATTTGAGCTCAAGATGGTACAGCACAATGGCAACATTACAAAGATAGCTTATTTATAGAGAATCTGAAAGTATACTCATTTGAAAAAACGTCTACAGTTTCTGGTAACTGATTACACGTACTAACAATTCGGTTTAGAAGGGACCTTTGGACAATATTTACCCTCGCAACTCGAGTTTAAAAGAGATCACTAGACCGTGTTGTTCTAGCAGGTACGCGAAAATTGATCTGCCCTAATAACTGTTCATATGATATATGGCCATTTACAATTTTATGCAAAAATATTGTCATAAATTTTGTTTCTCACCAGGGGAAGTTTGATATTGAGGGATTTTAAAACGTCATTTTTTGGAAGTATTCGGAGGTGAGGTACTCAGTAGGAAAATTAAATGAAATCTTTAAGTTTTACGTTCCAGGATTATGCTGGTTAGTCTAAAGGAGACGGTGATGGTGAGAAATGAATAAAATGGTGGAATGAAGAAAGTGGGAGGAAACGGGAGAACCCCGAGAAAACCGACGAGCACGGTGTTTGCCCACCACAAAGTTCACACGGCGCGAGCTGGGATCGAACCAGAGACCCCAAGCACCGGAGGTGAACGCTCTACCACTGAGCCACCGCACCCCCAGGTACTCAGTAGGATACAATGGGTAAAAAGAAACTAATTACAGATTTTTTTTTAATGAGATGGGGAGGCCATAGACCAGATAGGAGAACAGTACTCAATAGTGGGAGCAACATATGACATAGAACAAGCTTAAGGAATTAAGATTTTTCATGTCAGTGAAGCGATAAAGGAATCCCAGTTTTCTCATTGCACTACAAGACATTGTGCTTATATGAAATGAAATCTTTAAGTTTTACGTCCCACGTTATGCCGGCTAGGTTAAAGGTGACGGTGATGAAAAATGAATGAAATGCTGGAATGAAGAAAGTGGGAGGAAACGGGAGAACCCCGAGGAAACCCACGCATACAGTGTTTGCCCACCACACAGTGGATCGAACCAGGATCCCCTTGCACCAAAGGTGAACGCTCTACCACTGAGCCACCACGGCCCCTTGTGCTTATATGATCCGCAAAAGTAATCTTACTGTCAATAGTAACACCAAAATCTCTGAAAGAGGAGACAGGATTTATGTTCTTATGATTAATTTTGTGGCTTATAGGTTTCCTTCTTCTTTAGAGAAATCGTAAGAGAAGCACATTTTTCGATGTTTGTATTGGCGATTCATTGTTTTTGTTAGCTATTTGTTAATTCATGGTTGCCCAACTACCCTTACTGTAAATGGGTAATTTACAAACAATTCTTTTTAAGTTTACACTTGGATACATTCAGTAAGTAGAATAATCGTAAATTATTCTCTAAATAACAAAATAGTATTCATCATTTGTCTGTCCGAAATATTCAATACGCTTCGAGTTTCAGTGTAACACGTGTGGTATATTCAGCAAAATACACAGGAGGGTAAGAACTATAGAATCCGAAAAAAAAAAAAGAAAGAAAAAAAAAGAAAAAAAATTATCTAATCTGAAGTGCAAAAAGCTTGAGAATATAACGGCACGACAGTATAATAGTCGATCTAAGAAGGTGCATAACAACAACAACAGTGCCTACTTTTAAATGGTACAAGATAGGTCCAGCACCAAGATTTTGCTGCCAAGATATTTACCCTGTCGATCTATTAAGCCATCGACACAATTTACCTTAATATTTAGTTAAAAACTTACCCATAAGCGTCAAACGGTTTCGTTCAATCGTCGACTAATTCCATTGTTTTTATTTGAACTATTTCTCATGCTTCGGTCAATAGTTTTGAAGATTCTCCCATTTATAATCTGCGAAATAACAGAATTTTACGCTACAAGAAGCATAACTACTACTGTTTTCTCCTTCAATGTCACACATAAGCAACAATTTTGTTGGAAGCCTTTTAGTGAGAAAATTAACCGTCGCTTCCTTCTTCAGCAATTACTCATAATACAAATGCAAGTTTGGCAATGTGCTTAATTATATATACCGAACATTGCTAAATTTTTAAATGATAAATATAACCGTTCTTTCCTTCTGAAGTGAACACGCTTTGTGCAAGTTCGATCACATGTTCACTTTTTCTTACGTTTAAGGAAACAGGAAAGTAAACATTTTCATCTGTAAATACCGTACTAAGGATTCATCAATTCCATTTATATATATCATTTTCCATCATATCTTAGGCTGGAGGCAACTACGCAATGTGACGGATTAACCAAATAAAATTTTTCAGTTATACCGAAGAAGTCGACAATAGTCTAACAAAACAGTCAGTAGCTTACTATAAAATTTTAAGGACGCTTATGGACATTTTTTTTAACTAAGTAACATACGTCCAATAGTATCCTTAACCCCTTCCACTACGATTTATTTACTGAATTTCCTGCCCCTCCTTCCGTTGCACCAATTTTTTTGAAGTATAAGGTATAAAAGTGTATTATAGATGGTTTACCATTATATAACTTTCAAAACATCAATATAGTAACCCTACGTGATGCTATAATAGTTTAAATTTTATGACGAGTGTAACTCGTCATTGTGCGATTTAGCACCGGGAGGCCATGACAAGCTAGACTCGTCATTTCAGTGCAAGGGGTTAAAGCCATTTTAGATTAATATTTATTGAAATTTCAACTAACGAAAAGTTCAAATACATACCATAATACCAACGCACGCAAAACTTTTAGCAAACTTATATGAATATCTGGAAGTAATGATCTAAGCGCCAGAACTTCAATTGAAGCTTCTTTCCCTTCATTCTTACAGGTCACAGCCAGGCCTCGACGAATCAAATTGAAAATGCTATCTGGAGCTATACCTTTTGCGACAGGATACTCATTGCTGAAAATAAAAGGAATACCAGTACTCCAACTATATTTCTTCACAGATCATTAATTGTTAATATTTAGACAATTTATCTGCTTAGAGTTAAAATTAACAGGAAGCCATGGTGGCTCAGTGGTAGAGTGCTCACCTCTGGTGCGTGATTCGATCCCAGCCTGCAGTAAGTGAACTTTGTGGTGGACAAACACCGTATGCGTGGGTTTCTCGAAGTTCTTCCTTTCTTTCTACTTTATTCACTCCACTATTTCATTCATTACTATCATCACCGTCTCCCTTAGCCTCGGTGCATAATCGTGGGACATTAAATCCTAAAAACTATATTTGTAGCCATAATGACAGAATTGCCATATACAGTAGTTTACCCCTAGGTTCATCTAATAACTGTAATTTTACACTTTCTTCTCAACGATTTTAAATCCTAAGTGGTGCGACGAATATGCTCTTAATTCTATCCGCTGATGGTGCTTGCTTGATTCAATCAGAGATATGCAGTTCATATAAAAATAAGTAGGGTACTGCATTTATCCACCTTGTACATTCCATAAGATAAATACTGCAGTAGGCATCCCGTTACACTAGTCTATTATAATCGCAAAATACAAAATAACGCTGTGTTACTGCAAAACTCAAAATGTGGTAACTCACCAGCTGCAGTGAGCTTCATTTTGTCACGCGATAGTAACCACTAGATAAAAATTAACAATAGATAATCTGTTGAAGGTATATGTCAATCACTAGTAAACATTGATGGAAGAAAGCTACGACGTCATGTATTTGGAACATAAGTCCAGAATAATCATATTTATAAGACATAAAAAGAAATGAAATGAAATTTTTGAGTTTTACGTCCCACGGTTATGCCGGTTGGGCTAAAGGAGACGGTGATGATGAGTAATGAATGAAATGGTTGAATGAAGAAAGTGGGAGGAAACGGGAGAACCTCGAGAAAACCCACGAGCACGGTGTTTGTCCACCACAAAGTCCACACGGCGCGAACTGGGATCGAACCAGGGATCCCATGCACTGGAGGTAAACGTTCTACCACTGAGCCACCGCGGCCCCGTCATGTATTTGGTACATCAAGTGGAGAATAATCATGTTTATAAGACATAAAAAGAGAACTCATGAATAACCTGAGTACAGTACTTTTAACAGAATGCGAGAAAAAAAAAGCTCATCTCCTAAGTTCATGTTACTTCAAAACCAGATATGCCCTGCATGTTCATTTATATCATTTATTTTAAAAGGATTGTAAGTATTGGCAGCGCTCTTCCTTTTAACATCACAAGGATTTTGTAAAAGTTTACGAATTGGTAGGAACCCTTCGGATATATAACTTCATCTTCCAAAATTCCTTGCATCGCTATCACAGGTTTCACAAACAACTTGTGCTAGTTTGTAATTTATTGAACTATTTGTGCTGATTCCATAGTTTCCAAAGTAGAAAACCTAAAAATACTATCTCTTTTAAACTTTCGCCAGCTTGTAGTTCTAAAAGGACTTTTTTCGACCTTATGTTTGCACCTCCAAGTTTGTGGTGTTAATTTTCCGCCTGATCTACATAAGTAACATTTACACTTCTGTTAAACAAAATTCTAAAATGTTGAAAAGAACTTCTTTCTTTAGCAAAAATTCGCAAAATTTTCAATGTTTCAGTTTAATTCCCATATAAGAGACAGACGGACGGAGAGAGATCAACATAAACCATCGTATATAGAAGAATTCTTGCGAAAGCTTTGTATGATTTGCTATAAATTCTCTCTCTTTTTGTCAGTAGTATACTTAATTTTTTTTATTTATTTCTTTATTACCATTAGAGCAGGCTATCATTCGTCCAATTTCTGAAGCCATCTGACTGTCAAGCAGTCTTCTGCGCTACCTTGAAATATCAACTTGCATGTTAAAGTATCGAGTACCACCCAGGACGTGAATGGGTAGTTATCTATTACCATTTTACTTTCAATCTACGAAACAACGTATATTGGAATACGTAACTACTCTATACTAAAATGAAATGATTTGAAATCTTTAAGTTTTACGTCCCACGGTTATGTCTGTTAAGCTAAAGAATACAGTGATGATGAAAAATAAATGAAATGGTGGAATGAAGTAAATGGGAGGAAGCGGGAGAACCATGAGAAACCCACGAGCACGGTATTTGTCCACCACAAGCTTCACACGGCGAGAGCTGGAATCGAACCAGGGATCCCAAGCACCGGAGGTGAACGCTCTACCATTGAGCCACCGCGCCCCCTTACTCTATACTAAATATGTGCAAAATTTCGTTTCACTGCCTCTTAAGGTTTCTGAGATATTTACTACTATCATTATAAATGGACCACCCTATGTATATATATTCACTGAAACCTGTTTATGTTGGCCACCATCGGTTCCATTGAAAAGTAGCCAACTTAGACATGTAGCCAACTTACAGAAAATAAGTGTGATTGGTGTATTTTTAGAAGAGGATTTATAGTATTACTTGATTGTAAAATTTTAATAAGGAATGACACGACAGCTACTTCCAACAATGACAAATATTTTGTGTAGATACCTTTCGAAAACTAGTGAATCAGTTATTAATAACAAATTTAGTCATGATGGTTTATTCTAGACGTATTACATTCATTCTTTTTGGCACATATACACATTGTAATTTTATAGCTAACTACCTCTTGTTAATGAGCTACAAGTGTTTCCCTCGGAATAAAAAATGTCTCAAAACCTCCGCTACTTTTCGACAAGCAGTCAGGTGCCAATAGTTGACAACTGAGATGGTTAGCTTTAACCTTGAGAATTTTCCAGAATTATCAAAGTTCCCCACTGATGAAAGGAGCCGATCAGTTTACCAAAACAGACAGGGTAAACAAATACAGTACAACCATTTCCTGAAATCCTGTACGTGCTTTTTCTTATTCACATCTTCCTTCACCACCTTTTTATTAGAGTAATGTTCTGGGCATTGACCTCCAAGAACAAATCGTGGGAATCCATGCTTCTTTGTCTCCAGTCACAAATACAAAACATCTGCCTCTCATATGGGAATATGAAGGAGTTACGAAAAATAACAAAACTGTATTTTGCGTGGTCAAGATACGCTGGCAAATTTATCATTATCATCATAGGATAAACATTGCTTCAATGCGGCCAACTTCCAAGATAGGTAGTCAGCTTAAAGAGGTTTTAATTATATATATCTTAAAGTAAGTTGACAGGTTTTACTTATATATATATATCTTAAATTGTTATGCAATAAATAATTATATGTGCCAGGGTCAAAAACAAAATTTTGGTTTCTTTTACCTGACTGCCCCAGAAGAAAAGAAAAAATACTATCCTAGAATAAATTGCCCTAACAACTGACGGGCTAAATTATTGTTAAATCAACTAATATTTGTAAATTTGTAATGAATTCTTCTTTTTTACGTCTCTATTATGAAACAGAAAAATTATGCGTGAAAAAAAAGCCATAATGCGACCTTCCTAACATCGGTCCACTTTCAACGGCAGTGTACTAGTTCCAATACATCACTCCAGCACTTAAGACAACACCTAATAGCGACGCCGATTTCATGGTTTTAGGGTAACTACACAGGTGATAGAGAGTCAAATCGGTCGTATATAAATCGATCAACCTTCTGTATACTTATGACAGTAAAAGAAATACTTACACTAACAATGCTTGCAGAAATTGACATAAGTTTGACAGCTGCCGTACTCTTCCTTCAATAATAAGGAACCGATTCTGATGCGTCACCTCAGGCAAAACCAATTTCAATGGCGGAGGACTGTAATTCTGAAATAACACGATGAATACATACTGAATTTATTAAAGGTATTTTTATTTATCTAATGATATATCAAAAGAAATAAACCAAATATAAATGATAATTATATGGAGATATTCTATAATAAATACTACAGAAACTTACATTTCACAACTGTCATGTTCACCCAACTACAGTTTTTCAAGTATATTGCAGGGCTCTACACCTGCTCCCAACACCACGTGCTGGGTAAAAACAACTGCAGACGACAAATACGAAGAACAAGTCGTTGATTGTCGTCAACAATCGCCAAATAAAGATCAATAAAGTCATTTCAGGATCAGCTAACATTTCAGGATAAAAGAAGCCAACACACCGTAGAAGGCATCCTTTAAGGAGTTCCACTTTTTGAAGTAAGTTTTAGACTTTCAATCAAACAGCTACTGCTTCCTTACTATTTATCGTAGGATCATGGTTCATACTTCGATTTTTTTTAAATTATTTTTTCATTTTTAGAATAGAGCATCCATTCCAACGGTACCACTCGCTTGTCCGTATTATACACCAGAAACGGGAAAATCGGAAGTTTTTCGATTTTTTTTTTTTTTCAAAAGTTTTGCGCCCCTTTGATCCGGCCTGTGTTCAGATAGAAATCTGAAAATCTCTTTAAAAATGTGTAGTAACGTACACAATGCGTGTGCAAAATTTCAATCTAATACCTTGAAAACAAAGGTCAGATTTTTTTTTTTTTTTTTAAATCTGAAGGTGACCCACTTTTATATATAAATATATTCTAAAATTTCCTACATTACTATTTGGCCTAGGATCATGGTTCAAACGTCATTTTCTTCAGCACATCTATCATACACTTGAACCGGAAAATTCGGGGAAACCCGGAAACCTTTCTAAAAAAATCACCCCCTTGGAATATTTGCGCCCCTCGCGCCCGGGCCTGGATTCACGTAGGGACCTCAAAAAAATTGAGAAATACTCAAAGGTCCACACAATCCGTACGCAAAATTTCAATCTGATATCTTGAAAATTAAGGGTGTGAAAATTTTTTGAAATTTGCTTTAAAAAAAAAAAAAAAAAAAAAGAGAACAATGTCACGCTTCTCCGACCCCACTTGGCGTCGCCAAGTTAAACCATCCGGTTCCAAAACAGGTCTGTAGTGTTTTTTGGTCCATGATTGACTTGACTAATAAAAAATCCGGCTTAAATGCCTGTTATAGGACCTAAATAAGAGGTTAAAGACAACACTACGCTATGGTAACAAAAGTTACCATAAATTCTAAAAGGGTTCCACCGACTGATCATCACCTTCATTCTCTAGGACCCCTGGTCTCTGTGAGAACTCCTTTATCCTTAACACTCTCTAGAACGCCTGGTCTCTGAGAGTTCCTTTATCCTCCTTACCACTCTCTAGAACGCCTGGTCCCTGTGAGAACTCCTTAATCCTTACTACTCTCTAGAACGCCTGGTCTCTGAGAGTTCCTTTATCCTTATCACTCTCTAGGACGCCTGATCTCTGTGAGAGCTCTTTATCCTTACCATTCTCTAGGATGTCTGGTCTCTGAGAGTTCCTTTATCGCTACCACTCACTAGGACGTCTGGTCTCTGAGAGTTCCTTTATCCTCCTTACCTCTCTCTAGGACGCCTGGTCTCTGAGAGTTCCTTTGTCATTACCTCTCTAGGACGACTGGTCTCTAGGAGGAACCTATACACACTCCTTGGCCGCAAACACCCTAGGATCCTGTCATCCTAGGAGGCTTGGTCTCTGTGTTTCTACAAACTCATCAACAAACCACCAAATATCCAAGAGGAAATTATATTTAAACTGTAATTATTATTATATTGTTTTTAAGCGTCTTCGCTACCATAATTTCAAATTGGGCGACGAAAGTTTTGGGGCTACTTTTAATTATCTACAGGCTATGACTTAACAATACGCTACTTTCTTATTTTCATGTATGAAATCACAAATTATTAGTTTTATGTAATAAAAAAAAGTTGTGTTTGTTGAGTATTCCATTCACAATGAACAATGGTTTTACTAAAATTAACTTTTCGATACAAGTTTAATTCTTGTTTTAGAGCATTTCTATCTCAACTGTGCTCCTTAAGTACCCGGTTATTTGAAGCGGTCGCAAAGCGTATTTATTGCTCATGCGTACGCTTGAAATACGCTGACCATGTATTTAAATGTAGATGGCTAATCACAAACGCGAAAGCAATAAAAACGCGGAGAAAACGTCAGGTCGAGCGTATTTGGTGCATTTCGGAACAATAGACCGCCTGCTGTTTAAAAGATTTCAAAAGGAAGGAAAGACGTGTTGCCAGGCAAAGGGATTGTAGCAAGAAACAGCTGCTTGGAAGATGCTTTGTGCAGAGTATTGGAACTCTGCTATTACACACCTGGACCTGGCAACAAGACCCGGAAACCCTGACTGGCTCTACAACTCTGGTGAAAGTAAAATTACTGAGTAGCCACCTTGGCCGCGTTCGCTACAAGGGGTAACGCTTTCTCAAATAGCCTTAGTCTAAGGCGTTGCTGTCGATGTGTTTTTTCCCATATCTCCTTCGAGGATACGGGGAGCGACAAGCAGCTGCGGCCGAGATCTTTCATCAATTGTCGGATGCGGAAGCGTCGCCACAACGAATTATTTCACGAACTTCGCTGTGCATTGTCTTCTTAGCCATTTTAAGTAGCCTACGATCTTCACTCGTCGAGATCAAACGACTGAATGACAAATCGGCAACAAGGCTGAGGTCATTCACTTTTTTTTCCCTAAACAAAGGGAGGGTTTTTAGGGAGCATATTTTCCAAGAGCACACCTGAGATTGACAGGCTCTAGTACTTTTAAATGTCCAGGTCTGACAACACTATACTTTTGTTGAGTTTTGAGTTGTTGCAGAGTCACTGATCGTCTTGCTGTCTCAGTTAATGCCTAGGCCTAATGCTTGTATGAATCTGTGTAATTGTGAACATCGGAAATTTAATTATGTTTCTGTATTACCTATATTAATGCAATGAGTAAGTAGAGTTATAATAAAAACATCTAAAATTCATAGCTCCCCCACCCCCCAAAGAAAAGTAAATGAATTAAGAAGTGTGGCAGAACAGTGAAAAAGTGTACTGTAAACATTGTAATGTGTATTTCAGAAATGTAGTGAAATGAAATCTTTAAGTTTTACGTCCCACGCTTATGAAATGAAATCTTTGAGCTTTACGTCCCACGGTTATGCCGGTTAGGCTAAAGGAGACGGTGAAGATGAGAAATTACTGAAATGTTGGAATGAAGAAAATGGGAGGAAATGGGAGAACCCCGAGAAAACCCACGCCGATGTTTGTCCACCACAAAGCTCATTTGGCACGAGCTGGGATCGAACCTAGGACCCCCATGCACCAGAGGTGAACGCTCTACCACACCGCGGCTCCAAGTGTATTTCAGAGCCCATAAAACTGACTTAAGCAAACATGTCTCTTTGGTAATCAGAAAGGTAGTATACCCTACGCACTGACACGCTTTAAATCTGGATTTTGGCAACATTGATAGAATCTGGTTACCTACCTGTAAAGCAAATTTTGGATCTGGCAATAATGACTTAACGTTGACATCGTGCTTCCTTCAACTCAGCACATTCTTTCGCACTGTGCTCTGCTCGTAGTATTTTAGCATCCTTTACGTGTATTTGGTTGTAATATTCCTCTTTGCACACCTTTTTTTCCTTTAACCCGTTTCTATCCTTGTTACCTGACCACTAAAGACGGAAAACTAGCTTGTTGTTCCGATACATATGGATAGTGTTGTTGTTTAGTTTTCCCACGGGAAGATCCATCAGTAAGTTACTAACTTTTTGTCAATTTCAATCATCCTCTCATTCATGTGCCTGTATAATTTTAATCCATAAAGGGTACTCTTTTTTTCTTTTTTTTTCTTTCTTTCTTTCTTTTTCTTTTTTTTTTTTTTTAATGTGCGTGTGTTTTTGTGTGTGTAAAATACCACTTTTTCGGTTTTGTTGTTATTTTGTAAAGAAATATTTAATTAATAATCCTAACATATGACATAAGTCTCTTCGTTTGGAAAACTCTCCAAGAGTTTAGTTTTGGGGATGAGTTTACTTTGGGTGAAATTTTCTGAAAACACCTTATAATGTTGTTTGTATTTCAAACGAAGATATTTCGTTGATAACTGCAGCACCGTTTGATACAGTTTAACCCTTGGATGCATAGAAAATGAGGTTATCGATTAAAAATAAATTGTCTTTCAGAAATTTGAAAGAAATTTGAGAAATGCCCTTACATGAAAGAAGAAAGCATTGTAGGAGCAAAAGTAATCAAATCTAAATTTCCTGTGCCATATAACAAGGGAGATCTGAAGCAAGAAAAACGGCTTGGGGTCCAAGGGCCCTCACGTATGCATCCAAGGGTTAAAGAATTGCAGCGAGAAAGTTTAGTGCGGTGACCCGTAGCTCTTATTATAATACGTCAATTGGAAATGAAATGAAATGAAATAAATCTTTCATATTTCCGTCCCACGGTAATGCCGGTTAGCTTAAAGGAGACGGTGATTATGAAAAATGCATGAAATGGTGGAATGAAGATATGGGGAGGAAACGGGAGAACCCCGAGAAAACCCACGAGCACGGTGTTTGTCCACCACAAAGTCCACATGGCGCGAACTGGGATCGAACCAGGGACCCCAAGCACCGGAGGTGAACGCTCTACCACTGAGCCACCACAAATACGTCAATTGGATCTTCAGCTTTCTGATGTGATCAATAACTTGAATGGAATTATACAGGGTAGCCCAAAAGTAGGTATACAAGGCTGCACTGATCAAGTATAACATTCTAGTTTATGGATTTATTTGCTTCGACTGCTCCGGGCTTAAGTTATAAGTAAAAAGACGTTAAGAAGAAATATTAAAGAAACTAGGTCTACCTGTTTGATAACAATAAGAAATGATATAAAATACAGCGAGTTGATCAGTACGGGACTGTATACCTACTTTTGGGCCACATGCTCATTTTTATTAATGAGTGAAACTACGAATAACCAATTCCGGAAATTTTACATTCCGGAATCCGGAAAATAAAATCTGAAAAATTCCGAAATTCGGAAATTTAGAAAATTCTGAATTCAGAAAAATTCCGGAATTTTTCCGAAATCCGGAAAGTGAAATTTACGTCAGATTCTGGAAAATTTTGACCATCCCTAGAAGGAACACTACAGGCCGTTTTCTTCTCTCCCTTTTTTCCATTCTTTCTTTCTTTCCTGAAATGGTTTTTAACATATCAAAGGGAATCAATATTATTTAAAGCCAAGTTCAGAAAATCAACCCAAATTTTCAATTGCTACGTCTTGCTGCCTTCCCCTGAATCAAGAATACGGCGAAGTAGAGTCACAAAGTTTCACAACTAAAATGTATTTTGGAATTGAAGTACTTAATGTTTGAAACCTGTCACAGTCAAGTAAACGGTAAGTTGCCAAAAATTGCCAACCTATCCAACCATTAAGGGGTAACAAACGTAGCAATTGAAAAAGAGTCTGATTTTCTGTACTGATCATTTGTTGTCAAATAAAGGATCCATTTCATGCTGGAGATGTATCCATTGCATCATATGGCTTTCGAAATATTTCCAGGCTTAGTAAGATGAACATTAAATATTTCTTTGTATAACTGAAGTATATGTTTTCTTTCTTTCTCTCTCTCAGCCACACACACACACACACACACACACACAGAGAGAGAGAGAGAGAGAGAGAGAGAGAGAAAGAGAGAGAGAGAGAGAGAGAGAGAGTGAATGAGTGAGTGAGTGAGTGAGTGAGAGAGAGAGAGAGAGAGAGAGAGAGAGAGAGAGTGTCTGTGTGTGTGTGTGTTAGTTAGTTAGTTAGTTAGTTAAACAGAAATTTAAAAAAAAATGGTTGCTGACTACCATTATCTACAAGTCAGATGGGTAGGTGAGTGCAAGTTTTATTTGTAGAAACAACCCTGTTTCATTATCCAACCAATTTCAAACCATCATTCTTGACTATCCTTCATCAGTATTTACTTAACGATACGTAAATGAACAAACATATAAGGTGCTAACTCAATACAACCTTGCACTGGGCATGTACACTCATGTTCAAAATTATTGTCGCATGTCTATAAATATGTTATTGTAGGAATATAATTTGACAACGAATTCGTCCGGTATTTCTTACAATGTTAGTATGTGTATAATCTGCAAAGACATGTATGGGGCAAATTTCATGTCAAAAGAGCAGTAAATAAGAACAATAAAACGAAAATAAAACTTTCTTGTACATTTAGTAACATTTTGGTTTACTCATTCTAATTTTCGTATTTATAATTCTTTTCCTATGAAATTTACCACAAATATACATTTCCCGATTATACACATAGTATCAGTATTAAAAGTGCCTTGCAACATCATTATCAAATTATATTCTTACAAGAAGACAGTTATAGATATGCGACAATCATTTTGGACATGAGTGTACCAATCAGAAAAAAGGATAATTCCCGGATGATTATTTCATAGGACCAGCATTCAAAAATAACGAGCAATTTCGATCTTGCAATTCCACATCAAACGCATTAACACTTCTTGTGTGAAGCTCCCATATGTTGTGAATACTCAAAATGACCCGCCGAGTCTCTCCGAAAATTGCAATATAGCTAAACACTTTTCCTAGTGTTTAGAAAAATCAGAAATTTACAATGTTAAATAGTTATAATAGAGAGACAAAACTTTTTACGTTAATGCGATATGTGCGAAGCGTTAAAAAAAATAAATGCGTATATGTTTCAGGAAACCCCAAACTTTTCGTTTCAAAGCCAGAAATCACGTTTATATTATTACGAATTTTTATGAAATTCGGCATTACTTGCGATAATTCCGAATGAAAACGAAAAAAACGGAATTCTTGTTAATTATTACTAATAATAACTAAAAAGTTTATTTTCAATATTATTTAACTTTTAAAATAATTGCATTTACGAAAAAGCTCTGCGTGTTATTTGATCCAGAAACTGTTTCACTCTATAAAGAAGTAGACATCAATAAAGCTTAACTGTTGTTTAAATTTTTGACTGTGTTTTATGGTGAAAATATTCATAATCTGTTGGTTGCTTACCGTGACTTTAAAACTAAAGTTAATGAAGTTCCCAACAGTCAGGATAAGAAAGTTGACATTGTATCATTGTGAAACAGTTTAAAAGTTAACTACATGTCTTTCGCTGTCAGCTTGTTACGTTTAATATGGTTGCCAGTCTGGAGTGGTGATGTCGAGAGATTCTTTTCCAAGTATGATATCATCGTCTGAGATTCAATACCGCGTAATTAACATTTCACTAATTTTACGGGATAAAAAAAACTGTTTAAAAGCTAGCTTCAGCTTCAATATACGCGGTATCACTTTGAGGGAATAAAAGAGCCATCTGTCGTGATATAGGTGTACTACTTAACCAGATTGCCCGCCATCCTATACTGATTCTAATGGTATCAAAAACTTAAATTTACCAACATTGGAGATATGTGGTGTTGATTCTCAAACAAATGATTGTTACTGACAGGAGATCAAACTTGAAAGAAGAATTGGTGATGTCCTGCTGCATGTCATCCTTTTAACTACGGATGACGTTAGAGGAAGTGTTTAAATTTTTGCATTTTTTTTTTTCTATATTTCAGTGAATACATTAGTTAGAATGTGCACTTAATCAAGGTATAACCTCATTTTGTATTAGATATATAAATTACTACCAAAAATATACTGTTTAGAAATTCCTTAATTAAAAAAAAAAAAGTGCTACATTTAAAAAAATAAATGCGACATAAATGCGAAAATTGTGATAATTAATGCTACAAAATATCAAAATTGTTGCGAAAAAGTTTCGTCTCTAGTTATATACTACTTTGACTTACCTGGACTTCTTCAATGCCGTCAAATAAGTCATCTAACACACTATGTAGTGTACCAATAAGTTTTTTTAACAATGAAGTCCATTCCATCTTATAGTTCTCTCCATCTGTTCCTCCAGTTCCAAGCTGAGGAAGTAGAGACATGCAGTCGGCAGCAGAAGGAACAATATCATCGCCACGAGTTAGCTGATTTAGCAACAAAACCTCTATCTTGTCCTAAAATAAAATTATCAATTTCAGAATACATTCAAAGTACTTAAATTATGCACGTATAGTTTAGTTTTGTCTTGGTTTACAGATATATTTAGTTTTTAAAAAAGTACTTAATGTCACTTGTTTCACCTTCCTATCTCTTCTCGTTCCAGAGTAATGGAGCAATCTATGGCATTCAGTGGTGACGTCCGGTTGATACACCGGACTGTCATTGAATTTCTGACTGCGGAAGGTTGTGCGCCCAGAAACTATTATCGCCAGCGACGAGTCGTGGGTACACTATTACGTTCCGGAAACGAAGCGCCAGTCGATAGAGTACCGCCACACGCTCTCTCTTCCGCCAAAAACTTCAAAGTTGTCTCATTCGCTGGCAAAGTGTTGTTGATATTCTGTCTCATTCTGCCATTATTCCAGATCTTGAACCCTGTGACTTTTGGCTCTTTCTCAAACTTAAGGATCACCTTAAAGGCTAACGCTACAGTTTTGACGCGGAGGTGGAAGTAGAAGTACGGCAATAGTGTCGCCAGCATCCACCACAATTCTTTGCCGATGGCATGTAAAACCTTGTCTCGCGTTGGCGCAAGTGTGTTCCTCGTAACGGGGACTATGTTGAAAAATGATGACAACATTTGTAGCTGACAATGCAAGCTTTCCACTGATACATGTGTCCATTCTATCTGTCAAACACAGATAAAGGTATCATCTCGGAAGCATTACTTTCTGAATCACCTTCGTAAATTGATGAATATTTTTCAATCACGCCAGCCGTATGGGCTTCACACTGGTAATGCGACGTTAAATGAAAAAGCAACGTTTCCACATCAACAGCCTGTTCGAACGGAATGTAAGAGTCATGGGGGAACGTGCACATTGTTGTGTGAGGAGGAACCTAGAACACCTCAAATCAGTTTCCCAATAATGCTGTATTGTTGGTATGGTGAGGGTTCAAGAAAACAGTAGGGTGGGCCGATTTTTTTTTTTTTTTTTTTTTTTTTTCTCTTTAAGTCGTAATACCACGGAAAAGTTGCAGATTGGGGAGATTAAAAAGCATCATAAAAACAAATAAAAGCAGTTAACGTCTTCCAGTCATGCATGTGCCTAAAATTTCCCGAAATTTGGAAAAATTAACATTTTCACGATAACTTTTTCTTACTAACTTGTAAATATTTAAATGTAATAGCTCTAGTCGGATCTTACTTGAACCGATATGATTTAGACAAAAGAACTGTTTAAAATGGTGCACGTATTCGCTCTTGCAACGGCTGTCAATTCTAAGAAATCTTTTGACTTATACGTCCCCGATTATGCCGGTTAGGCTACAGTAGTGATGTCAACCGGCTCGGCTCGGTTCAACTGAACCAACAGCTCGAGACGGATCGATTGGAATGACCCACTGGCTCGGTTCAGGTGAGCCATCGGCTCGAGCTGTCTCGGTTGCGATGAGCCACCGGCTTGGTTCGGCTCTTCTGAGGTGAGCTAACGGCTCGGCTCGGCCCAACTGAGACAAGGGCTCAAGCCGGCTCGGTTGGGTGAGCTGTTCGCTCGGCTCACTTCTCAGTTCGGCTCGGTGGTGACTGAGCCGTGAGCCGAGCCGCTCGAGCTGTTGACAACACTAAGCTACAGGAGACGGTACATTTCTAAGAAATTCAGGCGCTCGTTGTAACTCGTGCGGGTCAATGACCACGATGCTCCACCCACACATAAATCAGATTTTAATGTAACTTCAGCTAAGAATGAGTGAAAACGAAGATGTTCAAATGTTCAACATGAGTTTCTTGGACTTACGACTTTTCACAGAAAGTTTTGTCAATAAAAAAATACGTTTATAAATATTATTAATGGTCTAAAATAATTTGCTTTTAAACATTTAAACTTGTATTCAATAATTAAAAAAAAAAAAAAAAAAAAAATATGTAAGCTGTATTTTTTTAACCTTGAACTGTAATCTACCTTATTTTCTAAATTTTGTTTCAAACTTTCATTAATTTTGAAGGCAATGCGCGACCGGAAGGTGTTGATAGGTTTCAATAAATTTAAACATTATTTTCTGTGGTTCTAATACATTCAGGAAGAGGCTAATAAAAAAATCGTAAAAATGTGTTTTTTTCCTAATTTCGGAAAATTTTAGAGCACATTCGCAACAGGAATATGCAGGGTGTAACATAAATGCATGGCCAAAAGTGACGAGGTGATTGCGGACATCCAAACAAACAAAAAAATGTTCCTATAAACATGGGTTCGATGTCGCTTCGTTTCCGAGATACAGGGTGTTCACATGTCGAGTCCCTCCAATGGTTGACTATGGGAAAGTGAATGGAAATGTTCATTATTACAGGAATAATACAATAAAGTGGAATTATGCCTGCGTAAATACATTTACACTAACATAGAGAATGAAACTAATCAACACTTGAGGTTATTGGATTGTCAAGTGTTGCGAACCTGGTACAAAGTGTTAAGTTTTGAAGTAACACTAGACGTCCACTCGTTAACATATGATTGCTGACATCAAAACGTTCTTAAACATGGGGCAGATTCCGTTTTGTTTTCGAAAGACAAGACTATTTGAAAACATAACACTTCAATCACTGTTTGGCAACACTGTGGCAACACTGACAATTCAATAACCTCAAATGTTGATTACTTGTATTCTCTGTGTTAGTGTAAATGTATAGGCATAATTCCACTCGATTCTATTATTCCGATAATATTGAACATTTCCATTCACTTTCCCATCGTGAGCCATTGGAGGAACTCGACATTTGAACACCATGTATCTCGGAAACGAGGCAGCATCAGACTCATGCTTATAGGAGCACTTTTGCTTATTTGGATATCCGCAATCAACTCATCATTTTTGGCCATGCATTTATGTTACACCCTGTATAAACTGATTTTAATTTATTTTATTATTATTATTATTATTATTATTATTATTATTATTATTAGAGACCGGATGTTTAAGCACTAAAAACCTGGAAAATAGGCAGGCAAATAGTTCTTAAATTTTAAAAAATAGGCAGTAAAATAGGCACTAAAATGTAACTCGAAATAATGAAGATAAATACTCAATACCATTAAAAAATAGGTTCAAGTCATAGGTAATGTTCAAAGAATATAGAAACATACTTGTTTGTTAAATAATATCTTCTTTTACTGTATATGCAAAAACGAGGCATGTGGGTGAATCTGAAAGATGTGCACATACTTCGGGAGGTGGTTCGTGACATGAAAAGAAGACAAAAAGTGCTGTTGCATGTTGTCGAATTCTGCGTCGTGTTCGAGTGACAGGGGTGCCAAATTGGAATCGAAATCGAATCCTGACAATTGGAACGGGACATAAAGGTGCGCACATCTTCAGATGATGATTTGTGAAATTCAAGAGGACTTTAATCTTCTTTCCATGTCACGAATCACCTCCCGAAGTATGTGAACATCTTTGAAGATCATCCTATATATATATATATTGTAACGTACCACGTGCTTGTGTTTATAAACACACAATATAAGTAAATATGTGTGTATTGTGTTACGTAAATTATATATTTTCCCAATGAAGGCTTATTTTGAAGAAAATGCATTGAATAGGCAATATTAGGCACTAAAGCAATTATTTAGGCAGTAAAGGGCAAAATAGGCAAAATAAAATTGGCTTAAATCGAAACTATAACCCCCCATATAAATTTTAAAACGTCATTTTTGATCATATCTTTAATATTAAAGAATAGGCATTTTGCCTAACATCCGGTCTCTAATTATTATTATTATTATTATTATTATTATTATTATTATTATTATTATTATTATTATTATTATTATTATTATATACTTCCTTTTAGTATACCCGATTCGCAACTTTTCCGCGGTATTATGAGTTGAAAAAAAAAAAAAAAAAGACTTTTTTCGGGCCAAGCAAGGAAACAGTTTGCTGAACCAGCAATGCTGATTTTTTATTTAACATAGGAGGTCTTAAAAGTATAGAACCCAAACGAGTGATGCGATTGCAAAAATCCATCATTTTAGATAGAAAACGGCCTATTTTCAACAACTTTGTTCTCTTTCTATTTTCTTAAATCTTCACTCATAACGGTGTTGGTCTATAGCCCCATACTTTTGATACATTCGGTATAAACGTAATTTAAATAAAGAACGAGATTTATTTATAGGAAGTTTTTTTTAAAAAAAAAACACCATGGTACTTACATATTTTTATAACAATAATTATTTCATCACAAAAATGGCTGCTTCTGCTTTTGCAAGTTTCGCTATTCACAATTTCATAATCTGTCAACACTGAATCAAAATGTATATATAGCAAAACAAATATGATGGAATGACATGTAGTAGTACTAAATATTACAAAAAAAATCAAGATTCCTAAACAATTAAGGACCAATTTGTGTTCTCTTAGAACAAGATACATTTATTTTTGTAATTGTACGAGGTATGATCAAAATATACGGTGAATAATTTTATTTGAAACAATGTAATAAGCTTACATGGAATTTGATTTAATCTCCTTCAAAACACTGTCCTTGCTAGCAGTGCACTTATCCGAACGTTGAATCCATGACTAGAAGCAATTCTGGAAGACTTCTTTTGGAAGGGCGTTCAGTTGCTCTGTCGTAGCCCTCTCCACGTCAGGAATGGTATCTAAACATCAAAACTCGTTCAAACTCGACACTAAGTGTACCAAACGTTTAGGCTACCAGGGTTTACTACTTGAAGTGGATACGGCACCGATAGATGGCACTGCGCAATTACATTCACCGTACTTTTCGATCACACCTTGTATAATATCTCAAATTTCCCAATCCATCCAATTCACTGATGAACGCTGCAGAGGAAAGAAGTTTAAGATTATCAGTAGGAAAAAAAAAAAACTTAAAACATGACAAAACCCAAGTGGTTTATATATCTACATTACCTTCTGAGAACCACACGACCCACCATAATACTTCATGCACATGTTTAAACATTTCAAGGCTTCACAGGTAACCTGGAAAAGGTATGTAAAAGAATGTATACGAGCAAATAATTTCTTCAATATACTACGTAATGGACTATCTATTAGCTTTGAGTTAAGTGTTTTAATTATAATTGCTTTTAAAAAATAATATTTAGTCTATACAAATTAAAACACTATTGTCAGGTAAATATATAAAATAGTTGTATCATATATAGCACCCGACATCAAGAATTCTGATAAAGTTCATGGTTTCATTTTCTCAAAAAATCTATTATTTATAAGTAAAAAACAAAAAAAGAAAAAAAGCAAGCTAAGTTTTAGTGTATTTTATTATTATATTTTATTTTTTCTTTATTTTCTTAAATTTAAAATAACAAAAAGCTTCCAATATAATTAATTCCACTTACTACATTTTGTGATTATTAGCTTATGTTGCATTTACAGATATACAATGGAGTATATATGTATCGTTTGTGTTCTAAAAATGGCACCCCGGACTATGGAGCACTATTCTATAAGTCAAAATAAAGAGAAATATATATATATATATATATATATATATATATATATCTTTTGGGTCCTCGTATGGGAGACATGAATTACACTATGTGCCAACGTCGCATATAAACAATCATAGTGTAGATTTACCAATCTGTCAAATAGTTACATCGATTCTTTCCAGATGGCAGTTAAAGTTGGTACACGTTGACACTAGCACCATCTGTTAGCATAACAAGCGATGTAACTGCTTCATGGATTCGTAGAGTAATGCTATTGGTTCCAAGTTAATCTACGACGTTGCCGCACAGTGATATTTTGAGTACTCATTGCGGCTAAAGAAGAGCCCGGAAGGTATACCATTATATAGGATTTTCCCTTTATTTCGACCTGTAAAACAGCCCTGTTGTCCGTGGGTGCCATTTTTAGAACACCCGATATATATATATATATAAGGATTAATTCTCGCTATTCCCTAATACGAAGTCAGTGTTGTGTTACTTCAACATAGCGGAAAATAATACTAAACGCATACAAAGGTATTATCAATAGGCTTTAATATCAATGTGACTTTACGATGGAGTGAAAAGAACAAACAATTATTTATTGCTTTTAGAATATCGGGTTTTGTACACCCCGTCCCCCTTTAAAAAAAAAAAGCATTTGTGGTAAGTGCTTTCATCTCAAGAAATCTGCTCCTGGAAGTCATCGTTTGCTAGTAGAGCCGTTGAAATGAAAGGACATTTTTGAGTTTTACGTCCCACGGTTATGCCGGTTAGGCTAAAGGAGACGGTGATGATGAGTAATGAATGAAATGGTGGAATGAAGAAAGTGGGAGGAAACGGGAGAACCCCGAGAAAACATACGCACACGGTGTTTGTCCACCACAAAGTTCACTTGGCGGGGGCTGGAATCGAACCCGGGACCCCAAGCACCAGAGGTGAACGCTCTACCACTGAGCCACCACGGCCCACCTAGTAGAGCCGTTGAAGAGCATGCTCTATCTGAAACAACTTGCAGAGACTGGTCTAGACGATTCAAAGAACGACGTTGATATGAGTAACAAAAAGGTGTTCTGGTCAGCCAACTTCATCTCAGACGATTAAAGAGTTGTCAGAAACAGTAAAATGTTGATGCGTCAAACGTTAGCAAATGTTAAAAAAAGCAATGGGGATAATCCAGAAATTAGGAAACTGGGTACCACATGAATTGACAGAAAGAGACATTGCGAATCGCTGAACGATTTGTGAACTGCTACTTCAAAGGTATGAACTGAAGTTACTTTTGCAACGAATTGTGACTGGCAATGAAAAGTGGATTTGTTACAACAATACGTAAGCGGAGAAAATCACGTGTGCGTCCCGACGAACCATCAACATCAAGCCACAACACGATATTCATGGAAAGGTAATGCTGTGTGCATTTGGTGGGATCAAGTTGGTTTAGTATATTATGAGCCGCTGCAACCAGTCAAACGGTTAAACGCAGGTCAAACGGTTAACAGTGAACGCTACCGAACACAATTACTAATTTGAAAATGAAATGAAATGAAATCTTTGAGTTTTACATCCCACAGTTATGCCGGTTAGGCTAAAGGAGACGGTGATGATGAGTAATGAATTAAATGGTGGAATGAAGAAAGTGGGAGGAAACGGGAGAACCCCGAGAAAACCCACGCACACGATGTTTGTCCACCACAAAGTTCACTTGGCGGGGGCCGGGATCGAACCCGGGACCCCAAGCACCAGAGGTGAACGCTCTACCACTGAGCCACCGCGGCCCCCAATTACTAATTTGAATCGAGCGCTCAAAGAGAAACGACCTCAATATACCGAAAGACATGGCAATGTCAGACTACGTATTGGAAACCTACTGAAGGCAATTTTGAAGGCACTTCGATGGGATATCGTACACCACCCGCCCTATTCACCAGGTGTTGCTCCTTCAGATTATCATTTGTTTCGGTCGATGCTGCATGGCCTTTCTAAACCTCACTTCGTACCTCTTGAAGATATCAAAAAATGGCTCGATGGGTGGATATCCTCAAAAGAACATTTTTAAACCGTGGAATCCATGTTACCCAAAAAAAAAAGGGGGGGGAGTTGTAGCTTCCGCAGAATAATACTTTTCAAAAAGATACAGTGTACCATTCATTTGAAATAAAAGTAAACACGAGCTTTTGTTGCAAAAAAAAAAAAAAAAAAAAAAAGCGAGAATTAATTATATATATTTTAACTTCCAAATGTGTCATTCACCTGCCATCAGTAAATGGCACCCAACTGTAAATATAAAACACAAACTATACTCGGATCAAAAATAGAAACAAACTGCCATCTCCAAAACCAGGTGAAAATTTGTGTTGAGATGGGAATCTACGTCACGAGTAGATTAAGATCATTGACAGAGGGGGAATCATAAACGTCGTGATGATAATTACAAGAGACGGACTTCTGTAGAAAGGAATAGTAAAATTATAATGTTGCCGCCTTGTAACACATGTTCAAAAGTCAACCGAAACAAAGGGAGCACAAGGGATGCCCCTGCAGAATACTCGCAACAGAGCAACACGTACTCCGCCAAATGCCAATTCGTTTATTATTATTATCCGAGTATAGTAGAAAATAATTTCAACTAACTACCAATTTCCTAATCACCAATTCTTCTAAAATAAATAAATAATGTACATCTAATTTAATGCTACAAATATTTCCACACCACAATTAAACTATTATAAAAAAACATCTGCTGATAACCACGTACACACACTACGAAAAACTATTTTAACCAGAATTTCATGTGATTCAACATTGTCTAATAATTACAACAACAACAAAAATATTTATAAAACCATTTCTCCATAATTCTCATATACCCAGTGTTAGCAAAAAATAAATGGCAATAAACTGTTCCCTATTTGCTACCACCCAACCAAAATCACAAAAGCGCAAACCTCTTTTAGTTTTATGGCAAACGAATTCATCTAAACTGGCTGTGTTCCTTGTAGCAAAATGAAGGACTGTGTACGTGGCGTCAACGAACACTAAAATCGGACATAAAATACTCCACATCGATTTCGTCGTATTAAAATTCATTCTTAAGTGTTTACGTTTACACTTTAATCCATTTACTGAATTGCAAATGTGTGTAAACCACATCAAACACATGAACTTTCATATTCAATGTAAAAACATTTGAAGGGTAAGGGGAAAAAACAAGGAATGTCCATGTATGTGCTTTTTCGGGTGCTTTGCCCTATGTGTTGGTAACTCTTGGTACTATTTGACTGTATATGCCATGCATGCCTAGATGTAGAAATGTTCATGTAGATTGGGCAAAAGATTTAACTAACCCTATTCTTCTTACGCGGTTTTCAATATTAAAACGCCGTTTACTCGGAAATGCAGTTTTGTGACATTCCTTCTTTTTTCCCCTTACCCTTCATTTGACCTTTAAATACCCATTGACGCAACTGCTGCGTCGGGGATTTAAACTTCCATAGCTCAGCCCCTAATTAAGGTAGAAAGATGATTTTGGTACCAATGTATTCCTGAACGGTGCAGCTTTCCGCCGATGTGCATTTTATGTATGTGTGGGGGTACCACGGCGGAGAAGGAAGGTAAAGATCTTTTTTTTTAACAGGATTTTTGTGGGGATCATTCCCTCCCTTGGGGGCACAATCATAAAAATTGGTATGTGAAGCAATGAAGTAGACCACTACATGGTAATATCCTGTATTTGTACTTGCTTACATGGGAAAGTAGGGAGGGAGCAAAGTTGATCAAACTTTTACATGTTGGGCTAGGTTAAGAAATAGTGCGTGTGTTATTGGTCTCATAGTAATTCGCATCGGTTGAACGCAGCCGAAAGTATTGGTGTAATGTGGCGTGTGGAGGACTCGCGTTGTGAGTCTACTCCTCATCGACGGAACCTTAATTGACGGTGGGTTATTAACGCATGCTAAAAAATAAATAAATAAAATAAAATAAAATAAAATCTTGTCATCGCTGCTGTCGGAGAGTGAAACAGTCCCTAACTTTTAACAGCACAATGGTGTCCCACTCTAACTACGGTACCTGTGTCCATAAATACCTCGATTAGCAGTTTCCTAATGCGTGGAATGGTCGGAAAAATGTAGTGAAATGAGAACTCAAGAGTGCGTCTGATAATCGATCGGAACAGGACACATTGAAAAAATGAAATGAAATCTTTAAGTTTTACGTCCCACGGTTATGCCGGCTAGGCTAAAGGAGACGGTGATGATGAGAGATGAGTGAAATGGTGGAATGAAGAAAGTGGGAGGAAACGGGAGAAGCCCGAGAAAACCCACGAGCACGGTGTTTGTCCACCACAAAGTCCACACGGCGCGAGCTGGGATCGAACCAGGGACCCCAGGTACCGGAGGTGAACGCTCTACCACTGAGCCACTGCGCCCCCTACAGGACACATTGAACACGTCCTGTAACAGTGAGTGGTCACTAGTGTATAAGTAACCTCTTTTGTTGGAGACAGAACAAAGAAGTAGTCGTAACTTCGTAATGATTAACACTAGAGGAAACATAACAGTGCCATTCAATTTCTACGAAAATGTATTATTAAAGTGGCATATCGCATGTAATGCTTTCCATTATGACAATTGCGGAAAAGTTTAGATGGTGGACGTCATTATTATGTGTCCTCAAACATCTTCCTCGTCCCTATTCCCCACTCACATTGTTACGGCAGTTATACTTTGCGACATTCACCACTTATTAGGGTGTTTACACACTTTTGGGCCATCCGATATATACAGGGTGATCAGGGTGTCTACTAAAATTCTAAAATGAAATTTCGTGACTTTTTCATGACCTTTTCTGTCCCAAACCATAAAATTTAGTAACATTTTCAAGAGCGAAAATGAGTGTGAATTGGGCCGAATTTTCATGCAAGCGATAGAAGCGTGCTCTGATTGAATTTGGTAGCGTCTAAAGCTGACCATAGACATTTTTGGCGATGAATTTTGACCTTTTATACAACAAAATTTTCCAGTATATACTTATATTTGTACAGATTTTCAAAAAATCGTGACCCAAAAGCTAAATTTCGTGACTTTTTCTTGACTTTCATGACCGTTTTCTGATTTCATGACTTTCGTGACCGATAGACAACCTGGTGATTCTTTTAAAACTCACGGATTTCATTTGGGTCTAGAATTTCTAACTGAAGTCCATGCGGTTTGTGGCAAATGATCAAGGAAGGATGGGAGATTTATGCAATTATGCTTACTGGTTTAAGTTCATCCCGGGTAATATTGGCCACGCGTCAAGATACAGCAATTATTCACCAGAGTACCTTACAATTGGAATGAGGTGCGGTACAGTGCAGGACACACAATAGTATTTAGCACTTCATAATCATACGATTATTAATATATATATATATATATATATATATATATATATATATATAAGAATTAAAACTTACTTTCCTTGAAAGCCTACACACTTGAAGAGTAAGATTCGGCACAACGTTTGCAATCTGAGTCTTGAGTTCAGGGAAATTAATACTGGCTTCAATGATTTCACCTATAAAACAGTAAATGCGCTACGTAAATGTTAAGTTTCAGAAGTCTATACAAGTATGTAATTATTCTCAACGATTTAAATAATGAGCATGTTCCATTCTATCTATATTAATTTAACAAATATGAAAACAATGACTCAACACTAATGAAAATATTACCTCTCGGATACAGTAGACTCTCGATTATCCGGCTTAATGTGTCGGAATGGCAGACCGGAGTTACATAATTACCCACTTCTTGCCCCATCCATATTGTAAGGATTCCCACACCACGACAAAAGGACATGTCAACACACGTGTTACTGATTGTAAACAGCATAGCAGACGAGAAGCCGACACGAAAGACACCGAGGAACGCCGAAAGAAGACGGACCTCACGAAAGGACCCGAAGAGGACAGATAAAAGCCCAACCACCGAGAGACCTGGCATCAGCCGACCAACTGATCGTAACCTATCCTAAACCCTGGAGGCTGCTGTGAAGCTACGGGGTCATCCTAACCACAACTAATCCCTGGAGGCTGCTATGAAGCTAAGGGGATCACCTTAAATACCATACCTCGTGGGGGCTGCTATGAGCGGAGGTTTCCTAGAACCGAATCCTTGAGAACCCTGGAGGCTGCTATGAAGCTAAGGGGTTACCCGTACAGAACGTTATAACCTGTATACCTTAGTCATTAAAGAGACACTTTGTTGTTAGATCTTTTGTAAGAACAAAAGACTTAATTTTATAATAAAATTGGTGAAGGTATAAAATCTCAGTCCATTATTGACTCTACCTATAAGTCATTACAATATGATTAAAAATATTTATAAAGAACGTCTCGAAAAGAACACCGGATTTGAAAAGCCCGTTATTTTTATTTATTATTGTTGGCAACATTGTTTTTGCATGTTTTGTTATCACTTATCATTGAGGCTATGTTTTGATACTGTACTTTTTTTTTTCCAGGTCAGTGTTTGTGGAGTGTCGTCATGGAAAGATACAGTAGGGAACAACAAGTGTTGATTTTTAAATATCAGTACAAGAATGGTGGAAGTTTCGCGGAGACTATTCGGAAACTCCGTACGATTCTTGAACACAACAATGCACCAAATGAATCCATTGTTCGTAGGCTGATCAAGAAATATGGACAAACCGGTTCAACAGTAGACATCAAAAGCCCTGGACACCCGCGAAGTGGCCGAAGTGAGGTAAATATTGTTGCTATGCGTGATTCTGTTACTGTGAGTCCGGGAAAATCATGTCGCCGTCGCGCTCAAAAATGCGCATGTGTCCAGCAACAATACACAAAATTTTAACAAAAGATTTGCACTTATACCCCTACAGAGTTCAGTTGACACAGGAACTTAAACCAGAGGGTCATGGAAAACAACAGTAATTTCTGCAATGGATCCCGGAAAAGGAACGAGAGAGGAATGATTTCACAAAGTGCATCATTTTCTCAGATAAAGCTCACTTCCATTTACACGGCTTTGTGAATTAGCGTTAACAAGTATGGAGATCAGAGAACCCAAGAGGAATTCACGAAAAAGGCATGCATCGTCAGCGTCTTACGGTTTGGTGTGGGATTTGGAGTGGGGACTTAACCGATCCTTACTCTTTTGAAGATGAACAAGGAAGGTCTGTCACGGCGAATGGAGTTTGTTATACCACTAAATGAGCGTAACGTAAAAAATGGGAATTAAAAGTAACAAACAGACCACAGTGGAGAAAAAAAAAAAAAAAAACACACTTCATACCGGACATACTCTCTTCTTGTAACTTTTTTGATTCTCTAATGTGTTCTTTAATTCAACAGTTAATATTGAAGCTTGGTTTGATCTATATATGACGATTTACCTTCACACTGAGCATAATAAACACCTGACTTATTTAGTGGATCAACAAAGATGCTTTTAAAGCCGGTGAGATGCTTTCCTAAACTTTTTCGGGGGGATACTTGAAGCTGATATGTTATGCTATAAAAGAATATGAAGAATTTATGTCGATAATTGTGGAAAATAAGGAATTTCTATCTAAGTTTTTGCTTCTTTGGGAATAACTCTTCTAGGAACTTGTACCAACTTACGTGTTTGATTAAACCATTTTTGTAAGGTACGAAACTTATAACCTAATTGATATAAAAAAAACTGTACTTCATCATTGAGATCATTTGGACGATCAGAAATTAGTAATGCCCTACGAAAGAAATTATTCTAGAATATTGGACTTGTGGTGGTTGGGCTGACTGTTGATGTATGTAAGTAGTGCCTGCAATGGGGTTTCGATATACTTTTTTTATAAATTTATTATGTGATCGGATAATCAGTAAATCTAAAACAGGAAGACAGTTATCACATTCACGCTCGAAAGTGAACTTCAACCTAAACTGTTGATTATTGAACTGCTGAAATGTTTGTAAAAGAGTATTTCCAACACGTACAAGTAGTAAAATGTCATCTGCATAACGATTATATCTTATATACATAAATGTATTCTGTTGTAAAACTGCCGTCCTAAGCGAGTTGAGTCGATTTTGAGTTTTACGTCCCGTTCAGCAGCGATACTATATGAGACGTGGACCTACTGATTAGCGTGGAATCCGAACTACATGAGCTCCCACCGGGAATCGAACCCGGGTCTCCCACGCCAAAGTCCTAAGCGAAAAAATCCTTAACTCCACATTTTTCGAAAATCGAGATATTGGTATGGGAATGTTCGTAGTACAATTCTACATCTATCTAAAGTGAAATTGACGTGGTTTGACCAATACGTAGGGGGTAATGACGTCATGAGTATTTACCTTATGTTCAAAACTGTAACTGAAAGTAAGCAAAAAGACCTTAAGTGATAATTCATAAGCAAAAATATTTAACTGAATTACCACACAAATTTTAGATCGTGAAAATATATTTAATAAAGTTTTACTGAAATACAACAAATTTGAACGTACAACCTAAGCCAAAACAAATTTTGCTTATTTTCTTGAAAGTATGTGAAATTGAGATAAGGCCTTTTCGCTTAGCAGGGCAGAAAATAGATGTTTCTATCTGACTTAAAACAATGTTTGACAGTATCGTAGATAGTGTGTATCCTCATGGCTAGACCATCATTCTGGGAGAAGCAAAGATTTTCAAATTGAAATACATTTGATTGTTAAACACAGAACAAGCTGCTCTAATAGAAGAAATAACCAAGATCGTATGTTACTGATAGCAAGTTCCTACGGTACTACGAAAGAAATTCTTCCAAATATGAACAGGTACATATCTACAATGTCTATGGATACAACCAAAATAGCATTTAGCATTTACAAATGAAGGCAACTGTTGTTTAATGACAGGCTATTTTTAAAAACATATTTGAAAACACTGTTGTAATCATCAAGTTTTTTGTATAATCATTCGGATGTAAGTAAAATCTGGATGGTTGAAACCTGATAGAATCGGAAGAAGGGGAATTTCCGGGTTGTGATCTTTAGAAGGTCATAAAGAATGAGCAGGCAAGATGCGTGTATTTGTATCTTATTTTTTTTCACTCAGACAAAAGTGAAGAAGAATCAGTTATTGATTGTACCGTTTATATGGCCTGTAGCAATGAGATCCACGGATGTGAATCAAAATTGAATTACTACTAGTTATTTTTAAAATGCCGGAAGCGTATCTCTGTTTCGAAATAATAAAATACTGATTTCCTTTGTCAGCATTTAAACACAAAACTTCATGTTTGTTAAAAAAAATTCTAGATTGTGTTAACAGGTCACATTTAGGAAAGGCATATTACAAAATTGTACTAAATCTTCAATACGTATTTTTTCTTTTCTTTTCTTTCTTTTATTTGTTTATTTCTTACTCTTACTTACAGATTAAAGACCCCAGAATTAGAAAATTTTAAACGTAAAGTTAAGTACTTGATATCTATAAAAAGAAACACTTTCCTGCACACTCGGAAATTAATAATGAGGGAAAAATGAAATGTAAATTCAACTGGTATTTCACACAATACATAGCATCTTTTACGGCTGATGTTTAAAACAATAATTATTTCACACATTAAAAAGGTAACCAAGAAAGTTGTGTCACTTTTTCACCCACCACCTTCGAAAATGGATATGTCATCTAAGACGTACCTAGAAGATCAAAAATAGTTCCCATCAGCATCGACGACCTTCTGCCAACGTTCTGGAAGGCCATGGATTCCATCGCGGTAGAACATGGTGGGCTGTGAAGCAAAGAAGGTATCAAGTGCTTTTTGTACCTCTACTAGGGATGTGAACTGGCGTCCTCGAATGTGACTGTCTAAGGAATGGACCAGGTGATAATCGGACGGTGTAATGTTCGGGGAGTACGGCCGATGCAATAGTGTTTCCCATTCAAGGCGTAGAATGGTGTCCCGGGTCATCCTAGCCACGTGAGACTTAGCGTTGTCCTGTAACAGAAGGACCCCTTTGCGATTCAGAAGTGCTGACTTCAGAGTTTTGAGTTTTCCTTGAACACGGATCAACTGCTAACAGTACACAGTTGCATTGATGCCCTGACCACCTGGTAGCAGTTTCCGATGCACGATACCGCAAGCAGTCCACCAAACACACAGAATGACCTTCTTCTGGTGCAGTGCTGGTTTCGGTTGTTTCGAAACTGGTTCTTGGAATGCTAACCAATGATGATGGCGCCGTGGAGCTTTGTAAAGGACCCACTTCTCATCACATGTCAACACCGTGTGCAGAAATGGCTACTTCCTCAGATCAGACAGCAAAGAAACACAGGTGTTTGCTCACGTTGCCTTCTGGCCCGGAGTCAAATCATGTGGGACCCATCGACCCAATATGTAGTGCTTCCCAAGTTGATGAAGGTGCTGCCGAATGGTTTCTTCACTCACACTGAATTGTAGTGCCAGTTCCTCACATGTCTGACCACTTTTCGCCTCAATTGCTACCTGAAGATCTTCATTTTGTACATGTGTTTGTCTTCCAGCACGTGGTGCGTCTTCAAGTGTTTCGACACCGTCCTTAAACTTGTTAAACCACTGCTGCATTGTCCGCTTAGTCACGACACCCTCACCTAAGGCCTGGCATACATTCCGCCCCGTTGCAGCGGCGTCTGACCCCAGTTCGAACTCGTACAGCATACACGACCTTATGACGCTCTGTGGACGTCCCACTTTCACTCTGTTCTTACGCAAGTTCACGGTGTGAATGCACTGCCACAACTAGGTAGTATGTTGGATATATCCACACTAACAACTAGTCTTCGCCTTATCTCCATTCGCATTCAACTCACAGTGTGATGACCAATGGAGCACAGACCTCCAGAGAAAGGGACAGAACTTTCTTGGTTACCTTTATATCTCCATACCCTTTCGAAGATAAATGCAATGGTCTATATGTGATTACTGCAATTTTGTACAGATGAAGGTAAAGGGAGATACAAGAAATATTTCTATAAATTATACTCTTCATGCAGATTGAGAATATTCCGGCACGTATATATTAAGACTACAAATGTGATATTTCAGTGGTGATATTACTATGACGAAAATTGGAACTGAATATAAAATTACTTATATTAATGCATGTGTATCCTTTTTTTTATTTCCTTGGTACGATACATTGTGTATCGTCTACCAAATAATAATATTTACTTATATTACGCATGCATAAGTATTAATTATATATGCTTTACCTATATGTTTCTAACTTACGATTGTATGTTGCAAAAAGTGCACGGCCTGGCATACCTTCAATACAGGGTGGTCCAAAAGTAGGTATACAGTACCGTACTGATCAGCTCATTGCATTTTATATCATTTCTTATTGTTATCCATCAGATAGACTTAGTTTCTTTATTATTTGTTCTTAATATGCTTTTACTTATATCTTATGTTCGGAAGAGCCGAAGCAAATAAACTCATAAACTAGAATGTTATACCTGATTAATGCCGGAGTGTAAACCTACTTTTGGGCCACCCTGTATTTTTGTCCATCCATTTACTTTATCTTCCTGTGTCAAATCAGTATAGAACGCGCTAAACTAAGTATCTTTTGAAACTCTTATCACATCTAAAATATTTAATTTCGATTATGTTATCATTATTCTCAAATGAATTTACTAGCACTATAGAAAATAACCAAACCGGCAGCATTTCATATAGTTTTTGATTTTCCACGTGTTTATGAAATGACTTGTAGCTTTAATCACGTGACTAATGAAAACTCTGTTCTCTTAACAAGTTCTTGTAGAACTTTTGAGAAAGGAAAATTAAAGAACTTGTGAAATTGAGACTTGTATCTTGTACACTAATGTCCAAAATGATTGTCGCATATCTATAACTGTCTTCTTGTAAGAATATAATTTGATAATGATTTTGTAGGGTACTTTTAATACTGACACTGTGTGTAATCGTGAAATGTATATTTGTGGTAAATTTCATAGGAAAAGAATTATAAATAACGAAAATTAGATTGAGTAAAACAAAATGTTGCTAAATGGACAAGAAAGTTTTATTTTTTTTTCTTATTTACTGCTCTTTTGACATGAAATTTTCCACATACTCGTCTTTGCCGATTATACACATTCTAGCATTATAAGAAATACCGGGCAAATTCGTTATCAAATTATATTCCTAGAACAACATATTTATAGACGTGCGTCAATAATTTTGGACATGAGTGTACCTTTTGAGGCAGTAGACAAATATTAATGAAAGGAAGAAAGAACCTAATATTTTACACTGCCTAACATTCGTAGGTGCGAATTCAATTACACACAAAGAGTGACTAGATCGTGACCCGAACCTGGGAACTTTGGCATACTGTGCGATGCGTTTACCACTACGTCAGTCAGTCCGCTTCCCAGAACAGCCAAATACTCTTTCATTCCTGTAATCGGTGCTCTCTACTCATACCACATGGCTTGCAACACAGCCTGCCTATACTATACTTAGACAATCCAGTGTCCATATATTGAAAACACATTTTGACGGTTGTGATATATCATATACTAGCATGAATTACCCGCTTCCTGGGGTAAATTAAGAAAAAAAATATGTTTCGTTAGTCAGTCACTTTTTACTATTATTAAAACGGTCTTTGATGTCGGTCATTTTCGATGAATTTTATATATACCTCTTCCCTCTTCATGTTGCGGGGCATGGTATCGAATGTGTCACTGTTCATCTCAGCGACCCCGAAAACTATGAATTCAACAGGAGTGACATTGGTCATTTTTATCATTTTTATATATCTCCCCCTCCCCCTCCCCAAGCTGTGGGACTCAATTTTAATTTAAACGGCATAAGAAGTGTCACTGTTCATCTCAGTGACCTGGAAATCTATAGATTCGGCACTAATATCGGTCATTTTCTATCATTATATACATAGAGATATACAGTTGCGGATCCAGGATATGATCAAGGGATGGGCTAAACCATAGTTTGCCATTTTATCCAGTGTAAAGCTGGATTGAAGCCCATTTTATCCAGTGTAAACCTGAGTGTCAAGGCGGGGGGCTATAGCCCCGTATAGCCCCCCCCCTTGGATTCGCCACTATATATATATACCCTCCCCCTCTCCCAAGTGCAAGGCTGAATTTGGATTTAAACAACATCGGAAGTGTCACTGTTCATCTCAGCGACCCCAAAAACTATAGACTCGACACTAATATCGGTTATTTTCGATCATTTTTAAGTGTCTCTCCCCTTCCCTTAAGTTACACCGTCAAAGTGATATGATAAAAACCATCTCAGGTTCGAACTTAATTAGGTTGAAAATTTGATCGAGATCGGTCCGGTGGTTCAAGAGTTATTAAGTTTTATTTATTTTTATGTATCTTCCACTCCCATCACCCCTCCCCTAAGTTCTAACATCAAAGTGAATAGATAAGTATCATCCCAGGCCCGGACCTCATATATATGTTGAAAATTTGGTCGGTCGAGATCGGTCGGGTGTTTCAAGAATGGTGAAGTCACAAAGGTAGTCACTTTCATTTCCATTTTTTACATATATCTACCCCCTCCCCTTCTCTACGTTGCACCGTGAAAGCTAATGATAAAAATAATTGCAGGCCCGAACGTCATCTATGTTGAAACTTTGGAGCTCCTCCATGGCTAAGCGGTTAACGTACGCGCCTTTAGCGTGGGAAGCCCGGGTTCGATTCCCGATGGGAGCTCATGTGGTTCGGATTCCACGTTAATCACTAGGTCCACGTCTCATATGGCCTCGCTGCTGAACGGGACGTTAAACTCAAAATCAAGTCAAGTTGAAAATTTGATCGAGATCGTTGGGTGGTTCAAGAGTTATTAAGTTTTATTAATTTATATATATATATATATATATATATATATATATATATCCCTCTCTCCTTCCCTCCCCTAATTCTACCGTCAAGATGGTATGATAAAAACCACCCCAGGTGCGAACCTCATCTATGTTGAAAATTTCATTAAGATCAGTCGGGTGGTATAAGCGTGATTAAGAGACAGTCACTTTTATTTTTATTTTTTACATATACCTCCCCCCTCTCCCCTCCCCTACGTTGTAACGTAAAAGTGAAATGACAAAAGCATCTTAGGCCTGAACCTTATCTATGTTGAAAGTTTGATCGAGATCGGTTGGGTGATTCAAGAGTTATTAACTCACGAACATAGTTATTTTTATTTATACGTATATTTCCCCCTCCTTCTCTGCCCCTACATTGCTATGTCAAAGTGAAATGACAGAAACATCCCATGCACGAACCTCATCTATGTTGAAAATTTGATCGAGATCGGTCGGGTGGTTCAAGAGATTAAGAGTCACGAACATAGACACTTTCAATTTTATAATATAGATTAAAGGATGGAAAGAGTTGAATGTTAATGAATTCACACCAACAGAGAATTTGGTGTAAAAAAATAAGTTTAAATCGGTTGTTTCCTTCTTTTATTAATACATATGATATTTCAACCGTATAAAGGTGTTTTTAGTATATGGACAGTGGAATGTCCAAGCACAGCAGCTAGGGTGTGGTACTAGACATGTGGTCTAAGTGGAGAGCACTGACTTCAGGAGTGAGAAGGTGTATGGCTGTTCTAGGTAGCGTAGTGGTTAATGCATCAGCACAGTATGCCAAAGATCTCGGGTTAGAGTCCCGGTCTAGCCTTTCACTCTTTGCATGTGAGTAGGCGAATAGTTTTGAGAAATGGGTCCCTGGTAGTTCTTGAGGTTTTTGTTTGTTTGTTTGCTTCCCGGACGAACGAACAGACACACACACACACACACACACAGTGTAAATATATACAGGAGTTTTAGTAAACCCAACTCCTTAGTTAGTCATTCATCACACGAAATTTAAATGTGGCCTTGATAGAGTAAAAAATTCACGTCGCCAATAAACTATATACAACTCACCTATAATCAAATATGATACCCTTTTTACTTCAATTTTACTGTCTTGTTCTATTCCTTTCAAACACAGGTTTAACCAATCCAACGCATATTGAGAAAATACCTCGGCTGAACATTGTGGCACCAAAGTTTCTAAAAGACGTAGACCTTCCAGCCTGGGAAAGAAACGAAAAACATTAAACTTAGAGAAAATACTCGCTTCTTACTAACATAAAGATTATATATTTACAAATAATGTTTAAAATATCATACAAATACTACAGGAAGTCATGTAATTGTTGATAACTCGAAGTGCTTAAAATAAAGTTTGAAGCGGACTTACTAATTCCTCATTTTAACAGGTAAAAAGAATTTTACGAATGATCAAAAAAAAAAAAAAAAAAAAAAAAATGGAACAAAAGATTGCTATCTTGGCCAATAATTAGTTTTTTGATCAGGGCCCACAAAATTTTTGACCGGAACGACCCCTAAATCGAGTTTTCGTATTTTTTTACGGAATAAGCACATCATACTGAGTTAAGTGATAGTTTGGGTCTAACTACATTATATGTAGTTCTCCAGACATAAGACGTACAAGAAAATTTTTGATTAAAATATATTGAATCTTGAATCAGAACCCACAAGATTTTTGAACGGCCCCTAAATCGAGTTTTCTTATTTTTTTACGGAATAAGCATATCATACTGAGTTAAATGATAGTTTGGGTTTGACTACACTATAAGTAGTTCTCCAGATATAAGCCCTACAAGAAATTTTTTGCCTGATATATATTGGATCTCTTGATGCAATTTTGGATCAGGGGCCAAAAAATTTTGGAATGGTATCTAAATAAAGTTTTTTTTTTTTTTTTTTTTTTTTTAACGGAATAACCACATCATAATGAGTTAAGTGATAGTTTGGGTTTGGCTACACTATTGCTTTTAATTAAGCAATATCCAATCTGACAATCTAAATATTTCCACACTGTAAATTCGTACTAGAATACAATAAACTAATCACTAAGTGCAAGATAAAATCAAACTAAAAGGCTGCTCCGGGTGTTCTGACATCCTTTAAAAGGGAAGTCCGTAAGACCAAAGCATGAGTATAATTTTAGTTTCTCTCATGAAATTTATTTTCTGTATGTCCAAACACTGCGAAAAAAAAGAATTAAAATACAAATAAATACAACATATAACCATGATCGAGGTACAAGCACACTTGGCTTTGTACGACACGATTAAAGTATTGTTGTCCAATACAACACTGTCAAAACTGTCCGTAATTTTAGTCAGCATCTTCCACACATTTCGCCTTGACTTTTGGCTACTAAAAGACCTGATAAGTGTAATAAACATGACGAATCGCAGACGTAACATTAATTTCTGCAAGACGCAAATGAGCGGTATTGCGGAAAGTGAGCACGGGAGAGAGAGAAAAAAAAAAGAAAGTGTTCTTTACGTTCTAATATGAGTAGCGACTGTGGGTTTTCAGAATATTTTCATTTATGCATATATAAGATTCGCGACTGTTCCCTACAGACGCACCCCCAAAATAACCAACAGCTTCGCCCTGTTCTGAACCGGGGCATATTAAAAAAAAAAAAAAAAACTTTCACTTTTCTTCCTTCAAATGATTCTCTAATAGGGTCTGAACTTTTACTATTTTCGCGCATGCCCAAATAATTATACAGATTGATACTATGCATATGAACTGATATGCCTTCCTTTGCGAGTATAAATACGTGTGCGGACAAATGCCATGTAAAACACTGTGCAAAACACTAATCAACTTCTGCTAGGTTGCAATTAAAAGCGAGAATTATATCTAACGGAGGCAGAGCAAAAGTGCAAGAGAGGGCCCACACGGTAGCGCTGGGGTGCGTCCGCAGGGAGTAGGCCGTCAGTGACGGAGGGTAGACGCATAAACAAGGATAGTGCAAAAAAACACTCGATATTGCAGAAAATGACATACGTTAGAACACTTGTAACGGTTTCACAATAGTAACTATACTAGTAAACATACAATACAGGTTTTTTACACCGTATAGAAATACTTTCTCTAAGGAAATTAGTGTGTTTAACAACCGTCTTTGATATACCCTCATTCATTTTAATCCTAATACGTTAGAACGCTTGTAATGGTTTGAAACTAGTAACATTGCAGTTATAAACACAAATTACTAATTCCTACATCCTGCACAGATGCTTGGACAGAGAAAATCAATATTCTAGACGATCCTTTTTCATATGCACTCACTCATTTAAGCCGTACAATTACCACTTTTATGGTGGATTATTCTGCACCAGTTCCCCAGAATATATACAGTTCTTGCTTGTAGTTACACCCTAGTACAGTAAAACATTCCTCATTTTGAGATTTAAAAATAATAATATAGAAGTACACAGTTAACGGATCAACTCTAAGTTTTTAAAACAATATAGGAGAGTGAAAACATCTTAAAATAAAACTAACAACATGTTTGTGGGTAACACGGACAAATTTAAAAAAGTAAAAACAAAAACAATTTCAGTTCCGTAAAAAAAAGTACTATAAAAACCATAAGCAATTCAGTCAGTGTGCAAAAAAATCTATCAACCTCCTAGTTACCACTCTTACTTCGTCAAAAAGTAACATTAAAAAAAAGTAGTGCAATTTCTAATTGCAATAAACATTAAAACACTATAAATACGCTCTCAAAGAGCTCTATTAATAACTCTAATAAAATACACACATAAACAATCATAACATATAAAACAAAAATATAAACCCTTCAAATATCATGTTAATATCATTCATTTTATAAGCTCCTTTAATAACGGTTTAGTTTATATTCACTTTATTATATATAATTATAATAAATTATTTTTCTTCATATAATACCTATAAAAATAATTTTTTAACCCTATACTACCTGCCCTTTGGCAATCAATCAATCAACTATTCAATCATATTATTTTTTTAATTATTTGTTAACAGGTTGGTGCGTGTTTTTCGCATCAATAATCGTTTTTTAAGGCATACTAGTTTGCAGGAACGTTATTAATCTGTACGCATTTATTTGGGCATGTGCCAAAATAATAACACTGTAGAATGTATTAGAGTATTATTTTAAGCAAGAAAAATGAAATGAAACAATTTTATAAAGTAGATAACTTGTAAAATTGCACACCATGCTGTTTAAATATTATTTGAAGAAAAACGAAACTCTGTTATTCATAAAACTGTAAATAAACAAATAAAAATTGAAAATTTTTAATGTTAATTTGTTACAATTAAATATACGAATTACATATTATTCTTCCACCAAAGAATACTCCACAATAGATGCCACTTGTTCTCATAGCGCATTAGTTCGTAACGCATGCAAATTACATTTTAGACACAAGTTAAAGTAAAGTTATATAACTAACACTGTGGTTTGCCTTATACAAATTTCAAGGTACTGTGTCGAGAGAAGCACTTCTTAGCTATTGCTACGCCAAGTTTAATTCACTAATTAGCTTCGACATAATACACTGGGGAACTGCTGAAAATAGTTTAAGCACTTTCCGATTGCAAAAGAAAGCGATTAGAATAATTTTTGGATTACCCACAAAATTGACATGTAAAAAGGTTTCCGTAGTAGCAAAAATTTTAACACTTTCCAGGTTATACGTTTCCAAAGCTACCCGTTTATTTGTTAAAAAAAAAAAAAAAAAAAAAAAAACAGGCATCTCCTTAACAAAACTGTTCATAGCCAAAGTACAAGACAAGGTACTGACATATTTGTGATGCATCAAAAATATGCTAATATAAGTAAAACCGTGTATATGAATTGCGTCAGGTTGTATACTTGAAGATTATGACTAATGTTTCAGTTTTTCGTAAGAAGCTACCTAACCTACTTGCTGTAAAGTGCTATTACACTATTAAGGAATATCTAAATCGGACGGCGGTAATTTTGTCACCGGAAAGTTCGTCACGGTAATTTCGTCACCAAAATATTAGCCTTATAGGTAATTTCGTCACCGAAAATTTTGTCACGATAATTTCATCACCAGTGTCTTTTAGAACATAATACAAGCACAATAAATGAATCGAAAAAGTTTTTGAAATTGCTTTCTTTAATCTTCAACTGAAGCAAATCAAAATATAATAATAATAATAATAATAATAATAATAATAATAATAATAATAATAATAATAATAATAATAATAATAAATAGTTACATATTTTACATATTGTATTTGAGATAAGAGAGAAAAGTTTCCAGTAATTCTATCACAGAAATATTATCATATAGGAAATTTTGTCACGATTATTTTTTCACCTTTCTTGAACTAAGTAGAGGCAAAGTAAATGACCCAAACAGCTTACATTATTTTAATCAAACTTGGAAAACAATTCGGTTGGTGTTGAATTCTGCAAAATTTAAGTTTCGGGTACTCGACACAGGAGCAAGCACCGGTACAAGAAAATAGTGTCAGCTTCAGCAAATGTTAAAAGCAAAGGCAACGTGGGGAACTAATGGGTTTATATATCACTATTTACAAATATTAAGTTTCGCCAATATCAAAATTTCAGAACAGAAAATTGCAAACAAAAGCAACTTTCGGAAACTCAACTCGTGTTCAGCATTGCTTTTTTCACCTGAGTCACTCAACGTGGAGAAAAGTCCAAGAGATTGGATTCACAGAACGGTACAAGAGCAATGAAAATTTTCGTCTATTATGCGAGAAAATGAACGGATTGGCATTTCTTCCCGCAGCAGATGTGCATCAGAAATACAAGAGGCTTCGGAGGAAGAGCTGGAACTTCTGGACTATTTTGATAGTACTTAATTCAAAACGTTAAAGAAACAGTTTCAACTGTGCTACATCAAGATGCTGTGAGTCAACCGCCAAAAAAGAAAACTAGAAGAGTGTTTCAGATTTTGCAGAAACGGCCCCAGTCTTTGTGCATAACGTATAACACTGAAACTAAATGTCTGAAAAATTTTTTGCTTGTTGTTTCCTATCATGTTATGAATAGTAGAAAATCAACATGTAAAACACTTATTGCGTTACAACAAGTTATATTTTTTTTTTCTATTTTCTGTTCTGAAATTTTGAAAACTTAAAATAGTGATATATAAATCCATTAGCGGCCCATTTTGCCTGTGCTTTTAACATTTGCTGAAGCTGACATTATGTTCTTTTATTATTGTTTGTTCTTGCGTCGAGTATCCGAAACTTCGATTTTCCAGAGTCGAACACCAACTGAATTGTTTTCCAAGTTTGATTAAGATAAGATTAGCTGTTTTGGTCGTTTACTTGTCTCTACTTAGTTCAACAAAAGTGAAAAAATAACCATGACAAAATTTCCTACATTCTAATATTTTGGTGACAAAATTACAGGTGACGAAATTACTATGTCAAAATTTCCGGTGACGAAATAACCTACAGGCTAATATTTTGGTGACGAAATTACCTAAGTTCATCTATATCAGTGCTATTCAACCTTTTTTTTCTCACGTACCACTTGCCACAGTTTGCCATTCAATTGTGTACCCCTGAAGCTGTTTTTAAAAAATCAAATCGAAATGAACTTACTAAACTTAATACTCATGTTCTGTTGATTAAAAACAAGGGGGGGGGGGGGGGGGCAAATAGAGACCTAACAAAAAAAATAATAAATGTGCTAATCAAAGGACTACAGGGGGATAAAGTGCACATCCAAAAATATTAACATGGGAAATTTAAAAAGGTATGGGAGACAATCAGCTCTACTGAGGGGATTTTTCCCCACATCCTCCGTGATAATTCGCACACTGAGTTTTTTTTTTAAGGAACTTCAAAACTAACTTGTTAATAAGATGACTGAGCTTGTTTTCGGGACGTCAACTCCTTGATTCTTTGTCCAATCTTCGAGCGTGTGGAAATCAGAGCTGCTTCTGGATTCAAGCCATTTCTGTGCTTCATTTTTTACTGATGTTAACACAGAGAAACCCTATTCACATAAACATGCTGATGGAAATGGAAGAAGTTGTGAAATAGCACTGATAATTCAATAAATTCTACAACTGTTATCATTCAATAAATATTGGAAGTATGCACGTACCCACAGAAAACTTTTTGCGTACCCCCAGGGGTACGCGTACCTTCGGTTGAATAGCACTGGTCTAGATTATCCACTAAATGAAAAGTTGGTAAGAAATACTTACTCGTGAGTACATGCCTGGTGTGGTATAAACGGTTACCTAATTGCAATGTAAATGTTCATATTTATGTCCTGTTTTTATGGTTTTGTATTTTAGAAAGAAGTATAGGTACAATATGATGAATTCCTCTGCTACTTGACACCATTGTATGTATGTATTTTTCTTTTTATTATTATTATTATTATTATTATTATTTTGACAACTGTAATGCTTACATGAGAATTTCTCGTGTTTTGTAAGCTAATGTAACAGGCAACCTGAATTTCAAAGCCTCTTTCAACTGACCTGCCAAACATTCCAACACTTGAAAGTCTATACGTCAAATATTCCGTTACTACACAAAATACGTTTAAATTATCTTCTGAAAATATTACTTTAACTTTGCTAAGAAATAATAATAATATATTTTACAGTTGGGTTCGTAGCTGAGCGTGCTAAATCATGTTTATTCAGGGCTTATTTTCTAGATTTAAGAGTTCGCTTTTACCTGGTTCAAATTTCACTGTATTTTCCTTGTATTTTATCTCTCCCATCTTCTTGTATCATTAATATATTCATCTCAAATATCTGTATCACTTTTTTTTTTTTTAAGGAATATTAAAATTTAAATGTATATTTTGAGATTTCACTGAGATATTGGATTGCAGGAGGCAGTATATATGAACAACTATGTTACAAATCAAATTTATTTATTACTAACTCACTCACTCTATGGCCTATGGAGCCCAGAGGTTCAATGCCGCGTTCACAAAAGCTCTCCACTGACTTCTATCCTTAGCCAATTGGATCCAGTTTCTACTTCGCATTCCTGTTTCTGCGAAATCCATCTTAATATTGTCCTCCCATCTGCGCCTAGGTCTTCCTAATGGTCGTTTTCCAATTGGATTTTCAGTTAAAACTTTCAAAGCGTTCCTACTTTCTTCCATTTTGGCTACATGACCTGTCCACGTGAGCCTCTTAGACTTGACGACCCTAACAATGTTGGGTAAACCGTATAAACTATGTAGTTCCTCGTTATGAAGCTTCCGCCATTCCCCATTCCCGTTCCTCTTGGGTCCGAATATTCGTCTCAGGATCTTGTTCTCAAATACTTTCAGTCTATGTTCTTCCCTCAGAGTAAGTGACCATGTTTCGTAACCATACAGCATAAACATGCATGATTATCGTTGTATATATTTTAAGCTTCAAATTCCTCGACAGAATTCGTGGCGATAAAAGCTTTTGAACTGAATAATAAAACAAATTTCCTGCTATCAATCGACATTTGACTTCTTCGTGGATATGGTTTTGGGTTGATAATACTAATCCTAGATATTTGAAAGTATCCACTTTGTCGAAAAGTATTATTTCATACTTTGATGTATTCATAATTTGCAGTGTTACGATCCAGGCGAACTTCCATGTATTTAGTTTTCTTTGTATCTACTTCTAAGCCTAGTTCCTGCAAGCGTTTAATAAGACCTCTGCGTTTCTTTCTTGTGTTCTCCTATCATCCCTCATCAGCATACGCCATAATCTGGTATCACTCAGCTCTAGGCCTTGGTTGCTATCTTTGATTTTTCTTTTAGCGTACTAGAGAATAAAGTTGAATAATAATGGCGACAATGTATCTCCTAATTTCAGGCTATTCTCAACGTGAGAGCTCGTGGACAGGAATTTTCTTACTCGGACTTTATTTTGGGATTTATTTAAATACGTCTTAATTCATCGATTTCGCCTAAAACTGCACTGATAATCTCCAATAATTTCACCTGAGTATGGGGTCAATCTTGCTAACAGGATCCTTGAGAGGATTTTATAGGATGTTCACAGAAGAGGGATGCCGATATAATTATTGCAATTAATTTTGTCGCCTTTCTTGTGAATTGGAACAATGATTGATTCCTTGGCGTGGGAGACCCGGGTTCGATTCCCGGCGGGAGCTCATGTGGTTCGGATTCCACGTTAGGTAGGTCCACGTCTCATATAGCCTCGCTGCTGAAAGGGACGCTAAACTAAAATCAACTCAACTCAATGATTGATTCCCTCCACTCTTGCGGCAATTTCTCCTTGTTCCAGATAAGGATATTGAATTTCTGGATTTTATTCCACTATTTTCCCCCTTCGGCTAAAATTAACTCAGTCGAAATTTCGTTAACAACCGGAGATTTGTGCTTACAGCGATTTCTATTTCTGTTCGGTTAGGCTCTGAAATATCCGGTTCTGCTGTGTCGATTTCCCTTTCTCCACGAATATTAGCTTTTGGCTATGTGTTAAGCAAATTGTCAAAGAAATCTTTCCATCTATTCAGGATGCTATCTGTATCAGTAAGAATTGTTCCGTCTGCTTTCTTTAATATATGAGCGCGAGGCTGATAGCCTTGCTTAAATTCGTTGATGTCTTTGTACATGACCCGCATGTTTTTGCTCTTAATATTATCTTCCAGTTCATTAATTTTAGGTTTTAAAAAATCGCGTTTCTTTGTTCTAAAAGTTTTGGAAGTTTCCCGCCTGATATCAACGAAATTTTGTGTAGTTATATTTTTGAGATTTTCCAGCCAACGTAGTTTTGCCTGTCTTCTCTTTTCTGGTAGTTTAGTGCATTCATGGTCCAACAATGGATTGTCTGTTCCTATGTATTTCCGCGTGCACTAATTTTTCTTTTTGCTGAAATTTTAATGCTATCCCTAATTTCAACCCAAGTATCCTCAACACTAGTGCCTCGAAATTTTCTAAAACCAAGAATCTATTCGATACTTTAATCTGGTATTACGCCCTCGCCTGGCTCTCATCAAATTTCTTCAAATTAAATTTCTCTATTTTCAGATGTTGAATATTTCCCTTACTCTACGATAATGTCTCTCTTATTATCGCTGACACTAGTGTCACCGTCAGCTCCTCTGAAAAAACGAACATCAAATTTGATAGACTGTTCTTCTACTTACTAAAACGTTTAATTATGTTTTTTCTATCTGGTGAGGTCCAAGTATATTTATGAATGTTACAATGAGGGAATTTTGTACCCTTCACGATAAAGTTTTGGGTGTTGAAAAGTTCACGAGTCGACCGCCGTTGTCATTACTTTCCTCATGCAGACTTTCGTTCCCTATAATCGGTTTGAAACTATAATCTCGTCCTACCTTCGCATTGAAATCCCCTAATAGAATTTTCATATGGTATCGCGGGAGTTCGTTAAATACTCGTTCTATTTCTTCGTAAAAACCGTCTTTTTTTTTTTATCGTCATCCTTATCTTCTGTTGGGGCATGTATACTTAGAACAAAAATGAAATGAAATCGTTGACTTTTACGTCCCACGGTTAGGCCAGGTAGGCTAAAAGGAGACGGTAATGATGAGAAATAAATGAAATGGTGGATGAAGAAAGTGGGGGGAAACGGGAGAACCCTGAAAAACTCACACACACGGTGTTTGTCCACTACAAAGTTCACTTGGCGCAAGCTGGGATCGAACCAGGGACCCCATGCACCAGAGGTGTACATTTAGAACAATATCACACCACCGACCCATACGAGTAATAAAAGAAACTCTATCATTAACAAATTCAGCCCGTTTAATTGCTGATATTATTCGTTTGTAAACGAAAAACTCTGTTCCTAGTTCGTGAAAAAGAACGTAAAGTTTTCGGATTTTACTGCTCTCTTTTCTTTCCATCTAACTTTCTGAATTCATACTAGGCTTATCGTGTATTGCCTAACTCATTCGTTACGATTTTGGTTCGCCTCCACTATAAAGACTTTTTATATTCCATGTTCCAAATCTCATCTTCCAGGAGTGTCCTGGAAAATACTGCCGTACACTGGTGTAATTTATTCTAGAAAGAATATTAATGACTAGTCCCATTATTATAAAACCTATTAATCGATTAACTGATGTCCTTACAAAATGAAGCAGAAAATGCATCTAAATGTACTTTCTGAAACTAAACACATTATGCACAGATTCTTCCTCTAGTACAATGGTTCTCAACCTAATTACTATCACGACTCCATTTTATCACATCCTCTTGGCACCAACCCCTTATAATTTGTGGTTTGTAATAGGCTTGTATAGAATTTTTAATATACCTACTACGGAGATCTCATAATAACCATCTATTTCTATAATAGTAAAATCCATTTCTTGTATATAGTGGATAGAGTAACTTCCTAAAAGTGAATGGATTAAAACCAAATTTGGTCAGTTCATTCATATTACAAATATCGAATACGATCCGTCATATTTATTCAAGATAAAGGCCGTTTGAAAATTTTAAAATTTCATAACTCCCTTTATTTTGGGTCATATGATAAAAAATAAAGTGATTTCTGATTTTGATTTAAAAACTTGAACAGCTGTTAAAAAAAAAAAAAAAAAAAGTTACTGAGTATTTTAAATAACTTAATAATGTACGTCATGAAGATTGAACCGGACATTGCCGCATTAGTGACATCACACCATGCTTAGGTATCTGGTCAGCTTTCAATTTTAATTGTATTTCAATTGAAGGGTAAGGGGTAAAAACAGGGAATGTCCATCTACGAGCTTTTTCGGGTGCTTTGTCTTATCTATTGGTGACTCTTGGTGCTATTTGACTGTATATGCCATGTATGCGTAGATGTAAAAATGTCCATGTAAAAAGAGACAAAAGATGTAACTAACCCTATTCTTTTTACGCAGTTTTCAATATTAAAACGCCGTTTTCTCGAAAATGCTGTTTTGTGACATTGCTTTTTTCTTCCCCTTCCCCTCAAGCTCAAGTGGTAGAGCGTTGGCTTCGCATTCGGGAGGTCGTGGGTTCGAATCCCGCTGTCGACCATCCTGACTGAGGTTTTCCAGGGTTTTCCTCAGTCCTTCCAGGCAAATGCCGGGATGGTACCTACTAAACAGGCCCTGGCCGATACCTTCCCAAATCCTTTCCATTGTTGTTGTTGTTGTTGGATATCCAGTGTAAAATGGCCTCTGAGCTGTATCTGGTGATTGTTAAATAAATAAATAAATAAATAAATATTTGTATTTTTTTGCATTTGTATTTTTCTGGTATTTCAATATGCACTTCTCATTACATTCATGTTGCACCTCTTTCATTTAAATTGATTTTTAAACAACGCTGCACCTGTTGAAAATGTTTAGTAAACCTATTTTTTGTTGTTCTTAACACTATGTATAAAAATAAAAATATGCCTATCAGAACAAAGTTCAAAATAATGTCTAAAAATATTTTCTGCTATTGGATTCTAATTATATTTATCTCTTCCGCTTATCTTACCGACCCCCAGGTTAAGAAACCCTGCTCTAGTACTAATGAAATAGAATCAAAATCTGAAACTGGACCAAATGGTACTATTAGGTATTTAATGGAAACACTTAAAACAACAGCTGTTTCTACGCAAAAGTATTTGTCGATGAGAAATTCAGTAAATGTCAGGATGTAACAACTAAAGTGTGTTACAAACTTTCGAAACTTCACATATGATTCTTGCAATCAGTGAACTGACATCAGCTTTCTCGTACCTACCTTGAAGTGGAGGACTCGAGAGACTGTTTTATGTGATCCAACACACTTCGTATATCCGATGCACTCTGTAAAGAGATTAAAAATAAGAGGCTTGTTACATATACATTGAATTTATTAAAACTACTCAACGACAGTTTATTTACCTTTGACACATCACAGATGATTAAGAAAGTATGCTAGCATTTAACTAGCTAAAGCAAAATAACGTTATACAAATATTATATTTAAGTGAATAGTTACTTTCGGCACTAATTAACTAACTCTATGACCTATGGAACACGGAGGTTCAATGCCGCGTTCCACTTCACTGACTACTATAATAAGCCAACTGGACCCAGTTTCTACTGTGTATTCCTATCTCTGCGAGATCCATCTTAATATTGTCTTCCCATCTGCACCTAGGCTTCCTAATGGTCGTTTTCTGATTGGTCTTCCAGTTAAGACTTTGCGAACGTTCGTACTTTCTTCCATCCTGACTACATGACCTGCCCACCTGAGCCTCCTAGACTTTATGACCCTAATAATGTTTGGTAAACCGTATAAATCATGTAGTTCCTCGTTATGAAGTTTCCGCCTTTCCCCATTCCCGTTTCTCTTGGGTCCGAATATTCGCCTCAAGATCTTGCTCTCAAATACTTTCAGTTTGCATAAATTCCAAATTCTCACTCCCATACTTCAATCTCAGGCTTCTGCCTGTTGTAGCCTGTATGCCTGTATCAGTTTGTAAAGAAGGGTGAGTTACAATACAATATTGCAATTTCTTTACGATATATACTATTAATTACAAAATATTATTTTAAAGGAGTTAGTGTTCTCGAGCTGGTGTTTATCATTGAGCAGTTAAAGTATATGAGGTTAAAACTTTCCTTCACAATAAGGTAGTGTTTCTCAACCCTTTTTATCTTTTGGGGCACACCAAAGTACGTTTTAAACTTTCGCGACACTACTGCATGTGATTTTTTCCTAGATGCAAAACAAGCAAACATTAAAATACATACAATAGATTTTCGACGAACATAAAAAGTTCGTTACTGAATTCTCTATGTCTGTGTGTCTATCTGTTATTTGCGATTTTTTATTTATTTATTTGCGATTTTTTTTTTTTTTTTTTTTTTAAATTTTGAGCCCACCATTCGATAGAGCATCAAAAACTATCTGAGAAAGTTATGGAATTTTTCGCGTCATTCTTACCGTTCCCAAGATATTGGCCAAAAAATGGCCGATTTCCCAAGATTTAAGGAGCAACATCTGGAGAACCATAAGTCATAGAGAGATGATATTGGTGTTGATCAATACCGAAGAAGATGATAATTATTTTGGTACCAAATAGTAACCGGTGGCCACTGTCCAACTGGCTACTGGTTTAGCCAATGGCCAGATGGCCACCAATTAATATCGGTACCAAAATTTTTACCATCCTCTTAAGTATTGATTAACACCAATATCATCTCTCTATGACTTACCGTTTTCGTGATATTGGCCAAAAAAGTAATTCCGATTACGGGAGATTTAAGGAGGCATATCTCGGGAACCGTAAGTCATAGATAGATTGTATTGGTGTTGATCAATACCTAAGAGAGTGGTGAACATTTTGGTACCAAAAAGCAAATGATGGCCACTGGCCAACTGGCCACCGTTCCCCAGATATTGGGCAAAGAAGTTCGAATTACGGGAGATTTAAGAAGCCATGTCTCGGGAACCGTAAGTCATAGAGAGATGATATATTGCGAGAAAGAGAAGAAGCAGCGGATAAAAAGATTGTCCTTTTAAGTTCATTCTGGCAATGCTCTTGGAGCATTCTCAAGCGTCTTTATTACGGAATGACTTACATACAAAACGTGAGAGACAAGTGCGAAATCAAGTTGACGGGCGATAAATATTTATTTTCTTTTAACGATAATTTCTTTGCGGAAGATATTAGAAGACACTAAAAATCTTACGACACATCTGACATGTATTCGCGACACACCAATGTGTCGCAACATGGCGGTTGAGAAACGCTGCAATAAGGTACAGCTTGAGAACATTAAGAATTTTACTAAATATTTTGCAACTAATATTTGTTTCTACCTGATTACGCATCAGGAAGTAGAATCTGCTTTAACACAAAATGAAGGCATGAACCAGGAGGATACTGTATCGGCAATGATTAGAAAATTATACAGAGGCTATTTTACAGTATTAAAAAAAAAAAAAAAAAATGAATAGGTATAGTAAACACATAATCAGCAGAGCAACATTGGCTTTGCTAAATTCATAGGCAAATGCTAAGATATATAAAGACGCAAAGCATCTCCAATTTAAAATCTTCGATTGCTATATGGAAAAGTACCGTAAGTGTCTGTACCTTGAAACTTAATATATATAAATTTAACACAACGTTTATGCTTCAAAGCTAAGGAGGGAGACGGTGACGATATTGAACGCATTGATGGAATAAAAAATGGAATAATCCCAAGAAAACCCACGCATATGGTGTCTGTCCACCACAATGCCCACTGGCATCATATCATGGACCCCACGCATCAGCTGTGAGCGCTCTAACTTTTCTTAAAGCAAACTCCAAAATATTTTTACTACACTACACATACTAACTACGAAAGCTCACTGACCAAAAAAAGACAAAAGACGAACGGTATACAATAGTAACACACAGAGAAAGAAAGCAAGTTAATAACATTCTAGGTTGAGTTAATAGAAGAAAAAAAAACACAATACGGATACAAAGAACTAAATAGACAATGAAAGTTATTTATGATGGGTACCCCAAAATACACGCAGGATTTGAATTTTGCCCCATTTGTGTGGTAAGGTGTTACCAACAGGAAAAAAAAAAAAAAAAAACGGTGTTGACTGACAGTTCAGCGTTATTAAAAATGGAGCGCTACACGGAACAACAACGAATTTTCATTGTTGAGCAATATTTGGAAAATAATGAAGGTTTGGCAGCTACAGTTAGGAATATGGTCGGAACAGTGATTTAAGTACATAAATTGTGCAGAGATTAATTTTAAAAATTAGGGAGACTACATCAATTTGTGATCCTAAACACTCTGGCCGTTCTTCAAAAAGTCGTTCAACACAAAACATCGAAGCAGGGCGTGAGGGTGTTGCTGAGATTCCAGGAACATTATCGGACCATACTTCTTCGAAAATGCGGCTGGTCAGGCAATAACTGTTAATGGTACTCGCTATTACGACACCAAAACTCACCTTTTTGTGCCTAAATTACAAAATATGGATGTAGACGACACGCGGTTTCAACAAGACGGTGCAACATGCCATACAGCCCGAGAAACGATTCAATGACTGCATAAGTCATTACCTAGTTGTGTAATTTTCAGTTTTGGTGATCAGAATTGTCTGCCCAAATCATACAATTTAATGCCGTTGGACTTTTCTCTGTGGGGTCTTTTGAAACATAAAATTTATGCCGTCAAGCCCACGACCACTCACATCTTGAAGGAGCAAACAAAGCGCTATATCAACGAAATTCAGCCATATTTACGTAAAATAGTCATATAAAATCTCAGCAAAAGAGAGGGATGTACCGATATATCGGTATCAGTGATATCGGCCACTTCTGGGAGTATCGGTATCGGCAAATGGACACTGATATTTACCGATACATTTTCCGAACTGTTTCCAATTTGTTTAATATTAACAGTGTCACTTATATTTCATCGGCTTCTTTTAGACTTAAAAGTTAATCTAAATTATTATCAACTAGACAATCGATTTCTTTATGCATGTGAACAGTACACGGGATAATACTAACAACTATTTTTTATATTGCCATCTTGGAGTGACACTTCTAAATGTCAGTCACATCTACCAACGGGCGGGGGAATACTTTGTGCCCAACAACTTAAAATAGAAAATTTATGGCACACACAAACGTTCAATTTGCACCGCCGTAAGGTATATGCTTTACCTAAACATGTTAAGCAATAACATTTTTTTCTTTAATTACAATTTTAAAGAAACGATTAGAAGAGTAATTATAAGAAATATACTGTGGTGAACCCAATGTACCCAGTTTTGTAGTGCGAGGGTTAAGAGTGGTCAGGAAGCAGACTGAGTAGTATAATAACTAAACCATCAGTATAGTAACTCGAATATCCTATTTCGATTGTCGGTCCAGTCGTAGATTTTCCAGTTCCTGAATTTCGTGTATGAACCCCTTACTTTTACTTTCACTAATAGTGTTCACTCGCGCTAAATGGACTGTGTGGTGGACTAGTACTGCGTGCGTGGGTTTATTCAAGGCTTTTCCGTTTCGTCTCACTTTTTTTTCATTCAATCATGTAAGCAGAGAGGGCTTAGAGTCCCGCGAAAGCTTTACTGCAAGCTAGGCAAGTACAGTGAGAAGGAATTTTTAAATGTTTTATTGAAAACAGAGAGAGAGGTAAATTCTTTTATAAGGCTTTATTGCAAAATAGGAGGGAAAGAAGGCCTAGAGCTTTACCGCAAGCTAAAGGCTTGGGTTGGGTAAGGCATTTTTAAAGCTTTATTGCAAGCTAAGGGAGGTAGGTGATTTGACTTGCCGAATACTGGCACCCGTTTCTGAAATTTTTTGGTTATATAGGTGCTTTAGAGCGGCAGTGACGCTGGTGACTTTTCGTTGTGACATAACCAATAGTGTAACTCCTATTATTTGCCACCATAGTAATTTGTAGTGAGGCGTACATGTTTGGTGTTTGTAAATATAAGCACACGTTGTTTGTAAACTAAACCATGTAAGATATTACAATATATATATAATCTGTCTTTTGGCAGGTCCTGGAACTGAGGGATTTCTTTTTTTCATTTTAGGTTTGCGTCTGGAAATGTTTCTTCCACGTTTCTCGATCTTCACCTTCCTCCTTTAACTCTCAATAACTTCTTCTATTTTTTAAATCATCGATCACTTGTGCCCTTCTTCCTATTCCTCGCTTTCGTGCGTGGTTTTTCCTCCTTCAAGCAAAGGCACCTGGGAACCAAAAAGTATTTCCAGATGCGTCAGTGATCCTTCTGCCTCATCCACTCAACATTTATTCATGTATATGTCACAAAAGATTCACTAGTTCGTGAATTTCTAAAATTCACTAGTTCGTGAATACCAATAATTTCACGTTGTGGGAGAGATTTGTTTCGGAAATATAATAATGTACACTATCTACCAAAAAGTCACCGGTCACCCTACAACTTTCGGAATGAAGCAAATCATGACGTATCTAATATCGGGTACGGCCTCCTTTCGCCTGGATCGCAAACATGTATTCTCCGAGGAGGGCTTTCCAGCAGTTGCTGATAGGTATCAGGTGGGATGGCAGCCCACTCCTCCTACAAGGCAGTTCCAAGTGCGGTATGTGAATTTGGACGAGTTGGTCTGATCCTTAAACGCCGCTCGAATTCATCCCACAGATGTTCCACGGGGCAAATCAGGCGATTGGGCAGGCCACTGAAGTCTTTACACATTGTTTTGGTCATACCACGACATAACACTGGCAGCTTATTGGCAAGGGGCATTATCATGATAATAGTAACATGGGTCCATTCCAAAGAATTTCCACAATGTGGGAAGCACTGAATTGTCCAATATGTCTAGATAATTTGCACTCGTCATGTTAGCAGGCACAACAATAAGGGGGCCTAGGCTGAACCAATAAAATTCACACAACAGCATTACATCACCACCACCAAATTTCACAATGCAGTTCGGTAAGAAGCGATCCCTGGGATGCCACACCCACACCAGACCATCTTACATGAAACACGTGTACCGTGATTCATCACTGTATAACACATGTTTCCATTGGTCTACGGTACAATTTCGATGAGCCTTACACCATGCCATCCTCCTGGATAAGTTCGTTGGAGTGATTTGTGGCTTGTGGTCAGTTGCTCTACCATGGAAACCAAGTGCACGCAGTTCTGTCCAGAAAGTGTTCAGTGAAAATGATGTTCCCGATGCACCGTGGAACTCGTGCTGGGTGGCAGATGCAGTTTCACGGCGATTGCTGGATAACGTTCGTTTCAGCACTCTCTGGTCCCTGTTCGTCAATATCTTGGGTCGTCCGGGCTGTTTAAGGACACTGGTGATACCGTGTGACGTTTCGATTTAAGGATCACATAACCCACCGTTGATTCTGGGTGGCGTAATTGGGCACTAATGGCACGATTCGAAAAACCCTAATATGACAGCCGATGAAGACTCCCCTTTCAAACTCTCAAAGATCTTGTCTGTGAGCCATTCTCAGGCAAACGGACTCCTTGCCTGACGCACGATCACTGATAATGCTTTCTGCACCCAAACAAATTACTGGCGTCGTGCAAGTTGCTCTGGTTTCCTTACGGCGATGTCCTAGCAGAATGACCAGTGACTTTTTAGTAGATAGTGTATGTTAGTGGTAGTTTCTACTGTAACTGTGGCAATAAATGTAGGTATTGGAAGAAGTCTATCATGCAAATTACAATAGCATCTTTTTAATGTATAAGCTGGCAATACTACCTGCCATTGAGTAGAAAGGAGAAGCTGTCTCCTGATCAGGTTTGCGAGAGATCTTCTCAACCGTATCAGAAGGAAATTGTCTACAAATACATAATACCATAGCACAATACAGTTAGTAGTCAGTTTATGAACTAGACCACCGCGATTTACAACGATCCACACTTACGACCAGTTGTACGGGTTCGGTTTAGTGGTTATATCACTGATATAGAAGTACTGTCACTATGATTATAGAAATATAAACATTTTTCAGCATAGAAATCAGTGAAATATAATACAGTGTAGCACACTAAATTATCGGCTGACAATTATATAAAATACTAAACTACGTACAGATTTACAATAGGGATCCATACAAGCGTTCAATGCATATTGACTCCTTTTTTACATTCGGGGGCGCGGTGGCTCAGTGGTAGAGCGTTCACCTCTGGTGCTTGGGGTCCCGGGTTCGATCCCAGCCCCCGCCAAGTGAACTTTGTTGTGGACAAACACCGAGCTCGTGGGTTTTCTCGGGGTTCTCTCGTTTCCTCCTACTTTCTTCATTCCACCATTTCACTCATCTCTCATCATCACCGTCTCCTTTAGCCTAACCGGCATAATCGTGGGACGTAAAACTCAAAGATTTAATTTTTTCCTTTTTTACATTACATTTACCCCTTCTACCCTTCATGTAAGTGGAGCTGTATTTCTCGATGCACAGCGTTATGAGTATAAATATAAAATTTGCATGTATGCCAGAGAGAGTATAGTGAAAAAAATAATTAACTTGTGTGCGGTGGCCACCGAAGGTGAGAACACTACGTAAGCCACTAACAGCAAGAAAAACAGAAGCGGGCCCGCGCGGATGCACAGGGGTGCGTCTGTAGAGAGCAGGCGCGTCAGCGACGGTGCGCGTACAATTTAATGAGGATAGTTGTAAAACACTTCATTTGCGATAAAAAAAAAAAAATGCCTTAGGTGTCTTCATTTACACTTTTACTTAAAAATCTCTTGTATATAAAATTGTTACCGCTATTACTCAGAATTCTAGTATCAACAAAATAAATGTTTCAGTGTACACGTCATTACAACAGCGACAATTCAGCGGTTCTGCTTCATTACAACACATGCTTGCATCACCTTTGCCTACCCTATATTATGAATCATTTGTGGAAGAGTGACTGCTTCAGTTACTCTATTTTTCGCCGTGCATTCATCCAGAACTACGATTCTCACAGGTAAGATCACAACATATCTCTATTACTAACACACTGATCTATCAACATGCTACTTCACACTCGTCTTGTAATTTTAAAAATATGTGTATCCGTACTGTAAATTGTTACCCTAAACCGTGTAGTAGGCTGTCATCTAGTCGAAAAACATCCGGACAGTAGACAACTAACTGTACTCAGTCAGAAATATTTATTTACCGGAAAATGCTATGGGATGCATCTTGATTAATAAAATGACCAAGCTTGATGCAAAAAGCAACAAATGGTTGTGAACATGACTCCAGCGCGAGTCGAAATAGCAACATAAACTAAAGGAAGTGGATCCAGGTGCAAAGGTAAGCTTTATCATTTTGTAGCCCTGTACTCCCATCCATGAAGGTTTCGGTTTGGACCAGCAGGGGTCCTAGAGGGAGAAAACGCCCTAGCAACGGTGTTACTGTATAAAAAAAAAAAAAAAAAAAAAAAATAATTAAAGAACAATGGGTGCATTTCTTTATTTTCAATTTCAATGCTGCTTTTCTTTCTACACAAACCATTATTGATCGAATATTCCAGAACGTTCTAGAATTATCAACAATCTTGGAAATTGCAGACTGTTATAGAAGTTTCCCAAAGGTTCTAGAATTTTCAGGATGCTCTAGAACCTTTTAGAATGATCCAGGAAGTTCTAAATGTTGCAGAATATTCGAAATTATAGTAGAATGTGCCAGCATGTTATATTACTTTTCTATAGGTTCGAAAATGTTCAAGAATGTGCACCACTAGGAAGGTACACATTAAGAATACGGGGTCACTTTTATTAAAGTTTATCATTATGCTCAGGTTCTTCTCAACCTATTAAATGTTTTCAAAGGAAAATGATGGGGTTATGTCTAGATGATGGGAGCCAGCCAACAAAACCTACCTTAACCTAATCTAACCGAATTCGAGCTACTACTACTACTTGCTACTACTACTAGCACTACTTGCTACTAATACTACTACTGTTTTACTCCTACTACTACTACTAATAGTACCACCACTAGTACTACCAACTACTACTATTTGCTCTACTATTACCAATGCTACCACTATTACTACCAACTACTACTATTACTATTTGTACTAATACTTCTACTAAAGGCTGCCCCCATATCTAAACACAATTATCTCTGTGGTGTCCCTGATGTTTACCTGTTCCAGGTTGAGTATCGCCATGCGCCAACACAAGACGAGTCTATATAGAGTAGCGACACTTTTTCCTCAAAGAAACAAGTTTCAGAGTTACGGTAAGAATTACTTATTCAGAAGCATAATTAAATAAAATTGTAGATTACTGAGAAACAACCTTTCTGGGAGATACATTGACAAAAAGTTAAATACATGAAGTTTCATCTTGAAATTACTTAATGCTCTTTGGCACCAGTGTGCTCAAATAGCACCAAAGAAAGTTAACTGGTAACGATGGACCGGAGTCTGAGCCATTACATTCATTTACAAATGCATAATACAAGACAAGCGTCTGATCTTCATGTAGAGTCCTCACGTTTAAAAGTACATAAGAATAGTACATTTCCTATGGCAGTGAATATTTATAACAAGCTTCCTTCCACTTTAAAAAACAAAACATCTGGTTTCAATAAAGTAGTCAAGTCCTACCTACTCGAGTACTGTTTCTATTCTGTAGAAGAATATCTCGCCTGTAATAAATAAGGTTTAAAGTATATATATTTTGTATATCTATAATGTAAGGTTTTATTAACTGTTTTCTTGTTTTATATCGATGTATGTAAATTAGAATAATGAAAAATTGTACCTTTTTTTGTACATAAATTCACACTATTTTAATATTGCATATAGATCTAAATGTATACATATGTACACATTCAGTGTTCTTATGACGTGTCCAACTCATACGTTCACGTTGTGAACAATTTGTATGAAAAAGGATGAAAATAAATGAAGATAAAACGTCTACAGACATGAAGGTATTTTATAAGATCCTTGACACACATCGTTGAAAAAACAATGATGGTATCAGAATCATCACAAAGTACCTAAAATGTCCGTTCTTCGCACAAGGAAAACACATTTATAAGAAATGAATAAGGCTAATCTCAATAAATTGGAAATTAAATATATGCCTGGAAAGCTTTTAAAATATAAAATCGGATCAAGGAAAAGAGAAATGTGAGACAGTAAATTGTATGCCAGTGATATGTTTAAAACGTAACAAGTGAAAGTAAATTACTAAAGGTAAAACTTAGTGAACAGTGCATATAATGGAATTTTAGAGTGTTAAGTAATAATAACGTTAAACAGAATGCCGAAACGTAAAAGAGGAGGTAATCTAGCCACTAGATGACACATGTAGTTTATAAGCAAGTATTGTAATAAAACAACTTAGTTAAGTATGAAATAAAACGAAAATAACATTAAATATAAACCAGACTTTCCTTTCACTACAATTTTCTTCATTCGAATTTAATAGCAGTATTGTTGCTTTGCTTTTGAAATGAATTTCCGTTCACCAAAGTTTCCATTCTTGCATAACCGTGCATTTCTACATAAAAGTACGAAACTTATTAAATAGTAACAAATCAATTTATAGCGAGTCACCTATCTCCTATAAACATATTTCCCCGTGCGAAGAACGGACATTTCAGCTAGTATCAATACAAAAGGAACGAATGCTTATCAAATAATCACTGCAAACGTGCTTTAATAAGTATAATGGAAAAACCCTTTACTTGCAATAAAAAACATGTCTTAAGTGTCTTCATTTACACGTTCACTTACAAATCAGAAGAAGAAAAGTTAGCCTGTACTATTTTGCAGCATTACCACTCTTGTACACAATATATGTTACTTCCGCTTTACCTAGAATTCCAACATCAACACAATAAATTATATTTCAGTGTACACATAAATACTTCTGTGACACTTCAACGGTTCTGTTTCATTAAATCACACACTACCATCACTTTTACACACAGTACATAATTTGTTATTTATGTAGGAGTGGGTGCTTCAATTATTCTACTTTTCGTTCCGCAGTAATCTGGAAATAAACTTCTCACAGGTAAGATTACAACATATTTGTATTACTAATACATTGATCTAACTGCATAATATTTTATGTTCGTCCAGTAATGAGAATTCGTATTGTAAATCGTTACCCTTCTAGTTGACTTACGTCCAGACTCAAGACGATTAACTGTACTAAGTCAAAAAAAAAAAAAAAGTCGACTCAATGATAGACGTTATGGATGGCATGTTGCTCGATAAAACGACAAACCTCCTGTAAAAAGTAAAAAAAATGGTTGCGAACATAACTCCAGCGCAAGTCGAAATAACATAAACTAAAAGAATCGAATGAGGAATGCAAAGGTAAGCTCTCTCCAGCGCAGTATGTAAGATTAATGGAGGGATACATATTCCGAACCAGTGTGCCACACACCTGCTTGCGCTTCCAGCGCATATTGAGGACATGGATCCACAACCAAATTCGTTGCATATATATATTTCTTTTTCACTAAGTCAACCATTTATACCTTAAATAACCATATATGGTGTACGGACTTGCATTTCTCAGGGCAAATTCACTGCAGCAGGGCGTAAATGTACGTGTCCTGTAAATGCTATAGTGTAAACAACACTAATTAACGTGTGCTAGGTTCCTACTAAAAGTATAAATGCTACCAGCTGATTCAGGGCAGGAGCGCAGTAAGAGGGAATGGAGGCAGCGCACGGCTGCGTCCATAGGGGGCATGGCATTAGCGAGGGTAGGTATATATCAGGGTGGATTGATTTAAATCAGTCTGATTTAAATCACGATTTTAATCAAGATTTAAATCACTTGATTTTTTTAATAAAAATCGTTGATTAAAATCAAATTCCGAAATGAATTAATTTAAAGTGAAAGTAAGTAAAATCCCGTTTCTCTTCTGTTATTCCGATTATGGAAGATAATAATCATAATACAGTGAGACTCAAATGTATGTAAGCCCAGCATGAAACGAGTATCATGTGGGAACTATCAGGGAAAATCCCGTTTGAACGGGTTACGGGTGAACCCTGCTTTCTTCTCTTTGTAACACAGGGTTGTAAAATTTCTGTTCTAACGGGGAAATCACCATGGACATTTAAGATGAAAGCTCTTTTGTGTTCATGTCTATTTGTTTATTTCCAGATAATAGGGGCGTATTTAGAGGGTTCGATCCCCTCTCCGAAACAAAAAAAAAAAAAAATTAGATTTTAAAATTTTGGGCGAAATTTATGTACTAAATACATAGAAGTTCCCAGGGTGCGAATTACCGGGGGGATGAGGGGGATTTTCCCCCTCAATCACATTTTTCCCCCCCAAAGAAGTCAGCTGAAGTATCCCCACCGGGGATGATCACTTTCCCCCTCAAACTATGCTTAGTATAACTCCAAATTTCACTGATTTTTGTTATTTCTTGTAAATTTAATCTTCTAGCTGTATTTCGAAATGATCGATGTAAACTGTTCAGTTTTGGTCATTTCTACTTACCACCTAATTACCCACTATTTTCAACGTTGTTTAGTAGAACTATATTATTATGACTACGGTTGTTACTTGCAACTGTACCTTCGTATCCTTCAGTTCGTCATCGTTTGTGAATTTGAATGTACCGGTACTAATTGCGTATAACAAAGCCACATATAGATTTATAAATGTTCTTAGCGGTTGGCCAAGAAGAAGTAAACAAATAGCTTCTTCTACCATACTTGGCGAAGTTCGGATATGTCATATTCATCCTCTATATTTGTATCGATTATCATCTTATTTTAATTTTTGTTATAACATGTTATTTCATTTTCCAGTGTACTCTTTGTTAGCACATGGTCTTCATTCCCTAGTAGTTTGTGTGTATGCAACTCAAAAGTCGCATTTAATTTGTGATAATTAGCATAGTAATCACTGACTTTTACAGTTTACAGAAATGAACTTTTGAACATGTACTCAAAATATGAGATATAGGTATTCTCTCGTAAGTATGTGTTAACGTACACGCTGGGGGATACGCTCCTAGTGAGCAGACATGTTAATGAAGATTATTTTTAGGTGAATAAGCAAATAATTCAAGATTTGCTTCAGCATTTGTTAATACGACTGGTTCTCCGTGTCATTGTTCGTGTCTGTATAAGCATTTCAACTGGAGCGGGGTTTTTTTAAAGTTAACTCTTGATTTTTCCATCTTTTCGCTGTACAGTTTGCTGTCCACGCAATTAATGTTGTCTGAAAAACTTCAGTGTAATGTTTTACTTTATTTGAATAAAGTAGCCCATAGTGAATCAACTCATCTTCAACCTAACAGTAAAGTAATTTTTAAGTGTTGACTTTCTGTGCCCATCACGGAATCGATATTTGGAGAAAAAAAGTCGTGATGAGCACAGCTTTAGCGGGAAGTAGAAGCACAAGCTCGAAATTTGAATTCAGATATTTTAAATATTTGGCCTTCGATTTGACCTTGATGTGAGAAATCGGGACCAGCAACAATCCATTTCTTATTTGATAGGCTAATATCTAAATTTTCTTAAAATAATAATAATAATAATAATAATAATAATAATAATAATAATAATAATAATAATAATAATAATAATAAAATGTCCGGTTTAACTGATAATTTTAGTGATTTTCACAAGACTGAAGTAGATTTCTTTTCGCAACCTGTATGTATTAATGCAAAGTGGAAGCTTTCAATATGAGTGGAAAAATTAACATATGCTTGTGATCATGGCTATCGCTCGAGCCGAATTATTAACTAAATAAACCTTAGAGAGCTACGGGGACAAGACTGAGTACAACATTAAAACACGTTCAGAAAGGTTTAGTGGGATATGTGTATGTCAGACAATATATATGTGCATAGTTATTGTCGGTAGATTTATTAAATTAATAAATCTCTTATTTATTACAGATGTCACACACACACACACACACACACACACACATATCTATATATATATATATATATATATATATATAACCTTCAGACTATGTCCTTTGGCCTAATTTTAATCCCCCCAATATAGATTATCTAATTCGCACACTGGAAGTTCCTCGGGATCGTAATACGACAAATTTTGGATGCGTTAAAATATCGAATAATACTTTTGATAAAGTGGATGCTTGACCCCATTGCAGAACATGCCGCGATCTGCGATGTGATCGCAGAAAATCTGCCGCGCCTGTGCAGGAAAAATTGTAAGAGGAAATAAAATAGCCAACAGAAAAGTATAAAAACGTGCCTGCTATGTATAGATGTCTTAAATGCACGGACAACTCGCATTTGAACTGTTTTTCACGTCACATAAAGCATATTTTTAACAATCACAAGTGTTTCTTCTTCTGGAACTGAGCATCTTGATTTTTTATTTTGGAATTCCTGCAGGGAATTCGTGTTATTATTCAGTTCAAAATCTCTTATCATCGCGAATTGTGTCGAGGAATTTGAAGCTTTAAAATATATAAAACGATAATTATGCCTGTTGTGCTGTATGGTTGTGAAACATGGTCGCTTACGCTGAGGGAAGAACGCAAACTGAAAGTATTTGAGAATAAAATCCTGAAGCGAATATTCGGAACCAAAAGGAACGGAAATGAGAAATGACGAAAACTTCATGATGAGAAACTGCATAATTTATACCATTCACCAAACATTGTTAGGGTCATTAAATCTTGGAGGTTCAGGTGGGCAGGACTGTAGCGAGAATGGAAGAAAGTAGGAACGCTTTCAAAGTTTTAACTGGAAGTCCAATCGGAAAACGACCATTAGGAAGACCTAGTCGCACATGGGAGGGCAATATTAAGATGGATCTCGCAGAAATAAGAATACAAAATAGAAACTGGATTCAGTTGACTAAGGATAGAAGTCAGGAGAGCTTTTGTGAACATGGCATTGAACCTCCGGGTTCCATAGGTCATAGAGTGAGTTAGTTAATTTTAGGCGAAATTTATGTACTTTATATGTATTTCGTGCCGCTAGCTAGTTCCAATTGTTTAAAAATATGCCCCTGCCAAATATCAGTAACTTTCGTGAAAAGAAAAGTGTCATGTTGATATACATTGCTGTACTTTTTCCTTAATGCTTAAGAAACATTGTTTGGGATTGAAATAGGTTAACGATTGGGATTTAATTCAAAATTAAAACCCAATACTTTCACTTAAATGACATAATTAACATTTAATACTAATTCCTAATGTTTTCTCTTCAGTTCGCGACTTGTATCATACGAAGAAAAAGATTTGATTTAAATCAAAAAAATCGATTTAAATCAAAAAAATCAACAAAAATGATTTTTTTGAAAAAAATCATGATTTTTTTCCACCCTGGTATATATACAAAATCGAGGAAAGAGGAAAACACTTTATATAGGATAAGAACATTTACTTACGTGTTGGATTATTAACTTGTGCTTTATTACAGATGTCAAACGTAAGATCCAGACATGCAGTTACTGCTCCTACATTGTAGTTGTAAAATAAAATAACACATTACTTACGCAGATTACAGAAATAATGCGAATCTCTTCACACTTGGAAACTGCTCTGGTTACGCACCATGAGTTGACATACTGCTTCAAAACAATTAACTACATCTTACTTCACTTTCTATACAACGGTTGTTACCTTACGGAGGAATCCGTGCTTAAGCGGTTAGTCATTAATGTATTTCAAATGTTACTTCATGCTTCGCCCAATACCTCAATAATCTCCTCTCATTTGCGTAAGTATCGATATAAAAGGAACGAAAGCCTATCAGATAACCACTGCAACAATCATTAATCGTTCACTTCTCTGTTCTTTAACTTCTTAATATAAAGGTTCTCAAGAGAAAAAGGTTGACGAACGTAGCCCAACAAATATCAAATACACTACATAACTCCTAAACTTCCCAATATTTTTAAAGCATATACGTATTACATTACATAAAAAAAAACATAGCTTTCCTGTTACATAGATTGCTTCTCCGGAAATTTTATTTGTCCCGTCCCTAGCGGCAGAACTTAACCCGTAACTTCAAAACGATAACAACAATTGAAGGGCAAGGGGAAAAAACAAGGAATGCCACAAAACTCCATTTTTGAGAAAACAGCGTTTTAAAATTGAAAACCGCGTATAAAATGAACAGGGGTAGTCAAATCTTTCGCCCATTTCCTTGGATATTTCTACATTTACGCATGCATGGTATATACAATCGAATAGTATAAAGAGTCACCAACAGATAGGGCAAAGAACCCGATAAAGTACACACATGGACATTCCTTGTTTTTTCCCCTTACCCTTCAATTATTAAAATTACGAATAGCAGTACGATGCATTATCTTCTCAGTTTCATTTATCTGAAGGAATCTGCGTGCAGATTAAGAATACCCCACCCAGCACAATACAGTAAGTTGTCGACTCATGATCTAGAGCAATGAAACTTAAGATCATCCACACATATGACTGGTTGTACAGTTTCGGTTAGGTAATTATCATAACCATCGAACTATAATCACAGTAATAACAAGATAAATACTAGGGTTAAGCGCTGTATTCCCGGACCGACTTTAGGAAATGCACCGGGTGAAATGCATAATTTAATCTGGTTTGTGAGGAAGAGTGAGTGAAAAGTCAGGTGAGGAGAATACTTGAAGTTAAGAAAATGTTCGTTTTTGCTGCTAATTTTTGACCTAACTGGCACTGCATGTGGACGCAGAAGGGCTTATTTTGGCAGAGAGGTACACGTATCCTGATTCAATGGCAAGAAAAGCAGTGTTGAAATGGCGCGTACATGTCAAGCTTGTGTCATATCGTGTTTGAGGTTTATCGAATTATAACCTAATCTGCCAGGTGGCCACTAGTATGAAATCATAACAAGTGTTATTGAAATCCGTATCGTTGTCAGAACCCACATGCTTGCACTACCTCGCTTATGCGTGTACCCGCCGTTGCCAACGCGCCTGCTTCCTCCGGACGCTATGGCGTGGGCTATCATCCTTTCGGAGCCCTAACTCGCTTAAGTGCCATTCGCACTTTTAGAGAGCACCTAACACAGGTTGGTTTAAGTATTTTGCACTGTAGATGTTTTGCCATACATCGAGACACCGTATTTGTACGTAAATAATAACTTTCTATTACAAATTGTAAAAGTTTACGCTCCTTTGTTTTGAAGGTAACTGATTTGTAACTCAACCTAACATAACCTAATGTAACGTAATCTAATCTAACCAAATGCATCATATTTTCGTTTTTTTCTTTCTTCTTCTATTTTCGTGGTCCGGTGATACAACACAAATGCCAATCACTGCTATAGTACTATGTACTGTCACAGACATAAACAAACAATTTTGAGCACGAAAAATTAGCGAAATATGATACAATACAGTGTAATACATACTAAATCATCAGGTTACGATTTAGCAGGTTAAGTGCCTCGTGAGACTAGTTCGGTCTCATATAAATTATTTTCTCACGGCCACGTGATGCCAGATTGGTCTCAAACAACCTCTAGTTATCTTATGGCCTGTGCTGACTCACTGATCTCACTTTTTACATTAAAATCTATTGCAGTGTATAGTAGTAGGTCTGGTGGTATGTGAAATACCTTGGCATGTGAAATTATGAGTCCAACGTGGTCTCACATGGTTCTAGCCAAAGTGGCAAAAATAGGTCGTGCTTTCTACATTACTCAAAGATCAAAAATGTATTATCCATGACACTCAAAACTGAGGCAAGACAACAATCATGTGGAGTAAAGTCAACAAAGGCAGAAGCCAAAGCTATACTAAACTCCTTACAAATTTATGCATTCGTATTTTCCCGGGAAAACCTTACACAATCGGTTAAAACTTGCGTGATGACATGGTCTCACGTGGCCAATAAACCTATTCCAGGCGTCGGCCCATTTCGGCTGCGTGAGACTAACGTATCAAGAAAATATCAATAGTGCATAGTAGCGTTACTACATAATTACCTAAAATGATAAATTACTATTTAGAAGGACATACAGAAACCAGAAATAAAGTCGTAAGGGACTTTTTTTTTTTTTGCGATATAGGTGGCACTTAACCTGCTAATACTAAACTCGGTACCGATATACAATACGGACCCATACATATTAATATATTCATCGTATATCAGGGTTGGCAAAAACCATGGTTTATATTGAAATAAAAACAAAAAACAGGCCTTCTTGGTTTAAACCAGGTTTTTTTGGTTTAAATAATTTGCTCTATATATTCATATCATATATGGACAGAAATAATCTTGTTTCGCCTTGATGTTATTATGCAACAACCGGGTTATGCTGGAAGGGGTCACATAAGCTTAAGGCGGAATAAAACCGCTTCTCGAGTTACATCCGAGAGAAAATGTCCTTCATTTGAACTCGGAACCAGGACTAATTGGTCACAAATGCGATACGTCTGCCGACTCACTCACGAAGGAATCCCGATAAAAATACGTTGTACTGATCTTTACATACTCCTTAATATAACTGTCATTTCAGAAGGACAAAAAGATAAAAAGTCGCAAAAGTGAAACCATTATACAGAATTACATATGAACAATTTCAAAGTACTACGGAGTACAGAAGAACCAATTTAGTTCAAGTTAGTTAACAACGACTTATATTGGTCCAAATTAAAGAAACACAACGACTTAATTTGCATATCAGTAAGAAAAGTGAATAAAGATACGAATTATTTGAGTTCACTTTGGCTCAGACTTATTTATACATAAACAGACACCAAAGATACTTCTCATTTCACCAAATGCTTCTCGTGTATGACCCCACCCCCTACACACACACACACACACATATACAGACAAAGTACGGCATTTCGATGTATTTTATCAATAGCAAACATTGAAACGAAACAATATTTAGAATTTTTCTTTGATTGCAATTACATATCAATAATAACAACTACAAAAAAATCACAAAACAAATATTTACAAACATATAAAATAAAAAGTTGCTTTTGTAGTAGAATCTTTTTGAGTAATGAATGGGGAATTTAGGTCTGAATATAATACGAATAATATACGGGAGTGAAACGTGATAACCCACAAATGTGTGTTCATCAAGATTTTACAAACACTTACTCTTTTACGAACATTTGTCGTTTTTTGGTTTAAACCAGCCAACCCTTCCGACGCCAGAAAGACTATAGTGGATATAACGTTAACCAAATTCTGCAAGGTGTACACTGAAAGTGAGAATACTATAGAAGCGACATAGGTTAGAAGCACAGCAAACGAGACCGCGTGGAAACACAGGAGTGCGTCCGTAGAGAGCAGGCGCATTAGTGACGGTGGGTATACACTTTCAGGATAGTGGAAAAAAAACTTCATTTACGACAAAAGAAAAAACATGCCTTAGGAGTCTTCGTTTAACCTTTCACTAATAAATCACAAAAAGAAACGTTACCTGTACTACTTTGTAGAATTATCGGGTTAAGTTCCAAAGTTGGGCGTCTGTTTCCAGCAAAATTTTTAAAATTTACAGGAAAGATATGGATAATTTGATCGTTTGTGTGCTTGATAATATATAAGAGTCTCGAAAAATCTGTTTATTTGTTATATATAAGCGGTTGTAAACGTGGGACTATACGGCGAGCGGAGGGAACTACTTGGCGCAAGGTAACAAAACAGTTGTATTGTGGGAAAGAGATGAGCATTTATGTTATCAACATGGCGAATGTACAAGGGCAATGAAGTAACAGTTTTAACATTTTGTGAAGCAATACGTTGATAACGAACAAAATCTTTTAAAAGTTTGTGAAGAGCACGGATTAATGAACCTAGTAACAAATTGCAGAAAGTGTGCAAAGGAGATAACAGCGAAAAAACGTGGCGAAAGCGGACGCCCAACTTCGGAATATATGCCGAATTATCACTCTTCTGTAAAATATGTCATTTCCTTTAGAAAGTTTAAAAAAAAAATGGTGGTTGCAAACATGACTCTAGCACGAGTCGAAATATCAACATAAACTAAAAGGAGCAAATCACGGATGCAAAGGAAAGATTTGTCATTCTACACTCAGTTGCTCTAGTCAATTGAGGGATACGTGCTCCGAAACTGTGTGTCACTCATCTGTTTTCGCGTCCAGTGCATATTGAGAATACGGATCAATACTTAAATTCGTTGCAGATAGAATACTTTTTCCACTACGTTAATGCTAACTGAGTCAGGGCACACGAGCAGTAGGTAAGGACGCGACGTAGCGCAGGGGTGCGTCCGCATGCGACGGTGGGTATAGACATAAATGAGGATAGCGAAAAAACTCTTACGCTATGTATATGGCACAAGAACACTTACCTTACATGTTGGATTACGTATTGTACGTTGTTATGGACATCAGATGTAAAATGCAGATATGCTGTCATTGTTTCTACATTGCATTGTAAAATGACATAACACATTATTTACGCAAATTTCACAAATACGTTGATCCTTTAACTGTACGATACTTTATACGTATCATGAGTTAGCACACCGGCATCAGATACCCAACTTCATCTCATTTCAGTTTGTAGATTGTGGTTAATAGTTACCTTATAGAGGAACCGTGCTTTAAAAGGTTACATTTTAATTAACGTGTCTCTACGCAGATATGCATCTTAAATGTAAGGAAACAACATATTTCGATAAACAGTAATATGTAAAAACATTATTACCAATTTCTTCTGTAAATTTTAAAATTATGTGGATTCATATTCCAATTGGTACTGCGCTTTCTTCAACGTTATTTATGTTAAGGGGTTATGATAAATTTCACTAGTGGCAAAACCTTTGCAACTACAGTCTCGACCTGAACAAAAAACAATAATAGGCCTACTGTATAGACCTTCTATTTTAACTTGAAAAATCTGCCTTGCACTTGGTATTCAACACCTCGGTCTACCGTAACTCCAAAAAAGTCGTCAATATAGCATGCACTTTACTGCAAAGTACATAATCCTAAGGAGTATGTTTAGTACAAGGGGTCCAGAAGCACGTAAAAAAACACACAATTTACAGGGGAAATGAATGATGCAAGTACTTAGACGTAACAGAACGTAACCAAATCTAACTTAACCTAACCTAATATTAGTAGAAATAAGCGAAATTCTATTATTTGTTGGAAAATTATGCTGGACCCATACACTAATGTAACATAAACTAATCTAATATAAACTAACCGAACCTAACCTACCCTAGTGTGAACAGAAATTGCCAAAACTGTAACATTTTTTAGAGAAAAGAGCTGGAACCCTTCTGCTAAACATAGGCCAATTCGAATTTTGTTAGAAATTCTGAATCAAGTTTATTCTGGAAAATAAGAATTTTAATAATGCTCGCGACGTTCGAACTCAAATCCCATAGCAAATTCTAAAGATCAAACACAGTTCATCACATGCGATATTACATTAAATTACCTTGAGAGCAAATGCCTGCTGGGAAGTACACGCCTGTAATAATACAGGCAAATTTTGCTCGCGACACGTGGACTCCATAACATTTTGAAATAAATCCATAAATCTTGCCATAATTCACAAACACATGGACGTGAAACACAATGTAAAACTTCCCTCAAAGAAACTTAGAACGTCCCACACAGCAATGCACAAGTATTAAAGTTGCATCCTCTAACTGTCAAATTCAAGAAACATGCACGTGATACACAGTCTAAAGCTTCCCTCAAAGAAACTTAGAACTTCCCACACGGCTGTGAATTTTCCCTACACAGTAAACGATTTCACAGAAACCAAACAATAAAACTCAGTACTTAGAGATCTAACAACTAAACATGGAAGTTCTGTAAGCTCATCTTTAGGAACATCCTATAATTCTAAAATAGACATAAAAGAAATCCCATCATTAGCACAATTTGGACCAGTTGTCGACTGGAACGAAATGGGTGCCATGCAGCTCGTTTTCAGTTTAACGTACCACGTAATGTCCTTTAGGCTACGGCAAAAGTATTCGGTTCGTATTGACAAGTAGATTAATAATTGAAATGACACTTTCCCGAAAATTCAATATTACATAGAAAATTAATAGAAATCAGTGAATTTGGGAAAAGTAGCCCAGTTGTCGACTTCAACGAAATGGGTGTAGGAAAAAATCCAGGATTATGGGCAAAGCCATAAGCTGTCGATACGAATGAATTGGCTGTCGTATGATTCGTATTGACATAAAGATCAATGTTTGTATTTTTGCCGAAAATTCAATTTTAGTTGGGAAAATTAACAAAATTACTGGATTTCAAAATTCGGACCAGTTTATCGACTAAAACGAAATTGATGTCTTTGTATTCTTTTTGACAAGTAGATAAATCATTTATATGACAGTTTTCAGAAAATCAATCAGGGAAATTTTAAAAAATCCCGGATTTACTAGTTGTCAACTGCAGCGAAATCGAGGTCAGTCACTGAGTGGGAATTACCGATCTACTTCTTAATACAAAGCGAACGTCAACAGGGTCGTCATTTCAGACTTTGCTTGGGGTAAGAAAGAGAACCACCGACATAAGAATTTCACGTTTTGTACTAGTATATTAGTAGACAATCCACTAAAGTCTATGTATTCCTCAAACTTTTGAGGGGGCAATTGGCCCTCCTGCCTTCCCAAATGGCGCCCCTGAACGACAACTGATCCGCATCGCCCGAAATCCCGGAATTATTAGCTTCCAGGGTTAAAATTGAGTTTTCGGAAAATATCAAATCACTTGTTGATCTACAGAAGCGTACTTGTCGATACAAATCGAGAACCCCCATTTCCTACAAATCGAGAACTTGTCTGTATTTCCAAAAATCTGGAGCTTTTATAATTTCCCGGATCAAAATTGAATTCTCGAAAAGAATATATCAATTATTGATGTACTTGACAGTAAGAATCAAATGATATCCAATTTGTCCCAGATTGATTTTCCCAGTTGTTTAATTTTCGGGAAACGTCATACTTAATTATTACTATTATTGAAATTTAGTTGCCACATTATAATACAAAGCCTTCAAAATTGTGATAAGCAGTGGCGTATTTAGGGGGGTGGCTTCCGGGCTTAAGCCCCCCCACCGAAATCTTACTTAGTATAGTCAAGTAAATGAAATATCTTGCAGAATTTTCACATTTCCAGGCAAAGCCCCCCCGAAACGTAGCAAAGCCCCTCCCGAAACAAAATCGTAAATACGCCACTGGTGATAAGTATTGAGGTATGTAACTCTTGTCTTGTATGTATTTAAATACGTAACATATTGGCGTATAGAACACTTACATAATAATTATTTATGTTAGTTTTGAGGTTAGCGCTATTCATGAATTACGAACAAGTATACACAACAACACCGGCGAAGTGAGAAAAACTCACCCATCCTAATTTGTATGAACAAGCTATAATACTAATTTACTACACCATTCCTATTGCTTAGCACTCTCACAGCCAGCGGCAGCGAAACTGGTATTAGAGCTCCCCAACGGAAAAGAGAGAGAGAGAGAGAGAAAAAAAAAAGCCCTATGGAAACACATTTTCGTAAATTTGAGGAGCTTGTAAATTTCCTACTCCGGCACCGTCTGTGGGCTGCTTAGTGGCGCCACTGATCACAGTAACCTTATGTGTATATTATTATATAAATTAACTTCAATACTTACGATCTTTTCTTTCTAGAGAATTTTCATTCTCCAACACATATCCAAATATCAAAGGTATATCTAATTTTCTTCTGTCTTTTTTGGTCTTTACGCATATTTGTGTTCCAAGTTTTTGCCGTCTTTTCTCCATGATTTTCTGCACGAAAACAACTAAAATCGTAATCCACAGAACTAAGCTCAATGCTATATAGACAATGCGAGACTTCCTCGAAAATGATACCGAGCACCGTACTAGTGCAAAGCAATATTATTCATTTACGTATAACCAATAGAGCACTTCGCTTCAAACACTAGACACAATTTTGCCCTTTTCACGTTGTTGGAAACAAACTCTGGTTTCAAATCGGTTCAGTTACTAATCTTCAGCTGGAATAAACACATCACCATTTATACATTTTCCACTTTTTGTAGTGTTTACTGTCTGCTCTGATGTTGATTGTATAAATTTTTTACCAGTAGGTGGCAGGCGAATTAGTCGCTTAGAATACGATCAAACTGCGACACACAAATCGTAAATATATATTTTTGAGAGATGAAAAATAAATTAATAAAACTAAGTGTGTGAGATAACAATTGCTAGCATCTAAAGAAATTAATAATATGGTGCTATACACCAACAAAGTTGAAACTCCTTTTCATTTTGTGTTGTCAAAAGTATAAATTAACTCAGTCACTGAAAAAGAAATTCTATATTTTACCAAAAAAAAAAAAGACGCAGCCATTGCGTAAACGTAAAAAATAATAAGTTCCATAAAAATGAAAAAAGAATTCTTATTGCATTCATCACTTATTAAGTAACACTCCCGCATTCCCGCTCCTACACTGTTTTTTAGAATTTTTGCTTTGTGTATACATAAAAAATTTGCTGAGCAAAACAATATAATAACATAAAAAAACTACATGTAGCTTTTCATGTGAATATATTGTTTTGTTCAGCAAATAGTTTGTTTGTGCTTTTTAGACTTCCAAATTATGTTATGCATGAGTGTCGGAAATGTAAGTGCTATGGACGTCCAACCGTTTGTCGGCAGGTATAAGTGCAAAATAGTAACATATATCGAGAAGCTGTTTTTCTGTAATCGATTTAGCGTCCCAAGATAAGATTCCATCCTCACTATTAACCCCCTATTCAAATCGAAAATAGTATAAACATTCCGGTTTCAAAGCTGGCTGCCATAAACCAAAAGTGGTATGAAACAGGGGCGGCTTTAAAATTTTCATTTTGGGTAGGCCCGCTCCCTCGCTAATGGATACATTTGATTGGTTAATGACAGTAGGAAATTACTTTTACAAAAGTGCAGTGGCGGATCCAGGTGGCAATCGCCCCCCCCCCAGAAGAGGAAATTTTTTAATCCTATATATAGTTATTCATGTGTCTAGTGTTACGTGTTTTTTCTTACTTCTCCCCTGCATATTATAGTGTTGTTAGTGTTCTTCCAGTGTATGTTTGTGTCTGTAACAATGCAATGGTCCTCAGCGTCTCCTCACAGTTACAAAAGCAAAAGCAGCGTTAGTACAATTATTTTCTTTCACATTATTTTTTCTGCTATTTTCAAATCAAGTTATGTGAAATGCAATGTATTTAATGTCATTAATTTTCATCATATAAGATCAGGTTCAATTCTAATACGTGGTAGAAAATGTCCTGCTTATTCAAAGACCTCACTAGAAAACAGAAAAACTCATAAACAGCGTACTTTACTGTCGTCGCTAATTACAGAATGCAGAGGAACAAAGTAGATAGATTTGAAACACTGAGGGTCTTCATTTTTTGGGGAGTTGTGCGGCATCGAACTTGGTGTCAATGACCGCACTCTTCCCTCTCTCTCCAGCCCTTCTCTCCTCACCACCAGTCTTTAGTCAACCAGCGAAATCCTCAAAAACGAGATGGCAAAGCAACCATATGATCTTCAGCTTCTGCACTTAAATGCACAAAGTGCCATAAAGCACCAAGATGAAATTACAGCCATTCTTAGCCCTCTCTCTGTGCATGCTTTGCTAGTTTCTGAATCTGGGCTGAAACCTATCTTACCAGTAACAAGTAATGTGTCAAAAGCTGACACTTTTACTTTAAAGAATGTATGGATGACTCCAAAAGTGCATTCTTACCTTGCAATTCTCCCTTTCCTGCAATAGTAGGCAACCCCAAAACAAGATCGTTGAGGTTGTTGAGAATTAGAAAGGTGTTGGACCAAACCTCAGTTTTGTTACAAATAAATTAGTGTGGCAAACTGCTAATAAGAAAAGAAAACAAATTGTTAAGAATGACGATTTTATTATCGTGAGGGCAATGGATGACATAAAAAGTTAGAAAAAGATCTTACTTAAACAGTTCAAACAAAATGAATAGTAAGAAATAGATATAAGAGGAAAGCAGTTTCTCTCCTTTTCCCAATCAGAAAACTCTGGTAAACAAGGTTACATAATGTAAAGGTTTAACCCTTTGGGGATCTCATGGTACAATTTGTACCATACGGGGTGTTTCATGGTACATTGCGTTATAACTCTCCAATTTGAGCTTTTTCGTCCGTTTTTTTTTTTTTTTTTTGTTTTTTTGTTTTTCAAGTCCAGAGGCATTGCAGAAGACATTATGGATGGTTTCACACCTTCTTGTGTCGAGACATAGGAGGTGATGACGTCATAAGTCTAAAATTTATATTTTCGTGTAATATTTTTGGGGGGGGTTATGTAAAGTATTTTTGGCGGGCTTATTTTTGCACGTAGAAGATTGAAATTTTGCACAAACATGCAGTCCACCGAGTAGTATTTACCAGATTTTTTCTTCAGATTTCTGCGTTAAAACAGGGGGGATCTAGAGGGTCAAAAAGTTTAAAAAAGGGATATTTTTACCCAAAAATCCCGTTTTTCCTCATTTTCCCGCCTTAGATACATGATGGAGACAAATGAATGGTACCATCTGAAAGGCAGTTCTATTCTGAAGAGAATGATGTGCGACATATGGCCCTAGGGTAATTAGGGAAGTGTCAGGGAATTTTTATCAAAATATACTTCTGTATAGGGGAATTTTGGATATTTTCGGTACTATTTTTGTGCTGGCTTATTTTTGCACCTAGAAGATTGAAATTGTGCACAAACATTCAGTCCACCGAGTAGTATTTACCAGATATTTTTCAGATTTTTGCGTTAAAACAGGGGGGTACAGAGAGGCTAATTTTGAAAAAAGGAAATTTTTACTAAAAATCCCTTTCACGGGATTTTCCCGCCTTAGATACATAATGGGAACAAGTGAATGGTACCGCCTGAAAGGCAGTTCTATTCTGAAGAGAATTATGGGCAAAACATGACACTAAGGTAATTAGGGATGTCTCAGGGAGTGTTTAAAAATTTCACTCTGTATACGGGAATATGGGACATTGTCGGTATATTTTTTTTGGCGGGGTTACTTTTGCACTTGGAAAATTGGAATTGTGCATAAACATTCAGCTCACCGAGTAGTATTTACCAGATTTTTTCAGATCTCTGCGTAAAAATAGGGGGTCCAGGGGGGCTAAAAGTTGAAAAAAGGATATTTAGACCCAAAAAATCCCGTTTTTCCTCATTTCCCCGCCTTAGATACATGATGGAGACACGTGAGTCGTACCGCCTGAAAGGTAGTTCTATTATGAAGAGAGTGATCGGCGAAACGTGACCCTAGGGTAATTAGGGATGTCTCAGGAAATTTTTTACCTGAGATCATGGTGTTTTACGGTAATTTGGGGCATGGTGGGAATTTCTGATAAAATTTCTCCCGCCCTTGGTATTCAAGATAGAAACTTGAAATTTAACACACACATTTAGTATACCAAGTACTATTTATCATATTTTTTTTAGATGGGTACGTTCACACAGGGTTGCTCCAGGGGGGCCCAAAGTGCGAGAAAAAAATTTTCCTTCCGAAATTTTCCCTTTGACATCATTCTTCCCGCTCCTGGTATATGGTATGAGCATACAAGTGGTACCGTTTGAAAGCCATTCTGAAGAGAATGATGTATGAACCATGATCCTAAGATAAATAGTGACGATGCAGTAGCTGCTTGACTGAAAGTCTAAAAAATAGCCACAAAACCCCGGATCTCTTAAGGGTTAATACAGAAGTCTAACAGCACAAAAACAAACATCCACACGAAACGGAAACAGAGAGAAACACACACTAAGGGACACCATTGTCGTAGCAGAATTCCGGGATTCCCAAGCAAGTAAAAAGATGGCAACCTACTTGCAAACATTATTATTATTATTATTATTATTATTATTATTATTATTATTATTATTATTATTATTATTATTATTATTATTATTATTATTATTATTGTTGTTGTTGTAAAAGTTTTTAACTTATATATGAGACCTTCAGATAAACATATTTATATGAGTTACTAAAATTTATATGGAACATTACGCACTTGTACCAGTTGCTGACACACACACAAAATACCAGTGATTCAATATCTGACAAGTAATATGCCAAAAGCTGACAGTTTTACTTTAAAGAATGTATGGATGACTCCAAAAGTGCATTCCCACCTGCAATTCTCCCTTTCCTGCAATAGTAGGCAACCCCAAAACAAGATCGTTGAGGTTGTTGAGAATTAGAAAGGTGTTGGACCAAACCTCAGTTTTGTTACAAATAAATTAGTGTGGCAAACTGCTAATAAGAAAAGAAAACAAATTGTTAAGTATGACGATTTTATTATCGTGAGGGCAATGGATGACATAAAAAGTTAGAAAAAGATCTTACTTAAACAGTTCAAAAAAATGAATAGTAAGAAATAGATATCAGAGGAAAGCAGTTTCTCTCCTTTTCCCAATCAGAAAACTCTGGTAAACAAGGTTATATAATGTAAAGGTTTAATATAAAAGTCTAACAGCACAAAAACAAACATCCACACGAAACGGAAACAGAAAGAAACACAGATTAAGGGACACCATTGTCGTAGCAGAATTCCGGGATTCCCATGCAAGTAAAAAGATGGCAACCTACTTGCAAACATTATTATTATTATTATTATTATTATTATTATTATTATTATTATTATTATTATTATTATTATTATTATTATTATTATTATTATTATTATTATTGAAAACTCGTTTCCTTTTCAAAATCTCTAACTCTGCCTAAGAGCATGTCTGCATAAGAGCGGTCATGTGTGTCAGTCTGTATGAGCGGTCCCAAAAACCAAAAGGAATAGAAATCTTCTAGAGAAACGGAAAAATAAACTTCCGTATGATAAATTCTAGGTCAAAGTCCGAAGCACTTGCTTTTTAAACGTGCTTTCTTGTTTCTTTTCTTTTCGGGAGAAGAAAAGTTTTGGCACCCAAGAAATCACGGTATATAATATACCAGATTTGCAAGTGGAATTATTTACATTGTAATTCGCGGTAATAAAGAAATTGTCATTGGAAGACATTATTGAAAAAGTTGTTTATTACTTCTTCCATCGCAAGTCTTAGTGGACCCCTATATCTCGCCCTTCCTTTCTGCCTGAAGGTCGAAGTCGAAAATTTAGAATATTCACATATCAATGTTGATATACTTGCGATATCGAATTTTGATATATGTCAATATCGATATCGACGATATTGATATATCGACATATCGCACAGGCCTAGATCAGAGAAATGATGCTTGAAATAAGCTGGAATCAATAACCAAAATTTAAACATATTCTTGCATTTCTGTACCCAAGGTTGAGAGGGAAGCGGATGACCCCGAACAAACGTTTTAAGCCAAAAAAATTGTTACAATTAAAGTAGTTATACTTCCCCCTTAAGGGAAAACAATTACTCTAATTTATCTTTTACTTCTTTTTCTTATTGTGATAAGAAATCAGTGACAGTACACAAACTTTACATAGTATAGCAATATACTCTGTAATTTATTACAACCAATCAAACGGGAAGATGGAATTCCTGTGATGTTAAAGTCGAATGTTCTACAAAATGACCATAATTCATTATTCTTATTTCCATCAGTAATTTTGACATAAATTCAGAAATATAAGACTAATAGAACTAGAAATGAGAGTTTTAATTCACTTTTCTCTCAGACTGAAAGACTTCTGCAATTTGCTGAGATTGTCACTTTGTTTTAATTCTGTCTACCGGGGTTTCGAGGTAATCGGTACCAGAAAGAGAAAAGTTTGTCGAATCACAAATCTCGACACTGTAAAAAGAGATTTCACATTTCATGTTGTTATTTCTTCCTTACAAAAACACTTCGGATTGAGTATATTGGTGAATTACTGAACTTATACACTCCGCATAAAAAGAGACAGCTAACATCTTGCAGCTAGGCTATGAAATATACATCTCCTTTTCTCATGATGGTGTCTGGTAAAGAGACTCACTCTCTCTCCTCCTTTCCTCTCTCCCATATTAAAATCAGTAACAACGTGAACACAATTCTAGTTTCAAAATATACATGTATTAGTGTCAATAAACTGAAAGAATAAAAATGAGACAAAACGAGATTCATAAGTTGATGTAGGGAGAAACTTAAACATATCTTAATGAAAAATTGAAAATAATAGATATGTCAGAAATGAGACAGCGAGAGAGAGAGAGAGAGAGAAGAGAAGATAGAAGAAGAGAAAGAAAAGGGAGTATAGATAAAAATATTGGATTTAAACGTAGTAAGAAGAGAACCTAATATTATAAAATTCCGTTTCCATTAATTCAACAGTATTATAGTAATAATGTTTATTTGTTGTATTTTTCAGAACTATTTCAATATACAGAGAATGCTTAAAAAATTCATTAAGTCACTTTCAAAATGAATATCAAACTCGGTGGTCAAATTAAATACTCAATTTCCAGTGAAACTTAAAAGTTTCGAGACACATCTAGGATCATGCTAAAAGTTTAATACATTCTGTCTTTCCGCTTGGTTGTGCTGCAAATTCGGTAGTGTTCATTAAACGTACTGATTGGAAATAAATTGTAATAAACCTAGTAGCTAGTGTAAGCCATAAATTCCATTCCAGACTACTAGTGCAAACTGAACAAAAAATAGAAAAAAGGGAATAAAGAAAAGGACAAAAAGAAAAAATGAATGAGTGCTACTTTACTGCAAAATTTCTATCAGATAGAGCCTACATTAAAAGTCCAAATTGTATCATAATGAAAAGTTACAAATTTTTAAAAGAAAAAATGGATGTTGGTTCCTTATAGACGTAGCAAATTATGCTTATTTCACATTTCATAGTGGATAAAACAAATTGAATTATAGGATGGAAACAAATTTTGTGTCAAATTAATATAAATAAAATGTCTCTTGAAATAACAAAGAGGGGCCATTTTCAAGTCATTTCTCAACATTTGTCTTTTCCAAACATCCACTCTCGATTTCACCTATTGCAGATATCACATTGTAATTGGCAATGATAGAATGAACACGCTAGAGCCGAAACGGGTCATTGTAGTGACTCGGTAATTCGATTGGGACGCGGTATCCCACAGAAAAAAGACTTTACCTATTTCCTTGACATAGTGTGTTTGTGTGGGGGGGAGAAAAGAAAAAGATGAAAGACCTGGTAAGGAAACGCTAAAAAAGATGGATAGAGAGAGAAGAAAAAGACGAATATAAATATGAAAACTACTTATCATTACTCTGTATGATGAAGAACGCACAGACTGTTTATTCAGATTCTCGCCAGTGATGCCTTGTAACTTCTACAACCAACGTTGGTAGCGAATGTTTTATGGGAAAAACGATACTATTTGTTGGGGATTCGAACCGATACTTTCCGTTTGGAAGTCTAGGACGGTACCATTAATCTACCAGTTACTCTATGCGAAACATGTTTAACAAATTGAATAATGTTTCTTTCTAAGAATAATATGAAAAGTGGATACTACAGACCAATTAGGTGTTTCGAATTGTCCTACTAGTCCCCATAGTTATTATTTGCTCCTTCAAAACCAACATTTGTAAATCGTCTCTATCAAGATATAAGTATTTGCTTCCCCATTCTTACGGATTGCTCGTTTAGTATGAGACGTCACTCTTCGATTGTTCACGATAACTTTGTGAAAAGATAACCTTTGGCTTGACCAGATCTTGAACCTAAGATTTGAAACCTATGATTTGAACCTATGCTACTCGTAAATCCAGAGCGTTACCCCTACACTATCCTACCAGTTAAAGCTATAACTCGAATCTTATTAAGTCCAGTTTTCTTCTTTGAAACGAACCAGTTTCTTCTTGTAAGATTATTTACAACAAAGTACACACAAAAATTATTTATTCGACGAGAGAGACAAATTAGTGCCCACTAATAAACGAAATAACATACAATATAGGAAAATCAAGAAAAATAGCATACTATGTAGTAATTTGAGCTCATCCGTGGCTAAGCGGTTAGAGTACGCGCCTTTGGCGTGGGAGGCCCGGGTTTGATTCCCGGCGGGAGCTCATGTGGTTCGGATTCCACGTTAATCAGTAGCTACACGTCTCATATAGCCTCGCTGCTGAAAAGTGACGTTAAACTCAAAATCAACTCAACTCAACTATGTAGTAATTTCGCCGCGCAAGTTCAAAAGTACGTTTATAATAATAATAATAATAATAATAATAATAATAATAATAATAATAATAAATATCTTTACTGTATAGCTGTCATTTCAACGAATAATAATATCAATATGTGGAGTTAATTTAACAAACATTCTTTGAAGATTAGGCAGTTGTTCCATAGTAGAAGAGGAGGATATTTTTCACCAACATGGTGTTGCCAAACCCTATAGCTAAATTGTCTGTCTTTATACTGTTTTATTAATATTTACGAGTTTTATCCGATTTTTTTCTACAATTTATGGTGATTTTGTATTGTTTTATACTAATTTATAGCATTTTTATTGTGATTTTCTTACATTTTAATCCCTTTTTATAGTGATTTTTAGTGTTGTCTTCTAAATGAAATTGTTGTGAAATATTTTTTGTTAATGTACATTGATATTTAAGAGGCTGGCACAAGATGGAGAGTCTAATTGTCTTTTAAACATGTAACAGATTGGAAAAAAAAAGTTTACTTACTCTTGTTCCTATACCTCTAAAGAAGCTTGCTCCTTCCGTGGTTCTTTTGCTTACGAATCTCTCAACCATGAACTGCTATCTCTTGTTAAGAATAGCTGAATGAACTTGAGGGGATGCGGAGAGAGGTTTATGTTTACTACATTTAAAAGTTGTTTAACGTTAGACAGGGTTGATTTTCTTTGTATTCAAGAAACTAGTTGGAAATGGCGGGGAGGAAGGAGAGAGACATTTGTGAAAGAATGTTTCGGTTCTAAGGCCAGGTGGGCAGTGAGGGAAAGGAGGAGGCAGTGGTTAGGGAGTAGTAAGATAGAAATAGTAGTAGTAGTGAGATAGGGAGTAGTGAGAAATGTCAAGAAAACGGGGAAGGTAAATCCTATGGTTACTATAGAAGCCCTTGTAGAGGTTTGACCCAGTAAGTACGCCAGAAATTTTTATCTGGGGGGTGTTCAAAATAAAAGGGGGTGCTCTCAGAATAGTGATATAATTTTTAAACAAATTCAAACAAGAAAACAGTATATTTTGTTACGCAACCATTGCAATACTACTACTACTACCACTACTACAACAAATAATAATAATAATATAAGCTCTTTGCAGTGGTAGGTTCAATCAAGTAAGTTCAAACACTTGAGCATTTATTATTATTATTAAACTAAGTAATACAGTGAAACTTCTCGAAACGGACGTCGGTGGAACCGATTATTTGTCCGTAAAAGAAAGAGTTATCTCTCATAACACCACACCACACATACTTATGGCATGGAAAAATAAGAAAGTTTGTCCTCTTATGAAGATGTCCATTATTGAGAGATGCCCATTAAGAGAGGTTTCACTGTATTAGGAATTAACCTCCACTATTTTACCCAATAATTACATGTGAATTGATTACATACGAATTATTGTAACTATTTTGCAAAATTCTGCTATTATTTCAATTTATTCACCCCCAGCAAGTTTTAGTAGGTGATTTTTTTCCAAAATATTAATTAAAATTCCCTCGAACCACGTTGAAATCACATTCGTTTAGTAATTAATACTGTACATAGTTAAAATTTCATTATTTTAATATTCTAACCTTGTTTCTAACGTTAATTGTTGTAATATTATTTGGTCTTCTAATCTCCATTCCCGCCCTTTCCTGGTACGTTATTCGCTCTGAATATCTTTCATAAAAAATATTCGTTGATTAAGTTGTTTTCCAGAAATCCAGTTTTTCAATTTACAAATATTTTGTATCTTTCTGTTTTGTCTTCTTTAATATACCCTAACTTTAATAATCCCGGGGCTCATAGTGGTCTGGTCTCTTGTAAATAGTTGAAAAGTGACCAAAAATGGCCAAAATCACACGAAAGAGTGACCAAAATCTCATCATGCACCTTTTCTCCTTTGTCAATTTCTCCATCACTTCTCTCTTTCTTTGTTGTTTTGTTTCTTCTTTACTTCGTCTTTTTGAGCTTCCTTCTTTCTTTGGTTTTCAAAGTATGCTTTGTAGTTACGGTAAGCAGACTTAGCAGATGTAAAAAGCTTCTGAGTAAGTGGAACCAGTTCTGGTCTACTTCCGAATTTCTTCATCCCAGATATTATATTTAACTTCGCATTAAGAGTTCTCAAAAACGTGAAATATTCAAATTCATCACCTACTCTTAAGAACATACAAGAAGCATAATACAAGACGAACATGATGAACCACACACACACACAACGTTGAATGGAGCGTTAACTATTACAAGAGAAAACTAAAAGATTATTATGATAGAAGAAAGAATAGACACAGAAGGGTTCTCAACCCCACCTTGAGAGCTTAGGCATTCACCAACCGTCCACTGTGCTTTAGAAAGAATAAAAGCTGAAGTGAGAATAAAAGCTGACTGTTTCATATGTGGCAGCAAGTACTGAAGCTTTCAGAAGAGTAATGAGTAACAAGTTTCTGTCTTTTTCCATTTGTTTTTATATTTTTCTTAGAAAACTGCCAATGCAAAACATAAATCACACGAAAAAATCACTTTAACTCTCAAAAGAGTAACTTTTAGTGACAAATTTGAAAAAAATAACTTTTAGTGACCAACTTGAAAAGAAGTAAATTTTAATTAAAAAAAGTGACTCGCTATGAGCCCTGTTCCACTCAATGAATTTAGATGAATAAAAATATACTTTACAAAAAATTAAGCTAGCGCCAAATGCGTTCCAAACACTAGACTCAGTCTAAAATATATATAATTCTCACTTAGACCGATCTCTTCATTTCTAAAAACGTTTTGACAACACCCTCCTAACGTCCGTCCGTTGATACACCACTTTCAGAGCAGGCTCGAAACCAGCCACAGAGCTTTGGGGAGCCATGAATATGTTAGGAGAGGCCAAGACATTAAAATCTCTCTTACAAATATCTAAATTGTGCATTTTGTATTGAGGTCTGGAGGGAACATGAAAAATTTAGGGAGGGCCAGGCCCTCCCTAGCCCTCCGCTGGTTGCGAGTCTGTTGCAGAATAGCACTTACCAACTGAATCTGGTATAATCTTATTACTATATTGTCACATTTTTCCTTATTGAGGAGGAGGTAGGTAAATGACCGCTCAAGACGTTGTCAATTTCAGTCATTTGCATCTGTCCATCAATCTCTTTTCTCGGAAACGACCGTGGAGCCCAGGACGGTAGGTATCAGCGGTCTGTTTTTTCAATTGTTTCGATCGAAACACCGCCCGAAACAATGAGGTCGTGTGGTTCTCGAAACCGTACATGAGAACGAGGTCGCTTCATATTTTGAAGTGAAATAAATAAATAAGAATATTGCCTTCTTTCCTCAATGCTAAACCTTTTTTTAACATGATGTAATAAATAACCTATATGATACTGATTGATACAATTGGATTTTGGGGAGTGTTCCTTTTCCATCCAGGGGTGTGTGTAAAGAAATTTGGAGGGGTGTTAGCGGGGTGTAGATTACTCCCTGGTTTGACCGCTGTGACCCAACGTGCTTTATGGCTCTTTACGTGAGAGTAGGTAGTAACCCGTTCCTATACCTGAGTTTTGGTTTATTGCTAGGGTAATAAAGTCTTTGCCTGTGGTTGGGTTTTTATGATAGGACGATAATGAATGCTTCTTCCTTTCTCAGGTAATTGGCTAACAATTTTTTTTAATAAATTTAAAAAATAAGATTAACGAATTAAATATTGATGAAAAGGGTTTAATAGAGTAACGGAAAGGTTAGAAAGTTCGATTTTCATTTATAGCGTTTATTTTAGATGTATATTGTGATGTGTACAGTATTAGAATAGTATATATTGTACAATACAATACATACATACAATGTTGAAATGTAGGAGGAAAGCCACGCAACTTCAAGAAAGTATTTTAGGTGAAATTTCAGTAGGTTTTCAGCATAGATTGATAACTTATCTTTAATGTATTAGTGTAATCGTGTGCGAAACTCACGTCATTTATAAAATTATACGTATATGACTATCTTTCTTCAATATATTTTGCATAAATTACTTTTATTTTAAAACATAAGAGTAACAAATTAAATATTTATGAAAAAGGTTAAATTGAGTAATGAAAGGGTTAGAAAGAACGATTTTACCTGTTTCGTGTTTACTTTATAGTCGTAGCAGGGTATTACAATGTTAGAATACTATATATTGTACATTACCTATAACGAATAATGTTGAAAGATGGGAGGAAGGGCATGTAACTCCAAGAATAGTATCTCATTTATTTTATGTAATGTTTGAGGTGATTATATGTGGTTTAAGCATAGACTAACAGCATATCATTGATGTTTGGGTGTATTCGTGTACGAAACTTAGTTCATTCATAAGTGACATATGTATATACTTATTTTTTTCTCCATTGTTCGTATGCATGCGTGTTTCTATTGATGTATGATTAGGAATATATGCGTATTAGGCGATGACATACATGTATGCAGATGCAAGCGTACGATTTTCTGTATATGACGTGCGTTACATAACATCACCCTGTCGTTTGTATTGAAAGATGCATTCTCTACGTTAAATGTTTCTTAACGATGTCCTAGACGTATTTTAATTTAATCACGTATGTTATCAATGCAGTATGACTCAATCTTAATTTACATCTTTTAAGAGCGTATGATATATATTTATATGAGAAAAATCTCTTATATTGTGCGTATTTATATGTTATTAATGCAAGTCCTTAATCATTATAATTAATTAATTGTGTGTATCATTATATTTTATATTATCCAACACATCTTATTTTCTTTTATTTAAAATAATAGCATCAATTACCAGCTTCGCAGGGTTAAAATAAGAAAAATAGTAATATGTTTTGTTAGTCACTTTTTACTATTACTAAAGCGTTCCTTGATATTGGTCATTTTCGATGATTTTTACATATCCCCCTTCGCCCCACGTTGTGGGCCACGGCATCGGAAGTGTCGTTGTTCATCGACCCGAAAAGTTGAAATCGACACTGATATTGGTAATTTTATATATATCCCTCCCATCCCACAATTTTGCCGGGCTCAATTTGGATTTAAATGGCATCAGAGGTGTCACTGTTCATCTCAGCGATCTCAAAAACTATAGATTCGACACTAACATCGGTCATTTTCGATCATTTGAAAATGTCTGTCTCCTGCTTTAAGTTATATCGTCAAAGTGATATGACAAAAATCGTCTCATGTTCGAATTTAATCTAGGTTGAAAATTTGATCGAGATCGGTCCGGTAGTTCAAGAGTTATTAATTTTTATTTATTTGTATATCTACCCCTCCTACCTCCTCCCCTAAGTTCTATTGTCAAAATTAATAGATAAATACCATCCCAGGCCCGGACCTCATCTATGTTGAAAATTTGATCGAGATCGGTCAGGTGGTTTAAGAGTGAAGTCACATACAGTCACTTTCATTTTTATTATTTATATATATCTCCGCCAACCCCACCCCCTCCCGTACGTTGCTTCGTCAAAGTTAAATAATAAAAATTATCACAAGACCGAACGTCTGGTATGTTGAAAAGATCGGGTGGGTAGTTCAAGAGTTATTAAGTTTTATTTATTTTTATATATTTTCCCCTCCCCTCCCCCTCTCTTAAGCTCTACCGTCAAAGTGATATAATAAAAACCACCCCAGGTCCGAACTTCATCCATATTCAAAATTTGATTAGGGTTGGTCTTATGGTTAAAGCGTGATTAAGTCACAAAGACAGGTGATTTTCAGTTTTATTCTTTTTACATATGTATTTCCCCTCTCCTCCTCCCCTACGTTCCATCTTACAGTGAAATAATGAAAACATCCCAGGCCCAAACCTTATCTGTGTTGAAAGTTTGATCAAGATAAGTCTGGTGGCTCAAGAGTTATTGTTTCTTTTATTTTTATAGATTTCTCCCCTCCTCTTCCCCTCCTCTAAGTTCTACCGTTAAAGTGATATGATAAAAATCACATAAGGTCCAAACCACATGCATGTTGAAAATATTTTGTAAGATCGGTCCAGTGGTTTAAGCGTTATGATGTCACAAAGAGAATAAATTTTATTTTTACTTTTTTTACATAGATCTCCCCCCTCCCTCCTTCGTTGCACTGTAAAATTGAAATGAAGAAAACATCTCAAGTCCGAACCTTATGTACGATGAAAGTTTGGTCGAGATCGGTAGGTTGGTTCATGAGTTATTAAGTTTTATTTATTTTTATAGATTTCACCCCCCTCTTCTCCTCTCTAAGCTCTACAGTTAAAATATTGTGATAAAAAAACACTTTATGTCTGAACCTCATCTATGTTGAAAATTTGGTTAAGATCGGTCGGGTGGTTTAAACGTGATGAAGTCACAAAACAGTCACTTTTATTTTTACTTTTTTGACATATATCTCGCCCCTCTTCCTCCCATTCGGTACATTGTAAAAGTGAAATGAAGGAAACATCCGAGGGCCGAACCTTATCTATGTTGAAAGTTTGATCGAGATCTTTAGGATGGTTCAAGAATTATTGAGTTTTATTTTTCATATATTTCTCCTCCTCCCGCCCCTCCCCTAAAATCTACTCTCAAAGTGAAATGATAAAAACATCACAGGTAAACTTCATCTATGTTGAAAATTTGATTGAAATCGATCGGGTGGTTCAAAAGTGATTAATTCACGAGCATAGTCACTTTTATTTTTATATTTATTGATTTTTGTATATCTTCCCTTCCATCCCCTCCTCTACGTTGCTCCGTCAAAGTGAAATGATAAAAATTATCCCAGTCCCAAACCTCATCTACATTGAAAATTTGATCAAGATCTGTCGTTTGGTTCAAGAGTTGTTTTTATTTTTTATGTCCTTCTCCTCCCTCAGCTCTAAGTTATACCGTCAAAGTAAATAGCTAGAAACACACCTAGGTCAGAACCGCATGTATTTTGAAAATTTGCTGGAGATCGGTCGGGCGATTCAAGAGATTAAGAGTGAGAAAAATAGTTACTTTCAATTCTATAATATAGATTGAACTTATGATTCAAAATAAATACATACTTACCAAACACTTATAAAAATTCATCTTGTAGAAGACAAGGGGCGCGGTGGCTAAGTGGTAGAGGGTTCACCTCTGGTGCTTGGGGTCCTGGGTTCGATCCCAGCCCCCGCCAAGTGAACTTTGTGGTGGACAAACACCGTGCTCGTGGGTTTTCTCCGGGTTCTCCCGTTTCCTCCCACTTTCTTCATTCCACCATTTCACTCATCTCTCATCATCACCGTCTCCTTTAGCCTAACCGGCATAACCGTGGGACGTAAAACTTAAAGATTTCATTTCATTTTTTGTAGAAGACATTATGACGTTAGTGATTCATGTAGGAGTAGAGTTTTCTGATTTTCGTTTGTTGAATTTATTGTACGGACGATTAAATATGTGTAAGTGCACCACATAAAGTATTATAAATACGTATAAAGATTTTTTATTAAGCATATATATTCTTCCTTATATTATACAGGATACACATACTTATAGCAATAAAATATTATTAGTGTACGTAAATACCCTTATACGTATTATCTCTAAATACTTCATATGAAACTATATGAACCATGTGTATTTCTCCTTTATCGTATACAGAATACACATGCTTATGATTATGATACCAAATAATACTTTGCATAGGAATAGGAATAAAAAACATTATTGAAAATTGTTATTTTTGAGTTAATTGTTTATATATAACAATCCAGATTATCCAGATATCCAGATATAATTAAGTTATATATTATTTGCAATAACGGTACTTGCATTATTTACATATATACAACATTCCTAAATAAGATATTTACAATATACAACATTCTTTAAATAAGATATTTACATATTTGAATTATATACACGTAGAAGAAGTTTTGAACGACGGGTGTAAAGGGTAGTGAAAAATTTATGAAATCTGTCAAGGTAACTTATCCAAGAATGTCATGACTATGTCACTATGTTAGGACTACGAGTTATGACATAATAATTTATATACGTACAAAGATACACATACACACACACACATATATATATATATACACATACACACCCACACACACACACGCATATATATATATATATATATATATATATATATATATATATATATATATATATATACATTGAATGTCATTCATTCGATACTTCTAATACCTTGATAGCCATACGGTAATGTCCTATAATCCGTTTCACTGTCATGATTTAGTCGGTTTCTTATTTACAATTTTCTGATGTGTGTATTCTCGGGCCTGCACACGATGACAAACCCTGGTTTTCGTACAATCTTACCTGGATTGTTTAACTGTTTTTTGTCAACTTTGTCCCGAACTAAATTATAAAAATGATAAAAATTAATTTCATGATTTAGAGTTATTCGTCTAATTTTAAATACTTAATCTACTTTCTCCGTTCCAACCTCTTTTAAACGGTACGCATAATTTTTTGGCACCAATCCTATAAATGCATTAATTTCCCACCCCCAGTAACATTGTTAGTTCACCCAGGTAGGAACTCAAGGAAACCGGACGTTTCTCATCACGTCGTTGTACATACGTGATACTATCGGTGTCACAGTACAACACACCATCAGGCCGTACAGCTATCAATAACTCGTAAATATTTAGACGTGCCCAAGAGGTGATGAACGCGGCAAGGACAACATTCGAGAACTTCCGTGGTTTATATTTGTTCTCAACGTTTTTATATGTTACAACGAAATGTCGCTCTCCATATTGCGGTGCAAATAGATAGCTGAAAAACTTTTCTGAAGTATCAACAATTACAGATTTTGACAAATCCATCCGTTGTCCCCATTTCCCATAAAGTTATTTGAGGAATACTTTGGAAATATGCCTCAGGCCAGGGTTCGATTCAATGTTATTTTGAGTTAACTGTATGCTTTCGTGGGCTTAATAATCTGCTATGTATTTTTGTTTGTTTTCTTTAGCCTTACACAAGGTGGGAAATCCTGAATATTCCTGCTTCATTTTCAGGAGGGAGTTCACATAGTCTTTGAACGGACTATCCGAAATATTCTTCTTAAATCAAAAAAGTTCGAATTCCCACACATCATTAATTTGCATAATTCTATATCCGGTCTTTAAAGATCTATGTAGTTCTAGGGTACAATACGTGTCTGTTAAGACACGCTCGGTGTCGCAATGCGTGCAATTGTCAACACTTTCCTCCATACAAGTACGGCAGAACCCAAATATAAGCCGTTCGTTGCACGTACATGGTAGGATCGGAAAATATAAGCCTTTTGGGTTTAATATGATACATTTAACTAACTCTTCAACTTTTTTAACATCAGGGAAATCAGGCCACTTCTATATTTTTGGCTTACCTACAGGCAACTCTATACGTGCTATCATCCATTGGTATAACGATATTACATCAAAATATGCCACGGTCTCTTCGCTAGTACATTCATACAAGGCATTGAAACATTCAGTACGTCCACCATCTTTGGATACCAGGTGATCAACAAGATCGTAACACTGAGTTTCAATAAACTATTGTAATTTGTTGTCGTTTCTCACGAGGTGGTCCCATTCGCATTCCCACATTTCAATGACATTAAGATTTAGTTTCTTAAGAAATGCTATTTTCGTGGTGGTTCTTTCGTACTGGTCTTGCAGCGATGCACTTTGCTCAGAGGTGGAATCTAAAATCACGTGCCAAAGCGCAGGATAACAGTTCAGACTCCCGTGAAAATAACACCCATGAAATTCTAATTCGTCAACTTTATACCTCCCAAATCGCTTTTCCAATCTTTTCCCGGAATGATTTATTCCATTACCCGTAGTACGCTCTAAGTACCGTAACCAATAGAAAGCCTTCAAGCTTCAACGATCACGATCGTAGTCATACCGTGCAATAATTAGAATAATCTCTTTGGGTAAATATAATGAACGGTAAGTCAGTATTGCCAAACTACCGATAGTATGGGAGGAGATAAAACATTGAATACCATTCGTTTTTTCCTCAATTCAGTTTGAAAACTTAATTACAGCTTCTGCTGAACTTTTACATAATTTCGACAATATTCCACCATCACCTTTTGCAGATCATATTGCTCACCACTTGCAGCACGTTGTTGGTGCCAGGCTATAACTTGCTGTCGCTTTTCTGGGCTTCGCGAGTCAGGATCAAAGTACTCTATTCCGGGATATGCTTCTACATAATCTTGGTTTTCATACGTATTAAAGAAATATGGGAAATCTCCCTTCTTTAAGTCACCACTAAGGCCTAAGGTCTTCGGGAACTTTGACAGCTTAACTCCAATGTACAAATAATTTTCAAGGAAATAAGTCTTTTGTCCTAAAGTCGTTTAATAATTTTTGCCAGGACATTATCATTCTAGGTAAAAGAGGATATTTTAGCACAGAACTGCATATCATAATTACTTCCATTATGAGAAAGTACAATGATTTTTTAAACATTGGTCGACTTACATGATTAACAAATCCGTCAATGTCCTGGAAATCGAACGAACGGATACCCTTTTTATCTCCACATACAAAGCAGGGATCACACTAGTTAACAAATTTAAACTTTTTGTTTGTTACATGAGAAAAATCACCTGATCTTAAAGGAACTTTTTGCGCTGAATTCGAATATGCACTCGGTTTCTCTCCATCACGTACAGTTTTCCCGTAAAAGAGGGATTTTCGGGAAATTCCCTCAAAAATTTCCCTTTTTCAGATATTTTATTCCCCTAGCTCCTGTCCCCTTACATATAGTAACATAGAAATTATACCTAAGTATACCTTGATTTATATTTAATGAACCCTAAAAGTTTCGTAAAAATCGCTTTGTTCTTTCTAGAGAAATAAATATATTTGTATGTATACTGTGTGCACTGTTTATTGCACCTGATAGTAATGCTTTCAGATCTCCTGAGTTGGGGTAAAAACGATTTGCTTTAATACTACAAACACAGACATAAAAATGAATATTTACAATAGTCAACAACACACTTGTATTGCTCTCTGTAAATTAGAAACGTGTATAAAAATAGAATGTACTTCCAACGTACATTTTTTTTAAACGTACAGTATATGTATATCTTAATACATATATATACAATTCTCCAAAAAAGCAAATACACAATAAGTTATCCCAACGTTAAATCCGCAATTAGACCTATTCCGCACGGGGATGAACTTCCACTTCCCGAGCCCCCTACCAACTGGGAAGAGATATGGCCAAAAGACTCTGATGATGATCATGATCTTGATGAACCATCGACATCAACATGTACATCCAAGGATCCAACGTTCATCCCTGACTGTTCGCGAGCCACATTTCATCCGGCAATGTGAACTTAATGACCTAGTCCGTGATTTGCACCTGACAAAACAAGAGGCGGAACTTCTGGGATCAAGGCTCCAGCAGTGAAACTTATTGGATGCAGAAACGAACATATCAGTGTACAGGAAAAGGCATGTTCAATTTTCAAGCTATTTCTCAATGCAAGATAATGTGTGCGTATGTACGGATATAAATGGGTTGATGGCGGAGCTAGGAATTCATTACGTTCCAGAAGAATGGAGGTTATTTATCGACGCATCAAAGGTCAGCCTTAAAGCTGTCCTTTTACATAATGGAAATAAAAAACCTTCTATACCACTTGCGCACTCACTGAAGATTAAGGAATCCTATGACACCATGTCAACTTTGCTAAATCTTATAAATTACAAGGACCATTGTTGGCAAATATGTTGTGATCTCAAGGTAGTTGGTATTTTATTAGGACTGCAGTGCAGTTACACGAAGTACCAATGTTTTTTGTGTTTATGGGATAGCCGAGCTGATGACAAACATGAAGTGAAGGAATGGGAAGCGATACCTATATTGACAAGTCCTGTATCATTTCACCAATCTTCACGCTATTACAATAAGGGTTTCGCAGATACAAATAACTAATATGTGACCACAGTTAGGAACTTTATTCGTGAACCTAACTATCACCAATTCTCTCGCTCTAATATAGACACAGAGAACCGGAGGAATTCCAAGAATTTTATCCAATACCATCCGAAGTTTTCCAAAGATTGTCGAAGTTTCCTGATTCTTTTGTACTTTGTAAATAAGTACTGCAACTTTGAACTTTACCAAAGATATGGTTAAAAGTTTATAGGCAAATCCTCCAATACTTCACGATAACTAAAACTAATGCACTCCCGTAACTTTTCCAGTTTACCGAAAATGTACTTGAACGTGTAACGGTAAATTCTTTAGTATTTCCGGTATTTAATTGACAAAACCTCGTCACGTTAATAATTTGCAAATATGTCTTCACTCTTTCGCTGATTCGTCTATAGTGACATCGCTGGCTCTCTGCACGAAATTTAGAGTTTTGAGAATGACGCTGATGCACATATTCTTTGAAATCTTGTGCCCGATGCTTTGAAAATCACGTAAAATATCTTTCTAAAGTAATTACTAATAGAACTATTTTCAAATATGTATTATTTTAAAGTAAATTAAATCACGGTGATTTCATAATAGTTTCTCGAAGTTTCCCGAATTTAGCCGAATGTTTCGGAACATTAAGCAACTTCATAAAATATGCTGAAATACTTTCATCGAATCATAACATTGTTACTCACTTATCAGATATTTTTTTCAATATAGTAAATAAATGCATAGCATCCTTTTAAGAGCAATACCATTGCAAATGTGTAAATTATTCCATCTCTGAGAAACGCAGAACAATCTTTGATTGTGAACTGGTAAATAATTTCACTATGTTGTTATATTTATTTAACTCTATCATTTCAAAGAAAAACTCAGCTTATTTCTCTTAACAGAACACGACTAAGTGCGATCATTTCATTCGTTCGTTTGCTACAGAAACTCTGTAGAAGTTCGTTGTTAAAAATGCAATGTACTGAATAAATAAATAAATAAATAAATAAATAAAATTTAGCAATATCGTTGCGATGTAACATATATTTCGTTTTCATATAAAACTATAACTTTCAAATAATAAACAAATAGCAATGATTCATGCTTTCCATTAATATATTGCAAATCAAATACCCAAGTTAAGAATTAAAATGTAAAAAGTAAAATTACAAATATAAATTGAACAATAAAAAAATTTAAACTTAATTTTTAATAAGTTTGTTTCATTACATGAAGTTATGCTTTTGTATTCTCTCTTTTTATTTGGAAACTCTGGCCATGTTTCTTGGGATCCAATAAAATTATATGCTGTAAACTTATATATAATTCGTTTTCATTACATGTAACTCTGTCATTGTAAATGCAATTTTGAAAGACAAAAAATGTAATTCTTAATACCTTCGTTTCATTACATAAAACTCTGTAGAACAACGTTGCTTTGAACTTATAATTAATTCGTTTCATTATATGAAACTCTAAAAAATAAAAATATATGTTTACAAAACTAAATGTAATTCGCAAAATTAAAAATACAAGATTAAAATTAATAATGTAAACTGAAAGTAAAAATTGCTATTTGTAATTCTTATTACTTTACTTTCACTACATCAAACACTGCTTTTGAATTATATCCTTTCCTTTGGAAACTCTGGTCAACTTTGTTTGGATCCACTAGATTATATGCTGTAAACCTAAAAATAATTCGTTTCATTACATGAAATTCTTTATTTCTAAAATGTTAGTTTAAGCTAGAAATACAAGAAAAAAAACAAAAATGTAAAACTGAAAATAAAAAATGTAGAAACAAAATTAAAAGTGCAAGTTAAAACAAAAATGTAAAACTGAAAATAAAAAATGCACAAGTAAATTTAAAAGTGCAACTTTAAAACAAAACAATGTAAAAATTGAAAATAAAGAGTGCAGAAACAAATTATAAGTACAAGTTAAAAACAAAAATGTAAAACTGAAAAGAAAAATTCAGAAACAAAATTTAAAGTAGAAATGTAAAACATAATCAAAATGGAGAAACAAAATTTAAAGTACAAGTTAAAACAAAAAATATGAAAATGAAAATAAAAATGCAGAAACAAAATTGAAAGTACACCTTAACAACAAAAAGTGCAAAAAGAAAATAAAAGTGCAAAAAGAAAATTAATAATGCATGTTTAAAAATTTAAATGTAAAACTGAAAATAAAAGATGCTGAAACAAAATTAAACCCAGACAGCATGTTTGCTTACCGCAAGCTTGCCTGTCGCTTTTATTTGATTTTATTTCGCTTTGGCTTATACACAAAAGCTTATTTCTGCTTAGCGCAAGCTGTATTGCGGGCAACCCATGCTTCACTTGCGAGACGCTTTTCTTTAGATTGAAGTAAAAAGCCAGCGCGCGTTCGATTTTCAGTTGTTCTCAAAAACCACGTGACGCTGACCTCTTAACTTTCGGCGACAAGGTAGTGTTCGCGTTGTTAGCGTCTTGTTAGCATTCAGCTTGAATAAAGGACAAACTTAATTATTTTTTTAATTGTGCTGTCTAGTACTCTAGTACTCTAGTCCCACGTACCTATAATATCACTCTTTATTTTCTCATATTTCGGTAACCATGAGGCATAACGAATTATAGTATTTATATATAAAGCATAAACGTGAACATAGATGGCAGCAGATTTGACCCTACTTATTTTGCCAAAGAATACAGAACTGTTGCAAATATTTTAATATAAACTTCAAGTTTAACTTACAGTATAAACTTTATCTGAACGCTGTGTTTAAAGTATAAACATTTTTTCTTCGTTTTTATATAAAAAAGTAGAAATTTCAAATACTCGCGGGAGGTTAATATAACAACGTATTAGATATTTGTAAGAAGCAACGGCGCGTTGCAAACAAAGCTTTACCATCATGTCTTATTCTCATGGATTTAGAAAAGGCATTCGATAAGGTTTGGCATTATGGACTCATTAAAAAATTGCAGTCGTTCAAACTTCCCGTGTGCTATCTCAGGTTAATATATTCCTTCATTTCAAATCGCATTGCTTATGTTACAGTTGGTACAGCCCTCTCTTGGCCGATTTTTCCTCTAACTGGTGTACCACAAGGATCAGCTCTCAGCCCTTTATTATATATCCTTTATGCGTCCGATATCCCTTCTGTACCACGCAACGTATTTATTTTTCAATATGCTGACGATACAGCTTTTCTTGCACTCGGTAAAACTGTGCATCAGCTTAACATTGCTTTACAAGCAACACTAGATAATTTCGTGAAGTGGTGTAAGAAATGGCACTTAATGATCAACTCCGAGAAAACACAAGCTCTAGTATTTCTACCGCCTAAATGTCGTTCCAAAGTCCGTAGAAACCCAACTCTTTTGCGCCTCAGTGTTGATGGGTACCCTATACGCCCTTCCACCACTGCTACCTATCTAGGCGTGGTTTTCGATTCAAAGCTCAACTGGAATGCTCACTTGAAAAAACTAACGGACAAGGCCAATCTTAGATTAAATCTTTTGCGACGCCTCACAGGCACAACTTGGGGACTAAAAGCCGATATATTGCTTCATACTTACAAAGCATTCCTTCGTCCGATCCTTACTTTTGGGCATACCGTTTGGTGCAATGCTTCTGCTTCTTTCTATGAAAAGCTTAGCATCCTGGAACGACATGCTATTCGTCTGGCGTATCGAATTAAACTTCCATATCCGACGTGGCTCACATATGAGTACATAGACTTTCCTAAGATCACTGAGCATCTCGCACAACTTCGCCTTAGGTACATAACCTCTCGCATCCAAACAGGCCATCCGCTTTTCTTGGATATACTTCACACTGACGCACTTACCGACGCAGCATACCGATACAAGCACTCCCCATTAAATATCTTCGTATCTATGTATGTGACACATGAACAACTTCCTGCAGCTGAAAGGGAAATATATGAAGTATATGTCATTGATCATCATCTTCCTCATCTCTTTCCATCTTAGCACAGATATCCTCATCACTAATAAGGGCTTCCCAATGTGTTCATTAGTCCCGAGCCGCCCCGGGACAGAAGATTTAACCCTGCATCTGTCTCACTAATCAAACTCTGTTTGTGATGTGTAAGCACTTCACCTCATTTTCATAATCATCATTATTCTATTATATTTCTTATGTACTGTAATTCCTATTAGTATCCTAGCACCTCAAACATATATCTGCACTTTTCTGTTATTATTTTTTTTTCTCTGTTATTTTTTTCAGAAATCTATGGATTTTTTTTTTTTTGCATTTATTAATCTTTGTGTTCATGATTACTGCACTTTGCCCATATATATCATTATCTTGAAATCAATAAAGATACTTTGAACTCCATGCCAAAGAGAGGGCGTAACCCTCTAGTGGCTGGGAGTAGGAACTTATTTTATATGATAAAACCAAATTTATGAATAAAGACTTCAATGTTACCCTATTCCCGTACCCGTAAAAAAAAAAAAATAATAAAAAAAAATAAAAAAAAAAAAAAAACGGCGCGTTGCTTATCACAACTAAAATGTAATAATTATGCTTATTTTGATGTTTTGTAGAAGCGGATCCGAGACTTGGGTGTTTTCACCATTGTGCATTTGCTTCAATAATTGGGAAAGGGAGGGGAAAACATATTGTAGCATAGATTTAGTCAGACAGTTAAATTATACTGTTTTATCTAAATTCGCTTACTGAAATATTCCATATAACTTGTTTGGCGTGTTTTCGCTTGCAATAAGCTTAATAAAGCTTGCCATTGATGAGAATACGCTTATACTTGGATTGCGTTTGAGATAATTTGACTTGTGTTTAACTTGTGAAGACAAGCTTGTGCAAGCCTTGCCCACATGTAACTAACTAGCTTGCCACAAGCTTGCAGCAAGCTAATTGGCTTGCATAATATAGCTTGCGGCAAGCTAATTGACCTTGCCACAGCAAGCTTGTGGCAACTTGCAGCAAGCTTAAATTGCTGTCTGGGAAAGTATAAATTTCAAATAAAAAGTGCAAACTGAGAAAAATGCAAAAATAAAATTTAAAAATACAATGCCAACAAAATGCAGAAATTAAAAAATAAAAATAATAAAGATGCACACGTAGAGCAGACGCGATACCTTAAACTGTGTAGTAGAAGAGGTGGATATTATCACCAACATGATGTTGCCACCCAGACAGCATGTTTGCTTACCGCAAGCTTGCCTGTCGCTTTTATTTGATTTTATTTCGCTTTGGCTTATACACAAAAGCTTATTTCTGCTTAGCGCAAGCTGTAGTGCGGGCAACCCATGCTTCACTTGCGAGACGCTTTTCTTTAGATTGAAGTAAAAAGCCAGCGCGCGTTCGATTTTCAGTTGTTCTCAAAAACCACGTGACGCTGACCTCTTAACTTTCGGCGACAAGGTAGTGTTCGCGTTGTTAGCGTCTTGTTAGCATTCAGCTTGAATAAAGGACAAACTTAATTATTTTTTTAATTGTGCCGTCTAGTACTCTAGTCCCACGTACCTATAATATCACTCTTTATTTTCTCATATTTCGGTAACCATGAAGCATAACGAATTATAGTATTTATATATAAAGCATAAATCGTGAACATAGATGGCAGCAGATTTGACCCTACTTATTTTGCGAAAGAATACAGAACTGTTGCAGATATTTTAATATAAACTTCAAGTTTAACTTACAGTATAAACTTTATCTGAACGCTGTGTTTAAAGTATAAACATTTTTCTTCGTTTTTATATAAAAAGGCAGAAATTTCAAATACTCGCGGCTAATATAACAACGTATTAGATATTTGTAAGAAGCAACGGCGCGTTGCTTGTATATCTCTGGCCACAGAGAAGGTGTTGCCTTCTACGGCCCGCCCATCCATCCATTGGATGGGAATGAAACTCTTGTTAAAAAAAAAAGCGTTGCTTGTACCGTGAAGCTCTTCAGCATCATAGAGCCCTGCATCGCACAGTATGTAATTACCTTCGAGCATACAAATTACGACAGTGGATTAAAACCTGCAATACCCTTTCTACCACATCGCACCCTTCGCAATATTGGAAACGTTTCAACGCATTAGCTGGTAAATTTACTAAAACCTCATATCCTATTCTAAGTCTCGATCAGGCATTACACACAGACCGCGAAAAGGCTAACGCTTTTGCTTCCTACTTACAGGAGATCTTCACACCTCTACCATCCGCACGACATTTTCATCATCATCCTGTAGACCATTTCAACTTCAATTCACCACATCTTCAACCCAACGAGACACACAACCTACCCACTCATAAAGCACTCACTGCCCCCATCACTATCACAGAAATCACTCATGTCATCAATCACAAACGCAATACCGCTCCTGGAATTGACAACATTTCCTATCGACATGTTAAAGAAAGTCCACCACTTCTGCTCACTCTTCTCGCCCTCATTTACACCTTTATCCTCCGCACCGGCTATGTACCCGCTCACTGGAAAACATCCAAAGTTCTCATGTTTCTTAAACCCAATAAACCTCCTGATAACGTTTCATCCTACCGGCCGATACAACTCACTTCAGTCTTTACAAAAATCCTCGAGAAAATCCTTGTCAAACGCCTTCATGTTCATCTTTCTCATTACCATCTCTTACCACACCATCAAGCAGGCTTTCGCCCAAAGTTCAGCATCAACGATCAGCTTCTGCGTCTCCTCAACTATATCCATAATCAGTATAACACCGCTAAGCCATCTTGTCTGGTACTCTTTGATTTAGAGAAGGCATTTGATAAAGTGTGGCATCAGGGTCTGCTTTCAAAACTGCTCAACTTTCGCCTTCCCATCGCATATATCCGTTTTATTTATAATTTCTTGTTCGGCCGCCTTGCTTATGTTTACATAAACCAACAGTCCTCTTATCCCATCTTTCTGCACTCAGGTGTACCTCAAGGCTCCTCACTATCACCATTATTATATCTACTTTATGTAGCCGACATGCCTCCCCTCCCTCAACATGTTCACATCTTTCAATACGCTGATGATACAGCATTTCTGGCAACTGGCAGCACTATACACCAAATCAACAAAGCCTTACAACCAGCAATAGACACGTTTGTTCTCTGGTGCGATAAATGGCGACTAAAGATCAATGCCGCTAAAACACAAGCTATAGTCTTTCTTCCTCCTAAGAAACGCTCCAAAATTCACCGTAATCCAAACTTACTTCAGATCACAGTTCACGACACCCGTCTTACAATCTCTAACACCGTTAAATACTTAGGACTCATCTTAGATAGGCACCTCACATGGAAAGCTCATCTCCAGGACGTCACCAAGAAGGCATACAATAGGCTCAATCTCTTAAAACGTCTTACTGGCACCACTTGGGATCTCTCTGCAGAGTTACTGTTAAACACCTATAAAGTCTTTCTACGGCCGGTGCTTACCTATGGACATCCTGCTTGGGTCTCGGCACCCCTCTCATATTATCGAAAACTTAAAGTTCTCGAACGACACGCACTGAGAATTGCCTACAGAATCAAAATTCCCAGTCCTACTGCAGAGCTCTATGATCGCATGACGTTTCCCCACATTTGGTTCCATTTAGAAAAACTCCGCCTCCGATACTTCCAGCAACGTCTCTCTTCTCATCATCCACTCCTCGTAGATACCATCAATGCTCACACCAATTTTGATATCGCTCACCCCATCACTCATACCCCCCTCTCCCTTCTCTTCACGATGTATCATTATTCCTTACCACCAAATCATCCAGATCTTCCACTCACCAGAACATTTCTTCTCGATCACCCTCCATCGCATATCATACCCTCATCTTCTGCACAGTAACTCCTCTGTCACTAACAGGGCTTCCCACCGTCCATCATTAATGCTTGGAGCAGCCCCCAAGCGAGAAGAATAATCAGCATCTGTCCATTAACACTATCCTATGTGTTGTGTCGTCTAACTGCACCTCATCTCATCATTATCTCACTCATCCCCTCATTGTCATGCAACCTATCTACAGTATTTTCACTAATGTATATAATTCATTGAACAATTTCCTATCCTCTACATATGATTACGATCGTAAAGATCGTAATGTCCTAATATATATATATATTATTTATTTATTTAGAAATAAAGTTATTTAACATTATTGAATATCCCTTAGCCCATCTCCCATTCCTTTCCACCTGTCCCTTTACTTTACTTCCCTTTCCCCATGGAGGGCGTAACCCTCGAGCGGGTGGCTAGCCCCGGCTAGCTAAAAAAAAAAAAGCGTTGCTTGTCACAACTAAAATATAATAATTATGCTTATTTTGATGTTTTGCAGAAGCGGATCCGAGACTTGAGTGTTTTCACGGTTGTGCATTTGCTTCAATAATTGGGAAGGGAAGGGGAGGGGAAGGGAAAACATATTGTAGCATAGATTTAGTCAGACAGTTAAATTATACTATTTATCTAAATTCGCTTACTGAAAGATTCCATATAACTTGTTTGGCGTGTTTTCGCTTGCAATAAGCTTAATAAAGCTTGCCATTGATGAGAATACGCTTATACTTGGATTGCGTTTGAGATAATTTGACTTGTGTTTAACTTGTGAAGACAAGATTCTGCAAGCCTTGCCCAGATGTAACTAACTAGCTTGCCACAAGCTTGCAGCAAGCTAATTGGCTTGCATAGTATAGCTTGCGGCAAGCTAATTGACCTTGCCACAGCAAGCTTGTGGCAACTTGCAGCAAGCTTAAATTGCTGTCTTTCTAGAAAACTAAAATCACCACCATGTTGTGTCCACGTCACCACCGTTATGTTGCCAGTGTCTAGAAGACTAAACTCACCACCATGGTGTGGCTACTGCTTGATGATCATTATATCCTCCTCTCTCTAGGAGATTTCTATTCCTTTTGGTTTTTTGGGACCACTCATTAACAAAAAGAGCACACCTGACTGCTATACATGACCCCAAACATACTCTTAGGCAGAGATAGAGATTTTGAAAAGGAAACGAGTCTTCAATGATGATGATGATAATAATAATAATAATAATAATAATAATAATAATAATAATAATAATAATAATAATAATAATAATAATTGGAGTCCGGAGTTTTATGTAATATCAACCCCCTAAATATGTACATAAATATGTAACAAAATTCGCTTTAAAATGTAAGAAATTTGTAATATTACATATGTTACATATTTATGAAAACGTAATATTAACACACGTATGAGTATGCTATATATAAACGAATTATGAGAATAAAAGGAAATCTCCTATATTTTATCCTCCTTAATGCAAGTCCCCAATGAAGTGAAATGCTTGAACAGCTGAGACAGCCATACGTCACTGACGTGACTGATTGCAAGATAATAAAAATCAGACGCGAATGAAGGAAGATGTGAATCGGCTAGAGAGAAACAGGAAAGCAAGAGAAAAGCAATGCATATTGCATTTGTAAGTCAGAAATTTCATTTGGTGTGGTGTGGTCCCATTTCAAATCTAGAACTTTTACACTAAATGCGCATCCGTCACCACGGCCCAATCTTGAAATGAATTATACGCAATATATGAATTTAAATACTAAAAGCAACTTAAGACGAAATGTATTGTTTTATATATACTTATTTCATGCAGAGAAAAGCAGTCCTATATCTTTCAAACAATACCAGCTGAACTAAGATTGAAGAATATTTCCACTAATGAACATTTTTAATTTGAAATAAAGTACTTACAAAAGATGAGCCTGCAATTGAACTGTGTGTTGTTCCACAATGGGTTACAAGGTATATTTCCGAAGAATCAGAAGTAAAATTCTATCGGCGATCGGATAAAATATTCTTGTATGCAGAGAATGATCTCTCCACATCACATGAGGTAACAGGAGCGTATTTCAACAGGGAGATGTAGTTGGGAGAAATATCTTCAGGGGGTTCTTGTTTCACCACTGAGAATCTCACACACTGCCAATAGGCTGTCGTAACCCGGGTTTCTTTCCAGCACTGCATTTAGTTTCTTCCGAACTTCTCCTACATCTGCACACACACCCTGCGGCAGTCCCTTTGCATCCTCTATGATTTTCATGCATTACGGAAGATGCCGCCCAATAGTTTCTACTTTTTAATGCTTGTACGTAGCCAACCAAAATTTCTGTCTATGTATGCGATATCACAAGCTACTTTTGAGTCACTAAACAGTTTCTGAGCAATGCCAACTGACACAGCAGACTCCGATGGAAATGAATGAAGAACGCTTAATTTTTTGAAAATGTTCATTGTAGAAATGTACTGCCTCTATCCAAGTGCCCTATCGCGTCAGCACATTCTCCGGAGGAAGTGGCACGTCTGGCATTTAATCTGTGTAAACTTGAACACGTTGTGGCGCCTTAAAACCTTTTTTGTGGAAGAAAGTAGTTGATTTACTTCGAAAAAATTGTTTCTCACCTCTTCAGCAACACGCTGAACAGCATGTGTTATACAGGTGAAATGAATTAAGTGAAGGTAAAGAACTAAGTGCTCTAGCCGCTTTTAACATGTACGCTGCACTGTCTGTATAGAGAACAAGGACTTTTTTCTTCAACTCCTCCCAGCCACAACACTTTAAGACCATCGTTTACAAAGTGAGCAATCGTGGAATGATTCGTGCGTTCCAGCAATTCACTCGCAATAAGATAGGATTTAGGTGGAGCACCTTCACTTAACTTTCCAATCACTAAATTTGCTACATAACGTCCCAAAACGTCTGTTATTTCGTCCACAGAAATCCAAATATAAATATGAATTACCTATTTCTGCGCTAATGGTATCTACATTAACCCCTATAACAAACTTCGAGATAACACTTTCGAAAAGTGGATTCGTCAGGAATTCGACGCCCGCAGTACTTCTCCAGAAAAGCACGGTAATTTCGCACTTGAACTTTGTTCCAAGGAATGTTTGCTGCTATCATTGCTTGGCACAAGTTTGAAAAGCTCGCTCACTGAAGTATCTTGATGCATTTGTGTCAAGAATACTTGTTTTTTTGCAGTTCGCAAATTTTTATTTCTTGCCTGGAGTGCACTTCATACATGTTGTTCTAACTGAGATTTCATTGAACATCCAATTTTTTTATCACACACTTGACACAACACCACTTTACCGTCCGTAGTAAACGCATCATCGATAGTTACCCACGACCGCAATTTCGCGGATAAATTTGAGGCAACCAGAGCCATTTCTAACTTCGACGGTCAATACAGAACACGTGCGTTTTGCAACTGCAATACTAGAGTACTGTTCTCCTGTCATTCAGTTGAACAAACGAAGTTCTTTGAAAGCTTAGGTTACCTGCTATGATATTGCCATTGTCGCCAGCTTCTTGGAACGAACTCTTGCAGTAAATTCCTGGAAGCACACTAGCATACAGTTTTAACCTGAATTGCAGGATTTGCTTTCATCTTTTCTCCCGTCCGACCTCCGATAACAGTCAAATAGACTTCATTTTAGGAATTTCCTGGCCAGCCGCCTGTCAGGCACGTGATCTGTCTTCCTCAAAGTTAAGAATAAAGGGCGCTGCTAATGTACCCCGGATAGAGAATTTTTGTTTCTTCTTATATTTCTTTTGTTATCGGCGAAAATTCTGCGAAACATGGTTTGACAAATGAGAGAAAGAGAGAGATATTTCTCTTTCGGTAAAGAAACGGAAAGATAGACATGACGAAATTGAATATAGATGCAAGCCTTGCACAGTTGGAGAGTACTTTTTTAAATTAAAATTTCAGTAAACGCAAAATTATGAGACAGTTTTATGTAAAAATATGTAGAAGCCATAGAAATATGTAATATTGGTCAAAATATGTAAAAAAAAATATGTAATACGAAACTTGAGTTGAAGCACCCTACAGGTGTGAATCACAAACATTTAAGGATTTGACGAACCTAGGTATGAAAGAAGAAATATGTAATTACATAAAAATCCCGACATTAGTTATAATGAACATTCTGTATAGTATAATTACATACAAATCCGGACAATAATAATAGTGATTGTAGGTAGGTTGCCATCTCTTTAACTTGCATGGGAGGCTCGTGATTCTTGCTACGTCAATGGTGTCTTTAGTCTGTGTATGTCTCTTTTTCCGTTTCTTATGGATGTTTGTTTTTGTGTTGTTAGCCTTTTATATTAAATCTTTACGTTATGTAACATTTTTCTTTCTTTAGGGGTGATTTTTTTAAAAGGAGAGAAACTGCTATCCCCTGACGTCTATTGATATCCATTCATCTTGTTTGAACTGCTTAACTAAGATCATTTTGTAACTTTTATTGCATCCATTGCCCTCACGATAGTAAAATCGTAATTCTTAACAACGTGTTTTCTTCTATTGTTTGGAGTTTGCCACATTGATATATTTGTAACAAAATTGAGGTTCGGTTTAACGCCTTCCTAATCTAAACCACCCCAAACCCACGTTTTGAATTGACTATTATAGCAGGAAAGGGAGAATTTAGCAGCAGTGTGTTTCACAGTTTGAAGTATTGCGTATAATCTCCGTATGCATTTTTTTATTTTTTTACTTTCTGTATATTGCCTACAACTTATAATTATATTTCGCAACATGTAAATTGTTTTCGGTTGTTTAATTTTTATTCCAAACTGTGCTTTTAACTTTTACTTTCTGCACTTTGTTTTGGAAAGTTGTTTTTTTAATCTTTTTTTTGCCTTTTTTATTTTCAGTTTTGCATTTTTCACTTTAAACTTTTATTTTAAATTTTGTTTCTGAATTTTTATTTTCAGTTTTACATTTTCAATTTTAAACTTGTATTTTTAATTTTATTTTGCATTTTTATTTACAATTTTGTGTTTGTAATTTTCAAATTTGTATTTTTTAAATTTTGTTTGTATTTTTTTCACTTTCACTTTTTAAATTTTTGAGCTTGCATTTTTAATTTTGTTTTCTGTATTTTTATTTTCAGTTGTACATTTTCAATTTTAAACTTGTATTTTGAATTTTACGTTGCATTTTTAATTTCAATTTTACATTTGTAATTTTTAAACTTGTATTTTTTTTATTTTTTGTTTCTTCATTTTTATTTTCAGTTTTATATTATTAATTTTTAAACTTGTATTTTTAATTTTGTTTTCTGCATTTTTATTTTTAGTTATTACGGTTGAAATTTTAAACTTCTATTTTTAACTTTTACTTTGAATTTTTATTTTCAGTTTGACAGGAATATGTTAGAGTGTATTTATGTAGCTTAATATGGTGGCCTCAATGTGGTCCGTCATCAAAAAACTTGTGATTGTTTGCACAGGACACTTTTGGTCAGACGGGGATTTGTGTGAATCACAATGTTTTGGCATTCGTTATATGAGTGGAATGTGGTTCGGATCTTGTAACCTTAGGTAAACTAATAGTTTAGTATAATGCTTGCAATAATCCGTTTGATGTTTTATAGCTCTTTGTATCAGGCATTCTTATTATGTAAGCGTCTATTTGTCATTTCGTCGATTTGAAGGGACGCACTTCCACTCTAAGTTCCGGGAGCATGTCTCTCTTTCTGCAATAGGCACATTTCTCAAGACATTTGCCTATTGTAAAAACTCACATGGGCGAAATCCGGCCCCTTTGATACATACCCCTGATTAGATATACCTGCTTCCTCGTTTGTTTCACTTCTCTAATAAATGTCTCTGGAAATTTTACCTCGTTTTCACTTAACATGTTAAGCGGGTATTACCCTCTCATTTACATATAATGTGCTGTACACATTATTAACAAATATGAACTGTTTTGAGTGGATTCGAATTGACGTCCTTTGGATTTATAATCCTGCGTCTTAACCCTTACACGAATATCGCTGATTGGTAAATGTTCAGCTGTTGGCATATTTGTTCGCATTTGTATTTTATGTCCCACGTCGACAATTTTTTAAAATTTTTTTCCTCGTTTACCTGTTGTTTCTGGATCTCTGTTTGGGAGTCGTCCTTTATTTACACCATGCGCTATTCCTATTCACAGTTCGTGCTCCTCTTCAATGTCTTTTCAGATTAGACTTTTCTCCTTACCCTTGAATACACTTTTGATTCATTTAATACTCACATTTTCCACGTTTAGTGCGCAGGAATGTCAAACTCAAAAATAGAGATGTACATTTACTTTCCTGACAGAGAGTACGTTGTAAAATCACATAATATAATGGTAGTAATCTAGACAAGAACGATGTAGTTGCATCGGCAAGCAATTTCCTACATTCGTTATTAAATTGATATTACAATAAATGATAAATTAATTAGTTCTTCACAGTCATCATATGCTCATTGCGCATGCATTGTATCACAAACACACCTCAATTCTTCCTTACGGTGCTACAAAACAATTTAATAAATTAGACAATACAAATCTGGGTTTTCATAAACGTGAGGCTAGTACATCATTTTAAATGAGATCTTTAAGTTTTACGTGTCACGTTCTGTCGGCTAGGCTAAAGCAGATGGTTATGATGACGGTTATGGAAGAAAGTGGAAGAAAACGGGAGAACTGCGAGAAAACCCGCACACACACTGTGTGTTCACCATAAAATTCACTTGGCGCGAGCTGGGATCGAATCAAGGACCCCATGCACCAGAGGTGAACGCTCTACAACTGAGCTACCGCAGCTTCCAGTACACCATTTGAAATGTTGGTCATATCCATCTTGATATCGCTAGTTTAGGAAGTATTCTTCCTTGGGTTTGATATTAACTTGCATCGTCCAAAAGATATGTTTTGATTAATGCCTGCTGCAAGTAGTAATTAAAAATGTTAGTAAAAATAATTAAATGTTGTGGGCGTAGTATAAAGTGTCGAAGAGACAACAGAATAATTTCCTATATGAACACTATCAAAAGGTTTTGTTGATGTAGATACATAATTTTGATTACCAACACCTTGAAAGAATACCAATAAAACCTTAGTGAATACAATGCATAGCTGAGTGAGACTTAGAGATCACAAACGTAATCCCGAACGACACAGGGTTCATAATCTCATATAGAAGTCAAGTCTGTTAAGTGTTCATTTCTTTATACTACGATAAACAGAGAATTCATGAGAGGCGTGCTTTCAGTCCACAAGAGTTCATGGTTGTAATTTGCACTACAATTATTCAAAGCACCAACCAACACTAGCGATAGCCAGAACGTCGAGAGAATAATTGACTGGATGAATTATTGTTGAATGATGATCTAGTAAAATTCGTTAGGATTTTTATGGTTATTTTCTCGTAAACAACAACATTTTCATTTTCTATTTGTGATTTTATATTCACGGAAGCTGAAGGCCTTGAGGACAAAATTGTTTATAAAAACAGTTTTATTTTTGCGAAGGCCTTCCGTGTTTTCCTATAACGTATATTTACAATTTTATCTTTTTTCTTAAGAAATTGTTAATTTTTCTGATCTATTTTGGAACAAAAGTCACTGTTTACCACATATGTGACAATCAATTCCACTTTTACTTTTCTTACTGTTGTTTGCACTTTGGAAAGAGTTTGTCTTTATTCGAAGGAAAAGGTAAGCTCTTAGATTTATTATTTCGTTGTTTTAATCACAATAGAACGTATTAATCCCCGGCTCAAAAAATATCTTTTGCCATCTGTTCATACGAACGAGTGACACGATTATTTCTGTTTTTGAATCACAATAAAAATAATGTACTAGTAAACTGAAAAAAAAAACACAAAGGGGTGTTGGCTCTATGGGGGTTTAACACTCATACACAGGAGAAAAGTATCCAGTGGTTCACGAATACCATGAAGCCATAATGTAGTCCAGAGGTTTAGCCAGTTTGGAACAACTTGGTGTATTGCTGGCTACATACTGTCCTTGAGTCCGTATCTGGATGGGGCTGCAAACTGGAACGACTTGCCAGGAAGGTTCTTGAAGAATCATCTTTAGTTGGTTGTTGTCATTTTCCGGAGATAACCATCCATGGCCATATGAATTAAGGGTCCTGGATTATAAATTGCTGGTGTGATGAAATGGAACTCAAAGGTAATACGTCGATTATGGAATGAAAGCACGCTTGTACATGTATATCTCTGTTAGTTTTTTAGGGTGGGATTTCCTTGTATGTCCACTAAGACTTCGTTTGGAGAAACAGTTGATATGAGCCTAAAAGGACCTTTATAAATTTTGGACAATGGTTCAAAAGAGCCAGACTTAGATAATGTGTCTAAAATCATAACTTGAAAGTCCGAAGAACTCTGTGGGTGGCTTGCTTGATTGGACTTTCTTTTTAAAGTCAGTGGACGCTTGAAGCTTTCTATATTCAACTAAGTCTCTCATTTCTTTTCAAGATAAAAGACGATCATGTAAATCCAAATGTTCCTTCTCAACGTATAATAGATTGTCAATGGGAAGGTGTGGAGATACACCATATAATAATTCATGTGATGAGACATCAAGAGATGTGAGCGGAGTTTTGTTGAGTGCTGAATTGGCGTGAGACAAATATTTTGGCCAAAATTTATGGTTTGATTCACACATAAATTTAAAAGTTGTTTGTAATGTGCCTAGTCGTTGTTCAACTTTGCCTAGTGTGAAATGCTGATACAGTAAACCATACTTAACTGTAATATTGAGAGACTTAAGAAAGTTCAGGGATAAAGTAGAAGTTTGGGAGGACTGACGGTCGGTGTAAATACAAGAAGGAACCCCGAAGATAATAATGATTTGATTGGTTATAAAGGAAATAAAATTTTCAGTATGTTGAGTGGTGATTGGGTGTGTAACAGTAAAACCTATGCAATGCTCTGTAGAGGCATTAAAATATTGATATTTCTCTGGGTCACTGGTAATAAATCTTCCTGATATATCCAAGATGTAAATAGAAAATAGGGGAGCTTGGGGAAAGCGTTGTATTGTGGGATTATTGGGCTAATAATTGCGTTTGAAAATCGCGCATTGCTTGCAAGATTTTAGTTCACTTGCTAACCAGGTTTTTAAACGTGGGACGTAATACTTATAACGTATCATCCAGTAGAGTTTGTTAAAGCCTACATGAGTGAGTTCTTCGTGGTATTCTTGAAATCGAGCAGGTTTCAGTGCGTCTGGGAGACAGACGAGTAAACGAGTTTCAGATGCACGATACGTTTTTCTATACAAGATATTTCTCTGAAGGACATACTGTTTGTTTAGACATTGAAAAGTTGGATCTGATTCATTCTTAGTATTTAGGGTTACAATGATCTTTTTAAAAAACAGTCCTGAATTTGGAGGTTTGGTAGATCTGTGTTATTGTCAATTGTGGCCAAAACTGCAGGAGGAGTGTCCTCCAGGTGAAATTGGGTCTGGTCATTAGTGGTATTAATGGTGAAGAGAACGACATCGGGAGTGTCCTCTTGTTAAAAGGCAATGGCGTCTTGTGAGACGTCTAGAGGAAAACAACTAACTCGAGTGGGTCCCACAAGTTGTCGCTAAAATCTGATTGCCACAGAAGGATAGGAGCTACTAGGCTTCAAAATTTGAATATATATATATATATATATATATATATATCATGGAATTATGTACATTTAAAGTAGATATTTTGAAAAGCGTTAAAGCAATCAAAACAAACGTTGCACAATATAATGAGAACAAAATACCCTATCGAAAGCCATAAGCAGTGTAGCCATAGGTGAAGCAGTGTTGCCAACTCAGCATAAAATATTTTGTTTGAAACAGCACCATATACAAGTGTCCACATATTCAAAATGCACTATTATCATTAAACATAACAGTGAAGTGTAGTGGTACAGTGTTGCACACTATTGGAAATACATGTGCTGAAAATGTACAATAGAGAAGTCTGATATGTGGCAACAAAGAGTAATAAAGAAATGCACTGAAAGCAAGTGAGAATTCTGCCTTATACTTCTGTAGCAGCGATGAATAAGCAGACAACTCGCGAAAAATAATGATACACACGGGAAAAGAAACACGTGTTTTCTAATTCTGTAATCTAGTTCTCGATTATCTTATCAATATTTGGAAGAGTACTTTTTTGATTTCTGTCTTTCGTGTTAAGTGACATATTCTTTTACTTCCTATCCTATATACCATATGATTATATTTGTATACTGTAATATCACAATATTCACATTGGAAATATAATTATTTTATTACTACCTCATTTCGTTTTTAGTCGGCCAGGATACTCGTGTGGTCTAGAAGGCTAGACAACCGACATATTAAGCAGCACGGGTTCCAATCCCGCCTCCGACATGTTTCTGTTGTACTTTTCACCGTATATTTCTTTGTAATATTTCTCTTTCGTAGTGTTTCGGATCCCCTTTACACTCCTATATAGATTCGGAGCTGACACAGGACGTAAGAATTGCATCACTCAACTTCGTTTTTCAAATGTGTCAATATTTTGTGACACTGCTGACATTTTGCTATGTTATATTATCTGTGTTATGCATCTTAACTAAATTCATAGTAAGAGACCCAGATTCTTTTATTACAGTCTGTTGCCACATGTCAGACTTCTTCATTGTACACTCATGTAAAAAATTATTGTCGCATGTCTATAAATATGTTGTTGTAGGAATATAATTTGATAACGAATTTGCCTGGTATTTCTTATAATGTTAGTATGTGTATAATCGGCAGACATGTATGTGGAAAATTTCATGTCAAAAGATCTGTAAATAAGAACAATAAAACGAAAATAAAACTTTTTTGTCCATTTAGCAACATTTTGTTTTGTTCATTCTAATTTTCGTATTTATAATACTTTTCCTATGAAATTTACCACAAATATACATTTCTCGATTATACACATTGTATCAGTATTAAAAGTACCCTGCAAAATCATTATCAAATTATATTCTTACAAGAATACAGCTATGGATATGAGAGAATCATTTTCGACATGACTGTACATTTTCAGCACATGTAGCCCCAATTGTGTGCAACACTGTACCACTACAGTTCACTGTTATGTTTCGTGATAATAGGGCGTTTTAAATCTGTGGACACTTGTATATAGTGCTATTTCAAATATTTTATGCTGAGTTAGCAACACTGCTTTACCTATAGCAACACTGTTTATGGTTTTCAAAAAAGCATTTTGTTCTCATTATATTGTGCAACTTTTGTTTTGATTGCTTTAACGCTTTTCAAAATATCTACTTTAAATGTACATAATTCCATGATATATATATTCAAATTTTGAAGCCCCCTAGTTCCCATCCTTCTGGGTCCATAGCACCTTAAATGTTGCTCATGTTCATTTCTCATGATACTCCATCAGATGCGCTATGTGGCAATCAGATTTTAGCGACAACTTGTGGGACCCTCCCGTGTAAGCATATGTACAATGGAATTTGACTGACTTTTCGTGTGCTTGATTGTAGAATCAAATGTGTTTATATATGTGATCCACCTGAGAATTTTAGCGTTGGGGACAACAGTTTTCGTAATGATGAGGAGAGAAATGTTGTCAGTAATCAAGGTGAAAAGCTTTCCTAAAAGGTATTTTTCTAATTTCTTAAGCGAAAAGAATATGGCATATAATTCCAGGTGGAAAATCGAGAGCGGATTGACGGTTTTAGGATGTCTGGAAGAAACATAAAAGACGGGTTGAATGACATTGGAACTGAGGTCTTTTGTAGAATTACTGCTCCGGCTCCTAAGGCTGATGAATCGCACATTAAAATATGTTCTGTTTTCTTTGTGGAATAGAAAGTAAGTACGGGTGGTGAAGTGAGGAGGTGCTTCATTTTGTCGAAGGCACGGTCTCGTTCAGATGTCCATCCTGACCATTCATGTGTCTCGTTCAGCTGTCCGTTTGAAATTGCTTCATAAAGTGGGCTAATATAAGATAAATGTAATTGAAGAACTTTCTAAAGTAATTAGTCGAAACTAACCAGCTCTTTAATCCTTTAAAGCTTTTTTTTTTTTTTTTTTTTTTTTTTTTTTTTGGCGTTGGTAAGGGCATAGGTTTTCTCAGGGTCGGGTTTTATTGTAAGATTTTCCACTATGTGGCCTAAGCACTTAATCCGCCCCGCACCAAATATTGATTTCCTGATGTTGAACAGCAGAGGATGTTTAGTAGCTGTGTGAAAGAATGCGCGTAAGACTGTCTTCATGCGGTCAAAGGAATCCGCATATACGTACATATCATCAACGAATGAAGTGATTTATCCGTATATGAGTCCCGAAATATACTTTGCAGCACTTACTGTAATAAAATTGATGAATTTTTGAAACCCTGTGGGATGGATGTAATTTGCATGAGAGTGACAGGCCCTTTAAACTAAAGGCTGTTCCAGGGCGATGGTCAGGATGGAGGGATAATTAATGAAATGAAGAGTGGAGGTCAAAGCTGTGAAACCACGTGGAATCACTAAACGAATCCATTACGTCTTGTATATCTTCTAACGGAGAGGCTAAAGTCTTGCACTTCGTATTGAGAACTGAGATCAAACACCGCTCTAAAAGACTGAGAATTTGGTTTTAGTACAAAGAGGATGTTGTTTTTGTAGGGAGAATCAGATTTTCTAAATATCTCTTGATTCAGAAGTTGTATGAATAATTGTCTCGCTTTTGGCCTTAACTTATGCAGAATTACAAACAATTACATTAAAATGGATTTTTATTCTCTAAATCCAGTGTTGCTACAAAAGAATCAATTTTAGTGAAGTGGCCGTTTGCCCATTGGAATAAAAGGGCATGTTCAGAAATTAATTCTCTCACTTGAGCCTGATGCTGCTCATTCATGTCTGCAGAAAGTTGAAATTTACTAATGTCTATAAGATGACCAATTTCTATAAAACGTTTTTCTATATTGCAGGCCGCGTCTTCGTCTGTAGGGAAATATATTTGTCTAACTGTTAGTATGTTATGATCGTTTTCTCGTTGAGAAAATAAAAGAAACTATGGCCACGAGATTGTTAGCTTGGATTGTTTTTTTTTTTTTTTTTTTTGTTGGTTAAGTTAACTAACGGTAGGACAAGGTTAGTTGTGGAGACTCTGTATGTGCCATATAACACTTACTTAAATTCCGAGAGATTGGTGTGTGTAAGCGAAAGTGTGAGTCAGGAAAATAGCCATTTGCAGCAAGTGGCACAAATCTGACAGAATGGGGAGGAATGATGGTAGTACATCGCGCATAGAATACAATCTGAGGTTTTGGATGTTTTTTTGAAAAAAATCTGAGATGGTAATGTTGACTGGGTTATTGTCTTTAATTGTGTGTGGAATTTTTCCCAAATGTTTCAAGGACAAAGTGTATTTTGAGTAATCCAAGATCGATGATCTTATAGAAAACGGGATGAGAGAAGGGGTGGGAAGTTTATAGAGGAAATTAATCGCAAAAGAATGGAATAATTGCGTCCATTAAAGTTAATTTTAAGGATAGTAGCGCGGTTTAGTTGTACAGGCTTATCGGACAAACCATGGAGGAAGGATGGAAGATGAAAAGAATTAGCACTTGGTTTCAGAAATTCTAACGGAAATAATCCAATATCTGCACCACTGTCAAGGCAAAAAAGTAAATTTTTGTATGCATAAGTACCCTGTATATACGGAGAATTACTCTTAAATTGCAAGGGAAGTGTATGATGGTTATGATTGGTCGTTCTTGTGGAGGAAACCTGGGGTAGGAAGGTAGATTAAGAGGTTAATGCGCGGTTCGGTTGGTCCTGCGCTAATTTTGGCCGTTTTTAGATTTTTCTGTTTGTGCTCCAAATCAGAGATGTTCAACCTCGCGAGGATGGCCCTCTCAAGGGCATATTCACCCTCATATTCCCTCGCCCACAATGATGCGAGTGCGAGGGTGTGCGAGGGCGAGGAGAAATCCCCAACACGAGGGCTAGGGCGAGCGAGGGTGATGGACAACTCCCCTCGTGAGAGCGAGGGCCAACTGCCACTGCAAGGGCGAGGATACACGAGGGCGAAGAAAATTTTCCAGCACGAGGGCGAGCGAGGGCGATGAACAACTCCTTTTGCGAGGGCGAGGGTGGACGAGGGCGAGGACCAACTGTCACTGCGAAGGTGAAGGCCAACATCTACTGCGATGGTGAGGGTGCGCGAGGGCAAGGAACTCTTTTCTTCGTGAGAACGAGGGCACACGAGGGAGAAGAACATGCTTTCTAACAACAACTACTTTGAATTTGCTGTTTGATCATTTTTGGAGGAATGTAATATTTAAAATAACATCTGCCATGTCCCCTAGATGAAAAGTTGATGTCATAGCAAGATTATAGATTGGTCATATACTTCCTTTCTTTTAATTGCAGTAGACAATTTCTCTTGTGTACTTCTACAAAATTATTAAAAATAATAATGCAAATGAATAAAATATTTGCACGTTTCTCACTAGGGATGCGCTCGAGTCGAGTCGAGTCGAGATTTAAGTCTGTCTCGACTCGTCTCGAGAAAATGTTGTCTCGACTCGTGTCTCGACTCGAAAATATGGTGCTGTCTCGACTCGTGTCTCGACTCGACAGTCTCTGTCTCGACTCGACTCGAATTCGAGTCGAGACGTCTCGAAATTTGAGTCGAGACAAAATATACGAGTTAAAATATACACACACATCAGCCAGACCGTTATGACTACCTACCTAATTGTTAGTATGTCCAACTTTTGGCACGAATAACAACAGCAACGCGTCTTGGCATGGTCGCAATGTTCCTCGGTGGGTCGCTGGAGAGAGTTGGCACCACACATGCACACACAGGTCATCTAATTTCCGTTAATTCCGGGGAGGGGTGATGCACCCTCACGTTACGTTCAATCACATCCCAGATGTGATCGATTGGGTTCAGATCCGGAGAGTTTGGGGGCCAGCACATCACTTGGAACTCGCTCCTGTGTTCCTCGAACCACTCCATCACATTCCTGGCCTTGTGACATGGTGCATTATTTTGTCGAAAAATTCCACTACCGATGGAAAACATGGTCGTCATGAAGGGGGTGTACGTAGTCTGCAAGCAGCGTGCGACACCTCGGCTGTCATGGTGCTTTGCTCGAGCTCCACTGGACACATGGATGCTCACCTGAATGTTCCCTAGATAATAATTAAGCCGCAGCCAGTTTGTCTCCGTCCCGCAGTACAGATGTCAAGTAGCTGTTCCCTTTGAACACGACGGATTCGCACCCTCACATCGTCATGATGAAGAAGATATCGGGATTCATCAGACAATGCAATGCTCTGCCATTGTGCCAAGGTCTGGTGGTGATGGTCACGTGTTCATTTCAGTTATAGTTGCCGATGTCGTGGTGTTAACATTCGCCATCGTTAGGAGTGTTCGGTGCACTGTGTGTTCAGACTAGTGTTGTAAAGGCCTGTGATAAAAACGGAAATTTTGAGTAAAAAACAGTTTTTTTTTACTGTTTTCCCGAGCTGGGGAAAACACGGAAAATTTGGGTATGATCAGAATCATCATTCTTGTTAATCACAGAATCATTTTAGTTAATATGTTAAATCAAACATATATTTCATAGAGATATCTTCATTGTTCTATGTAAAATTCCGGAAATTTTGAAACCATTGGAAAAAATCATTTGTTCGGAAATATTGGCAAAAACAGGAAAATGTAGTTTAAAAACTATTTGTTGGCCTGATGCTAGTGATCTTACTTGCTGTAATATGTCTGCAACATATACAGTGGGAAGTGGAAAATCCGAACTAATTGGGACCACAGGTATTCGGATTTTCAAATTGTTCGGATTTTCGAAAATGACCAAGAAAATGTCTTTTAGGCTTACATATACTGTACGGTATGTTCTTCTATCGATACAGTGGTTATTCAGTACATTCAGTAATTACTAGGGCCCGGGTAATTATTTAATTACATATTTTTGTAGAAGTTATATTTTTATACCAAATCAGTGTAATAATGTCATTTGTGGCCCATAGTGCCCAAAAACACCCATTTGAAAGTACATATATTTACATATTTTATACTTACGTACATATAATTACATATTTTACTCATGAGGACATAATTTTACATATTTCTTGATATTTTCATGTTTTATAGGGATTTTTCATACAAAAACTGTTCAACAGTAGACTTTGAAAAGAAGAAAACACTCACCTCTCTCTGAATTTAAAGTTCTTACTTTATTTTTAATTTTTATTTATTTATTCATTTATTTATTTATTTATTGTTTCACTGCGTTACACCCTTTTAAAATAACATTTAAGCGTAGTTTGGCGGATTGTTAGGGAGAGTTAGACACAACCTGATTTGATTAGCAATCATACATTCTCGGTCGCGGTAGTAGCGCTCACATCCTTACGTGAGATTAATAATTCAATCTAATTACTATCGCGACGCGGTTTTACAATTTCCTATCATGTTGTTGTCGCAAACTCGCCCCATTAATATTTTCCTTCGGCGAAAAATATTAAATCAGATGGGGAAGTTTGCATTCACGCAATTGGTAACACTGAACTCTTGATTGCCAAAAGTGATGCGCCTGCGCCACAACGCATGCCGTAGGGAAAGTGTGAACTATTTTATCGAATATTTAATCTCCTGTGCTGTCAGCAAATCCTGTTTCCAAGATGCCAAAGGACAAAATCCCGTTGTCAATAAGACTTAAGCATTTCAGGGAAGAGTTTGAGGATTTTTTCACCAATGGAAAAGTGCTTTATAGCCAGGTTTGGAGGAAGGTGTCTCATATGCTCAACGTTCCCAAGTTGTGCAACACATATCCACATCACACCATCAGACCCGAGCTTCAAAACCTAACCCACAAAAGCAGTTGCTGGTAACTGAATCTCAAGCTCAAAGTAGTCCAGGGCCACGGAAGTCTCAGTTTTCAAGTGATCTGTGCCGTACTATGGTATGTGCTGATATCCCTATTTGGAAACTAAACAATACAGTACTTCGTGAATTTCTGCAACAATACACACACGAAACAGTTCAAGATGAATCTACAATCAGAAAGCATTACGTGCCTGATTTATATGTGGAAACAATGAACTCTATTCGTGGGGAAATCGGTGATGGTCCTATTTGGGTGTCAATTGACGAAATGACTCATGAAGAGGGACGACATGTTGGTAATGTTGTAATAGGTTTGTTGAAAGATAATGAAGTCAGCAAGCCTATCCTGTTAACTAGTGATTTGTTGCCGCGATTCAACCATCAACCCATTGCAAAACTCTAATGATGCTATGGGACATTTGTGGCCTGATGGTATCAAGCATAACAATGCCTTCCTTCTAGTGACTGATACAGCACCGTACATGTGCAAAGCTGCAGAAGCTTTGCAAGTATTGTATCCGAAGCTGTTACATCTAACTTGTCTTGCCCACGCATTTCACCTTGTTGCAGAATTTGTTCGTTCTTCTAGATTTTCACATCTGGATGCATTAATTTCAAATACAAAGAAGGTATTTTTGAAGGCTCCCAGTAGAGTTGAGAAATTTAAAGAACTGTTCCCTGAACTATCTCTTCCTCAGCCGATAATAACGAGGTGGGAAGCTGGATTGATGCTGTGTGTTACTATGCTACGAAGTTTGATGCAGTGAATGAAGTGTTACATTTTGATTCTGAAGACGCACCTTCCATAAAAATAGCAAAACAAATGTTTGATGACGGGAAGTTGAAGCATGATTTGCCTACATTCAGAGCAAGTTTTCTGGTCTCAGTAATACTATTGAATCCTTGGAAAAATCATCATCTAGCCTTTCAAACGACCTTGAAATTGTTCGTTCAACAGTTTCTTCTCTGGTAGGTGTAAAAGGATCGGTTGGGGATGCAGTCAATAAGAAGAAAGTTTTCTTTTTGGAGAAAAATCCATGCTATAAGACAATCTGTGCTATTAGCGGAGTGTTAAGTGAAGCTAAATCCGATGTCGTGGCTATTGAATACATACCTTCTGATTTGTGCAAGTTTAAGTATGCACCAATTACTTCGTGTGATGTTGAACGATCGTTTAGTCAATACAAAGCTCAGTTGCGTGATAACAGGAGGGGTTTTGTGTTTGAAAATTTGGAACACATTTTCGTTCCTTACTGTTACGGAGATCGTCTGTTGTAATAGTGAAAAGACTAATTGAGAATGGTTTGTTCTTCACGATATTTTTTACTAAAATGTTTTGAGTGTATTATGTATGGAAAGGTTCTATAACGCTGGACGCTCATTAGAAGTACAATGGCATAAACAAAGTTTTCGTAAAAATTCCTTCCTAAATAAGGTTAAGATTAATTAGAGATTAGAGATGTTAGGCTATGTTAGGTTAGGTTTGTATCCGTTGTAGAGGTAGGTGGGCCAGTGTTCTAGAATTCTTCCGTAATGTACAGTTGAACGATCTTTGGATGATTTCTGAAAGTATAAATATGCAGCAAAACTTTGTGTGAAGTGAACTACCATTTAGTGCATAGAAACTCTTTTATACGCGATAACAAAATAAATTTTCTGACTGAAAATTTGAAACTCATTCTTAGTGTTGCGGAGATCATGCTGGAAACGTAACAGTAGTAAACATTGTAATTGAATAAATATTGTATTTACCACATTAAATGTAGAAAACGTAATAGAAAATGCTGGTATTTTCATTTTACATATTTTGCTCTTTTGGAAGGCTTTTATTACATATTTTTCAGATTTTATGTGCATATATATGTACATATTTTCATTGTTTTTAGTACATAATTATCCGGGCCCTAGTAATTACAATACCGTACGTAAGGCTACTTACATTTAATGTTTCTGAAGAACTTGCTTGTACTCTAAGTCACACTTAAAACTTATAGGCCTAAGAAAAAATAAAAATAAAAATACATGACAAACAATTACATATAAATAAACTTTTGTAAATACACTGACTTCACATAACGTCGATGGACACGCTATTGTTTGTTTATCGCTAGCGTTGAGACAAAATGTAAAAACCTAGGGACCGCGTTCGGATTTTTGACGTTAGGATTATCGACGTCCTAGTGTATATACAATGTATTTCGCTAACGGAAAAATACTTAGAGCAACAGGTTTTAATTCTACTTTACACACATATACCGCACAAGTGAGTAAATTTGAGCAGCGAGAAATATATTAAATGAAACTTCCGTTAGTTATTACAGACTAGCAGAATATCCGTTCTTCGCACGGGGAGAATACGTTTCATTTTTGGACACAAAGGGCACCAAAACTGTCACCAATGAACTTGTGGAGCCCCAAAACTATGAATTTGACATTCATATCGATAATTTTCAATTATCTTTACATGTCACCATCCACCTTAAAGTACTAATGGGGCTGAATTTGTGGATTTAAACGGCATCTTCTGTTCATCTCAGCGAGTATGGATTCGAGGCCATTTTCGATCATGTATATATATATATACAGAGGCGGATCCAAGGGGGCTATAGCCTCCCCTTCACACTCAAGTATACACTGCATAAAATGGGCTTCAATCCTGCTTCACACTGGATAAAACTGCAAACTATGGTTAAGCCCCTCCCTTGATCATATCTTGGATCCGCCACTATATATATATATATATATATATATATATATATATATATATATATATATATACTGTATATAATGCTAAAAAAATTAGGGGTTCAGCTGAAATATCACACAAGACCTTAAGATAGTGTATGAATAAGCTTGTGTTTGACTCATATTATCATACAAGAAGGTATGCTTTAAGATACACTAGAAAAATGGGGCACATACTGGTGTTGGGGCACGGAAAACCTTGTTCACATGGCTCATGAAACAAGACGGTTATGTGTGCACCTCTCGAACTGCTCACAAACAGGCAAGGCAACAACACTGATTGTTCCTTAATATGTCATATGATCACTTCGAATAGCCAACAGGGCCTCGCACCTGCGTGGCATGGATTCAATCAGATTATCGATGAGTTCTTGGGGAATGTTGTGCCACTCATTCAGAAGAGCGACTTCCAGCTCTGGAATGGTTGTTGGATTTAAAGGCCTAGCAGCAATTCGTCTGCCAAGCATTATCCAGACATGCTCAATTGGAACGAGATCCGGAGAGCATGCTGGCCACTTCATCCGAGCGATACCCTCAGCATCCAGCATCTCATCCACTAACCGAGCTATGTGAGGACGAGTATTGTCATCCATAAAAAGGAACGAATCACCAATGACACCAGCATAAGGAAGAACAAGAGTTTTCGTGATCTCATCCCTATATCTGAGAGCCGTCAAAGAGCCATTTCGGATGATGTGGAGCTCAGTACGCCCACCAATGCTGATTCCTGCCTACACCATCAGTACACCACCATGATACTGGGATGTTTCTCGCACAAACATGGGATTGTGTCGTGTTCCACACTCTCTCCAGATGAAAACACGTCGATTATCAGGCTCTACACTGAATCGAGACTCGTCAGAGAACAAAACATTGCCCCATTCATTGCGTCCCCACCCACGATGTTCCTCCGCCTATGCTCTTCGATCAACACGGTGTCATGCAATTAATGGGACACACACCATAGGCCTACGTGCGTAGAGACCACCTTCTCGAAGGCGATTGCGGACCGTTTGAGTAGATACTGTGCGTCCTGTTGTTGTTCGGAAGGCTCGCGGCAGCAGAGTTGTATTCTGACACCGGTTTCGACGGACTGTTAACAAGAGATAACGATCGTCTCTGGCTTTGGTTGCTAGTGGACGGCCCTGTCCTTGTCTTCTTTGAACACTTCCAGTTGTTTGAAATCGATTCCACAATCGGGAAATAACACTCTGTGCCACTCCTATGGCATGTGCCACCTCCCGCCATGACTGACCAGCTTCCAACCTCATTGAGGGCCGCGGTGGCTCAGTGGTAGAGCGTTCACCTCTGGTACTTGGGGTCCCGGGTTCGATTCCAGCCCCTGCCAAGTGAACTTTGTGGTGTACAAGCACCGTGTGCGTGGGTTTTCTCGGGGTTCTCCCGTTTCCTCCCACTTTCTTCATTCCACCCTTTCACTCATCTCTCATCATCACCGTCTCCTTTAGCCTAACCGGCATAATCGTGGGACGCAAATCATCGCAAATGGAAGTGTCACCATCGATATTAGTGACCGCGAAAACTATGGATTTGACACTAATATCGGTCATTTTGGATTACTTTTACATGTCTCGGTATCCGACCCCCCCCCCCTCCGGTGACCACAGGCCCGAATAGGGTGAATTTGTAAGTTAATGTGATCAAAGTTTCACCATTGATTTCAGCGACCGCGAAAACTGAATTCGACAGTAATATCGGCCATTTTCTACCACTTTTACATGTCCCTGTAAGCGCACCCTGAGACCCCCTGGTTCGATTTTAAAAAAAAAAAAAGAAGAAGATTCGTCTTGATCTGGGGCCTGAGCCAGGGTAACCCTTACTAAAATTTGGTAACTCTCGGCCCACTCGTCTGGTCCCCAGGCTGCATACAGACAGACAAACACAAACAAACTATTTATTTTATTTATATTAGACTAGATAGATTCTTGCAAATTATGCCAGATTTTCATATTATCTTTCCGAACTAATTTTATAGACCCGCTCCTACTTATCTTTATATATATACACAGTACATCTAGATTTATATCTATCTATATCTATATATGTATATAACAAACGCAGCAATTACACCCTAAATAACGCTCCTGGAGGACCCCTTTCTCAAAAAAAAAAAAATGCTGGGGAAACATGTAGCGTAATACACCGCATACATAAGGACCTCGGTTCGTTTCATTAAGACTCCATGAAATACATGCTAGTAAACTTTTATTTTTAACTTTTTTTTTTTTCAAAAGGAAATTTTCAACAACAACTATTAATATGAATATCTTTGTATATAACGAAATAACGTAAAGCCTAACAACAAACAAATAATAAAAAATCGTTTAAAGCTTATATTTTTTGGCTCTGAAGGAGCAAACTATGACAGCTCTATATAACTGGTTTTTAAAGGAGCAAAAATCTTTACGAAATTTTAACACACAAGAAGAATGAATATTGCAGTAAACGCACGAGTTGATTAAATGATTTTCAGTGCGTATCAAACGGAATCAAATTAATAATCACGAAGAAATATAAAAAAGCACTCCAAAATAGAAAGATATACCGAAAGTCATTCATTACTACGTCGTAACAATTTCTAGTTAAGTAGCCAAAATACCATTACTAATTTCTAGATTTAATTTCAATATTACTAATATCCACTGATCTCAGGAGAAAAAGAAAAGGTTTGAATTTAGAAAACATTAGCCTAATTAAATAGCCTCCCAAGACAGTAAATATAGCAAACTTAAATGTTACCAATACTTTTTCTATTCAACTCATTTTCGACGTTATCAAATGGAACAGAAGGAATTCACAACATTCCTCTACCTCACCTGTCCATAGAACTAAAGATTACACGTTCAGTTGAACAGGTTTTTGATTCGGCCACTAGATGTCAGGTCAAACGGTGACATCGCAGTCAAGACTTAGACTCAGCTCACCCTAGCGTTAAAAACGCGAATCACTTAATCAAAGCGAGCATTTACCGTCACATAGATGGATTACAAGATCTTTCCAAAAACATTTACATTTTTTTTTCTCGAACGAAAATTCACGCTACATAATAAAGTGCCTCCCGCATTTAAAAAATATTTTTTTTTTATAAAGATTTTCCAGATAGTGAATTTGAGTTGTAATTTTATAAAGTTCATATTTCCAATGTCACTCGATAAGAAAAGAATAGATCTCTTACTTGTTGTTTCCCAGGCCTGGATTACTTGTATATACGTACATATCCTTCTTAGTCGAGACATGGCACTGCACTCAATGACAGGATCTTTAAGGTTGATCTCTGGAATTGCTCCTTGCACCAGTTGGATGACAACATTGACAACAGTACTGACAACATAACAAGCGTCGTGGACAATACAGAACTCGATCACAATACATTCCTGCAGGATACAAACACAACGAACAGTATTCTTACAAAAATAAACATAATATAAATTTATACACTATTTACATAGGTTCTCTAACTAGACTTTGAATTTACTCCTTTAATTTTTAACCTTGATTTTCATTTACTGTATCATCTGAAGTTCGGGGAGGGTAATACTTTTTTATATACATTACATGTCTTTTTAATTTCTTAGTGGGATCTTCAACAGATTCTAACCATACTGTATTCTTTGTCGGATAATTCAAAATACGGAATGGGCCAGAATATTGCAACGCAAATTTTGGGTTAAACTTTTTATCCAAAGAAGCTTTCATAATCTTTTTAACGAGAACTAGTTCCCCTACTTGAAGAGTACAAGGAACTCTCTTTTTGTTATAAAGCTTTTCTTTTCGGAGCCACGCCTTTTCTATATTTGTCATGATCGTTTTGCTAATCTCTTCTTTATTTGTAGAGGACTCTACTATACCTAAGTCTAACAGCCAAATTACATCCATAGGGTTGAACATTTTACGCCCCAAGAAAACTTCAGAAGGTGTTTTCTTAGTTTCTGAATTTATACTGACATTCATGGTGTATTGAACTTGTCTAATGAAATCAACCCATTTCGTTTGGTTTTGATGAATGTAAGATCTTAATATTAGACGAATTACCTTATTCTGTCTTTCAACTAAGTTAGAGCTAGGAGAGTAGCTAGATGTAGTAACATTCTGAATACCCCTGCTAAAAAGAAAGTTCTTAAAGGTCGTAGACATAAAATATGATCCTTGATCATGAACCAGCTTATTACATAACCCATAAAACATAAAGATCTTTTCTAATTTGTCACATATGAGACGTGAACTTAAGGTTCTCAAAGGTTCCATTACAACGAATCTACTAGCAGCATCTACAAGAACTAGGATATATTTAAATCCCTTACTGCTAGGCAAAGGCCCTAAGGTATCTAAGTAATAAGTGTGACATGGATAGATTATTTTCCTGGAATAATATTCTCCGTATTTAAGAGTGTTCCTATCATTCGATTTTTGACAGACAATACATTGGCGTATATAGTTCCTAATTTCGTCGAACATATTTTTCCAAGTAAATTTAGATGCTATCTTAGCTATCGTGCGGGAAATCCCACTGTGACCTCCCCCTACAACTTCATCATGATGATATTTTATAACTGTATTTACCATTGATTTTGGTACTACTGCCCTTAGACCACCATTCACTCTACCATTGGTTTTCTTTAACAAGATATTATTTTTAAGACTATAATTTCTTACATTTTCACCACTTTCTATTTTATCTATAATTTCTTTCAACTCCGTATCTTCGCGTTGATATTTATGCAAAGGTTCATTTAATAAAGGCTCTTCCCACAAATTAAAATACGATACATGTACCTCTTTGCCTTCAAACTCATCAATTTCTACAATTTCCTCAGATGGAGGAGTAAACTCCGTGTATTGATAAATACGGCTTAAATAATCTGCAAGATGATTACGGCGTGAGCGCAGATAAACTACATCAAACTTATACTTACTGATACGCTCGATCAGATACCCATATTTGCGCTGACGTTTGTGGTTACGCAATATCCAAGTTAGGCTGGAATTATCTGAGAAAACAGTAAATTTTTTAAACAGATACATATCAAATTTCGAAAGTGCTAAACAAAGAGCACGAGCCTCCAATTCGAATATATTCTTTGACCATTCACTCTCTGGAATCGCCTTAGACCAAAAATATACGGGTCGAAGTTTACCTGTATCATCATACTGTGATAAAATAGCACTATAATTTTTACAACTACTATCACAGTGTATAACAAATGGCTCTCTAAAGTCTGGTATTTTCAGGACAACATGATCTACTATTGCCTCTTTAATTTTATTTAACAAATCATCTTCTTCCTTTCCCCACCGAAAAGGGACCTTTTCAGATTTCAACTTGTACAAAGGTGCTAAATATTCTGAATAACCTGGCAAAAATTTTAAATAATATGACACAAAACCTATCAACCTTGCTAATGCTCTCCTATTACGAGGCTTAGGTAGATTCTTTATAATTTCAACTCTATCTGGATCGATTTTCATATTTCCATCTTCAAACTCATATCCTAAATATTTTATTTTTCTTTTAAACAAAAAGGTTTTTCTAGGAGAGATGGTTATTCCCCATTCTTTTAATCGAGCAAACACCTTTTCTAAAATTTCCTTATGTGTTTCTACATCATTGGTATGTATACAAATGTCGTCAACAAACAGATCTAAATGTTCACCAATTAAGTCTTTAAATATTTTATTTAAAACTCTAGTTAATGCAAATCCGGAATGACAGAAACCCATTGGCATAGTTTTGAAAGCTAAGAGTCTAGTTGGTGTAGCAAATACAGTGTATTTTTGAGATTCTTTTGCTAATTTTAACTGAAAATAGCTAAGCTTTAGATCTAATTTTGAATAAATTTTATGACCTCCTATATTTGCTATAGACGCTTCAACATTGGGAGTTGGATACCCTGAAGCTACCACCTTCCTATTAATATTAGAGTAATTGACTACAAGCCGCTTAGACTTGTCATTATTGACAACTAAGAAGCAAGGTGACACATAAGGTGAGCTATCTACTTCTTCAACCACATTTCTAGCTATTAGATCGTCTACGAATTTCTCGAGTTCATTCAATTTATGTTTGGCTAGCGGATATGGTTGAGTCACCGAAGGACTCTTATCTTCAAGCTGGATTTCTATTTCATAATCTTTAATTGTACCTAGTTTATCAGTGACTACATCCGGATATCTAGAAATAAGATCTTTAACATAGCTTGCAAGATCAGGTGAATATAAATTTGTCAACACATCAACTGTACCTTTTTTTTCGTCCTCCTTGTGATCCGGTGAAGAATGATCTGGTTGGAAACTCCTTTCAGCTTGGCTAGATGTTGAGGGAACCCCCTGCTGTCCTACACCACTGGGACCAGCTTCAGCATACAAGGCAGTCGACGCTCTGGGATCAGCTCCTTTTCCTCCCACATCAGCATTCCCATAACTCACGACAGACTCTCTTCCCCGACGACAAACATTTTGAGATTCAGGATTGTGTCTCCCATTCAGACCACTGCCGGTTGAGCAAGGTGACAAGGGTCGTTCCTGGGCAACCCTGAAATTAGAAACTGGAGCACAGAAGTTGTTCTCACATGGTCTCTCGGAGTTAGAAGCTAACTTTACAGTAAGATTTTCTCGAGGAAAATGCACTAAGTTTTTGGCGTAGTCCACATAGACTTGGTGTTCGTGTAAAAAAGGTGTACCGAGCAAAAGGTTAAGTTCAGTTTCCTCAACTACTGCAAACCAATCCACAAATTTCTTGCGTTTTATGAAAAATATAACTTGCACTAATTCCTTACTTGTTTTAGTTCCAGGTATACCCGAAATCGAAATGTTCACTGTTTTAGTTTTTGGTCTACATTTTTCTTTAAGTTTATTTAAAAATGCTCTACCGATTAAATTTATAGATGAGCCACTATCAATCACACAAAAGACATTTTCGTGACAAACTGACACTACTATTTTTGCCACATTTTGTTGAGAAGTTAAGTTTTCAGTTGGCAAAATTCCACATGCATTATTTTCACACCTTTCTAATTGTTTAGAATTATAATTGCATATTACTGAATGATGAGTAGGTTTCCCACAAGTATTACACCCACCATATATCTTAGCATTAGAAAAAGCAGGCTTTTTACTAAAGAATTTAGGTTGCGGGCGAGAAAAAGTATTACTCCCATAAGAAATACGTACTGGTTGGTTAGAGGAAACGGTACGAAAATCCTTGGTATATCTTAAGTTTGAATCGTATGACCTAGCAAAATCTAATAAAAGTTGCTTACTGGTTGGAATTTGCGTTAAAACAAGTACATTCCTTACTTCAGGCGTTACTAAATTGCACACGAGTGTACAAAATTCTTCCTCACACATGGGAATACACAAAATGTTCAAAACACAGATCTTTTCTTGAACGAAATCATAAAATGGTTCGGACGTTCTCATTATACGGTATAAATGTTCCTGGGTGAATTTCATACGTGCTATAGTAGACACAAATAACTGAAGCAACCTTTCAGATATATGGCGCCATTCTAAGGTTTCATTCAACAGTACTTGCATCTCCCTATACGCATCACCATTAAGTTTACCCAAAACCGAAACCAAAATCACTTCATCCGGTGCAATTCCACGTGATATCAAAAGTTCCACCTTCAGTAAGAACTGACAGAAAGCCAAACTATCACTTCCGTCTACGTACGGAATATCATGAAGTTGATTTTGCACAGATTTATACACAGTTTCTGATAAATACTTATCAAACTTAAAACCGTATCCCAAAGGTTGATTTAATTTAGGCTGTGAACTTATGGGTCCACATTGTAAGGTTCTACCCATCAAGTTACTTTGACTTTGTTCACTAATAGGTTCATTACCAATATTACTCCTATAAAATGTCTTAACATAAGTGGTTCGATCACTTTCGTCCGTAAAAGATTGAAAATTTTGCATATGGTTTTTACTGTACATCAAACTTGTGCTAGGTGGTTCTCTATATTGACTTACATTTTCATTAACTTTAACATATCCCAGAGGTTCCATGGTTACATTTTCACTATGTCTATGACAAGGGCCTTTATTTCCACTAACGTGAGCATTATTTGGGTTCTCTATACGCGAAATTACACTCTCACTCATAGTAACATCGCCTAAAGTGTGGCCACTCCATACTAAATCGGTACCAAAAGACGTATTATTTTCTCTATCTGTATCACAAAAATTGCCAAATTGATCCATAAGGGATTCGAATTTTGAAGGTTAAACACTTCCTAAAGGGGTTTTTACTTTTAATAAATTTTGAGAGCAAAAATACACGCCTACTAATTTTCCTCTTACAAAAGCATTTATATTCTACATTCATGGAGCCTTCTCGGCCTACAGAGAACCGAGTTCTATGGACAGGTGATTTAATATATTTTCTATGTAGCGTAATACACCGCATACATAAGGACCTCGGTTCGTTTCATTAAGACTCCATGAAATACATGCTAGTAAACTTTTATTTTTAACTTTTTTTTTTTTTCAAAAGGAAATTTTCAACAACAACTATTAATATGAATATCTTTGTATATAACGAAATAACGTAAAGCCTAACAACAAACAAATAATAAAAAATCGTTTAAAGCTTATATTTTTTGGCTCTGAAGGAGCAAACTATGACAGCTCTATATAACTGGTTTTTAAAGGAGCAAAAATCTTTACGAAATTTTAACACACAAGAAGAATGAATATTGCAGTAAACGCACGAGTTGATTAAATGATTTTCAGTGCGTATCAAACGGAATCAAATTAATAATCACGAAGAAATATAAAAAAGCACTCCAAAATAGAAAGATATACCGAAAGTCATTCATTACTACGTCGTAACAATTTCTAGTTAAGTAGCCAAAATACCATTACTAATTTCTAGATTTAATTTCAATATTACTAATATCCACTGATCTCAGGAGAAAAAGAAAAGGTTTGAATTTAGAAAACATTAGCCTAATTAAATAGCCTCCCAAGACAGTAAATATAGCAAACTTAAATGTTACCAATACTTTTTCTATTCAACTCATTTTCGACGTTATCAAATGGAACAGAAGGAATTCACAACATTCCTCTACCTCACCTGTCCATAGAACTAAAGATTACACGTTCAGTTGAACAGGTTTTTGATTCGGCCACTAGATGTCAGGTCAAACGGTGACATCGCAGTCAAGACTTAGACTCAGCTCACCCTAGCGTTAAAAACGCGAATCACTTAATCAAAGCGAGCATTTACCGTCACATAGATGGATTACAAGATCTTTCCAAAAACATTTACATTTTTTTTTCTCGAACGAAAATTCACGCTACAAACACTTGTAAAAACTTGAGTTTTCGTGCCAGACGATTACCGAGACCTGGTAAAAAAAAAAAAATCCTTTAGCGATCGAACTAAAAAAATAGTTCTCCTCAGGTTAGTATTCACTGAGAATATTGTTATAAAATTTAAATTTTATGGGTAAATCAGTAGACTTTGAATACATCCAAATCGTATCCACTGAGTTGCGAAATTGTGTACCTCCAGATATGGGCGGTCGAAGAAAATTTTCTAGGGGGCATCTTCAATGTTTGCTATATTAGTCTTGCATTTAATGTGCATGGTTTGTTATATTAGGTATACGTGAGCCAGGGAGGTTCATTCTTATCAAACACAGAGATTATGAAGGAGCAGATCTACTGTACAAAATATAATAAAAACATCTCTTTCGGATTTCTATCATCCCGCAGTCCAACCCCGAGACGGAAACATAAGAGATAGGCTTTTTGTTTTTAAACAAAATAACGTGCCCAGCGAATGCTTTACATTGTGAAGATTATATTAGTGAAAATTAAACGAATATAATTTTACAACTTAATATACATATCACTAAATGTTGAGCTCCCCGTTGCTATGTGGTTAGCGTATGCACCTTTCTCGAACGAGGTTTGATTCGTGGTAGGAGCTCATGTGTTTCAAATCCGACGTTAAACTGTACGTTCACGTCTTGTAGAGCTTTGCTCCTGAAAACGACACTAAACTATAATCTAATTTAATATTACTAAATATTAAAAAATAATGACTTACCAAGGTGACGTCAATTTGGCAGTCATCAAATCCATTTTATACTTTCACTTAATCCAGTGGATACTAATATAACAATTACAAGACACACGCGCATATAAATACTCAGAAACAAGTACATACACATGTACACATACACAAATATGAACCCTTCAAATCTATTTACATGTGGTGGACTGCGCTGCATCAAGCACTGTTATCATCATCATCATCTTCTCATGTATCTGCATTATTTGATTCATCCACAGATTTGTTATTTGTACGCATCATTCATTTTTGCATTTTCGGAAGGGTTCAGGGTTCTTTCTTCATTTAAAGAGTCGGTTCTCTGTATTGGAAAGAGAATCAGGGGAGGAAGGGGGAATTTATACTTTAAGAATGGATAACATTTTAAGAAATATATACAAAACATGCCGCTTCCGACGGAGCACTGAAGCATTTCTTTTAGCGGTCATACCCCCTCCCCTCTCAAGTTGTAAAGTGAGAAGGGACTGAAACATCCCAGACACTCAGGGTTCAGTTGACAATAATAAAACTATGGGTAAGTAAACATCTTGTACAGAGTCACGTTTTGCTTATTTTTGAACATTTCTGTGAATTCAACAATACAACAGCGGAAATACTAACTGGTTTTATTACTCCAACCATCGCTTTAACTAAGGGATAATTCCCAACGGTCAGTGAGCCATCTAAAATTTCGTTCTTTTTCTGTTCTCCAGAGGAAAGAATGAGATTTTGCCAAGATGCTGAAGTCAAGATGTTAAATGCTAAATGGGAGTGAATTATGCTAGATCTAGCACCAAGATGCTAGATATGGCTTCACTGGCGGGCTTCGATATCTACAGAACTTTCTGCCAAAGCATAGAAAAAAAAAACAATAGCACAATAGTTTCGATAACATATGTGTGGTCCTTCGATAGGCTACACATCTGGTAAGAAGCTCATCCCAAAGAGTAGTTTGGACAGAAGACACGTAGCCGGCTTGTATAGATAATTGAATTCAAATATTCAAGTATCCATTTACTGAATGCCCATATCGTGTATGCATGCATTTGCATGCATTATTTAATAAGTAAATAAAGTACACACACAATTAATTATGTCAGTGATAAACGGTGTTTATTGAAAAAAAAACCCTCTCCAAACAATGAAGATTAATCTTAGACTGGAGAAATGGTTATCCTTCGTCTTCATTATCATTTGGCCATGAAACAAACGTCTGACAGATATACAACCCCTATATACAACTATGTGATGTTGGAATATATAACTCGTAGGGTATGATGCTTTACTTTTTCAGAAATTTCAGTACTTCTAGTGAAATGAAATCTTTAGTTTTACGTCCCACGGTTATGGCGGTTAGGCTAAAGGAGACGGTAATGATGAGAAATGAATGAAATAGTGGAATGAAGAAAGTGGAAGGAAACGGGAGAAACCCGAGAAAACCCACGAGCATGGTGTTTGTCCACCACAAAGTCCACACGGCGCGATCTGGGATCGAACCAGGGACCCAATGCACCGGAAGTGAACGCCCTACCACTGAGTCACCGCGCCCCCACAGTACTTCTTGTGTACCCCTATAAATGTAATAAAGAACTAATGGCCATGTTTTTTTAATATAAAAATATTCAATTAAAACTGCACAATTTACATAAAATTTGGAATCGACAAATGAAAACGGCACGTTTCTAGCACTTGTGGGTTCGAGATCTCATTGTTGAAAGGATTGGAGAAAAACATATAAACTTTTCTGTGAGGAGAAACATATACGCGTAAATCTAGTATTTTAATATATAGATAACAATTGGAATAGTTTTATTTTCGAGTGCTATTTTTTAATATTCGCAATATTGAAATTTTTGAACTTAAATTTTTCGCGTGTTTGAAAAAAAAAAAGATATCATTACTAGTAAAATTAACCTAATGCAAACATATTTATTTTTTCAATTTTTCCGGAAAATCGAAAAAAACTTTTTTAAAGAAAAAAACGTTTTTTTAAAAAAAAAAAACAGGTTCAAATTTTCCGGAAATTTGACAACACAAGTTCAGATACACTTGTACTTTGCCCAGCATTAAACTCTGATCTTAGTTCCGACGCAGTTCGCTACCTGTTCTGTTTTACCAGTCTGCCCAGCCTACGACGTTCGACATCTGTAATGAGGTGGGGCACTCAACCCCTCGACATTTGGACGTCTTTTCCCCTTGGTTTCGCCACTTGCTGAAGACAATCACCATAGCACTCCTCAAACACCTGACAAGTCCTGCAGTTTCCGAAATTCTCGTGCCGAGTGTTTCTGATCGAGCACTTTCTTCAAAATAATATTAAAAATTATAGAAAAATTTTCGAGACATTCGAGTCGAGTCGAGATTTTTACCAGCTGTCTCGACTCGACTCGAGTCTCGACTCGAAAATTCGAGTCGAGAAATGCGTTTGTCTCGACTCGTCTCGAATTTTACAAAGTGTGTCTCGACTCGAATCTCGACTCGAATTCGAGTCGAGTCGAGTCGAGATTCGAGACATGTCTCGACTCGAGCGCATCCCTATTTCTCACGAGTTTCCGGATAGAAATAGCGGTACGTTTAGAAACGAGTGTGCCTCATTGTTGTCCTGCCTGTGGTAGAGACTTTTTAGATAAAAAGGGTTTTATGCAGAGTCGTTCTGACTCGTGATTAGTGCCATACTAAAGAAATCGACTAACATGCGATTCCTGCAGTAGTCAGGTCTTTAGTACGACGCTAATCATACGTCAAATCGACTCTGCATAAGGCGGAAAGTGTCTACACTCTCATGTTGAATGAGTACTGGTAGACAGACAGTCACTCACGTCATTCAGCAGTAAATGACAACCGTAAAAGCGTTCATATCTGAACAAACACAAGCAGTGAGACCCGAGAGCAACCAACAGAATGCAGTAGATCAGATGGAAAAAGACTTGATGGAATGACTTTGATTCATAGATGGCCATTTTGCACTGGGCTCGCGGGCTCGCGCTCACTTCTCTCAACTGGGCTCGCTTTCACTCGGGCTCATTTCTTTCAACTGGGCTCGCGCTCTATCTCAATTCTCTCAGTTCGGCTCGCGCTCATTAATTTCATAGAGGCTTGCGCTCGCGCTTAATTATTAAATGAATAGTTTGTATAAAGTTTCTGATTGAATAGTTTGTATAAGTTTCTGGAAACAAGCAATATGTTCTGAAGTGAAGAATGAAACGAAATCTTTAAGTTTAACGTCCCACGCTTATGCCGATGTTCTGAAGTTGATTGAGCAGTAGTTTATTTTTTTACGTTTCCAACTTCTGTTGTAAAAATAGTCAGTGATATGATACGTCCATAAACACCCGGATGGTATAGTCTCAGTGTGACTTCTTTGTGTTTTTTTTTTCTCTTTTCCCACCAAAAACCAAGTTTTATATGCTCAAAGACACACACAAAGTGTGTGTGTGTGTGTGTCTCGGGGCAATATAGTATATGCCCTAACACCACAATCACATAGCAGGCATATGTCTATCATGTTCCCTCAGGTACATGGGAATGTGTCCAGTATGTGCCTTATGTACCTCTGAGAGAGAAATCACATGGATGTCAAGTGATAATCACAGTCTATGTCCTCCCCTAGGCACATGCCTGACATGTACTGGGGAACGTGCCTAGTATGTTCTAGTTATGTTCCCCATGCCGTAAGCATCAATCAACCACAAAATTACTCCCCCAAAATATGTTAAATCGCCTATATGCGTAATGTGTTTGCATTAAGGTGATTCTAAACAACACTTTAAACAAGTAAAAAAATATACTCCAGGGTGGCCGCGAACCACCAACCTTTGGATTACTAGAAGCGTGCTCTTTCGACTTGCCCGTGAAGACAATGAAGACAATGTCGCTTGTAGAGGGAAAAATTGTTGAGGTATTTTGTATTTGGCTAATCAGAGTGCTCCTTTAACCATGTATATTCGACGATAACCGTTAGCGATCAGATAAAATCTACTCATAATGTAATTTTATAACAAAATGACGAGTGTCTATTTACTTTATTTCATGGTTCTTCCATATTCACTCTCAAATGATCGGCGACAGTTGCCATCTAATGAAGTTGATGCGTTTGTTGCTTCTAGTACACAATCGCTTAGAAAAAGAAGCAACAAATGCATCAAATGTGGGAGATGAATTTAAAACACCTAAATGGCACATGCCTAGCATATCTTGTGCTGTTAGGGTATCTGAAAAAATATATACCTAAAGGACGTACCTAGAATATGACAGATATATGTCCCAAGCGACGACATAAAAAAATCACTGTTAGAGTGCGAAACTGAGCCAAGTATATAAATGCTTTATTTGTGGTACGTAGTTGCAAATATCAATTAGGTGTAACAAGTACCTAAAGCTATAGGTAGTACCTAAAACTATAGTACATACTTAGTAGTGTTGCCACGAGACGAGACATTTTTCGTGTCTCGAAAATGCAAACGCTGGCGGGAAAAGCCAAGATTGAGGTTGCCAGTGGTCATATAGATTGCAAAAGGAAAACCCCCTTTGTGAGAAAAGATTTTGAAAGGCCTTCATAGAAAAGTGTCCTCTGTCTATTGAATGAAACAATCGTGATACATGAGCTTCCAGAAATATCATCCTTAATGTCTTGTCCCAAATTCCCCTTGCTGTAAACTGAGGAATTCTCTATTTTTTTCTTTTTTCATTTCTGGCTGGAATGATGAAAACAAAACAAAGACAGGGAAGATTTTTACAACCTCAAGAAACCGAACTACCACCACCATCTATTCAATTTGAAAACTGGGTACACTCTTCACAGTGGTCTTTATTCTTTTCGCTAAATGCACCGAAGACGGCAATTGAAGCACGTCATATTGCAACTAAAATGTTTTCTCCTGTCTCTCTCGCGCGCGCGCGCGTGCACACACACACACACATACATACATACTTTTACCATTTTACCAATCGCTAGCTTAGAGGCTTCTACAATATACAGCAGTCGTGTTGTAAAATTCAGCTCTTCGTTTGGAAGCCGGGCGAAGGACAAAGAAAGCCAAGATATTGTCGATGAACCCTTCAAATTGTTGTTTGCATTCAGTAAATTTATGATACTAGCGATAACACTAAAGGTGAAGAGGTTTTACAGGGGGTCTTTGCTTTGTTCCGCGGAAATGCTGGCTCTGACCAGAGTGCGAAATTGCCCTCTGCTTCCATGTTGGGAGGAGGGGAATACGTCCCTTTCCTAGTGAATAATATTAATTAGAACCTGAATTATCTTCAGAAACGGTTTCCTACAGGCACATAAAACTTTTCGAACTTGATAAGTGTAAAGGACATTTGGTATAATATTCATGGAACTCCGTTGAAAGCAGACAATATCATGAGAACGGGCAAAATTCGAACACTGAAGAACATAATTAACAGAAAAGAAATAGGATACCAAACCATATTCTCCCCAAACTTTTCAGACTGAAATCCTCTTATCCCACACGATTTCGCCCCCTAACACTGATACGAAAAGACAAGTGCTGTTAAAATCCATACACATGACTCTTCCGGGACTCAACCCGGGGTCTTCGAGCCAATGGTATATCGCCGCAGACCGCTCGGCTTGGTATGAAGGTGTACGTTGTACGATCACGAATAGATCACGACGATATAAGAAAATGTTTTTAAAAAAGTCGCCATCATTAATCGAAAATGGCCACCCAAAAATCATTTTTTTACACCACTAGGTAATCTGGCTGTATCGTCATGAGTATGTTACACAAACGGGGCGAACACCATATAGGAGCACAGACCCCGCGGGTATGGGGACAGATTTGTAAAATGGGGGTGTACGATGCCCCCCAAGCATTCTTTCCTCCGATGTGTCATTCAGCTTCCACTACTATGGCATTTTAAATAGAGCTTATTGTGCAGTAACCTATAAAATTTGAATTAAATACTTCTATTAAAAACTAACTAACTCTATGGCCTATGGAACCCGGAGGTTCAATGCCGCGTTCACAAAAGCTCTTCACTGACTTCTATCCTTAGCTAACTGCATCCAGTTTCTACTTTGTATTCCAATCTCTGCGAGACCCATCTTAATATTGTCCTCCCATCTGCGCATAGGTCTTCCTAATGGTCGTTTGTTCTTCCAGTCAAGACTTTGAAAGCGTTTCTTCTTCTTTCTTTCATTCTAGCTACACGACCCGCCCACTTAAGCCTCCTAGACTTGACGACCCTAACAATGTTTAATAAACCGTATAAATTATGTAGTTCCTCGTTATGAAGTTTCTGCCATTCCCTATTCCCGTTCCTCTTGTTCCGAATATTCGTCTCAGGATTTTGTTCTCAATACTTTCAGTCTATGTTCTTCCCTCAGAGTAAGCGACCATGTTTCGCAACCATACAGAACAACAGGCATGATTATCGTTTTGTATATTTTAAGCTTCAGATTCCTCGACAGTATTCGCGACAAGAGATTTTGAACCTAATAGTAACACGAATTCCCTGCTTTTAGTCGACATTTAATTTCTTCCTGAATGTGATTTTCCTCTGTTAATACTGATCCTACTTTTATTATTCAATAAAATTATTTTGTTCCAAGCTTTTTTAAAAAAAAAATAATTGCAACAAATCTGAACATGCTAAATTGGAAAGTAGTCTTTGGATTGGTCTGGGTTAACACTGCAAAACCTAAAGGCTGGAATATATGAAATCAAAGTATATACCTAGGTATATCTTTCTGGAATATATGAAATCAAGTGTCTTCGTCCTCTATGTACCTATGAGCAATTTACTGCATATTCGTGTATTGAAATTCGTGAAATAAATCTCAATGTTTCAGAATGTAAAAAAAAAAAAAAAAAAAAAAATGTCAGGGTCGAGGAGAATCAGACAACTAACAGCAGAGAAATATTATCCTGTAAACTATTTGTCCTTGCCTTGTGAGCTTTTTTGAATTTATTTTTAAGACGTTTAGGCAACTGGCTCACGCTGAATGGATGATGATGGGAAAATTAGTAGAATGAAGAAAGTGGTAGGATACGAGGTAAATCCTAGAAAACAGACACACTTGTTTTTTCACCACGAAGCTCACATGGCACTAACCGAGATCGAACCGACTACCACACGCATCAGAGGTGAATACTTCACGGTGTACTTTTTTTTAGCTACCGTGATATTTCTTGTCTTGTGTGTTCTGGGCAGTTGGCGTGGGTCAATGAAAACTTGACCTGCGACCCACTGACCCACCGTGACCCACTCTGAACCACCACCCACCATGAACCAATCTTATACGCTGTAACCTACTCTGACTCACCAAAATCCATTGTCATCAACTCTGAACACGATCCACGGCCTCTTCTGTACTGACTAAAGAGTTTACACTTGTAATAAAACAAGAGTGTGAAATTGTTACTAATCGGAGTTTGAATTTCTAGTCAATCGCTCAAGCACCACTCTGTTACAAAACAGTGGATCTGGCCTTTACGATATAATATGGTAAAGTGTTTGTCAGTGAGGACATTGAAACAGTCCAAGGTGGGGAAGGGGGAATTAGTGTGTCCCTAAAATATACTTGTACTAAGAGAGTATTCTTGCAAGTGTTAATTTCTGAACGCATTCCAAAAGAAACTTTTATTCGCAGGAAAATACCCCTGTACAATATGGAAAAGGTTATGGTTTCTCAGTTCACAGTATTTTTTTTCACAAAAGACTTGAAAAATCAGTTTTTCATAGTGTATAAAGGTGCTTGGGTACCCTATGTGAGAACATCTCCGTAAAGTATGCTCATAATTGTAATTTGTGTAATCACTAAAACTCCACGCTAAATTTAAGTCACAAATATGCATAATTGCAATTATTATGAATATTTATTCAAAAAAGTTTACCTAAAGCAAAGAAGAGACTTACTAAAAATTAAAATAGGTACAAAGTTGAATAACACAAACAAGCCATTAGTAATACAAGTATACATTTTCCATAACTCGTAATTTTTCCACCTTAAAATAAATCTGAAATAGGGTTTATTTTTTGTTGGTAACTTTTTCGTGGTAAATCATCCGCAGCGGAATGATGTCCATCCTTCAGCCAAGAAATAACTAGCTCGTCTACTTTGAGCTTGTCTAGTGGTAGGCCATTAACATTGATGAACAACAAGTTAGACAATGTTTGACCACTTAGTCTATTTCTAATATCAGTCATCTGTAAATTCATAAGGGGAAATCCCCGTTCGCACTCTGTCGTGGAAATTGATAATACTTCTACCGGATTTCTGAAACTCCTCAGTGACAATCTGCTTGTTAGACTTAAGTCTGATAACGATTTTTCTTAGTCAGTTTTGAAATACTCAGCAAGAAGTATCATCTCTCTAACACCATACAACATCTTTCCCATATCGACTATGTCAGTTGGCAATGTCGACTCATGGAGAACAGAAACATCATCTACCACACCTTCGATAGGGAATCTTGTGAATAAATTATCAATTAAAGCCTAATAAACTGTTGATTTCTTATTTGTTTATAAATTTAATTTTTGTAATTACAGATGAAGGTTTGATGCCATTACCAAGTTCCCTCCCCCCGTCTAGAAAGCGAAAGGGAACGAGGTTCCTGGAAAGTGTTCAGAGGTGAATGGGAATTTCCCTCCGTCTTCCCCTTCAATTACCACACTGATGTTTGCCATCTGCCAAATTACGATAAATTTCAATTACATTATCATAGTATAATTATTTCCTTGTTCAATTATCGATACTTTTCAGTGGAAAAAAGGATAAAATTTGAAAGTCCCAAATCAAGATAAGTAGACCAACATAAAGGGGGGGAAAAGTGTAAGATTTTCATTATAATTATGCGTACGGTCCAAACTTAATATTTCCGTGTAATTAAGCTTACAGTACAAATTTTATGACTATTTTTCTCACAACTTTATGGGTTGATTGCTCTGTGCTGTAAGTGCTCAATATAATAAACATAAGCTTCAGCAATTATTATAGTAGAAAGCAATGGATATATGAAGCCAAGCACTGTGTTTTTTGTTATGATTTTTTCTTAAATAACATCGATCCTTTTCAATCATTTCTACAAACCAACTCACTACCAATTTTCCATATATAGAAAGTGCCCCCCCCCCACCCATAAAGGAGAATTTTTTAAAAAATACTAGGACACATTCTGTTTATTTTCAGTAAAGAGTTAATACACTGAATTTCAGCTCCGTAAGTTTAATGGCGTGCAAGATACTCATTTTTCCCCGCAGAAAAGTCTTTTTATCTGCAGCTATAACGCCTACAGGTAATCTAGGACCGGAATCCAGGACTGCTTTCACGACGGGCTCCTGGGGGAGGGGGGACAGTGAGAAGTTTCTCCGATGATCTGAAGCTAGGGTATCACTAGGGGGAGGGAGGCCAAACGACACTTCGTTCTGCGCTGACGCAAAGATTTCTTTTGTATTTAGTAGAGGTGTCTTCCTTATCACCGTAGTAAAAAATAGAAACTAACTTCTACACACAAAAGTAACATTAAAAAATGGATCAATGATTTTTACACATATACAACATATTACAAAGGGTGTTATTACTGGAATGTAAACGAAATTCACCAAACTAATTTCGTGCAAATAACTAACTCAATCCTCTACGTAAATCTTATATATCTGCTCATATGTTAATAATTATAAGAAACAATATGTTGGAAACAACACTTTTTAACCCTTAACGGTTCACTATCTTTTCTGTCTGTTTCCGGCACTGCTTGCAAAACAATATATCCACAGACTACCTTCCGCTTAAAATTTACCAGAGTTGTCACCAGGAAGCAATAGCTTATCTGGATCGCGGAAAGCATGTACACAAATAACCACAAGGAACAATACCAAAAATAATAGTCTTCAAACTCAAGAGACAAGATCAAAAAATGTGTAGCCAAATGGTAACGAAAACTCGTTAAGGGTTAAACTTCATCACCTTTAATCACTCTTATAACTTACACTACGAAACCAAGACGAGAATTTTTCGAATCTCATGAGAATACTAGCTCACCCAAGTCTTACGTTTTAAACACTATTTTAGAGCTAAATGATCAATATGTAAAAAAAATATAAATTGATAAAAGTGAATGTACGAACACAATGAAGAGCATTTATGAACATTTAAAGATACTCAAATCATTACACAATATCCTTCAATAAGACATATGGTTTAAATGTTGTTAGATTACACCCTTTGTACATCTCTCGTGTCGCAGAAGGATTCTGAGAACTTCTAGATAAGGGAATACATATTGTACAGAAATTTCAGAACGAGGCGAGAAGTGAGTAGTCGAAAATCGAGACAAAGAAGTTTCCGAGAATTGAGACGAGACGAGACTTCTATAAAATTTACGAGACGAGATGATAAACCTCATTTCTCGTCTCGTCTCATGGACAACACTAGTTTGCACCGAAACATGTAAAGGAAACTATTCAAATTTTACTTGAACATATTCATGGTAATATTAAGCGTGGAGTAGTCAATGATTTGTTCTATTTTAGGTAATCCGGAGTAAGTTATACGATGGTATGTTTAGTTTTCTTTGTGTAGGACTATGTTAAGGAAATAATTCAGCAAATAGGCTGGAAAATTGAGGATTTGATCCTCGCGAGGGCCTCACCCTAAAACAACCTGCGAGGGCGAGCGAGAGCGATGGACAACTCCCTTCGCGAGGACGAGGGTGAACGAGGGTTAGGGCCAACTGCCACTGCAAGGGCGAAGAGAAGTTTCCAGTACGAGAGCGAGAGAGGGCGATGAACAACCATCCTCGCGAGGGCGAGGGCCAACCTTCACTGCGAGGGCGAGGGTACGCGAGGGTGATGGATATCTCCTTTCTCGAGAGCGAGGACAAGTTTCCCGCACGAGGCCGACGGCAAGCGAGGGCAATGTACTACTCCCATCGCGAGGTTTCCAGCACGAAGGCGAGAGCGATGGACAATTCCATTCTCGAGGGCGAGGGCCAACTTCCACTGCGAGGGTTGGGTGAGTGAGGTCGGAGTAAAATGGACATCAATGCTCCAAATTTCCAGGGGCGGAAGGAGTGAACTGAGGTTGAGGACATTGAAAGGAGGGGTGATAAAATAGGTAGGGAGGTACAAGTGTTTGAGGAAATTGAGTCGTATAAACGTTCTGTGATTGAGGCTGCTTGTTATTATTATTATAATGCTATTGTTTCTTGGGATGTTTTCTGCTTAACGTTTTTGGTAGAAAAAGTTTCTTGTGCGGTGTTACGAAAAGGGGGCAAGGGGGCGGAGTAGTAATCTGGCAGCAATGACCATGCTGCGGTTTGCATTGTACACAGGAGGTTGTACTGAGATCAGTGGGATGGGAATGTGGGATGGAAGTGGGGTGCGGTGTGCAATGTGCACATGAAGTTGTGGTAGGGTCGGTGGAATTAGAATGTAGGAGAAAAGAGGAAGAAGGTGGGTGAGTTTGTTGTGGGGAAGGTTTAAAGGAATATGAGCAGTTGTGAGAATTAGGAGAACGGGAGCGAGATGGCGCAAAATGTACTGATGCGGGTTGGGGTTTTGGAAGAGTATTTACATGGAGACGGAGTTGTGATACCTGCTTGGTTAATTCGGAAATAGCGTTCGCAGTGGTATCGTCCGCGGGGTGGAGTGAGGTTTAACTTCATTTTCCCGTTTCTGAATAAGGTATTTTGTGCATTCTAATGTGATGACTTCCTCTAAGAGGGTGGAATAATCTGGAATTGTTCGCGTTCCAAACCAACGAATATACCCTGGTAACATACTAGAAACGCACTCTAATAAAAATTCTTGAAAATCTAACTGGGTATATGCTTGGTCTGCCAAGTGTTTCTTGGAAAACACATAATGAGAGGGAGGTTCGTTGGGGAGCTGAACGCGTCAGCGATATTGATGAATGCGAGAACGGGGAACCTGATCTTGTCCGAACTGTCGTAAAAATTTTGACTGGATGGTCGTCCAAGGTTGGGTGGAAAGATTCTGAGTGGAAAATCAGAATTGAGCCGGTCCAACTAAGGGTTTTTCAAAAATTTCCACACACTTTAAATCTCGCCAATTATTAACTAAGGCTATTTTATGGAAATTCTTTTAAAATAACTCAGAGGATTGGTGCGTACTTGGGTCTTATATGTCGAGAATGAGGGAAACTGTACCAGAAGTATTAGTGGCATTGTTATCTGAATTTTGACTCATGGTGAGGGGTATAAAAAGATGCTTGTTGACGGGTTATAGGTATATCATAAGAAGGAAAGCAAAAAGATAATTATCATGGAATATGGAAAAAGTCTTGACTTACTACTATAAGAAATGAACACAGAACAGAATTAAAAACGAGAATTTAAATTCAAGAGAAGTGTTCATTTCTTTATACTACGATAAACAGGGAATTCATGAAAGGCGTACTTACAGCTCACAAGAGTCCATGGTTGTAATTTACACTACACTTATTGAAAGCACCAACCAAGACTAGCGATAGCAAGAAGGTCGAGAAAATAATTGAATGGCCGAGTTATTGTTGAATGATGATCTAGTAAAATTTGTTAGGGTTTCTATAGTCATTTTCTTGTAAACATCAACACTTACATTTTTTATTTGTGATTTAATATCCACGGAAGCTGAAGGCCTTGAGGACAGAATTGTTTATGAAGACAGTTTAATTTTTGCCAAGGCCTTCCATATTTTTCCTATAACGTATATTTACAATTTTATCTCTTTTCTTAAGTAAATGTTTATGTTTCTGATTTATTTTGGAACAAAAGTCAATGTTTACCACATATGTAACACAATCAATTCCACTTTTAATTTTCTTACTGTTTTTTGCACTTTGAAAAGAGTTTATTTCTTCTTCGAAGGAACAGGCAAGCTCTTGGAGTTATTATTTCGTTGCTTTTTTTTGAATCACAATTGTAGAACATCTTATAATTATAATAGTATTCCTCACAGAAATGACTATGTATGTATGTCATGATGATGCGTCTGCACATATAGCTATGGAAATAAATACAGAAATGGTGCACGAAACGGCCAATATACCTCCCAAAAAGTCGAAACTAGTTCTTACTACTTCCGCAAGTAAATTCATACAATCTCGATAATCTGTTCGACGGAAACGTATCAGGGGCGTCATTCCAGACTTCGCGACGTTCATCAAACTCTTTGGGGGGAGCCAATTGCCCTCTCCTGCCTCCCCTAAATGGCGTTCCTGAAACATACGTTATTGTTATCGAATTTATTTCAAATATAGCCTTTGATGGGAAATCAGAAACTAATCCTTTTGAATTTCAAAAAGTTTAACGCTAACAAGTTGCAACTATAAATTGGTTCAATATAGTTTCCTCTCAACCCCCCCCCCCCCCGTAGATTTATCAATTAATTTATACGTTCTAAGTTACCGGACTCTGTTCTCAGGTACAGATATACTCTATAAAGATGGTGGCTATACTGTTACATATTATGAATAACCACACGGATACACTATGCATTTATCCTGTACCCTTCAAGTACTTTAGATGATAGTCCTTAGGACGTTGTAAGTTACTATCCCGTTAATTTAAAACTATCATTTAAAGAATCATTAGGACAACAAATTACCTGCATTTTATATGCACAATTTGATTCTCTTATAAAAATAGGTAAGGACAGAAACGTATATAGTGTGCAGTACCCACAAGGATGTCCAGTACTACTATATAGGGAAATAACTAAAAACTATTACAAATACAATCAATTGGACTATTTAAATAATCGTTAAAATCAAATTATTCTAAATCTCATTTAATTAATTAATTCAGTTTCTTGAAACATCTGACTGTAGTTGTACATTGTCAGAAAAGTATTTGTAGAATAATTATATTCCCTTCGTCATTGTGAAAAATTACCCAGTAAAAGAACGACTAGTGTTCCTTTCCTATCACCAGTGGCGGATCTACGTATAAACTAAACAAGCTATAGCTTAGTGCCCCACTCTCTTGGGGCCCAAAAAAATTAAAGGAAAAAACTGGATTGCAACTCCAAAAGCAAATAAAATTAAACTTATATACAGCAACAGTAATTTATGTGTAGCCTCCTATGTTGTAAGTAATGCGGACCCCTTCTGCTAGAGTAGGGTCTACTCCCTAAAATATTACTAGATATTGCTAAATTCTATATATAGGACTGCATTCTGCATGAACTGGTTGCATAACTGGACATACAAAGGGCCCAATATTTTCAATAGCTTAGGGCCTCATCAAATTTAAATCCAGCTCTGACTATCACACCACATTCCTTTAATTCCATATGTCTTCTAGTTGAACGACCTCCAATATCAACGTACTTTCTTAACAAAGCTATTGGAGACAATTCTCAAAGTGGTATCGTCGATTGGAGTTAACGTGTGCGACTACAAGCAGAAGAAGCAGCAGCTACATTGGAGGCAGAAGCAGTCTCCTGGTCATCCCGGACCTTGAAACGCTGAAAGCTCATCGCAACAGTCCAGGCCATCAACTAGAAATTATCATCAAGCTTTCCGGTAAACCATTCTTCGCCCTTCGCTGATTTGGTAAAATAAAGAATCCAGTCGTCAACTCCATTTGTTCTCTGCACAGCCAGGACGTGGAACAATATCTCGAAGAGTTTTTCATCAATCGTCACGATTATGATGTCATCAAGGAACAAGAACAACTAAGATAAGTGCTCAATCCAATCCTTTTAGTTAACCCTTGTAGGATTTCCACTTTCTCGAGGTAAATTTTATGCTTTCACTCAAAGAGCTACTGCTTCCTTACTATTTATCATAGTTTATAACTCTTTTCTTTTCAGGATAGAGCATATTTTCCAACGGTACCACTCGTTTGTTCGTCTTATACACCAGAAAAGAGAAAATCGAAAAAAACGGGAGATTTTTCGAAAATCGAAATCGACATTCTTGCGCCCCTCTGGCCCACGCCTGGATTCACGAGGGATATGATTTTTTAAAAAATATCTTTTTATTATATAATATGTGTGAAAATTTCAATCTTGTATCTTGAACACTAAGGCCGGGAGAAAGTTTTGAAAGTCTGAAGGTGACCCATATTTTTCATATACACTATGTGATCAAAAGTATTCAGATACCCCAAAAACATCCGTTTTTCATATTAGGTGCATTGTGCTGCCATCTACTGCCAGGTGCTCATCAGCGACCTCAACAGTCATTAGACATCGTGAGAAAGCAGAATGGGACGCTTCGCGGAACTCACGGACTTCGAACGTGATCAGGTGATTGGGTGTCACTTGTGTTACAAGTCTATACGCGAGATTTCCGCACTCCTAAACATCCCTAGGTCCACTGTGTCTAATGTGATAGTGAAGTGGAAACGTGAAGGGACACGTACAGCACAAAAGCGTACAGGCCGACCTCGTCTGCTAACTGATAGAGACCACCGACAGTTGAAGAGGTTCGTAAAGTATAATAAGCAAACATCTATCCAGACCATCACACAGGGATTCCAAACTGCATCAGAATCCACTCCAAATACTATTACAGTTAGGCGTGAGGTGAAAAAACTTGGATTTCATGATCGAGCGGCTGCTCATAAGCCACACATCACGCAGGTAAATGCCAAACGACGCCGCGCTTGGTGTAAGGGGCGTAAACATTGGACGATTGAACAGTGGAAAAACGTTGTGTGGAATGATGAATCACGGTACACAATGTGGTGATCCGATGGCAGGGTGTCGGTATGGCGAATGCCCGGTGAACGTCATCTGTCAGCGTGTGTAGTGCCAACATAAAATTCGGAGGTGGTGGTGTTATAGTGTGGTCGTGTTTTTCTTGGAGGGGAAATGCACCCATTGTTGTTTTGCGTGGCACTCTCACGGCGCAGGCTTACATTGATGTTTTAAGCACCTTTTTGCTTCCCACTGTTGAGCATTTCGGGGATGGCGATTGCACGATCGAGCACCTGTTCGTACTGCACAGACTCTGGCGGAGTGGTTACACGACCATAACATCCCTGTAATGGACTGTCCTGCACAGAGTCCTGACTTGAATCCTATAGAACATCTTTGGGATATTTTGGAACGCCGCCTGCGTGCCAGGCCTCACCAACCTACATAGATACCTCTCCTCAGTTCAGCACTCCGTGAAGAATGGGCTGCCATTCCCCAAGACACCTTCCAGCATCTGATTGAAAGAATGCCTGCGAGAGTGGAAGCTGTCATGAAGGCTAAGGGTGAAAACATCATATTGAATTCCAGCAGTACCGATGGAAGGCGCCACGAACTTGTAAGTCATTTTCAGACAGGTGTCCGGATACTTTTGATCACATAGTGTATATATATATATATATATATATATATATATATATATATATATATATATATATATATATATATATATATACTTCATAAATATACCTCGTCATTACAATTCGACCTAGAGTCATCGTCCAAACACCATTTTCTTCTGTATAACAAGCCCTTTTTCAACGGTATCACTTACATGTCCGCATCATACACCTGAACCGGATAATTCGGAAAAACCTGGATTTTTTAAAATTCGCACCAAAACACTTTGCCCCTCTGGCCCGGACCTGAGTTCAGGTAGGTATCTGATTTTTTAAAAAAAAAAAATTATGTATATAATACGTGTGCAAAATTTCAACCTTGTATCTTGAAAGCAAAGGGCGGTAAAAGTAGTTGAAAATCTGATTTAGGCCATATTATATATATATATATATATATATATATATATATATATATATATATATATATATATATATATATATAGGGGTTAAGGAACTATACTGACAAACTGTAAGAGGTGATTCCTCACATCAAAATAAGAGAAAACGTTCATATGGACCTATGGCGACAAGTGCATAGTTTCAGAGCTAGGGCTGTCCAAAATGGCGAAAAAACTAAATTTCAATAAGCCCTATTTCGAACTCCAGAAACTGTGGATGGTGGTTCTTATCAGCGTAAAAGAAGCCACGAATACACAATCCAAAAGTGCAGTTACTAAATCTGTTAGTTTCGCGATAGGAATGTTGAGGTCCCACCATAATGTAAGATTTCATTTCTCGAATGCATACGAAAGAATATATTCATCCGGTGTGTCTTCTCTCTCACACAGATGAAGCGTTCTAGAGATTGCGTAATTTACGTTATCTCCAAATATATCTATTATTTTGCGCTTTGTTGGACCAAAAGATCCAATAACTTTCAGGCAAAAAATTTCTTGTAGGCTTTATATCTGGAGAACTGCATATAGTGTAGCCAAACCCAAACTATGATATAAAGAGATTGTTCAGCCTACGTTTGGCCGGTTTCGTTTTTTCCCCCTCCCGGGCAGAATGGACTCACCCGACATGGCTCGTGGCATCCTGCAGTGTTGTGCAGTGGCTTCCTGGGAACGGAGTTGTTTTTCCGCGCGGACGACAATAACGCACAAAACAGGACCATTGTTGTGAGTGTTGTGTTAAATTTGTTTCCAAGTGTGTGGGTTTCCGCTCTGTGACCAAAATGCCGCCCTAACTAAACCGGTTTTGGGAAGGCTATGTTGCGGCTCTTTATGACGCCCACTTTAGTGTTTCTGTCATTAGAGCAAGAAGAATGGTTGCAACATCAGTTTAGGTAGAATAAAAAATGTTTTTAAAAAGTACAAGGGCAACGAAGCTCCACCATTTGGATCACCAACGAAGTTGCCTAGGAAGCGAGAATGCACCAAGGCCACCTCCACCATGCAGAGGAAACTTCGAAAAATGGCAATGCAAGAAAATTCGCCAACACAAAGGTGTATGGCTAATCGTCTTGACGTGTCTTTGGGGACTTTGAGCCGGATCTTACACAATCAACTCAAGCTGGAAAAAGTCATGAAAGCTCGCGGCCATCTTCTCACGGATGCCCACCAAAAGGAACGAAAGTGTAACGCCCGGAAGCTGTACGAACGGCATCTGGCAAAACAAAGGTGGATGTACGTCGTAACGCTCGATGAAGCATGGATTTACCTTTCCGACTACGGTAAACCGAGAGCCATCATGTACCGAGAGAAAGGCGCCAAGAACTTCAGAAGGTGGGTCCGTGTCTGTAAAGAATCCTTCCCAAAAGGGTTCATGGTCGTTACTGGCTACTGTTACCGAGGTAAACTGAAGATTCGTAGGGTGGCAAAGAACTGCAAAATAAATTCGCAGTATTTTCAGAAGTAGATCATGCGACCGATCTACGAGCATGAGATTTCAACAATGTACGGAAATGACGCCAATCTGGTGCGCATTCACATGGACAATGCCTCATCATATACCTCATGATAGTCCCTCGCATTCTACAGGGAGATGGAGGAGGCAAGTGGTATACAGGTGATACCTTCCAATGAGGTACCTGTTAGATCTCCAGATGCAAGTCCTATGGAATATTGTGGATTTGGATTACTGAAGCGGGCTTTGGGAAAATGGCGTGTGACAACTGTGGAAGGACTTTGGAAAGCTGTGGAAAGGGAATAGGACAAGATTCCCCTCCCAGTTCTTCAGAGAAGCCTATTACAATGAAAATTACACTGTCAGGCTATTGTTAGGGACCAACGGAAACACATCGAGCACTTACGGACCTGGCGCCATGGATTCTTCTAAATTCTTAGGTAAGCCGAAATTTGCCAAATCAAGACTGAACAACCTCTGCACTTATTCCGAAAAAAAAAGAAAACGAAAATTTGATTTAGAAGCCATTCAAAAATTTTGTGGTCTCTGATCCAAAAAAATCCAGTATGTTTCTATCAGAAATTTTCTTGTAGGCCTTATGTCTGGAAAACTACATTTAGTGTAGGCAAATCCAAACTATCACTTACAATTATATATTTCCAAACTATAACTTAACTCAGTATGATGTGTTTATTCCGTAAAAATTACGAGAACTCGATTTAGGGGCCGTTCAAAAATTTTGTGGGGCCTGATCCAAAAACTTCTTATTGGCCAAGATCACAATCTTTTGATTCATTTTTGGATCATTTCTAAAATTCTTGTTTGCAAATATGTCAGATTATTGTTCACGCCTGTCTTTTGTAAAGCTAACAAAAACGACTTGGCTGCAACCTCTAAACAATATAACAAAAGGTGCTGCTTGCGGACATCATTCAAATTACAAATGACGGCATAATCCTCAAAGAAATAAAAAAATCGTGGACGTCTTTATGCGATCTTTCGCTAAAGGAAAAAAAACTGCGATTTAACTAAGTAGACCAGCGAGGATGGGACTACAGCTATATTTTCAGTTTTCACCATTTTCGAAAGTAGTACTAAATTCGTTCTCCAATATAAAAGTTTCACACACGACAATTTACGAGAGGTATCCAGAAAGCTACACACGTTTCGGTGGAGTGGTGCTAGAGCCGGGCGAGCGCCACTAATTGTGCAGAGACGTCTACCTATTCAGTTCACATCCAGCTGTGTACGTGTGAAGTTAGTGTTGCTTCTGTTCTGTTCATAATACTTTTTTAACATGAAAGTTCCGATTGAAAATTCCACAGTTATGAAATGAGGTCGATCATGCGATTTTTGTTGGCGAAGAACACTAAACAGATTGAAAACTTTGTGAAGCTTAAAATGAACATATGATGAGTGAAAGTGGAATGAAGCGTTGGTGCCCCATGTTTAAAGATAGCCGAACAAACATTTACGAAGAAGACCGAAGTGGGCGACTGAGCATTGCGACAAATGAACTGGTCGCAAAAATCAATGACAAGATTCGTGAAAATCGCCGTTCTACGATAATAGAACTCTCGTTTGAATTTCCACAAATTTCAGGAAGCTTATTGCATGAAGATGATACCCAAAAGTTTAAGCTACCGTGTGCAAGATGAGCTCCAAACTTTTGACAGAAGAAAACGAAACTCAGCGGATGGCAACAGCCTTGAAATTGTTTGAGATCTATAACAATGACAGCGATTTCTTTATTGATCATATCGTCACTGAGGAAGAGACTTGGGTTAAGTATGTTAATTGTGAAACAAGAAAACAGCCCATGTAACACATCAGTTCATTAAAAAAATAAATAAACAAATAAAAAGGTTACAAAACTATATCCAAAAGAAAACTTACAGCTACTATGTTTTAGGATAGGAAAGGTGTACTGCTAGTCGACTTTCTGGAATGTAGTGCAACAATTACCGCTCAAAGATTTTGTGAAACATTACAGAGGTTGCGAAGAGTAATTCAAAACAAAATTCTACTGTTTCATAATAACGCCCGCCCGTACTCGGTCAAATGGACTAAAAAATTCTAATTAGGAGGTTTCCAACCATCCCCATATAGTCCGGACCTCACACCGAGTAATTGCTACTAGTTTCCCCACATGAAGCAACGCAACGTTTTGATGACGACGTACCCCATCAGGCTGGCGTGCAGGATTGGTTTAAGTCACACACGGCAGCTTTTTAAGACAATTGACTCCGTAAACTTGTTGATTGCTAATAAATACCTAAACCTGCACCACTACTAGGTCAAAAAGTAGTGCAAGTGTCGTTTCAAAACGTATGCTTTAAAAAAATGTATGTTTTCACTTGTCTTCTTTGACCATAGTGAAAGAACTATCAGAAGCGTCACCTGGTCGAGGGACCAGAATAAAAAAGTTGCGCAGTTCAGTGTCTAAATGCGAAAAATAAAGAGTATATCTGCAGATCAAGCTCTGGCACTCATTGTTAATGCAAATCTTTCAACTCAACAATACATTATATTACGACAGCAAACCAATAGTGCGGCTCCTAATACATATCCCTCTTATAGCGTTGTGAAATAAGCAAAGAGTGCATGGTATTCCCCAAATGTTTCAGTCACTGAAACTGTAGCTGAAATTCACATCCTGTCCTTCGTTAATTACACAGTGCAAAGAGTGTGTGTAGCACAGCAAGAAGTGTTTGCAAGAGTGCTGGAAACTTGTAAAATGAATGAAATCCTTAAGTTTTACTTCCCACGGTTATGCCGGTGAGGCTAAAGGAGATGATGAGAGATGAATGAAGTGCTGGAATGAAGAAAGGGGGAGGAAATGGGAGAACCCCGAGAAAACTCACGAGCACGGAGTTTGTCCACCACAAAGTCCACACGGCGCGAGCTGGGATCGAACCCGGAAAGTTGTAATGATCTTTACTTTATTTATAACAAGATGGATTGGCATGAATTTTTAAGTCAACCCTCGTATTTCCCCAGTGTCAACTCTTAGAAATATAACGCAATCAGCTAACATTTGGAGGAGAACAATGCTCAGGAATTTGTTACCCAAAAGGTGCCTCATTTTTTCAGACAGTCTTGCTTCCTCCCGTCAGCCTATATTAGGAAGAGGAATTTAGCTACTCTCGTGCTGAACGCCCACGCAGTGAACTCTCATGACGATGACAGATTTTTACGTGACAATGTAAAATCTATCAATAATCGTCAATCCTACGACTTATTGGAATGATCAGTGTTTTTAATATGATTTCTATTAACCTATGAATCATCTATTATATATTATTAACAATATAATATAGCAAAAACTTAATGTTTTCTACGAACTATATTTTAATTTGTTAGTGTATTCTTGCGCTGTTAACTGGCAACTATGTGACGCATGAGGAGAAGCGCAAGAGAGTATCACTCATTCGCCATGTAGGAGTCAACGTGTGAGAGTGTTAGTACCTTTTACACAAACGAAAATGTTCTACGAATACTCTCAAAAGAGAGAGTATTATTAGTCGCAATGTAAGGGAGAGCGTCGACATCTGCTAAACAAGGACGTATTCAATATATGCTCTCAAACGCATCAAGAGACATTGGAACAGTGCTACCTGTATAAATGATGTTTCAATAGCAAGAAGAAAATATGCATATGTGTTAATAAGAATTATTCTTACGTATTTCTTTCGCCAATACAACGATTTCATAGAAGAACCCTGTTGTATGTCAAGGAATGGGACATTCAACTCATCGCTATCCAGCAATGGAAGTCAACTATTCAATAGTGCACTAACGAATTTTAGCATCGTAATCGTCAATCGCGGATTTCGCGCGCGTTAAAACGTCCTCCCGAAATCCTTTACAAGGGCCAGTTTATCTTCGAGTGAAATGTTAATCATAATGTGCAAATGTTAGCATTGTTTAAATCATATGTAGTTCATCTAGTGAAAGTGAATATTAATACAGTGTTAACCTACAATTCTTGTTATTTTTCCTAAAAGTGAAAATAATGATAACAAGATGTGTTTAATAAGTTATGTTTTCCTTTTAGCGGTTGAAATGTGTATAAGTTGAAACATACGTCACAAGGTAAGGTATTTCTAAGCAGTGGAGGGCAAACAGTACTTTCGTCTCCCACTACTCGTCTGGTGTTGACTATGCATGACCATCCCACTTTGTATTCTTTTGCAGGCGGCGAGCAGCATATCTCTGAACTGACTCATCAGCGACGGTGGGTATACGGCATATGCCACTAGTTTGTTATAACACTCAAATCCTAGGACCGTGGAAGTGGTGTTATTTGTTTTGTTCTCAGTTTCTTACTATAACCTATTAATTTGTGTAAATGAATGATATTTTAAGAAAGACTCTTAAGGGAATCCAAGGTTCGGATCCTGATTACATTATAAGTTGGTCTTCTCAAACTGGAACAAGCAAGTATCGAATCCCATTCCTCTTATATCTGGCTTTCCGTCACAGGAACAGATAATGAATGAATCCAGCACCATTATATATTAAAAGTGGGAATAATGATGAATGTGATTCTGAGAGCCTATAAGCATACTTTGTTTCTCATTATTTCCTAACAGTCATTTTAGTGTTTTTCTTTATATTCCTTGCTGTGAATACATTATATGTTGTTTTGTGCATCGTAGAACAAAACTGCCACAATAATTGAGATGCCAAGATTGCAGTATGTTAATTCATTTTGTATAGAATTTTGTTTCGCATTCTAATAAATGTCGATAAGACGTGTCAGTTTACATTTTGTTAGGGGGATGATAATTAAGGGACAGAGAGAGAAGGTTCAAAAGTTACACGACATAGGCTAAGGGAATCTTCTAATTCTGTATTCTCTTAATTCTTTAGGTGACGATAACCCTTTACAACATCAGCTTCAATTCTTCCAAATATTTTGGGGGCGTGGTGGCTCAGTGGTAGAGCGTTCACCTCCGGTGTTTGGGGTCCCTGGTTCGATTTCAGCTCGCGCCGTGTGGACAAACACTGTGCTCGTGGGTTTTCTCGGGGTTCTCCCGTTTCCTCCCACTTTCTTCATTCCACCATTTTCACTCATCTCTCATCATCACCGTTTCCTTTAGCCTAACCGGCATAACCGTGGGACGTAAAACTTAAAGATTACATTTAATTTTTCTTCCAAATATTTAGTATCTTCACATTTATTTGGTAATTTTTAACGTTTTACATCCTAACTGTGTATGCTAATATGCTACTATATTGGTATTCACAAATGTAGTTCATACGTTACTACGTTCATTCAAACACGTTTCTGTTTCAGGTTGAAAATTGCTCTCCCTCACATGACACCTCTGATGTCAATACTTACTGGTTTTATACTCTACGAACAAGAAATCGCCCACCAGTCACATTTCACGTATATTGGTTCCGAAACTAGCTCCTCAACAATTTCGTCCCGCTAGAATCGTCATTTATCACACTGTGTAGGGGCGACAACAACAATGGTTGCCCAAAATCTCAACAATGGAAATTTGTTGCTGGTTAGACCCTCATCTGGAATAACTGTTTCGAAGCGATAAAATTCACAAGTCCAGAATAGTCCCATAACTTCTCACCGCAACCACCAACGATTGTTCCTGTCAATTGATTTTGTTTTAGGGCATCCGTGACATCGGCGTCCCTTCAAAGATCTGTGTCCGGTGATAGTCAACGTGTAGTTCAAAGGAATGCAGTAGCGATGGTGCAAGAAAACTTAGACTATAGTTTTATTTCCTTATTTCTACAAACTGATGAAATTTATTGAATTGTTTCACAAATACTTTGGCTGTCTGACTAGTGAGTAACATAGGTAAAAAGTTATAAAAACGAGTAATGTAATGAATTGAGTGAATTTTAATAAAAGCTTTTAAATGTGCTTGAAATTTATACAGTTTTGTAATTGGTTTAGGGAACTATCTTGTATTTACTTTTACGGATTTATCAACCTTGTACAGTCAGAAACAATATTAAGTTTAGGTTGGAGCTATCATTTCTTATACCTTCAACCTATACTTAATATTGTTTCTGACTGTACACTAGGGTGGAACGAAAATGGCCTTTATTTATTTATTTATTATTTTTAGGTTTGTAATAGTGGGGAAAAGTTACCTTTTAGGTTCAAAGAAGAAAAAATTTGGTTGTTATACTACATCATCTTGAGGTGCCGCAAAAAGCTTAAAATTTGTAAAAAGAAATTAAAAATTGAAAAATTATAAACTTTGGTAAATTATGGTTTTCTCGTACATATAATGATACAAAAGATAGTTGTAAATATATATATATAAGCATTACGATTGGAAAAAATATTAATTACAAGATACAATTTATTGTGAAAAAGTTTGTATTTTTGCTAATTTTGAAACTTTTGGGAACTATTTTTGTTACAAATAGTAGTAAATAAGGTTGACATAAAAGCTTGTCAAATAAATTACATATATTTTTAACAGAATACACGTGAAAAAATATCATAATACACTTTTAAAGACATTGAAGACATTTTTTATCGTTTAAAATACCCTTAATGATTACAAATGTTACAGCTGCAAAATGTGTTTCTACTTCATTGACACAAACTTTTTTTGTATCAAATTTTGGCATGTTCTCACGTGAGTCAATTTTTGCTCTTCTATATCCTTCTCTTGCGAACGAACCACAGACATTTTAAGTCGATTCGGTCACCAGTTTCACAACTCTTTCCACTGCTTGAATGTAGCAAGAAAGCCGGGGAAAGTCGATAAGGGGGTCCACTTTACTATTTGATTGAGCTTCAGATGTCTTCCGTATAAATTCTTTAAGGGAGTTACTGGGGACATGTTTTACCAAGAGGGGTTCAGTTAGTCATTTTCAGCCCATGAGAACATGTCAACGTAATCCTTTGCGTCAAAGTTTATCTGTGGAACTTGAAACTTCCTGACTCCGCCTCAATTTTCTGTTTTTGCTTTTAAAAGACGTCGTAAACCGAGTTCTCTTACATTTTTGTGCTCATCACAATGCATGGACAAAAGGTTTTTTTTTTTTTCAGCAGCAAAGTACCCATTTCTTTGAATAACTGGATCTAGAACGTTCTTGAAATCATCAGAGAGGTAGCGTGAATATGAGATAAACTGAAACAAATGTTTGGAGCCATAAGTGCATGAAGGTTTCAACATAATATTAGACCACACAGGTGCATACACTTTCAAAATGTACTCAGCTAGAGTCTTCAGGTTTTCAGTTGGATTTTCAAGTTGCCACATACAATCTAAGTATACGATTTGCTAATGTAAGCCACCTGGAGTGAGCAAGTTTTCCAAGGTTTCTTAAAGATAAATCTAGCGAACAATTTCCACTTGATACAGCGAGAGACATACCCAACAAATATTTGATCCGTACTTAAATAATTTATGTTCTGCGAAAGAGGAAGGTAGAAAAAACACATCATAACTATGTCCAGTATTTACAACAGTTCCATCACACCCAATAGCAGTAAAGTTCAAAAGTTGTTCGTTGTGTTCTCTATCTTCAAGAAACTCCAGTGTACTCTCGGCTATGTCCTTTCCAGTGGCAGATTTAGGTGTTACGTGGCCTAAAGACTTTGAGTTTGGTTCCTCTATTAGTGAAACGTGCTCTTCTAAAATAACTTGTTTGTATAACTTAGTTCCTTTCTTTACTTTAACAGTTGATTTGTCTTTTCTTCCATAAAAAAAAATCCTCTATTTTCGATTATCTGATAAGAAAGACTATCGTTAATGACTTTCTTCGATTTTTTTATCTTGCTCGTCTAATTTTCAACCTGTCTACTACCTTGGTTTTGTCTCATCCTGTGAATTAGCATTAGGTATAGCTGCAGCAGTTCTATCTGATATTCCGGTACGGTCACAAATGGAAGCTACAGATGTCAATTTCGTACGCATTTGAGTGCTTATCTTTTTTTTTTTTTCTCTCTCTCTCTCTCTTTTTTTTCAGTTTTAAAGGGCCTGGTAGGTGTTCTTCAAAAGTCAAGTTTCTTTGGTCTTCAGTGCTGTCACTGTCCTCAGTAACCGTGTCTGTTACACTAGTACTTTGTGTCCGTTCTTGATTAAACTTAACTGTTCTCTGTAGTTCTTTACTTTTTCTTGCTTCCTTCTTCTTCAAAGCGCTTGTGGTAGCCACATTACTCAACAATACTCATAACCATTTTCCTGGTAGAGAGTTGATCTTTTAGAAAGTCTTGTTCTAAAACGGGTGCTTTTCTTTCTTTTATACAACTTCAAGTATCAAAGTTTTGACACTTGTAGGTAGCAATATCAAATAAACGTTTAGCTTCTTCTGTAAATTTTGCGAGTTTCGAGTCACTTATCTGATCCTTTTCTACCTTTGGACCTTAATAAATTCCTATATTCAGTATGATTAACTTTTATCATTTGTGAAATTCTAAGGTTAGAAAAAGTTGGAATAGAAGCTCTTGACCATATTTCTTCTATTTTAGGAACTAAAGTCTCACATATTTCACTTACAGTAGGATCCTTCCCTGATGCAACTTTGAGGTCATGTCGTAATAAAACAGTAGCACTTCATTATGTCTTGGTAATAGGCAGTACGACTTCACAAAAATCACTAAATCTTCCAAAAATAGGACATTCCGACATTTGTCTTGTATTCACTTGTTTAGACTGAGCCATTTTAACTCACAACAATAAAGTAGCACACAAACTAACAATATACTACGTTGCTCTGTTACACAATAGACGCCAACTCAACTGAACTCGGCAAAGCGGCTGACACCTAATCTGAGCTTGTCATCACACGAAAACACTGTTGCCAACTTCTATTGGCAAAATGTCGCTAAATTTAGCTCCTAAAGTGATTTTTGTACAAAATTTTACCTCAAGACTTAATCCAAAAAGATAAAAAAAATACTATATATATGTGTGTGTCTTTGACATAAAATTGCTTATTTGACAGTATTTGAAATAAAAAGAAATATTTGACAACTTCTTTGAAAAAAATTAAAATGTAGCGAAAATTGCAGTTTTATGAAACTTTATCGTCCTTGCGGCACCTCAAGACGTGCTCTAATATTTTTCATATTTTATTTTTATCTTATCTACACCAAAAGGCAACTGTTCCACGCTATTACAAATTAAAAATCAAGACTTGTATTTTTCATTCCATCCTACTGTACACCAGAACTTTCCCATTAAAAGGCGTAACCAGCATAAACCGACACGGGTAACTTCCCGGGAAGGCAAACGAAGTTGCAATGGTCTTTGACACCACTATCATGGTGTGTCAGCGTCAAAACGTTACCATCAGTAGTGAGATGAAAGTACGAGGGGTGACTGAAAAGTTTTGAGCCTTGAGGAAACTATAAGTAGTATAGATTTAGTAATACCTTTATTTTTTAACATAATCCCCTTGGACAGCAACACACTTGCTCCAACGGTGCTGCAGTGCTCTTATCCCAATAGAAAAAAAATATCCTTAGGTTGTGATCACAGAAACTCCTAGACGGCTGTCATGACATCATTATCGCTTGCAAAACGTAGTCCTGCTAGTGCTTTAAGATTAGGGAACAAATGGAAGTCTGAGGGGGCCGGATCTGGAGAGTAGGGTGGATGAGGAAGGAGTTCAAAACCGCATTCGTGAATGCTAGCCATGGCAACTGTTGATGTGTGGTCGGGGGTATTGTCATGAAGGTAGAGAACGCCTCTGGACATCATTTGTGGCCTTTTTTCTTGAATTTGAACTCGAAGTTTTTTTGTTTTTTTTTTTAAAAAAAAAGGTCACTGTAGGTCAAAAATATTGTCCTGTGATGGTATGACTCCTTTGCAGGTAATCAATGAATATCACACCTTTGGGAATCCCCCCCCCCCCTTCCTAAAAAAAACCAGAGGCTATCACTTTGCCAGCGGAGGGGATAACTTTTGCCTTTTCTGGGGTAGAAGAGAAGGGGTGCTTCCATTGTTTGGATTGTTGTTTAGTTTCTGGCTGATAATTGTGTACTTAACACTCGTCCATAGTGATGTATCGACAGAGAAAATCGTCCACATCACGTTCTAACAGTTCCAAATTGTCCACGGATAGGAGGTACCGAATGTGGTTTTGCTCGGGAGTTAGAAGAATTGGGAGCCATTGACATTCCTTTTAATCGCAGATACCTGATGACTGACCTCTACTCGATTTTTTCCATTTTCTCAACTTCTGCCATCTCACTCACTTCAAGAGCCTAAGACAAAAGAAATTACTTAGAACCAAGAGCTTCATACACATTCATATCAAAGGTTGTACTATTCTAATACATATAATTATTCTAAATTCTCATTTTCTATGTTAGGCTCAAAACTTTTCAGTCACTCCTCGTATGCTTTCTCCATTCCCACGCACTGCTTTCGTTTCGCACTGTGGTGCAGGTGGTCTACGCGGGCCTTACGGATGCACCTCAATCGAAGCCATTTATGAAAGGCTAAATTCGAAGTGTAAAGTACCAAACTGAATCGCTAACCAGTGGCACGCTGGGCCCGTGGAGTTTCCAGGCACGCCAACTGGTGGATCCTCTGCAGGATTGTGGGTGTCCTTTTCCTTGGAACCTTCATCCTGGTCGACTGTTTTGAAAGGGACTCCTGGTTTACGTAACGAACTACAATAGCTTTCGTAGTAGTCGTCCCGATCGTGAATCCATTCTCCTGACTCTGTTTCACTACGGGTATATCATACTATGGATATAAAACACGTACAGAAAATTGTCATGACATACCCTTCTCAGCAACGGTTAAATTCAGAAAACTCATTCACCTACAACCTCAGACACTACTCCTCACAACAGACGCTTCGTTCTAGCGAGATTACCCAGATGGCACTGGCGTTCCTATTTCGGTCTCATATAACCGAACAACCCTCTATAGAACCGTTGATTACAATACTTGATTTCGTATGTATAAGACCCAATTAAATTCATGCCAAAAGTTCCAACTATATTTGAAGGGCAAGGGAAAAAAAGAAGGAATGTCACAAAACTGGATTTTCTAGAAACCGAAGTTTTAATATTCAAACCGCGTACAAAATGAATAGGGTTAATCAAATCCTTTGTCCCTTTTTACATGGATATTTCTACATCTACGCATGCATGTCATATACAGTCAAATAGTACCAAGAGTCACCAACAGATAGGACAAAGCACCCATTAAAGCACACACACACGGACATTCCTTGTTTTTTCCCCTTACCCTTCATTTTAAATCAGCAATAATGTCAACTGAAATGACTTACTTTCAAGCCATAAAAATGACAAATAACTTACATCTTTAAAAGATTTATTGCCTTGAAATTTACTTTATACAGTGAAAGATAAGGAAGAATGGCACATTTCGGCTTCAGCTGATATAAAATTGAAACTTTTCAGTCTTTTCATTTTTACTAAGTACTCTTCAGATTCTACACAAAGTAATAAAAACTAGATTCAGCACCAAAAAGTATTCACATTTTCTGTGTAATTTCTCAAGGCAACAAGTATGTTTTGACATATAACGTATTCTATAGAAACAAAAAGAAAACACTGATTATACAAATCGGCACTAAAAGTATTACAGAACATCAATTTATCACAAACACGACTAGACACACACTGTGATAACGAAAAAATTGGAAAACTTTATATGGTTATATGTATGAAAATAATGAACTTCAACGCATGTGGTAAAAAAAATAAATAAATAAATAAAAAAATACATTAAACAGGGTGATTCAAACAAACGGGAAATTTTGGAAACTGTTGGCAATGGACAATCCTATGGAGCTACACTAGCGTACATTGCACACCAACAAAGTTACTGTGTGGTGTGCTATGTCATCATATAGTGTGATGGGTCCTTATTGTTTTGAGGACGAGAATGGCCATGAGATTACAATGACATCGAATCGTTACGTCGCTATGCTTGACACCTTTATTGTGCAACTACTACAGAGATTTCCACATATTATTGACACAGCTTGGTTTCAGCAAGATGGACTAACGTCCCACACAGCACGGATATCGATGTTTGCTGTACGCTAATTGTTTGGGGAACGTGTAATTTTGAAAAACGAAGACATTCAATGGACTCTCAGATCCCCTGGTTTGTTAGCTTGTGATTTCTTTTTGTGTATTCTAACATTACATAGTTTTTACTATTAAATGAGAAAATTTTATTTTTAAAAAATTCTTTATGAAATTATTTAATTTTCAAAATTTCCCGTTTTTTTAAATCACCCTGTATATACTTTCAAAAATGCAAACAGTATTTCAGTAGTTGAAATATTGTACAGTAGCGTTGAAAAAAAAAATACACGTCTTTCAGAAACTATCCCTTTTTGCGCAGGCATAATTGCAGAAAATCTAGTCTTACATTCGTTGTCTCCTAATACTTTCTTACCCAATTATGTTAGCAGCAAAAGTGGGTATCCACTTCCCTGAAGTTTCGTGTAACACTTGAATCAAATTTACCAACTGAAATAGTTTTCGGTACTATAGAGAATTATATTGATAGCTCGTCCGTAAGCTAAAAGTTGTAGGAGCGTATATATAGCTTCATCGCTCACTGTACCAACCACTGTTCAAATGGGAGATAGGTATGAAGTTTTAATTGTCTTTTTCCTTTTCACTTCAATGTGAAGCCGCCAGCAATGGAATGGAACAGTAACACGTTACATGAAATAATATAAAAAAAAAACAGTCACACTTTTCTACATAATACTTAAAACAGTTTTAATCCATAAACAAAAAACATACATATAAACAAACAAAAAAACACAAATATATGTAGATATATATATAGCAAGAGAGAGATTTGTTTCAAAATTGAGCAATGAAAGTTTTGTAAATTCATCAGTTTTCTAGGGATATCTATTTCGAAAAATAACGTTCTGAATACTAGGTGATATTCGTAAAACTGATCTAATAGCGTTTACTTAAACCATCGAAGTACGAGAATAAGGATAGATGCTCGTAGTTGAGTAAGATTTTTTTTTTAATACCTTCAGATGAAGGTAGATAATAAGGACTTCGAGATTAAGAGCCACATAGCTCAAATTTCGCTACTAAAATTTTCATTAATTAATAGATTGTGTGTTCTTTTAAATTAATTCCAATCGCAATATAGAACATTTTGTAGTTCTAAACTTAAATATATCAAAATATTAAAGCTCAAAATATCATCGGCAATCAACAGATGCCAAAATAAACCATCTAAAAACGAACATAATTTCACATGAAATATTCTATCACTTTTAACAGTAACATCTTGCACGTGTAACAATCTCTTGAAACCTTTAAAATCTCATTTAAAACTACTGGAGACTGAAGACTTTTGCTTCAGGAACAAACAAAATTTCTGTAGTCTAGAGGAAATAGAGGAGGTCCTCCAGCTGCGGATTGGGTTTCACGTGGAGCGACTGACCAACCAAATATGCCAGCTTGTGAGCATATTGACACGGGGCAGGCACACGTACAGTACCCTGCAAAAAGAAGACATTTACATTAATGCTGAAACCAATTTTGTTATTGACAATATTGAAAAGTTCTTAATAATAACAAGTTTGACATACTCAACGCTTATTTTTCTACGATTCTCCATTATTAAAATAAGTTTACATTATACGTCTTACAATTGAAGTTATTCGTTTAACCTATTTCACTGTCCCGAGTAAACTAATTATTTAAAATTCAACACTAACTACAATGAGAAATTCTAAGGTGGAATTACGAAGCATTCTCATCTTTTGAATGGAGTAGACATAACTGTATTCGTTAACATTCACTTATTCCGTGATTGTATCATATAGGGTTTGGATTATACGTTGAACCGAAGCCTCATGTCAGCTTCGTGAAGAAAAACTACAATTACAAGCAAGAGAGATTCAGCAAACATGGCTCTTGAAATTTATCGTATAGTAAAAAAGTTGTTGCCATGGAAGAAGGGAAAAACAGGGTTTTCTTTAATAGAAGTGTAGTGAAATTTCAGGATTAACTGCAACATCGGTGTCACATGGGTCTTAGGGTCAGTGAGGATAATTATCAGACACTGCCTACGGAGGGTAATTATGAGGCGCCCCTCACTGCTCTTCAACCCTGTAGCATAAATACAAATTAAGAGTACAGGCATTTCGTAACATCCTTCACAATGCTCTGGCTACATTTTCAAGTTTCAGTTTACAAAAGTTTGGGTTTACCAACTTTCTTAACAAACTCATTTAAAAAGAAAACTTGTTTTGAAATTTGAAATCCTATCATTACCTTTCATATCTACTCGTGCAGTAATATCACTATTGTGAAACCAATGGGTGTTGGTGGAAAACTGGTAGGTCACCAGTTACAGGTTAAATTGAATTTGTCCCTTCGGCTTTTGTTTCAGAATTACAAATTTTGTTATTCTATCTCATTTTTCTTATATGGAGAGTAATTATGAGACGCATGTTGGAATCTATCTCTGTATCCTACTATGTTAAGTTTCAAAAATGCTGTGTTCTGTAGTTAGTTAATCCTATAATCTTGTTTCTTACTAACTTTCAAAGTTGTAGACCTACATTATTTTGTTGAAAATAGCCTAGGCTGCACATCAATATACTCTACTAATAAAGGCATAGAAGTAGCCTAAGTTGTTTTTTTAGTAAACAGCCTAGAACTTGGTCTAAATTCGTTTCATAAGCCTGTTTTGTAATCTGAAACTATCTTGTATGGCCTATTAGCCTACTAGGCCTATTTTAGTCAACTTACAAAAATGTTAGAATAACATCAGTAGCTACTCCCACTTTCTTTAGTTATTTTCTTGAAATTCAGCCAAATCTTTGTATATCTTTATGTAATAAACACAGAATAACGAAGACTTCTTTCTCTCACAAATGGACTCCTTCATACCTAGATATCACGCACAGAAAGCTGGGGACAACAGGTGTCTCATAATTACCCACCCCGTGTCTCATAATTATCCTTTTGAAGGGAAATTATGAGACAGCACATATTGCAAATTTACTCATCATCATATGAGATGACAGGAAATTTCTTGGCAGCAAATTCTTACTCTATTGGCACCATGAACTGCTGCCCAGGTTAACTGCTTTCAAAACTAATGTAATCTGAGTAACGTGGTAAAGTTGTGAAATCTGTCTCATAATTACCCTCACTGACCCTACCTAGTTTACACAGAATTTTCTATAAATGCAGAAAAATAGAACCCCTTCGTGATTCCATAACAAACTTCTACAATGTGCTAAAAAAAAAAAAAAAAAAAAAAAAAAAAAAAAAAAAAAAAAAAAAAAATTGTTGTTACATATATTTTCTCCGAAATGATCGGATGACGTTGAAATACAAAAAGAATTATACATTTGACGTCAAATTAGAAGACCATAACAAAAGCTAAAATGTTCAATGCTTTTCTCATCTTTCTACCTAAATTCTAGTGAAATTTATGGGTGGTTTTGTGATTCTTTTTTCAAAAGTAGAAAACCAACATATATACGTGGATCGTTCAATATATAAATTTCCCTAAGCTGTATATAAAAAAAAGTAAATTATACATATATGTGTAGGTGGCTCCTTCCTCACTTTTCCACATAATCCCTATTGAGATTCAGGCATTTGCCTTTGTTGCAACAATTTGTGTAAATCCTTTGAAAAAAAATCAGGGTTCTGGCTATTTAGCACTCTCCTTACATTTCGGTTCACTTGACAGGAGACCAGGTCGTTTATGTCTAACCTGAACTCTTCTTCAGGGAAACGCAATTCGATATAAGCGACTTGGTCTCTTCTTGGCGATAACTCCCACCCTACTCAGCAAGCAAACAAGAGACAAAATTGAAGAATTAGGGTGGGAAAGGCTGCTCCACCCTCCATAGAGCCTCAATTTAGCACCGAGTTACTTCCATCTTTTTCCACTGTTAAAGTCTGCATTGCAAGCTGAATGTTTCGAAACAGATAAAGAAGTGGAGCGGAATGTAAGGAGAATGCTAAATAGCCAAAGACTTTCTTTTTTTTTTTTTTTTTTTTTTTTTCAAAGGGTTTGTACAATCCGCGGCAAAAAACCTGCAACATGAGCATATAAGTTTATTGTGAAATGACGAAGTCTTTTGCTCCAAAATAAGTGTGCACCGGAGGAGGCCGAGGTTTATCCTGGCATGATTCGTTCCACTTAGACGTTATGTTAATTCCCTGTGCTGTTAGGCGTAGATTCACGATAAACTTACAACCTTATGTTGCAGGTTTTTTGCCGCGGATTGTACAAATTGCTGCAAGGGTGAGACAATAGCCTGAATCTCAATGAGAAATATACGGAGAGGTGAAGAAGGAAAAAAATGAAATTAAATCTTTAAGTTTTACGTCCCACGGTTATGCCGGTTAGGCTAAAGGAAACGGTGATGATGAGAGATGAGGAAATGATGGAATGAATAAAGTGAGAGGAAACGGGAGAACCCCGAGGAAACCCACGCACACGATGTTTGTCCACCACAAAGCTCACTTGGCGTTAGCTGGGACCAAGCCAAACACCCCACGCACCAGAGGTGAACGCTCTACCACTGAGCCACCGGAGTCCATCGTAGTCGGGTCAAGACTTCACGAAGGAATGAATATATGCAGTATCCAAAAATCATGTTTCAGAATCCTGCGCTACTGACGCAACAATTTTTATAGAGGAAGTTTGGCTACGGGCATATAATTTGAAGTACTCACCAACTACCTCTATAAAAATTGTTGCGGAAGTACTTTTGAATTCTGAAATTTGGATATTTGGATGGGGCACATACTAGTTCCTAAGCGAAGTCTTGACCTGAATACGGTAAGTCCCATAGGTTTGGGGTTATGAACCTTTAAAGTTCATTTTTTTTCATGTTTTCGGGAGCCTATAACTCCGAAGGGAAGCGTTTGTGCACCCACGTTGATCTATACTTTTTACCTTATCTTGGTGTCAGGAATCATCTCCCAAACGTTGTCGGTGTTAAGACATCAAGCAGCTAAACGGACGAAAAAAAAAAAAAAAAAAAAAACAGCAATGGATCAAATAGCTGTAACAATACTATGAAAGCGAATAGTTCGGCGAAGTATGATTTCAAAAACTAAGGTGCTGCTTCCTGTTATTACCGCTGTCATGGAAAGCAAAGTTAGAAGTGTAAAACACGGAAGGGAGAAAAATACTTTTATATTCGGAAACAATTATTTAGAAAGAAAAAAAAAAGTATTACTAAATGTTCGCGGTAAATATACGGTGTTACAAAAATGCGTCACAATGTCTTGGGAACTGATTCCTCACATCAAAATAAGAAAAAATGTTCATATGGACCTGTGTTCAAAAGTGGATAGTTTCGGAGTTATAAGGTGCCGAAAACGTGAAATAAGTGAACTTTAATAATTCATGACCTATAGTAGTCAAGTCAAGACATCACTGCGGAACTGGTATGTGAACTATCCAAATATTCATGTTTAAGATGATCCAGTACTTGCAAACCAATTTTTAGAGATGTAGGTGGAGAGTGATCAAGTACTCACAAACAGGTTCTCTAAAAATGATTATGCAAGTACCGAAGGTTTTGAAAGATTGTGACGAAATATAAGAAAGAGAAAAAAAAACGTATCATCAACGAACCATTCACTGAATCAAAACTCTGCAAGCAACTGAAATAATCTGCTAACGTCAAGTTACGGCAATGTTTCCTCACTTTTCCTCCATGGGCTTTAGTAACTACCTAACAAGTATTCCACCAACGAAGAGGCAAAGCGCTCAAGAAATTAGAATGGATAACCGTATTGGAACTCAAATTACTTAATTTGGTGAAAGCAAGAGAAGTTGATCGAAGATGAATCAATTACTAATTTGGAATCAACCCATTGCAAGGTCAAGAGAAGCTTGTAAGGCCAATAAATAACTACATTTGTCAAAGTAAGAAAAAGGATCCTCATATATTGCGCTTTTGTTATTGAAATGAAAATGAAATTTTTGAGTTTTACGTCCCACGGTTATGACGATTAGGCTAAAGGAGACGGTGATGATGAGAAATGAATGAAAATGGTGGAATGAAGAAAGTGGGAGGAAACGAAAGAACACCGAGGAAATCCACGCACACCGTGTTTGTCCACCACAAAGTTCAATTGGTGCGAGCTGGGATCGAACCAGGGACCCCAAGTACCAGAGGTGAATGCTCTACCACTGAGCCACCGCGGTCCCAACTTTTGTTATTATTATTGTGACGAGCTACAACTGTTTCACTGAATACTGGTATCTTTTTCCGTCATGGATTATAATCATTAACCTGCAAAATGTGCAGCATATTGTTCACAGAACAGATATGTTTTCCTTGCACACAAGCTGTAAATATCTCACTTTAAGATGATAACTAATGAATCTTCATCCAAGCATTATATAGAAAGCTTACTGAGGAAGGTGGTAGTATGCACCAAAACAATTTTGGTTCTTTAAAAAAAAGACAACAGATGCATATCAATAATAGCGTGCGTCAATTACATACCCTGACTTACACTTTTGTCAACATTCAATATTATGGTAGTTCTACTTACGCTGAAGTTGTAATACAGGTGGGTCATCTTGTACGTCAGACGCTGTACCTTATCAGGATCTAAGCCAATGTTGTCCGTCAACACATTGTATGATGTTGGACTAACCGTGCCCTGGCGCACCGACTGTGATACCAAGTAGAAGTCGTACCTACGAGATGATGAAGATACTGATAACAAAATGATAAAATGATCAAAGTGAATAATAAACGATTATAGAACTTTATTTTTGCATTCGCTTTATCACGTCAACTTTTGTAACAAAACATTTTATGACAACTTCACAAGAATCGTGTGAAATTTGACATTTTTCTTTAAAATTTTACGGAATTAAAAATGATACGGCAACAACACAAAGGTCACCCACTTCATCTACATGTGCAATATTCTTGCAGATTTTCATTATACAGGGCGTCCCAGAAGTAGTGACTTTGTTGTTAGGCTGTATGATTGATGTTGTTATTTGTTTGTTTGTTTGTTTTTTTGTTAGTGTTGTGGTGTAATGGTGTTTTTCCTTGATTTCAGTTGGCAACACTAGAACATGAAGGCTCGCCTGACAGTTGAGAAGTGTGTCCAAGACGTTTGCCTATTTTCTGAGACACCCAACGATACGGAAGTCCAGCAACGACTGAAAGAGCTGTACGGTGATCCTGCGCCACAGAGGAAGACAATAAGATGGGTAAACGAATCCTTCGATACCACTGGTAGTGTACAAGAGGCCGAGTAGGTCTAGGTCCATCAACAATCCCGCAAATGCGGCTCGGATACAGGCGGAACTTCTAAAGTTTAAATGTGCGTCTCCGGATGCATCAATGTTAATGGCCGCCAGGTGAAACTCCGAATGAAGAATAGGGATTAGATAAAGTAAAGCACTTGATTTTTACATCATTCCTCTGTACTTACAATTTTGTTTCATGTCATTCCTGTTTATAATAAAAAATGTACTGATCACTCAAAAAGATAGTTGAGTTGATTTTAGTTTAGCGTCCCTTTCAGCAGCGAGGCTATATGAGACGTGGACCTACTGATTAACGTGGAATCCGAACCACATGAGCTCCCGCCGGGGATCTCTCACGCCAAAGGCGCGTACGCTAACCGCTTAGCCACGGAGGAGCTCACTCAAAAGGTAAGTCACTACTTCTGGTACACCCAGTATGTAGCTTCCTCATTCCAGCAGTTCTTAAACTGTTTCTAAGAATGATCTTTACTTTCAGTTTTAAAATGTAATATCTGTTCGAATGTTTTATACCAAAGTAGTCTCTATTTCATTTATCTAATGTACCAACGTAAACCACAAAGAGGTATAGAATAGTGAATTTAATACAATAGAACCGACAATCAGAAATTCTTAGTAATTTCTCTATTGCCTGAATCTGTGTAATTAGTTGACTTAAGGATTAAGTGTTGTCTCCATTTAGGTTCAGTGTTCCTTGAGTTATACACTTTGTCTTGAATAGGTTTGTGACGTCACACTATGGTGTCTTTATATTTTTCAGCGTCCAGTTCACACAAACAAATTTTTAAACGTAGGTGTATTATTGCACGATTTTGTTTTACATCCTTAAGGCATGTTCACGAGCAGAGAAATAAATTTTACTCAAGACTGCAAAGTAGCACTGAGCCAAATATAGAAGAAAGGTTTAACCTTCGGATACCCAAGGGAGGTACAAAAGTACTCCATGCGTATGTTTTAATGTATATTTTATGTAAGACATCCGAGGTTGACTAGCGTTCTTTACATTGTAGGCCGACCTGTAAGGAAACTTATTTTCTCATTAACAATTTTGTTGTAAGGTGATCTGCTTACGTATGTGGTTAAAACTATACTGGGGGTACATTTGTACCTCTCTTGGGTATCTATGTTACCATATCTGTTTCAAGTATTTTATTGTTGTGTTTTATTATTGTAAAGAGTAAAATAAAGAACAGGTAATATTAGAGTCTGTTGCAATATTGCATTCACTTTGCAATATTGCAACCTTTCCTGCCACAAAAATATAACGAAATTAATACAGTTCCATAGCGTATAAACAAATTTCCGTTTCGCTAACCTAACCTACCTAAATTTACCCTAACTAACCTATGCTAACAAAACCAACATAACCTAACAAAGCACAAGTCAACATAAACTAACATATCAATATTATCGATGCCACAAATAAGGACATTTTTAATTGCAAATAGTTGTATTGTCGTACACCTGTACCCCTGTTGGTAATTTGGAGCTAAAAAATATCATGGGTATCCGAGGGTTAATCTGCAACCAACTATTATTACTACAAAACATGAAAAATAAAATGTTTTATAAATACGTTAGTACGTGACATTTCAACGTACTTCAGATATTGAACTCAGCGAAGTAATATATATATATTAATCATAATGGACCTCGCTCGCTACAGGAACTTGCTTTCCAAATAAAGATTTTAACTCCCACTACAATGGTATACACTTCCTAATCCGAACTATATATAAAACTACATGAACTGACTCACTGGCATAAAATAACGGGTACTTGCGGTTGACATGGCCGTAGCTTTTTGGAAATAACCGACAGAAAAATTTCCAAAAGTGAATATTTTCAATTTTAGGGGGGTCTATAAAGAGGGGGATGAAGAAATTCCCCATGTTACTTAAAAGGACCATTTTTTTCTTTTTTAGTGGGGTTTTATGAACTGAAAACTCTTGCCAATGTTATTTATATGGGACATCTTTTACACTCCAAAATTATTGGGCACTGTACGGCTACAATCATCAAATTTGGTATGATCGGGACTAACCCACAGGAAAACTGCCAAAAGTGAATATTTAAAGTTATTATGAGGCCTTAAGAGGGGATGAAGAAATTTCCTATGTTATTTAAATGGACCTTTTTTTCGGACCTATCATCTCATATTTTAGGTACTTGGAATTGGAATAAAAACTTGAAATTCAGTATGTTTGTACGTTTTTTATAAGATTATTTAACAAAGTCACTAAAAATAGAAATTTCCACTGTAGAGTAGTTTTAAGGAGAACTGAAAAATCTTTCCCATGTTATTTACATGGGACATCTTCTACCCCCCAAAATTTTTAGGCACTTCCGACAGGATTAGAATGATGAAATTTGGCATGATTGTACCATTCTAGGACTAACTCTCAGGAAAATTTCCAAAAGTGGATATTTTTAATTTTTTAGGGGTATAATGGGGGAATGGAAGAAATTCCCATGAAATTTAAATGAGCGTTTTCTTGTGATACAAAATATTATTTTCTAGATACTTGAAATAGGGAAAGAAACTTGAAATTCGGTAGAATTATGGGTTTAAGAGGAGCGAGGCCGTAGGCTGAGCAAACACGGGGGTCTGGGGGAGGAGGGGGGGGGGGGGTAGAGCACTCAGCTAGCCAAAGGCTAGTTTCTTATATAGTTACTTTATTTCCTAGCAAAGACAAGATTTTTGCCTGCTATTTCCTTAAACGGTTTCATATTTCCAAAACACATGTCAGCCAACCAGACAGGCGATGGACTTCTGTCATTTAGCTCGAAAGAACAAGATTATACAAGATCTTTTTAAAGGTATAAAACCTCAAAATATCTGATATTTTCATATGTAATCAGTAATTATTTCTATCGAGAATACCAATGTAAGTAGTAACTATCCTTACCTCTCTGGCAATGTGATACAGTCATCTGCAACAGTCCCCGGTCGTGGATTTTGTTTATCCACGAAGAGCCTAGTGTTAATTCTCTTAGATACAACAATAAATGCCATCTTTACTATTCCTGGGCCTCCATACATTTGGTTTAGATTTTTCTGTTAAAGGAAACAATGCAAAGTTTGAAAACCAAAACAGTTCTTTTATGAAGGAGCTTCAAATAAAGTATGCACTATAGAGTTTCTGAGATAAAAGAAAGAGAATGTCTGGTTACTATCAAACAGTTTTACTATGCAGCACGACACTGAAAAGTCTTTATAGATTTAATTCATAATTCCCAAGTAATTTGTAAAGTAAAACATATAAAGAACCTTCACGACTTCCAAATGAATTTGAAACGAAATGAATTTGTAAACGGAAATGCACTTAACATTTTGAAAGAAATATTTCACTACGTAAATACTCACATTTCACGTACTATCCTTCAGAAGCATGTGAAAAGAAAAAGTTTTACTTTGTAATATTTAAAAACAGCTAATACGGTGGTTCTTAGATTAATTAAACATCATGAATACTGATTGTTCTGAGGCATAACTTATACTGGCTGCGTGCCTGTAAGATTGAAGCTGCGTGCCTGTAAGACCTTTTTTTTTTTTCCTTCTTCAAATTACGAAGAGTGATCAGAAAGTAAGTTTACAAAGCCTGCAGTAAAGCATGTATATATTATTTCATACAACCAATACAGCCAACAGATAATGAATACGTTAGGTTGTTTTTCAACATAGTCTCCATATCGGTTGAGGCACTTGTCGCATCGTGGCGTGAGTTTGAAGATTCCCTCTTGGTAAAACTCCTTTCCCTGTATGTTCAACCATGTTGTCACGAAGTGTCTCTAGTACTGCAGAATATAGTGCACAATGTGACAAACACTTCCAAACGACATTCTCAATTCTGCCATCAGATGGCGTAACGTGACCCTCCTGTTGTCTGAATCAGCTTCTCTACGCAAGCTGTGTTCAAATCTCTTGACGCCGTGCTGTGTCTGCTACTGCGCTCCTCGTCGGTGACGTTTTCTCTACCAGCCACAAACTTTCGACACCATTCTGCAACATGCTGACGAGTTATTACAGCCTCTCCGTAAACCTCTACCAGCTGCTGGCGAATTTCAGCCGCGGTTACATGTTTCGCCCACAGAAATCGAATAATTGAGCGGACTTCTTCGCGAGACCGGTTTTCCAAACGAGTTTCCCTACAACTAGCGCCGTACGTGGTGGCAGGCTGAAACTCTGCACAGTTGCCAACTCAATGTATTAAAACTACCTCACTTTCCTCATTCCTCTATAACAGACGAAACTCCAGAAATATCGGTCTTGTAACCTGTTTCTGATCCTCCCTCGTATCTTGCCGATCTTACATATGTTATCTGCTTAAAGCTCTTCCTCTGTCTCACATAATACAGTCTTATGTTATATTCAAGTAATCCAGAGCTGTACAGATTAGGGATGGCCACATTTTCCGGAAAAACGGAAAATTTTCCGGAAAACGGAAGATGGGAAATCTTCCGGAAAATCGGAACGGAAAATTTTCCGGAAAAACGAAAACGGGAAATTTTCCGGAAAATCGGAAGACGGAAAATTTTCCGGAAAAACGGAAAATGTGATTTTCGGAAACCGGAAAACTCTTTTCCCGGAAATGGCCATCCCTAGTACAGATATCTAACGATTCTAAAACAACTATATGGTGATTAATATTTAAATCGCCAAATATATTATGTTAGTATATATTATTACATGGTGGACTAATTATCTTGATACTGTACGCTCTTGTAACTTTTGAACTAATGAAAAACAAAAAAGCTAAAATTTTTAATGCGCTTTATTAGGAGAAAGTAAAAATTACAAATATATATATATATATATATATATATATATATATATATATATATATTTTTTATAGAAAATATAACTTTTTATTCCAATGTTAAAAGATGAAAAAATAAGTTCAAACGATTATTTTGTATTCTCTTACAAGAGGAAATGGACAAAAGGGAATTGTTTTATTGCTATTTTGTAGATTTGGCGATAGCTCGCAACCAAAGTTATCTTAAATGAATTCTAACTATTTGTGTAAATAGTTTAAGTATGTTTATATTTAATTTGTTTTCAGGCAAGAGCTTGGACACTGTCACGTACTCGGTGTACTAATCACTTGCGTCATTAGTAAATAGGGTATATGCTAATTCCAGAACCTCAAGGTATAAATTAATATAAAAAGACGCGGAATCGGACAGGGAGGTATTCTGGCTCCGACCGCGAAAGACAGTCAGCGTCCCGCAAGAAAAGTCATGTCTCTTGAAGGAAAACAAGAATTTTAAGAATGATTAAAAAAAAAAAAAAAAAAAAAAAAAAAAAAAAAAAAAAATGGATCAAAAGATTGCGATCTTAGCCAATAATTAGATGTTGGATCAGGAGCCACAAAATTTTTGAACGGCCTCTAAATTGAGATTTCATATTTTTTACAGAATAAGCACATCATACTGAGTTAAGTGGTAGTTTTGGTTTGGCTACACTATATGTAGTTCTCCGATATAAGGCCAACCAGAAAATTTCTGCCTGAAATATATTGGATCTTTTGACCCAAAAACAACATGAGAGGTTCATGTGGTTCAAAGAAGATTCTTTCACTGTATTTAAGTTGTATTTTTATTAATGTGTACCAAAAACTATCGCCAATAGAATCCAATGCTTAAATTTTAGTCTTACTTGTAATAGCACAAAGGGTACATTTTCGTATTCATTTGCTTTTTCTGTAACATTATCTGGTTCATACACTGTTATGTAAAAAAAGGAGCAGCGAAAAAGTTCTCGGAATGCTGTTGTAGTTTTGACATTAGTGACGCAATCACAATGAATCTTGTACAAAAATGCTTAGATTGACTACAGATCATAACAGGCAGTGTAGCTGAACGGAGGAGCATCTGGTGATCAGTCCGCTCAATTTCATATATCGAGAACGCGCAAACATCAAGTTCATGTGCAAATTGGGGAAAACCTATTTCAGACAGTTTGATAGCCTTAACCCATTGCGTCCCGTTGGCAACTTAAGTTGCCACGGCAATTTTTTGTCATAACACAGAAACTCATGGATTGCATTGCTGGTTTTAACCGTGAAGTTAGTTTGGAGTCTGTTTCGTCATAGCATTGTTGCATTTTCTTTGTATGATATATTGACGTAAGGTTAGCACTGTTTTTTTTTTTTTTTTTTTTTTTTTTTTGGGTACAATGTGTTTTGAGGAGAAAGACTCAACTAGATTGATTTGAAAGTCTCCAGAAGAAAGGATTGAAGGTCTGTAAAGGAAGGAAATGAAATGAAATTTTTGAGTTTTACGTCCCACGGTTATGCCGGTTAGGCTAAAGGAGACGGAGATGATGAGTAATGAATGAAATGGCGGAATGAAGAAAGTGGGAGGAAACGGGAGAACCCCAAGAAAACCCACGCACACGGTGTTTGTCCACCACAAAGCTCACTTGGCGGGAGCAGGGATTGAACCCGAGACCCCTAGCACCAGAGGTGAACGCTCTACCACTGAGCCACCGCGGCCCCCCTGTCTGTAAAGGAAGGATTGATTTGATTTTAGTTATGTTTTTGCAGTGTCTTTTCTCTCTCAAAATTGTAACTTTTCAAAATGTTCCCTGTTTTGAATATGTATGTCCCTGTTGGTAACTTAAGTTGCCGGGCTAAAAAGAGAAAATAAATAGGCGAACAAAAACTTTTCAAAATACCAGTGGAGAATTCTGGGCACTAATGAATTAAAAACTGTTTAGCACCATTGTTTTGTTTGGCTCTTTCCAAAGCTATAAATGAGCCTTTTCCGTTTCGCCAACGTAGAATAGATCAAAACTAACGCGAGGGCGGAGCTTCGGAAGATACCAAAAGAAGTCTTTCGTCTCTGTTTCCACCAATCACAGTAGCGGTGTAACATGTGTGTGTGTGTGTGTGTTCTGAAGGTGCTAACTTTGAAGGCGATTAATTAAATGTGTACTTATATATATACTCTTAGTTTATACCACAGTCTGTAAATAGAAGTCTGTACCTCATAAGAAAGAAAAGAAAAACTAATCTTTACTTTATTTTTTACTAGCTGATATACCCATTCTTCGCATGAGTCAGATTTGGCTCCAGTCGATGAAGGCTGTATTTGGAAGTCAACATCTGTGGGAGTATCACCATTCATCTCAGCGACCGCGAAAACTATGGATTTGACACTAATATCGGTAATTTTGGATTATTTTTACATGTCTCAGTAACCTCCCCCCGGTGACCCCTGGCTCGCAGCCAAATGGAATGAATTTGGAATTTAATGCGATTGGAGTTTCACCATTGTTCTCAGTGACAACGAAAACTATGAATTTGACAGGAATATCGGTCATTTTCTACTACTTTTACATGTTCCGGTAAACGTCTCCCTTCTCTGAGACTTCCTTGGTTAGAATTTTGAAGAAAGAAAAAAAAAAAAACGCTTTGTCTTGGTCTGGGGCCTCGACCAAGCTACCTGTGACCAAAATTTGGTAACTCTCCGTCCACTCGTCAGGTTCCCAGGCCGCACACAGACAGACAGACAAATTCTCTATTTTATTAATATTACATTATGCAATACCAATTAAAGCACAGTGGAAATACTTGTTTCTGCTCCCAGTTTGCCTCTCCCACAGTCAATATTCAAGGTTTACATAACCAATTATTTAAACACTTTCAAACATCGGCAGAGAGACATAGTTTGGCATGCTCTGTGATATTACAAGGTTAACAATACTAAAGTTGCGTTTTTTTCAAATGGCACTACGTCACGTTATAATGCATTTCAAATCTACATGTTAAATGAAATCTTAAAATGTTCTATTTATTATTCAGTATTGCAAACTCATAACGCTACAGTATCATAATAATTTTGGTGAATTCCACAGCAGTAAAAACGCAAATGACACAGGTGGGGCAATGTACATGGATTTCAAATGAATACAATCAAAGTTGCGAGACTGAAAATTTCACTTTTTTTTCTTTCTTTTTAAATTTTGTGTTTCGGAAAACTGCTTAGATAAGAACCTCATCCAATTGCACAGACAGGTTTCAATAGATGTGAAGATAATACAGTTTACATAATTTGATATCTCAAACCGTTCTAGAGATATGGTACAAAAATATTGAAAGTCTGCAAAACTACTTAAATTATATAATTACGAGAACTTATTGTAACTACACCTACTAAAAAGTATTGTCGTAATAGAAACAAAGTAAATCGAAAACGGTTTTAAAAAGTTTCCACAAATACGCCATTTTAAACAATTGGCGCGAACTGGGATCGATCCAGGGACCCTATGCACCTTTTACTATGCACTAGTAGAAAAGTTACAGCTCAGTTTATACTTGGTATTCACACACACACAGATTCAAAATGGATATTAAGAACTGACAGAAATTACACTGCACCCACTAGAAATTAGTCTGTCGTCTGTCGAAACTTACAACGAAAGAGACTATATATATATATATATATAAACAAACTGAAAGTAAAGACAGTTTCCTTCTCAAATTTCTCTCTGTCCATATATTTTCAATTGCTTTTCTTACCGGAAAAAGCTTGAACTATTTCCAGGACACGATTACAGAGAGAGGAAAAGAAACACATTGTTCATGTTCTTCCAAACATTCTACAGCTGTTTTTTTTTGAAAAATGAAATGAAATCTTTAGTTTTACGTCCGACGATTATGCCAGTAAGGCTAAAGGAGACGGTGATGATGAGAGATGAGTGAAATGGTGGAATGAAGAAAGTGGGAAAAAACGGGAAAACCCCGAGAAAACCCACGAGCACGGTGTTTGTCCACCATAAAGTCCACACGGCGCGAGGTGGGATCGAACCAGGGACCCCAAGCACCGGAGGTGAACGCTCTACCACTGAGCTACCGCGTCCCCAGCTGCTTTTTGAGTGACAATTTTAGAATTATTCTTTTTAATTACTTCGTTCTGAGAGGAATATTCATTTTCGATCTTGACACCAACGTTAATGAATTTTTTCTTGCATTCGTACATGTCTCTGGAGGAATTACGATTCTTTGCATCTTTAAAAAATAAATAAATAAATTTAAAAAAGGCATTTATTCCGGAGTAGGGCGTCCGATAATTTTCGAGCAAAATTTTCATAAAAGCTATTAAAATTCATAATTTTTCAATTCCTACGTTCTTAACTGATTTTAGGGTTCCTTTTCTTTAAATTGTGAGGTAGGGAAGAGGGTAGGTAAGGTTTGGTTTGGTTTGCATATACAACAGAGGTGAACAGAGGTGCCCTTGGACGTCCGAACAAAGTTTACTATTTAAATCACACAGTATTGCCGAGCGACCGTTAGCGAGTGAAGGCGGGTTAGAGCCCCACAGGGCAAGTTGTTTTCAGTCTTCATTAAATTCTAATTAATATAGGTTTTTTTAAACACTTACCTTAGTACTTTGGTTCGTACTGAAAACAATAACTTTCTCCACGTTCCTTCGGTGTCACCCCCTTTGCACACTTCCCACAATTTGTTCTTACGTTCATTAATTCATGCTCTTCACAGCTTTAGAAGAATTTTCTACTTATGAACGTATTGCTTCACGAAATTTAACACAGTCAGTTCACATCCTGTGCATCGTTTCGGTATATTTGCCGCCATGTTGATAATATATATATATGCTCGTTAGTTTCCCCACAATGCAACTATTCTGTTACCTTGCGCCAAGTAGTTCCCTCCGCTCGCCGAACAGTCCCATGTTTGTAACCGTTTATATATAACAAATAAAGATATTTTTCGAGATCCTTATATAATTATCAAGCACACAAACGATCAAATTATCCATATCTTCCCTGTAAATTTTAAAAATTTTGCTGGAAACGGACGCCCAACTTTGAAACTTAACCCCCCCGCAAAAAAAAAAAAAAAAAAAAAAAAAAAAAAATCTCAGAATGTTTTAATGTCTAAGACAACGACTTGTTAAGGTTATAGGGGCTTAAAGAGGAGTTACTCCGCTTCCGAAAAAAAGATGTCCTAATTAGAGAGGTGTCCCAAATTTAAAGATTATACTGTATACAGAAATATATATATATATATATATATAAAACAATACTAACCTTGAGAATTTCTACTTCATGCTGGTACACGTATGGAATCTGACCTTCTCCCACACCATCACGGTAAATGATGATCCTCTGAGGCAATGCATCGTTTACCTCCTTGTATTTATGTAAGGCTTCTAAAAAGGAAAGGAAAGAAAAATACAATTTAACATCCTACTTCCGACTGAGATCAGTTATTTCATCTTTTTATATATATTATTTTTATTTTACTCTTTAAACAATGAACTTCTTTCCCTTTTTGAGACCTAGCTTGCTTTTGTGTTTAGTCCAGGCATTTAAGCATTGATAAGTTTTTAAGATAAAAAATAAAAATGATGAACTTTAAGATAAGTAAACAATGAAACACGACTACGCTCTTAATACCCGATAATAAGGCGTATACACTCATTCTTAAGTTGCTATTTACTCATTTAGATTTTCTTATATTTAATGTCTTTACTTTGTGTTAACTATTAGTTTCGCACATTGGGGTATTTACAAAATTCTGTTTTTCAGCAACGAAGACTATCGCGTAAGTGAACTAAATTTCCACGCCAGAAAGAGGTCAAAGAACAGCTTATTCCTGAGAAAAATAAAATCTTTTCCCAAAACATTATTTACACGACTGAAAGAAGATAATCATTGCAAATTCGTAGCCTAACAATTTCAAAGGCGCCTTACGGCTATTGACAGACGTAATTTCGTTGCTTAACATTTATACCACACATCAAATCATTAGTTTAATCATTAATGGTGTGAGAACGGGAGACATGCGAATAGGGGGAGGAAACGGGAGAACCCCTTTCGCACTCAGTGTTTATTTACCACAAAACCCATATAAGCACCCATGGTTTGAACGCACGAAGTTTGACCCCAGAAGTGAAAGCTTTACCGACTACGCCACCGAATTTGTGTTTTAATATCAGCATGCAAAACAGTGTTCGAAGTGGAATAAAAATCAGAGGCGGTATGCTTTATTACGATTTTGACTTGACATATTGGCTGCCTAAATGTTGAAATGCAGTGAGGGTATGTTGCCTAAAAGATTGCATTTCTATTTACATAATGACCAAAAACCATTGTAGAGCTTCTCTGTAGTAACGCGCGGGGAAGAGGGGGCATTGAGAGACTTTGATCTTCTTCAACTTTCTGAAAAAAATATCCCCTTATGTTGTATTATAGAGAATTATACACGAAAATGCTCAAAAACCGATTGAAGATATTAATAATTTCCTGCGGGAAAACTCCCGGTCCCCCACTCGACTCTGGGGTATTCTAAACACCCCAAGGTCCGCTCCCACAGCAGATAACTCCTAAATCCGCTCATGCTCACAACATGGGATTTATATGCATTAATGCAAGATGATACACACATACAAACATACATAACAAAGAAACAATTCAATATGACACATCAAAATATAAACTAAGAGGACATCTTTGCAGACATCTCATTTTAAAAACAAAAGGTAAGAAAAAGGAAAGGAATTTTGAGTCGAGTTGATTTTACGTTTAACGCCCCATTCACCAACGAGGCTATATGAGACGTGGTCCTACTGATTAACGTGGAATCCGAACCACATGAGCTCCCGCCGGGAATAAAGGTAAGAAAAATGTTGATGTTGTCAACTTACAAATTACTTCTACATAAGAAGAAAACCTTTTACGTGCAAAGCTGTTCCTCAATTACTGTATATAAAAACGGATTTATTAAAGGTGCTTAGCATCTACTTTCCAGTGACGGTATGTTTTAATCATTGCAAAACCAGAGACTGTATGCCTTCATCACTCAAAAATTGATAAATAAAAAATCTAGTTTCTTTTTACGTATTTTTGGAGAAATTGCTAGCTGGAGTATCCCCATAGCACACCCTCCAATCCCTAGAACAGTTTTTGTGTCCACTCTCAAAAACTGCATTCTTGTTACAAAATATTTTTATATATTTTGTATGAATCTTATTTTATAATACTTTGAACATTTCGTATTGACATTGAAAAGGCATACAAAAATTTGGTTCAAAGAATGATTAAAAAGATACAAAATTAAAATTTATTTGAACTCATGTACCGTAAAGAATGTTCGCAGACTGTTGCATCATTTTTAAGGTATGAATAATTTTAAAAAGAGAATAAACAATATTTTTATTAAAACTTAAGAGACGCATCGTCATTAATATATTGTAATTCTGTGTACAATGTCATATGCTCCTGTTTGTAATCATTATCACATGTATTTACGTCGGAATACAACACACAACGTGGGATTACTAGAGAAGCAGACGACGGACCACCACAAGTCACATGAAGACATGGCAGCAGCAGCGCAATCGCCGCCAGAACGCCTTTATATTGGACAGAATCCAGCTGACAGTCACCAGTCTTCGATTGGCCTCCCTTCTCTTGCTTGCCTGGAGCACTAGAAGAAACCAACCTCAAAGCTTCTAGTCTGCGTAGGGACTATTGGTTATTCCTTTTCTTCTGGTTTAGCCTGCTTCGGGGCTCTGTCGGGATCCCTCTCTCAGTTGTTTAGCCTGCTTCGGGGCTGTGTGACTTCTTACCCCTCACTGCTTGCTTCGGAGCTTTGGGGTTTCCTACGCCACTCTGCTTAGCCTGCTTCAGGGCTTTTATCCCCCTCATTGTTTGCTTCGGAGCTTTGGGGTTTCCTACGCCAATCTGCTTAGCCTGCTTCAGGGCTTTTATCCCCCTCATTGCTTGCTTCGGAGCTTTGGGGTTTCCTACGCCACTCTGCTTAGCCTGCTTCAGGGCTTTTATCCCCCTCATTGCTTGCTTCGGAGCTTTGGGGTTTCCTACGCCACTCTGCTTAGCCTGCTTCGGGGCTCTGTAGAGATACTGTCGTTGACTGCACGGCCTTGGGCTACCGATTTCTACCTGACAACAGAAAAAATTGTACTAAAGTATTTTCAGTAAATACTATTGTTATTAGAGGATTTTTATAAATAAGCCGATAGTGTGAGTCAATTCCGGACTATGATGTCATCTACCTACTTCCGCGCTAACGGAACTTTTACAACATCATTGAAAATCTGTAACTACTGGTGGAAAATGACTAAGTATGTACCTATAAATCTATATCAATTAATAAATATTGCGTAAATATCCCATATTTAAAGATCAAGAGTGCGATTAAATTAGTCCGGCTATTCACTGAGTACTGAAACAATGCATACGCTGATGTGCAACTTTACCAATAGTTTTCATAAACTCATACGCACTTCCAAAATAAACTTCTTTGCGAATTAAAATACAGAACAATGAAAACATAAAACTAAAGTATGAGTAACTGTACTTTAAAATCCATTCATCTGCGTGATTAGCTGTCTTCACTTAATGCAAGGCGGAAAACTCCGATAAAATCGAAACTAGTGGAAACGAAAATGCTTTAGGATTTAGATTTCTGGGCTTTCAGCATCTAAAGCCATTTAGCCTGTCACGTTTGAGGGATGACGTCCCTCGGCGAGCACACGATCCGGGAAAAGGGAAGGAAGAAAGCGGCATGGGATCTATAAGTTAGGTACCACCCCGGCATTTGCCTAGTGTGAATAATGAAAACCCAGGAAAACCTCATTCATGGTGACTGGCCTGAAAAAGCGTTTTACACTTTTTTGACCGAGTGCTTCCACCGGGACTCAAACCCGAGACCGGAAAACGAAAATGGAAAGAGGATGGAATTATGTGTGCATCGAAAACGAATTTACTATTGGATCATTGACCCAACGGAATTTTGTGGATGATTCACTAATATAATATTCCAGTACACAAGCGAGAGTAAGATAATGCGCACAACCACAGAATGTACTTTGTAATACATTATTAGTGGAAAGGAGAGAGAAGTTACTTAAGTTTGAAGTTAGAACTATACATATATTAAAAAAAAAAGAAAAAGAGTACTTAACCACACCCGAAATCATCTTACAATTTTCATTTTAAATGCTTATAAAATCTTGTAACTGTCTGCGAGGGATGTGGCCAGGTTCCTACCCGTGGCAGAAATTGTTCTGTATCCATCTGTTGCTGTGGAAGATCAAGTATATTGTACTATTCTGCATGGTTGTGTTTACAAACACTCAAGATGTGCTTCTATTTACAAATATCAACCATTTATGTCTTACTGTGGATTGCTATGGCTGCAGACGACTGAGACAACAGCGATACCACTGGTCACATGATGACGAGGGAACAGCAGTGGCATCACCTATATAACCGAGAAGACTCTATGTGACTGGTCATCCTTCCTCTAGCTAGCTCTGGAGCTCTAGGAGATACCTATCCCAAAACCTCTAGTTTGTTTCGAAACTCTAGGCTTCCCATCTGCCCTCTTAGCTTATTCGGTGCTCTGTTTGCCATCCTAACCTCAGTCACTTTGCTTGCTTCGGAGCTTCGTGACTTTTAACCCCCTCACTGCTTGCATGAAGCATTAGGGATCCTAAAATCCACTCCATCTAGCTTGCTTCGGAGCTCTGTGGAGTTCCTGCTCTGGGTTATTTCTCGTAGCTCAGTATAGTAATATTTTTGTAATACACAGTTTATAGTGTGTTTTGTAATGAAAACCGGTAGCAGGAGAAACGATTCCGGACTGTGATTTGCTATTCTTATGCAAATTACCTGCACCTGCACAAGCAGAACTTTACAATATTGTCTACACGCAACACGTATAATGTGATCGCAAAACACAGCGGATGTAAATACAAGTAGCCTGCAAGCAACAGAGACAATTATAGACCTGGTTCAAGGTACTGTCTGTTTAGAGACCGGTATTATAGAGCAAACAATTAAAACGTACGCTGAGTGGTACAGAAACAGAATATTTTACATTCCATGATACATGCAAAAAATTATATACGCAATATCGAAGAGTAGAGAGGATAAAACTCACTTTCTCTTCACAGAATAACTCATATAAGTGTTGTGCATCAACAATTGTATTGTTCACGTAATTTCCGAACACTGATGGTTCGTTTGGCTGTCACGAGCTCTTTGACGCTACGCTCATCCCACGTTTTTGAACTTCCGTATGCCACTGCAGCTTCGTCTCTTGGAGACCATTACCCCATTTTCCTCCTACATCTCCTACACCTTCACTACACAGGAAGGGCAACATCCGATAAATATCGCTGTCTGGGTTACTGACGCACCTGTTGCTCGGGTACCCACAATCATGCCCTGTTGGAATGGGGATAAATCCTGCCCACCTCCGATTATAACAGTGTGCTGTCTGCCAACATGTAGCCTCGAGTGCGTTCTTTCTCTGCAATACTAACAGTCAGGGTGATCATGTAATCAGCTCGGCTGCTGGCCACACTTTCTTGTGTGGAGGGGTGGTCAAAATTCAGTGAGCATTCAGTGTATTAACGAATGAAGAAACAACCGATTTTTTAACACGAAATTCCTTATAGGTGCGAATTTACTCTGTGTAACATTTTAAACTAGTCAATGAATTTATGCAAAATTACTTTCCTTAAAAGCTAACTGTTATACGTATAAATAATGACATTCATCTCTCTGTTTCTTACTTGTTATGTTGACAGAAAGTTCATTGGCAAGTTCTTCTCCATTTCTGTGTGGGGACACAACAGAAAAGTATCTGGTGCAGGACCTATCCAACGACGCAACCAACGCACCAAATGATCTTCCCTTCTGGTTGGTATCATGACACACATCAAATCCAACAACCATTAAGCCCTGGAAAATGATAAATACTGTTTGGTATCACCTGGAAACTGCAACGTACAGTTACAAAAAAGAAATATATAAAATTAAAGTAAATTAATGATACTGTGTCCTTCTCATGTTAAAAATTTTCCATGATATATTTCCATAGATGAGTTACCAACCCTGTTCTGTACCTAGTTGAAGAAAAGGAGGAGAGCTTCCACCATTCTGGTTTTTTGGTTGGTGTGGTGAACGTCGGTAAATGGCAAAGAAGAATGAAAAGAGCAGCGTTTTATTTCTAAAAATAAAGGTGCCTGTACGCTGGACTTCAGATTTATAATGATTAAAATGTTACATACCTTTCAGGGTATTATTATTGTTATTATTATGAATGCAGTTACAAGATTTCGGTTACTGCAGTCTTGAACTAAAAACTCTTACGCACATAATATGCTTTAAAAATTTCTGATTCTTACATCTTAATTTCATAATAAACCAGTTGAGAATGCTCCAAGAGCATTGCCAGAACGAAGTTAAAAAGAATGGAGAGATGGAGCGGGAAGGATAACTGTGATTGTTCTTAGATGTAAATCTTTTTTATCTATATCTTCTTCTCCTTCTCGCAAAAATTAGCAAAGTATCATCACTCTATGACTTACAGTTCTCGAGATATGGTTGCTTAAATATCTAGAAATTCGAACTTTTTGGCCAATATCTGGGGAACGGTCAGCAGACAACTAGTCAGTGGCCAGTGGCCACCGGTTACTATTTGGTACCAAAATGTATTAATCTCTGATAGTTTTTGATGCTCTATCGAATGCACGGTTCAAAATTGAAAAATGCCAATCGAAGGTATTAATCAACACTAACATGATCTTTGTGTGACCTACGGTTCCCGAGATTTGGCTTCTTAAATCTTCCAAAATCGGACTATGTTTTGGCCAATATCACGGAAATCGTACGTCATAGAGAGATGATATTGGTGTTAATCAATCCCTAATAGAATGTTAAACATTTTCGTACCGATATTAATTGGTGGCCACTATACAACTGGCCATTGGCCAAACCAGCCGTCAGTTGGCCAGTGGCCATCGGTTACTATTTGGTACCAAAATGTTCACCATCCTCTTACGTAATGAACAACACCAATACGATCTCTCTATGACTTACGGTTCCCGAGCTATGGCTTGTTAAATCTCTGGAAGTCGCCCATTTTTTTGGCCAATATCTCAGGAACGGTAAGAGTGACGCGGAAAATTTAAACATTTTCTCTGAGAGTTTTCGATGCTCTATCGAATGCAGGGTTCAAAGATGAAAAAATCGCAGAGACAGACAGACACAAACACACAGGGAGGCAGGATGACATGCCAGCGAATGAAAGACCGAAGGCACAATTTTTTTTAGTTTCTCAATAGAATAAAGTGGCTTCAAGAGGAACAAAAATTCGCAACTCTTTCTCTAGAAAGAAGAAAAAAGGAAAAGAAAAACAATAAAAACTCTAATTTTCAATAAAAAGTGCAGATTTACTATTTGGTATTTTCCAAGTTTCTTGTCAGCCCGTTTTAAAAACAGAAGAGGAAATATTCCGTTCTCATTAAAAAGGTGCTTGTACGTCGTGCCATTGCGTACCACCAAAAATAAAATACTGGGATAGAGAGTACGGAATTTCTAAGTCTAGCAATTTCAGATAATGCGAAAACATGTGTTTTGTATCACGATTTCATTTGCCTGAATATTTTGTATGAAAGATAGTAAGTTACTTTCGCGATTCCAAAACTAACTTTCTTTCCGAGTTGTACCGTTAGTATTCGAAACCAAAAGAAAATCAGCCGAGCAGAATGAATAATTCCTGAATGTGTTATCCTTCCTAAGTGTTCCTTTTTTCATTTATTCATTTCAATTTTGGTTTAGTTTATTTATTTAGGGTTTTGTCTTGGTGACTTGTCTGTAGACCTGTTTGAATGGATGAGTATTTGTGTGTGTGTATGTGTTATTCGCGATAAGATCTTTCTATTATTATTTATTTATTTTTCTCCTTAAGAGCTAGGAAGGCTGTATAAAGGTAGTCAAATTGCGTGTTTAAACTTGCTTCCTACTTTCATTTCGTTAGGTTCGGCTCTTTCTTTTTCCTGGCTCATTCATTCTCTTCCATCATTCATTCCTTTAAAGTATCACCACCTGAACAAGGAAGAATTAAATATTCATTTGAAAAAAATACGAGTATAAAGCTTAAGCTGCCATATGCAAGAATCTTGTAGGTGTCATTAAAAAAAAATCTTGTAACCACATCTTTCTATTTACACAGTTACAACGTCCTGAAAGCAAGATAGATAGATATTTCCACCCATGCAGCACTGCACTCTAGTTAACCTCCTCATTAAAAACGTGTATTGTGGCGCGCTTCCTCTTCCGGTCCAAAAGAATCCATCGTTTCGGAAGCGGCGAAACTGTTCTTGTTTCTCTTTATGTCAGTGGGAGAGCGATAGCAGGTAGCAAGCAAGACGACCGAGAAAGTTGCACATGCTTTGACTCCTTGCAAGATGAAAAAATTATTGCATGTCCCTTTCAAGACTATCTTCACATTGAGAAATAGTGTAGGGTTGCAAGAATTTTTTAATGGCAGCTACAAGATTCTTGCAGCATAGCTAGCTTAAAAAATAAAAATAAAAATAAATGTGTTGTTACGTTTCAGTTAATGAGAATTTTATTGTTTCATTTGTTATTAAAATTTCAATACTCTAATGTCAAAAAAATGATCTTCACCAACAACACGCCTGTATCCTCTATTTTATTCCTTTTTGATTCGTTGTTGCATTTGTGTTTCTGAGGTGCGGGTTTAGATCAGTCTTATACAGAAACGGAAGTGCCACTTGGAAATGAAATTAAATGAAATTAAGTTTTACGTCCCATGGCTATGCCGGCTAGGCTAAACGAAACGGCGATGATGAGAAATGAATGAAATACTGGAATGAACAAAGTAGCAGGAAACGGGAGAACCCCAAGAAAACCCACGCACACAGTTTTTGTCCACCAGAGGTGAATGCTCTACTACTGAGCCACTGCGGCCCCTATTGCGACATATTGAATTTCCCCTACTTCGTCCGCCTCTTTTGTGTGAAATTTACAAAATCTAAACAGATCAATGCAATGTCCGTACACTTGATGAGAAAGCCCGAATGTACCAGGTTTCGTTATTGTATCCAACGACTGAAATCAACCTTAATATAACCGGATAATAATTCATACCTTCACCACGTCTTTCCGAAAGAATTTCAAGATTCGAGGAAAAGAGAGACATAAAGACCTCATTTATGTATTAAAACTACCAGTACAAGAAAACTCATCTGCTTATGTCCTACGGATTACAAGAAACGTGTAATAATAGTTCGATCCTTCAAAATTCGTGTAAGTGAACGATGTTGGTCAATTGTGCATCGTGTAAGGCCGTGAAGCTTCGTGGTCTTATATGCAGTGGTTGAAAAACTTTCTTTTCTAGATTCGATTTCTGGTAAGAGCACATTCTTAGGGTTACTATACAGGGTGTTTCAAAACAACACTGACAACGTTTGGAAGACAATTCCTAACAATAAGGTAAGGCAAAAAGTACAGACCAACCTGGATGCAGAAATCGGTCATCTCCGAGTTATAGGCTGCCGAAAACATGAAAAAATAAACTTTAAAGATCCATAGCTCCAAAACTATGGGACCTACCATACTCGGGTCAAGAGTTTACTTAGGAACTAATATGCGCGCTATCCAAAAATACATGTTTCAGAATCCTAAGGTGCTTACACAACAATTTTTATAGAAGTAGTTGCTGAGTACTTCAAATATATGCCCGTAGCCAAACTCCCTCTATAAAAATTGTTGCGTGAGTATTGCAGGATTCTGAAACATGTATTTTTGGGTAGCACACATATTAGTTCCTAAGTGAAGTCTTGACCCGACTACGGTAGCTCCAATAGTATTGGAGCTACTGACCTTTTAAGTTCTTTTTTTTTTTTCCATGTTTTCGGCAGCCTATAACTCTGGAATAATGGATTTTTGCATCCAGATTAGTCTATACTTTTAGTCTAACCTTGGTGTCAGGAATCACCTCCCAAACGTTGGTGTTGTTCTGAAACATCCTGTATAACTCGAAGCAACAGTGAAGTTACTGACTTCGGGACTACAGACCCAATAGAAATAAAGATGGGGCTCATGGCTCATGTTCTAACCATAAATGACAAGCTAAAACCAGCCAGGTATGTCAAGGTGTACTATTTTCCTACTGTCTGCTTATTCATGTAGTCCTATTCTCCGGATTAATTCTTCAACAGCTTATGTTTTACAGGGTTCCCACCCAAACTAAATAATCGAATTCACGGCTTTTTCAAGGTTTTCATGGTCCCAATAAGTTTTCAATTTCACGGTCGGAAAGTTTATAAAAACAAACTTTACTGACCACACAACAACAATAAAAATCGCCCGGTTCGGGATCAATGTGTAGGCGGCGGTCGGTAAGTTGCAATGGAATAATTAAACTTACTCTCCTTCAACATTACGAGGTCAACTGTACACACAAGAAACGGAAGAACGCTCAAAAATTAGAATTTTCTTCATTTTTATTTTCGTGTGATAAGGGTTTTTCCTTAATCTGAAAATTTTCTAGGTTTCCCAGGTCTGATAACAAAATCCATGGCTTATTCACAATTCCATGGTTGGAAATTTTTATAAGTTTTACGTCCCACGATTATGCCGGCTAGGCTAAAGGATGATGAGAAATGAATGAAATGGTGGAATGAAGAAAGTGGGAGGAAACGGGAGAACCCCGAGAAAATCCACGAGCACGGTGTTTGTCTACCACAAAGTCCACACGGCGCGAGCTGGGATTGAACCAAGGACCGCAAGCACTAGAGGTGAACGCTTTACCATTGAGCCGCCGCGCCCCCAATTCCATGGTTGGGATGGACACTTGTTTAATATCACCAATTAAGAAGGGGTAGAAGTAATTCGGAGAATATGACTCATGAATACGCAGACAGCACGGTTTGCAAAATACAAGAGAAATATAATGTCTCTTGACGCAGCACACAGGTAACAATATTTGCTGTTTTATATAAATTATTACGAGGCGTGTGCGGAAGGAATACTGAAACAGATTTCTTTAAGCCAAATTTATTTTTACGTGAAAGAGCAATCATAAACTATTTTTCGACAGTTTCCACCAATATTTAAACAATTTTCATAGCAGGTGAAAATCTTGTGCAAACCTTCCTCAAAGAAACGTTTCAGCAGTGAAGACAACCATAACTCCGCAGCGTCTTTTTGCGTCGTTGTTACTTTCAAAGTGCTTACCGCCGAGCTCAAGCTTCAGGTAAGCTCAAGCTCAAGCTACTGGTAGTTAGACGGCGCCAGCCAATTTTCACCGTAGCTCTCTACAATTTGACGACGAATTACGGTCGGCTTAACGTTCGTTGCATTTGAAAACCGGATAACAGAACGCATCTCACAGTCGGCAGGTTCAGCAATTGTTTTAAACAATGTAAACGATCACAGGCGCGACAACTCAACCGTACTGGCATCAGTGGAGAGGTAATGATCCAGTGAAACTAGCGTGCATGCGCGGAGCGCTGACAGTAGCACTGCGGTTGCGTTCAAACGTAACGGTGCGCACTTGCTGGACACTGACGAGATGTTTCGTTGAGAAAGGTTTGGACAAGTTGCTCATTCGCTCTGACAAATGTTTGAGCATTGGTGGAAATTATGTCAAAAAAAAAAAAAAAAAGTTTAAGATGTGCTTTTTTATGTAAAAATAAATTTGTCTTGAACAAACCTGTTTTAGTATTTTTTTTTTAACGCTACTTATTATCCGGATACGCCTCGTATGTTAATAGACATACATTCAGTGGTGCTATTCAGCCGGTTCGCTAGAACCGGTTGTTAAAATATTTCGACTTCGCAGAACCATTTGTTATACTGAGTCAAACTCTCTCTCTCTCACACACACACACAATCAGCTTGAAGGAAGAGTTTGTTGAATACAAATTTTTCAGTCAAAGAAAAAAAAAAAGACTTATTTAATGAACCTTGCTTTGCTGTGTACTATCAGATTACTTGCGGGATGGGGGAACGTTAAATTTGATCTTTGCTTTTAGAAATTCTTATAGCTATAGGGTTAAACATATGATCTCTCAGAACAAGGTATAAGCGTTTATTCCTAATATATCAAGACTGAGAACTGAAGTTATATGAGTGATGTGGTGAGGGTTATTTATATTTGAAACACATACCTACCATTATTGTCAATTACCGATCCATTGCTGGATGAAGGCCTTTCCAATACTTTTTGACAACCATCTTTCTTCGACAATTCGTTTTCAACATATTCGCAGTCCTACATAATTTCGTCATCCTTGTATTACGATGTTGTATATGTCGCTATCTGGCACTTGTGGTATCCAGTAAAATAATTGGTTTTGTATACATCGTATGATTTGTTTTCTAAGAGAATCATATCTACCTACCTATTCATCTATTACCTCTCATATATATATATATATATACAGACTGTTCCATAATTCGTGTAATTTTCTACAGCACTGGGAGAAGATGAAGTTTTCACACTATTAATATAAAATTTGGCACTCTTATTGAGAAATATCTGAATTTTTCGAATTTCTAAACTAAATAGGAGAAAATTGCTGTTTAGCCCCCCTTTTAGGGGTGTAAACACAAAAGTTAATTTTCCTTATGGGAGATTCAATGTTAAATTTTGGAAGCAGTTTTCTCAAATACTTATTCGTAAAGCTTTTGGGGCAAATGAGTTGTATTTGTTACGAAATGCAAAAATACTCATTCACAAAGCTAGTAAAGCCGTCTCAAACATTATTTTGGGAAGGCCCCCCTTTTGGGGGGCAAGGGGCGTAAAAAGGTGATGGGTGATGTGTTACCAAAATCCCAAAATTTATTTTCGGAGTGCCAGTAAACGTCAGATTAATCACGAATGTCACAGAATTAATGCTCCAATGCACCTTACATGTAAGAGTGACTGATAATGGGGCTACAGCCCCCTTTCAAAAATAAGAAAATCGCCATAAATATCCTTATTAGGGACATACGAGAAGGTATTTTTTATTAATTAATGTGAAATTTGGGTTCATTGTAGCAAAAGAGTATGCGTTTTTGAAATCTGGAATGCTATTTCAGTAACGCATCGCCTTAGGAGGTAACAGGGGTGAAGCATTAGATGATAGATCTTTATAAAAATTCAAAATTTTGTTCCGGAAATGCCAGTGAGCGTCAGATTATCCACACATGTCACAGAATTAATATTCTAATGCTGTTTGCACGTGCCAGTGACTTATGTGGGGCTATAGCCCCCTTTCAAAAATAAAAAATCACCATTAATATCTCTAGTAGGGAGATATGAGAAAAAGGTATTTTTTGTCAATTAATGTGAAATTTGGCGTCGTTGTAGCAAAAAAACTATGAGTTTTTCATATCTGGAATGTAATTTTGGTAACCACCGGCTTAGGGGGGCACAGGGGGCGAAGCATCAAATAGTTGATCTTTATAAAAATTCAAAATTTTGTTCCGGAAATGCCAATGAGCGTCAGATTATTCAAAAATGTCACAGAATTAATATTCAAATTCTCCTTGCATGGTCAGTGACTTATATGGGGCTATAGCCCCCTTTCAAAAATTAAAAAAAATAATCATAAATATCCTTAGTATTGACATACGGGAAGAATGATTTTTTCTCAATTAATGTGAAAATCGGCGTCGGGTTAGCAAAAGTTACGCGTTTACCAAATCTGGAATATTATTTTGGTAATGTACCGTCTTAAGGGGCACAGGGGGTGAAGCACAAGTTATTGGATCTTTTTAAAGTTTCAAATTTTATTTTGGAAAATCCAGTGTGTGCAATATTGATCTCAAATAATGCAAAATTGATATTCCGATGCTCTTTGCATGCGCCAGTGACTGATATTGAGCTACAGCCCCCCTTTCATCAATTACATTAAAAATATATAATAAATATCCTTAGCAGGAACATACGGAAGAAGCTATATTTTGTCAATTAATCTGAAATTAGGCGTTGTGATAGTAAAAATCTGGAATATTATTTTGGCAATAGGAGGCACAGGGCACGGATGGTAATTTAGTACCTTTGGGGGTAATAGGGGGAGGACTGATAGAAATTTCAAATTTTATTTTGAGTGCTCATGAGTGTCAAATTAGTTGCAAGATGCACAGAATTAATACTCCATACTGCTTTTATGTACCAGTGACTAACATGTTACTACAGCTATCTTTGAAAAGTATCATAAATTTAATATGATTATTCTTACGCAAAGACCTACTGGCAGAAGCATTCTTTTTACAATGTGAAATTTGGTACTATTTTTAGAAAAACAATGTTTGTGACAATATGATAATACCCATATGTGGATTTCTTTTACGGGCGTGGATTCAGAATTTCCTTTGCCTAATGGGAGTGTCATATAACCGCTACCAGGTTATAGAAGTATTTTTTGTGGACGCCCTGTATATTTCGTGGAGACAGTGATTATTATTTTCGATTTATACTTTATTCTGCAACGCACATAAGTTCTTTCTTTGGTGGGAATTGCTTCTTTCCCACACAGTTGGACAAAGAAGTCTTTCATCGTTTTCTCATATATATATTTAAAACATTGCTTTTGCTGAGAACATTTCAGTTAGTGACTAACCATTTCAGTGTTTCTCCCTGACTCATTATATACACAGTATATATTCTGCAGTTATTGGGAACTGAATTAAGTGCTTTCTTTAATCGCTTATGGAAACATTACAATAGATTAGAGAAATACGGGCTGACCAGATGTCCCAGTAGCCAAAGTGGCACCAGCCTCACAATTTTTGCAGCTCGTTATCTGTATTTTCTCACGCCAGTGTTATCGCCGTGTCTAGTGCATTATAGGCAGTTGACTAAAATTAACATAAATTGTTTTCCATATTCTGTTTGTATGTGCATACAGGTGAGTTAACTGAGCGATTTTTGAAATGAACTGCCAACACTTTTCAGTTGATCATTGCAACCCGTAGCTTGAGCTTGGATGCTCAGAGAGTTCGACTCCGGTGTTGTACGCAGCCACCACGCACCTTGCGTTGGTTAAGTTTTGTGAAGGGGCACAAGCTATTTAGCCGGTGAAGGACGATTTCTTACGGCTAGCCCCAACTAGTGAAATCCCAGGTCCGCAGACCTTGTGCGTTTAAAAAGTTATATACGCGCCCTCCAATATCAGTATTCAACTGTGGAGACCTTCTTTTCGTTTATTTACTGAAGATTTACCTTTACGCTGCAGGACTATTCAGCGTAACAACTGGATTCATCGTGGGACGATCCAGACAACTTTTCCCCAGTGCTAATCCCCCAAGTGTGTCAAAGGTGTGAGAGAAGAATTTGTAGTGATATCTGAATCGTAATCATATATATATAAAGGGCTATATTGCCCGAAAAGGGCAAAGCGTAATTTCAGCGACTAAAATTGTTATACATCCTCAGTGTTCAGTGTTGTGTTCATTTCTCTTCGTTATTTTTTTTATTATTTTTTTTATATATACTAGTGCTCTAATAAATAAGTATAGTGTTATTTAATCCAGTGTGTTTTCGTTGCTTGTATGAGTGATGTTTGTGTGTGTTATGGTCTGGATGACCGTCTGATCGTCCGTGAGGTTTTCGAGACGAGACACCCGAACCTCTCGGCGCCTAATGCTCATCTCATTATTGAGACCGACGAGCTTTTTGGAAACAGTTTGTAACCTTTCTTGGAGAAGTCCTTCATCGTCCTGTCCAGGTAAGTTAAAGTATCAGGAGTATACTTATTGGTAGTACCACGAGCCACGGACAGCGAACAGAATACGGAGTGGTTACAAATAAATGTTCGCTCGAACAGTGACCCGAACTCAGGGCGATTACAAATAAATGTTCGCCCGAACAGCGACCCGAACTCCAGACGGTCACAAATAAATGGAAGCCCGAACAGCGACTTGACACCCAGTTGGTTACAGTCACATGGGTAAATTTGCATTTTTAGTTAGAAAATACAATAACCTTCTTTCGCTTGTACCTATGATGGTACATGCGTCTGGAATTTTATTACGGCCATTCATCCTTATTGGGCAACATAAAATAAAGAACTGTCCAGAGCGTAGTCATCCACACATGTTGGAGAAGATGTTCACAGTAGTTCTAATAAATCGCCTTAATTCATTCATGTCTTGCTCGTTCACGAGAGCATGCTGAATGAAGTAAATTCATTTTATCTGTCTTACACTTAGATTAATGAAATCTTTAAGCAATTTAGTTAGTGACAACTGAGCCAAAAGAAAAGTTGTTTTTTGAAAGGGATAATATGTTTTCTTGGGTTTATGGTATAGCCTGACTCAACCGGATCCTTATTCTTTGCGAGACATTTGTTTTTACTACAACCATGTGTCCATAGTATACGATTTCCTGACGTGCTTACATGTGCAGTATACGAGTAGGCTACTGCGTGGAAAGTGGGATCATAAAGTTCTGTGGAAGAAGTAGGGAAAGATACGCTTTTTCTATGAATAAAGAAAACAATTTTTTAATTTTTAAAATATTACTTCTTATTAAAATCTTTTCGTTCGTGGAACATGCGACATTTTCCATTGTCATTTTGTGTTCTTTTTTGAGCTGGTTTGCTTAAGTGCGCAAAAAAATATGCTGGTGACTTAATGTGTGATTTTATGCTATAAGAAGAGACCAATTTGTTTTTTAAAAATGCAAAATTCTTTGATTATATTCCAGTGATGCCAAAAAAACGAAGCTATATCCTCAATCTGTTACACTGACAGACGATATTCATTTACACTAGATTCGAAATTTTTAAAAAATCAAAACATTCTTCTACAATAATGACAAATTGCACATTAATTGTAAAGCATATTTACCTAATTCCCGTATGTCCCTGTTAAGGATATTTACCGTAAATTATGTGATTTTTGGAAGGGTGGCTGTAGCCCAATATAAGTCACTGGCACATGCAAGGAGCATTAGAATATTAATTCTGTGACTTTTGTGAATAATCTGACGCTTACTGGCATTTCCGGAACAAAATTTTGAATTTTTATAAAGATCAACTATCTGATGCTTCGCCCCCTGTGCCCCCCAAAGGCGATGCGTTACCAAAATAGCATTCCAGATTTCAAAAACGCATACTCTTTTGCTACAATGAACCCAAATTTCACAATAATTAATAAAAAATACCTTCTTCCCGTATGTCCCTAATAAGGATATTTATGATTTTCTTATTTTTGAAAGGGGGCTGTAGCCCCATTATCAGTCACTCTTACATGTAAGGAGCATTGGAGCATTAATTCTGTGACATTCGTGATTAATCTGACGTTTACTGGCACTCCGAAAATAAATTTTGGGATTTTGGTAACACATCACCCATCACCTTTTTACGCCCCTTGCCCCCAAAAGGAGGGCCTTCCCAAAATAATGTTTGAGACGGCTTTACCAGCTTTGTGAATGAGTATTTTTGCATTTTGTAACAAATACAACTCATTTGCCCCAAAAGCTTTACGAATAACTATTTGAGAAAACTGCTCCCAAAATTTAACATTGAATCTCCCATAAGGAAAATTAACTTTTGTGTTTACACCCCTAAAAGGGGGGCCTCAGCAATTTTCTCCTATTTCGTTTAGAAATTCGAAAAATTCAGATATTTCTCAATAAGAGTGCCAAATTTTATATTAATAGTGTGAAAATTTCATTTTCTCCCAGTGCTGTAGAAAATTACACGAATTATGGAACAGTCTGTATATATATATATATATATATATATATATATATATATATGTGTGTGTGTGTGGAGAGAGAGCGAACCGGTTGTTAAAAAATTAGAATAGCACCACTGCATACATTGATGTATTAAAACCAATTTGTCTCGCAATGAATCTTTGTGAAGTAGAAAGCCAGGAAATAATTAGATTCCCTTCAAGACTTCTATTTGGAGAAGGAATATATTGTTATAAACTACAGTATTTGTATAGTCAACCTACACTGAAAAGAAACAAAGAAGTTTCATACAGTAGAAATTTATGACTGTCAACTTATAAAAACGCATAGTGTGAAAGATAGGAAATATTACTTACACTAAGAGGTATTTCTACACTCCATGGTGCACCACCGATCTTGGAATTCATCTGAATGGCAACATTCGTTGCAATCGACATCACTCCCTTAGACGTAAGGTTTCTGGCAGCAATAATTTGCGTTGGAACTATAAAAAGAGAGATTATCAAATTAATTGTATCACATTGCAAGTAGAGAGTACTGCTAGGAATTTCAGACTACAAGAGAATACACACTTAAACGAAAGAATTCTGCAAGAAAGGACATGTTGTATATTAATTAATTTCTGCACATTCAATATTTGGTATACACAGTATGTCGGAAAAGTAACGGAACTGTTTTTCTTTACAGATAACCACTAGTACCATATATGGAAGCAACATATCATTAAAAAGTTGGATATCTGCTCAACAAAACGAGACCAGAATCAAGAGAACTGATTAACAGAGTGTCAAGTTATAGCAAGAAAAGTGAGTGCATCTGGTGTCACCTCGTCCCAAAAGCACGACGGAGCAAAGAGCCAATATTAAATTTTGTTTCAAGCTAAGTAAAATATTTACACAAACATTGGAAATGATGAAACAAGTGTATGATGATGAGTACTTATCACGTACATGTGTGTTCGAATGGTATACACGATTCTAGAACGGCCGGGAGTCATTGAAAGACGACACAAAGCCAAGCAGACCATAAAAACAAAAATCGCAATGAGCTAGTGGAACAAGTGGTCAATGCTTGCCCACGATGCGAATTTGACTGTGAAATGGATGGTGGAGAAATTAAAAATATGACTGAAGACATGATTCACTAAATTTTGACAAAGGATTTAAAGAAACGGAAAATGTGTGTTCGATTTGTTCCGCACATGTTTACTGACGATCAAAGAGTTGCTCGCATTGTAACATTGCAAGAACCTGATTAAAATAGCCACACGGAACAGAACATTCCTGAAATCGATTGTAACTGGTGACGAGACTTAGTGCTTCAAGTACGATTCGCAAACGAAACGCCAAAGTGCTACATGAAAGTCCCCAGGGTGTCGGAAAGCGTAAAAATTGCGTTTTCAAAAGTCAAGTGAGAAGACAATGTTAATTTTTTTTTTAATGGTTTCAAAGGTATTATACTTCGGGAATTCCTTCCACAGGGCCAAATTGCTAATGGTGATTATTGTCTGGGTGTTATGAATCGTTTGTGGAAGCAAATCGTTCGCGTAATGCTCGAATATCGAGCGTCAGGCAGTTGGTCTTTATTGCACGGCAATGCATCACGTCACAGAACCACAGTAGTTAACGACTATTTGAACCTATTCAGATAATTACACAGAGAACTGAACTGACGCATGATTACAAATATTAATTTAAACTCTAGTACACGTTGATGTATCATACAGAGATACCGGAAAAGTAACAGAACTTTTTCTTTACAGATAACCACTAGCTCCATCTATTGAAGGAACATATCATCGGAAAGCTGGATATCTGCTCAACAAAACGGGATCTCAATCATGAGAACCGAATTAACGGAGTGTCAAGTTATAGAAAGAAAAATGAGTGTATCTGGTGTAATATCACAAAAACACGATGGAGCAAAGAGCCAATATTAACTTTTGTTCCAAGCTACGTAAAACATTTACACAAACATTGGAAATGATGAAACAAGTGTATGGTGATGAGTGCTTACCTCGCATATATGTGTCTTCGAGTTGCATATGCGATTCCAGAACGGTCGTGAGTCCTTGGAAGACGACCCAAAACCAGGCAGGCAGAAAAACATGAATCGCGATGAGCTGGTGGAACAAGTGCATGAAATGATCGCTCACGATGCGAATCCGACTGTGAGACGGATGGCGGAATCGTTCGCGTAAGGCCTGAGTACCGAGCGCCAGATAGTTGGTCTTTATTGCACGGCAATGCACCACGTCACAGAACCACAGCAGTTCACGACTTTTCGGCTAAAAAACAAATCTGTGTGCTTTCACGTCCTCCGTATTCGCCTGATTTATCGCCTTGTGACCATTTCCTAGTCCCAAAATTAAATTTGGCCATGAAAGGAACATTTTATGACAATGTTACATACGTCCAGTCTGCCGTGATGAGGGTCATTGAGGCGATTCCGAAAAAGGACATTAAGAACTACAATTGGTAAAATACCTAATTCTTTCTTTTAATTTAAAAAGTTACGTTATTATTCCGACATGCTGTATAGTTTATTTTTGATATTTTATCAATCTTCTGAACCTAAACATTACTTAAATCATCATATTCACATTTTATTCTGATGGAAGAAATTTACACGAGAAACATACGACATCCATTGCAAAAACTTTAATATTGTTATAAAGTAAATCATTTACGTTTGCAAGGCAACTTCGTATAACTATCAATTTGACTTACCTGCACGATTGACACAGCATTTCCTTTTAATAGCGTTGTAGCGATCCTGTCGGTTGTTGGAGACTACACACATTATCATTTCAGGATTTCTCCTGCAGATCACGTTCTCCAGAGCTTCAACGTATGTACCAGCTCTATCATCTGGTATATCATAGCTAACAAAAAAGTTAATAGAAGATAAGCAAGTGTTTCAAATTTCACGACGACGTATTTGTTATAAAATAACTAGGGCTTAAGTTACTATACAAATAGTTTAAATGAAAAAGTGTTTCACATATCTACCCAGTCGTGCCATAACTGTCCCTAAGTTTACAAGTGCCACACGGCCAATTTTACTAACGTCCGCGACCAGCGATGTTTACGCAACATCGTGCTCAACCTGTGGTGCAAACCAGTCCCCATTTTGTGTCGTTCACTCGTCCCTTTAACATGGAGTGGACCATCGTGAATGTTGTAGTAGTGCAACAAGTAGCCGGTAGAGATTTTCAATCTTCTAAAGTGTTTCCAAATTACACAAAAATTCGTGTATCGATGCATCAAACGGCTCAACGACACTTCCTTGATCGCTGACAGAGCAAGTGACCGCCCGCGCACTTCAAGGACGCCAGCACCTGTGAAAGCCGTAGTTGCACGAATTCGTCGAAATCCTCTTCGAAAACAGAAAATCATGGCACAGGAGATGGATATACCGAAGAGAACGATGTCCCATATCATCAAGCAGGACCTTAAACTTGGGGCTTGCAGAGGAACCACAGGACAACTGTTGACACCAGCTTTAAAGAAGATACGAGCCACAAGAGCCAAGGGGTTACTCCAGCGGTACATGAACGGGAAACCTGTTTACCGATTAAACATTTTCACCGCACAAGAAAAAATTCAGCCAGCAAAATGACAGGATTTGTGCCCACAGTTCTGGAGAAGGTGCCGAACAAATTCCTAGAATCCAAAGAGGCTACCACCCACTTTCTGTGATGGTTTGGTGGGTCGTGTCTTACGGCAGTCACCCAGCTGCATTTTTGCGAACAAAGAGTCAAGAACAAGGTAGCAAATTACTAGAACGATGTTTCGCACAAGGTAGTGAAACCACTGAATCACATACTGTTTGCTGGCGCAGAATGGACATTCCAGCAAGACTCAGCACCGGCACATAAGGCGAAGACGAACCAGCAGTGGTTAGCCAACGATGTTCCCCACTTCATAGCCGTTGAGGATTGGCCTTCTGGAAGCCCGGATTTAAACCCACTGGACTTCCGCCTTTGGGACTACTTAGAGAAGAAGGCCTGCAAGAAATATCACCGCAATATTGAGTCGCAAGCCGATTTAGTAAGAGCAGCCGCTTCCATACCCAAGATGTGGTGCGTGCGGCCATTGACGAGTGGCCTCAACGATAAAAGGTGTGTGTGAAGGCCATGACTAGTGTTCTTTCCGCACTAAAGTACACGTGGCAATAAAGGATTTAATGTACTACAAAATTTGTTTTCGTTTCACCTATTCGAATAAAGGTCCGAACTTATGGCACGACTAAATTATCTAGACAGCCGAAAAATATGAAAAAAGTGTGGAACACCCCACAGGTTTACTAACTAAACAACTAAGCCATGACTTGTATCTCATTTTGTGATTTATTCATATGGTTGGTTTCATTTAAGTAGTGGAAAGTGATCATATATTTTACTCACAGAAAGGATAAAGAACTAAGACTAGTGATAAACATCTAGTGTACAACACAAAAAATTTCAAAAAGTTTTTAAGGAGTGTGGTTATCTATTTTTTCTCTCAGAGTTCAATAGGAAGGAATAAACCTTAACAATGATGTAGTTTAGCAACGTTACTAAAGTAACACTGAAAGCGTATGAGGAAATCACAAAAATTTCAAGGTAAAAGCCAAAACTATACCTCTTTGAATAATGTACACCGTGTTTCAAAAAGAATGACTTGATTTTGCACGGTAATAATTACGAAACATGGAACGTGTCGGCAAGGAAATGAGTGTTATTTGAATGGGCGTGGCCTAAAGCTTCAAAAAATCGCCTTAGATGTCAGTAAATGCGTCTTCTCAGTTTGCAGGCAGTCAGAAGTAAGATGGCTTCCGCTCAACAGAAGGTGTTTCGTGTGTTCCAGTTTGGAAAGACTTGGTCAGTGATTTCGGTCCAGCGTGCCTTTCGTCGGCGTTTTGCACCCAAAAAACATCCGTCATTGGTATCGTCAATTTGAATACGTTTGAGCCGCTGGTGGACACAGAGCATTTGTAATAGCATAGCTAAAACTTGAAGATCTTGTGAGTATTTTGCAATTTATCCCATTTTCGTAGTATCTTTTTATCAATACATATAGGTTTTTAAAATCAGGCCATTCTTTTTGAAGCACCCTGTAGAATTATTATTTTTTTTTAAAAAAATGGCCATTCACCTCGTTAAATTGAAAAACAACCTCTCCCCATTCCCAGCTATGCGCATACCTGTTTCAAGTGGGTGATCCACTAATTTTTTCAATCATGTTAAACTCCATCCTCCAGACAATTGTTTGTATGAATGAAGTATTATTTTACTTACTCAAACTTAAGAAATTATTTGCAAATTTGATATAGTATTACTGCTATTAACTACACATTATACGAGGGTAAGCCAAAAATTATCCGCAATGCAGCTATAACTTTTCTTATATTGTTCATGCTGACCTCTCTCCTCGTTTATTTTGTTATGCTGTTGTGGTCATGCTGTGAAAGTTTGATCCTAATTCCTTCATTTGTTTTCCTTTTGTTGCAGATAGAACATGGCCGCTCTATTAGATGTTTGCACCAAAGAGAAACAATGAGCAGTGTTCCTTCCGAACAAAAGGAAAACAAATGGAGGAATTAGGATCAAACTTTCACAGCATGACCACAACAGCATAACAAAATAAACGAGGAGAGAGGTCAGCATGAACAATATAAAAAAATTATAGCTGCATTGCGGATAATTTTTGGCTTACCCTCGTATAATTTATTATTTTTTTTCTGCAATTAAAGAATGAAATATAAATCAATTCCTAGTAAAAATTAAGTCAGGATTGGCAAATTTAAAGCAAAATATAAATTTAAAAGCAAAAATGCTATAAATCCTGTGAACTTCATGGTAACATTTCCTCCTATCTCAAACCGATCATACATCATAAACCTAGGAAATACAAAAACGATTCATTGAAATCAGAATTATTTTCTGCATATTGTATGAGTGGTTCAAAATCAAGGTGAACTCAAATATTAATATCTTTATTCACTTCTTTTATTAACATGAAAACTGAATTAAGCAGCTGTATTTCTAACTCAATGAACTAACTAGATCTGTCAAGAATTAGATCTGCCTTGAAGCTGCCCATTTATTTTAATAATGTGTATAACTATGTAGTGATTTCGCTTGTGCAGCTGCGGTTTTTTTTTTTTTTTTCTTTCTTCTGAAGTGACCCTTAAAATATTTACAAGTATACAAGATCGGTACAGTGTATTCCTATCAGATATCCTACGTTCGATAAGTCTGTAGACTTGTCGTCTTTGTAAGGGTCTTGCGTTCGAGTCCAGACGGAAGACAATTTTGCTCGGATGCACATCGAGTAGTGGTTCGGATTCCACTTTAAGTATTAGGTCGCCTTTGGTGCGAGCGGTCCCGGGTTCGATTCCTGGTGGGGGCACTCGGTCGAAAAAATGTAACAGCTTTTTCAGGCCAGCCAGATTGACTGAGGTTTTTCCTGGGTTTCCCTCATTCACACCAGGCAAGTGCCGGGATGGTACCTAACACGCAGGTCACAGGCCGCTTTCTTCCTTCCCTTTCCTCGGATAGTGTGCTCATCAAGGGACGTCATCCCTCATATGTGGCGAGCTAAATGGCCTTAGATACCGAAACCCCAGAAATCTAATTCCAAATCCCCTTTAATTATTACGGTTGCTAGATTTTCAAGAAAGAAAAAAAAACTGACGATTTTAGGGAAAAGCAAGTAATACGAGTGACAGAAAATTTTCATATGACTGTACCAGGTGTCTCAGAATTTTTTTTCCTCATTACAAACATTCATAAGGCATAAACTATGACAAATAGACAATTGCTTTTTACCTTGAATTGCATGTAACATGTTCAAGTTTTTGTGTACACACTTACTGTTATTTTTTGTTTGTTACAAGGCCCAGTAACGTAGCAACTAGTGGTGGACACGAAAACCGGTTTTTCAGTTTCCGGTGTTTAAGAAAACCGAAATCGGTTTTTGAGAATTTTCAACAAAAAATTGTTTTCACCGAAACCGATTTCAGTTTTCTTCAAAACCGGTTCCGGTTTTTCCCAAAATGGTTCTATTTTTGACCAGAATAGTGTTTTGTAGTTCTCCAGAAACCCATTCCGTTTCCACAGAAATAGTTCTGTGTTTGCCAAAAATTTTCACCGAAACCAGTTTCGGTGAGAAACGAACCGGTTTTGGAGAAAACCGAAATGTCGGTTTTTCGGATTTCGGTTTCTTTAGAAACCGGTTTTTATAAAAACACGTTTTGCTCATCCTTAGTAACAACAGCGGAATCGGACACCATTTGCAGAAACATGTACTCAAACCAGGAGAAGGTTCAATGTCTTCTCTGGTATCACGAGACACCGTGACCAAAAACAGTCAAGAGAAGATTTCATGACATACCATAGACAGCCACCAGATGTCAAAAGTATCAAGAGGTGGTGTACTAACTTTAAGGAAACAGGCAGCGTCAGTGATCTCCCTACAACAGGCAGATCTGGACCTAGTGCGTAGACAATTCAAACAGTGAGAGACGTCTTCGTGAGAAATCCCAAGAAGTCAGTCCGCAGAGCCTCAGTGAGTTGCAGATGCCTAAGACATCAGTGCGCCGCATCTTATATAAATATCTTCTTTTCCGCGCGTACAAAGTCCAGATCGTGCAATCTCTACAACCAACGGATTACAGTCATCTTTATGACTTTGCTCTTGCCATACTGTCTGAGATTGAGGAAGATGTTGACTATCTGAAACGTGTCCTTTTATCAGATGAGGCCACATTTCATTTGAACGGTGTTGTCAACTGACACGAGTGTAGGACAAAATCCAAGCGGACAAAATCCAAGCGGACAAAATCCAAGAGGACAAAATCCAAGCTAAATTCTGGTAAGGCGGACAAAATCCAAGCGGAGAAAATCCAAGGAGCAGTTATCATGTGCGTATCTGTGGTATGTGCCTGTGAACACCCTAATTAAATTGTATGTTTGTTTCTTTCTTCAATTGTCATGTATTCTAAAGTTTTATCTGTAATTCTTCAATTTATTGAAATAATATTTCATTTATATTTAAAGAACTGAAAATCCAATAAAATATGTAAGATTGACACAGTAAGAGTGCAGATGAGTTTTAATTACTTATAAAATAGTCTGGTCACTGCTAGGACATGCCCAGGTGAATCCAATTTAGGGTGATCAGAAATATTTTGTCTAAAAAGAGTATACTCACATAAATTAACCAGAAAATGAAAGCAATGGCTTGCTATATCAGAGATAACAAATAAGAGCAAAACAGCTCAGTCTTAAAAAGAGTACACTACTTACTTAATTCTATTATATTTATTTGGAATTAAAGTAAAAATAAAATTAAAAAGATATAATTTAGATAAAAAAATACTTCTCTACCCTCAAAGTATTTACTTGAGTTACACTTGTCAAAATAACCAATAATATATACATTTTCATTTAGTTTCATTTAGTTTGTCTAGACACATTTTCACATTTCGATTTTCTAGATAACACTTTTACATTATTTAATTCACACACATTATTACATTATTAAAAATACACACTACATATTTCACATTTTGATCATTTCTGACGAAAATTTGATTAGTATATCATAATTATTTGTTTCAAAATATACATAAAACACTACCAACAAACAAATCAAGACTTCTGTATGCCACCTCATAAGAATGGAACTAAAATACTCCAATGATTGGTCTCACAATAATATGCTGAGTGTCTTAAATGTATTATACTGTATATAATAAAATTGAGAAGAAAATACATACTTTTATAATGTATTTGTACACACATAATATTTTTACATACTTTCATATGGATGTGATAAGTAATTACTCTTACTGTGACAATCTTACATGTTTTATTGGATTTTCAGTTCTTTAAAAGTAAATGAAATGTTATTTCAATAAATTGAAGAATTACAGATAAAACTTTAGAATGCATGACAATTAAAGAAATAAAGAAGCATACAACTTAATTAGGGTGTTCACAGGCACATATCACAGCTGTGAACATGATACTGTTCCTTGGATTTTGTCCGCCTTGTCAGAATTTAGCTTGGATTTTGTCTTCTTGGATTTTATCCGCTTGGATTTTGTCCGCGCCCCACTGACACAATGGTACGATCTGGGGGTTCGAGCATCCCCCAGAGACAGATCTAAGCTGAACGTGTGGTGCGTCTCATGCACAATAAAATCATAGGATCTTTTCTCTTCAGTGAAAAGACGATCACAGCTAACTTGATGTGTTGTAGTTATTTGTAGTGCCACAGATCCAGAACATTCCGGACTTAAGTTTCCAACAAAATGGTGTGCCATGTCATTGCGGGTTAGATGTCTGTACCCATTTGGATACATTTCCGGGAAGATGAATCGGGCGTGGTGGTCCCATAAACTGACCTCCGTGTGGAAACAGTGTTTTAAGTTTAGAAGAGAATACAGTTTATTCTCATTTGTCTCCTACTATATATTCATGTTACGAACACTTTCCCGTCTCGCCAAGATATATATATATATACTAAATCACTGCAGACAGACACATCCTTAGACACTTCTTTCGAGGGTTTTCAAATTCAGTATGAAGAATGCAATATATAGGGTTAAAAAATAATTTAATAAATATGCAGAAATTTACGTAGAAATTAAAATTTTCAAAGCTAATCCGGACTCTCCAATTATCTCTGATTGCAATAAGAATGGAAAATTCACTTCATTGTGAATCAAGCCCTCCCAGTTGCTCTTATAGTTGTTGACAATTTAAGCTTGAAATTAATATGAAATTACGAACACTGGTTCAACAGCTTCTAATTGAATACACTGAAAACCAGTACAAAAATTCTCTTGAGACTAAACCTCTGTACTTTCTCCGCAGACGAGTCTTTATTCAGTTTCCATTTTAACGTATCTAATTACTTTTATTGGTTATTAGGAAGAGGATTAAGTGAAAACATCCCCTACATTTTTTTTCGCAAAGTTTGTCCATTAATTTAGTAGAGGTTTGTCGAATACATTGGTTGCATGATTAGTACTCTGAAGAACATTATGTGAACAATGTACTGTATGTGTGTTGTTTTTGAAATTCAGCATTTATGGAACTTGATGCCTTTTGAAAACAAATAATAGCAGTTTACTTTCGTCCGTTTAAAAAAGAGAGAAAAGCAGGAAACAAAGCTAGTACAGTATGGTTTAAAATTCATAGAGTAAATCAGTATGTAATAAGAGGCATTGTCACGTTTATCTGAGATCGATAAGTCAAGTACTTATGGAGATATCCGGTACTCTGTAAAAGCTGAGAATTTTGTGCTGTACAAGAAGGTAACGTTGTTTCACAATTCCCTTTTTCCCCTCCGCGTTGGAGAAATCGTGAAGAAATGATTAAAACGAAATAAAAGATTAATGAATGGACATACAATGAAATGAAACCCATTTGAGTTCTTCAAGGGAATAATTAAACGTAATGTGGATATAGATTGTTCTTGAGTTTGTAATACGAATTCACATTTCAACAAGATAGTAGAAATACATTTACGATAGTTACCTAATAGCTATTTCGTGCGATGAATATCCTTATTCTCGTGCAACTTTAGGGGAGTAATATCGAAACAATTCAATATTATCTGTAAATATTACCGACTTGTTACCATTTCTTTTTTAAACACGAATGAATGAAGTAAGTAACAGTTTGTTGCAATTGAAGCAATACAAACGATGGTTTTCAAGCACAATTTCTTTGGCTGTGTTGTAGCTGGTGGGTGTAGCTAAGTGGATGTAACCAAGATAATTACCCACTTCCTTCGTTTGCTAACATACGTCTAAGGGGATCATTCGGAAGCAATGTTCAAGAAATTGTACATACAAGAAATGCAAGATGTTGTTATAACTGCTATGCCGATGATCACTAACAAAATGGTAAATATTGCTTTGCGTTGACGCAATCCATATCGGAATAGTTCCCCAAGTCTCTCGCATTATCCATCAGGTCACGAAACAAATTTCTTTGTGTGGTATACTTAGTACAGATGAACTCTCACTTAGAAACTTAAAATATTAAAGTCATTGGCCCTAACTGAGTATTTTTTTTTTATTTATTACTAGCAGCGTTCACCCCGCTTCGCTGCGGTCACCCCGGAACGCAATAAACTTTGTTACTTAGATAATTTTTACTTTTTCGCTTTCAAGTGATATGATAAAAACCATAGAAGATTGCATTAAATGTTAACATTATATCGCCTGTCATTTATGTTAACCCGCCCCGCTTCGCTGCGGTCACCCCGGAAGTTTTCGGTTTCAAGTGATATGATAAAAACCATAGTAGATTGCAGTAAATGTTAACATTATATCGCCTGTCATTTATGTTAACCCGCCGAGTGACACGGTCATGCGGGTTGCATATAAATACGTTTATTTTTACCTATGATGAATAACTAACAAAGGATTTGTACGTTATGGACACTTGAATGGTCAATTATCTCAAGACACTGGTAATTAAAAATTAAAGTGATATGATAAAAACCATCTAGGGTCCAAATCCTAATAACCCCCCAAAAATAAAAGAAATTGGTTCAGCCGTATTAGCGTGATGAGGGAACAAAGGATTTTGTACGTTCTCTTTTATATATAAGATTTTGCTACTATATTATAAATCTCTGCAAGGGTTAGCTGTATGAGTTGTAGCCTACAGTATATGCACCAATGAAATAGGCATTTTTCTGGAAATACATAATGTACCATAAAATTTGTGTAATTTTTACATTTATACTTTGCCGCCAACTTGTCAAACTGCACGTTATCTTCTGTATTTGTCAGCTCACTTATTGAATGTGTAGTTACAATTTATCGAATAAGTTTGAAACGCGCTACTGCCTTTCATGTGAAGCTCAACATAATGTTTTAAGCACATTTTTAGGAATATTTGTCGTTCAGGTTTACTTTTGACTCACCACTCGAAATAATTGTTCAAAAATTACAATTCTTTCACAAATTTCTTCTTATTGTTTATTAAATGATTTGCGCTGGCCGACATGAAAACATCTCAAATTGAATAGTTAAATTTCAAGGGAACTATCATAATCAATTGTTGAAAAATTAAAATTCTTCTAGGATTTTCGTGTAAATACGGCGTCCGGATGTACGCATAAAAACTGCATTGCAAAAAACAAGAAACAACCTGTGCTATTAGGCCACTAAAAAGCACGAATGCTATCTAACCGAGTCAGAGCAGAGCGAAGCTGAAGGGCCCGAGCTCTAGCGAGGGTGTGCGTCCGAAGGGAGCAGGTGCATCAGCGCATGTTGGTATATGCAAAAATGTGGATAGTGAAAACGAATGGATTTTGGCAGATAAGAGTTTCAATAATACTTGTTTCATACTTGTAGCGTTCCACTTGTAAACATAAAATATAACTTCTGTACACTGTGCATAAATACAGCACCGGTGGAAAATAGTTTCTAATACAACCATCATTTATATACACTCACTTATTTTATCCGTAGTAAAGGTCTCATAAGGATTTTACACTAGTAACCTATACTTGTAAACATAAAACACAGTTGTAGTACTTTGTATTTGCAGAAATTTGTTCTTTATAAATATCTTTTCATGCGAAGTACGGAATTTTACCTGTAAACCTTTCAAAATTTGGTGCGACAAAAGTAAATCAGCACCATATTTATTATAAATTCAAAGGTAAATAAATTGACCAAAATGCAAGTAGTAAGACTGACGTAATGTACTATACGCAGTCTCACGCACAACAATGCGTGATATGTTTAACTTCTGTAATATAGTGCTGAGGGTTTCACTAAAATTTTACTTAGGTGTTTTTTTTTTTTTTTTTCTTGAATATAAAATATATGAGTTAGGATAGGTAGGTTGGCTTTGGTTAGCTTAGTAAAGTATACATTTGGGAAACTCCTTTTATGATCACCAAATGTAAAAATATGTGAATTGTGCATTGATATCTCAAAAATCACAGGTTCAAGTTTTCTTTTACATACGCAGCAGCTGGGTCGTAATTAATGAATGTCTTAAAATGTTTTATACTGCTTCGTTCTGCAGTGGATTGTCTTAACGAAATGTAAAGTTTAGCTTTTTTGCGATACTTGGTATGCAATTATATTCATTATTTGCGTTCGTTTGCGACCCGCAAATTTTACGAATTTGCAATTATTACGAAATTAGACTCATATACTGTTAGCATGGCACATAGACTCTTATCTGTTATGATACCAATAGTTTCTAATGTTTGCATTTAGTGTTTAGATGTACCGTTACGTACAATACAGTGTGTTTGAAAAAGAACTCCCTAGTTTTAATGTGTCCTAGAATCTGTACAAAGTGACATACACTATTCTAGTTTGTGGTGTTTGATTCATCAACTCTCCAAGTTAGGCTCTCCTGCAGTTGGCAGGTCTGCTTGACCTTGAGACAGCACCATTGCTGTTTTTTCCTCCCTCTGTTTCCTCAGTTCAGTCCAAGCAGGCGTGCAGTGCAGAGCAACTCAACAACAATGTGTACTTAATCCCAATGGACTTTTTTTCTGGGAGGGTACATAAAAAATTGAGTTGAGTTGATTTTGAGTTTAACGTCCCATTCACCAGCGAGGCTATGTGAGACGTGGACCTACTGATTACCGTGGAATCCGAGCCATATGAGCTCCCGCCGGGAATCAAACCCGGGTCTCCCACGTCATAGCCACATAAAAAAATGTTGTGTACAGTAAAAAGTTCAGAGACATCAATCATTTACGGGAAAGAATCGTCGCGGCGGTTGGGACAGTTACACCTGAAATGTTGATGAATACGTGGCGAGAAGTGTAATATTGTCTCGACGTGTGCAGGGCCACAAATTGATGCCACGTTGAAGTCTACCAACATTAAACAAAACTTAAAGGAATTGTATTTCATGATATGTACTTATTGATGTAAGTTTTCATTCATTTCCCAATTAAATTTATACTTAAAACTACTAGAGACTTCTTTTTCAAACACCCTGTATTATGTCCTAGCAACTGTTCGGAATATTTTTTGCAATATATAATACGACAGTCATTTCAAAAGTTCTGCACGCTGAAAGATATTATGGAATTAAATAATTTATTGTACAAAATACCTTTACAGGCCTTCAACACAATCTCCATACTTGTTTATGACTTCTGTATTCTAGATAGGGCACCTTCATTGTTGAGGTGTTTGATCACTCGGGCCACCTCACTGAGTTTCACCAATCGAATCAAAACGTTTCCACAGAGTGATTATTTTAATTTGGGGAACAAATCAAAGTCTGGTGGGCTCAAATCAGGACTATATTGGGAAAAAAAGAATTTCCCATTCATACTTGTTAACTGTCACCCTTATTTGTAGAGTAGTATGCGGTCTTGCATTATCGTTCAGAATGAGGACACCAGCTGCAAGCATGAAAGAATTTCTTTCACGAATTTTCGGGTGCAACAATTTTTTGCAGAAACAGCTTGTAGTATATGCCTAGTACAGACGTCCCCTGTGGCATTCTATTGTAGCCATCTCTCCATTCGTATCATACGCGGAAGATCATCGTGAGTTAAACCTTTGGTTGTTGCCGGCAAAATTTCTTCGGGCGTGAAGCGTCTGAACTGTTTTATTGTGACGACTGAACTTCAGTTCTGGTTCAAATTCTCGTATCCTGGTTCCATCAATTGCAATAGCTCTTCGTAAAAACTGATTATTTTCTGTTTGATAATGTTGAAGCAATTTTTCTGCGATTCTTTTGCGACATAATTTCTGTTCTTTTCTCATATCATGCGGAAGCCATCTCATCTTCAGCTTCTCAGTAATGATTCTGTAAACTGAAGTGACAGACATTTTGGTCTCATATGCAATTTTCTTACATGTTTTTGTCGATCCTCTCTCAAAATGTCATTCACAATAATCTCAGAGGTGTAGTCTGTTGCAGTTGATGTTCTTTTACTTCTTGGGGTGTCCGCAGTTCTTACACGACCTTCACGAAAACGAGCTGAGCACCGTAATACAGTGCTATGATCCACTACACTATTTTCACAAACCTCCCGCAAAGCATTGTACATTTCAGTTGGGTTCTTTCCACATAGGGTTTCGATTTTGATATAGGAACGCTTATAATCATGTTTAACCCAACCTCAGTCGGGTTCACCACTGAATTTCTCACAACACAGCTATGCAAATCAGAAAACACAGAAACAACCGTCAATCCCAAACTTTGGCCCACAACTAACCTAAAAGTGAACTGGATCAAACCACTCAAACGGTCGTGCATGGGCTGTCATAAGACTTTTGAAATGACCCTCGTATTTATACCTAGACCCTCTCATTTTGTAACGGTTTGCGTCAACACAAAGCGAAAATAAGCATTTCGGTTTTACTTTCACGTGGTGACGTGTTTGTTTTCTACGGACAGTCCCACGTTTATTTATCCTGAACTCCAAGAATATGTTACATCATAATGACCACGTAGCACAGGATGGTGCTTGTTTCTCTCCGTTGTCTTCCTTTACGCGCATACACTCTGTTGCTGACATGCCTCCTCCATACGGACAAAAGCCCGTGAGAGTTTCCAACTTCGTTCTGTTCAAATAGATGAAATAATAGTTTCTAGTGGCCACCATGCAGAGGTTTGTACTTATTTTTCCAAGAATAATTGCTTTTCAGACATATAATTTTGCAGTATATCATAAATCTGTATTCAAATATTGTGAAGCATTGTACAAAAAGCAAAAGATATTGATTGAATTATAATAGGAAAATTGTGTGGTTATGCCTTCTTAAAGATAAGCTGCGAGGGCACGGTTGCTTAGTGGTAGAGCGATTACCTCTGGTGCGTGGGGTCGCTGATATGATTTCTGATCCAGTAAGTTTGTGGTGGATAAGATCGTATCGATGGGGTTGTCGGGTACTCTCGCTTTCTATCAAATTCTTATCCCATTAATTCTTCTATCATCAGTCACTTGCCTTAATCATTGTCCCCTTTAGCCTAAATGGCATAAACTTGGGACGTTATACAGAAAGTTAAGCTGCGCTAAAGAATACGATGTCACATATAATTTGCAGAACAACTATGGAATATTCTTTACGCAGTATTTTTACATTATTTTGTTTACAAGCATACCCACCTTTGCTAACGCGCCAGACGCTTATAGACACCTTTAGTTTCCACCAATTTCGCCCTGCCCTGAGTTGGTTAAATATTTCCTTGCTTTTTTTTTTTTTTTGTACACTGTACTCGTTTACTTGCCAGCACACTACTGATCCAAACGTTCATGGACCCACCAGGTTCTCCGTTTCCTAACCGATCAAATACATTTCTTGTTATTAATGACCACCTAACACAGGTTGTTTGGTGTTTGCTCCACTATAGCTTTTATGGCATATATCTATGTACTGTATTTTTACTCATAACGTTTGAGTCCGCATAAGGGAGTCGGCACCTATGAATCCATAAATGCAAGTCATTTCTTTAAAAAAAAAAAAAAATGTAGATTATTTTTACTTAATTTCGTGGTGAATGAAATGAAAATAAGTTGTGTATGTTCTCCTAAAATTGGACAGTACGTATAAATATTGGACAATCTGAAAAATTTTGCTACTATTTGAGAGAACTTAGCCTATGTATTTTCAATTAAAATTTGGCAACTATTAATATCTACGTTTTATTGTCTTTTCTAACTTATATTCAGGAGAAAGAAATTAAATTAAAGAAATATATGTTTAAGATGATTAACAAACAATTATTCGTAATATACATTACAAAATTCATGAAACAGAAAAAATATTGTTTCCTTTTTTTTAAATAGTCTGCTTTAGTTCGGTATGTCACAGAATATAAATTCTGTCCTAGATAACTACTTTATTATTTCTTCAACAGGGAGGGAAAAAAGGAAATTTTGAAATAACGTTACCATCTTGTACAGCACAAAATTCTCAGCTTTTACAGAGTACCGAATATCTCCGTAAGTACTTGAATTATCGATCTCAAATAAATGTGACAATGTTCCTTATAATATACTGATTTGCTCTATGAATTTTAAACCATACTGTACTAGGGACCTTTTCCAAGTTATTGCAATATTTTCAAACTCAACTTTTCTTTCTTCTGTTGCGTCAACACTGTTTAACTTATCCTTCTAAACTTGAAGTCATTTTAAAGAGTTCTTCCCAGTATTTAATTTAATGTGCACAAATAGTTACTACTTCATTTCTTGCGTGTGTTAAAGGCATTTAAATTTTACACATGTTTAACGTTATTTCTCAAAAAGTATGCAACTCTGATCTTCGAGTGTCATCTCTTTCGTCTTTGCTTTCAATGCTGATTCGAATTATGGAATTAAATTTAGGCCATTCCATTTAAAAAATCATAACTTTATATTGGGTTGGCAACACTGTTTACCTGGTGATGTTACCCAATATATGGATAGATGTCCCCCTTCCTGTAGTTTCTTTGTGCGAAGTTTCGCTTCTCTCTCTCTCTTGGTTCCTCCGTTATAAAGGTGGGACATTATAAATAGTTCACCCGGTATATATCGGGTACTGCAAAATAAGTGTTACAACTCTTGGGAGGTGAATCCTGCCACTGAGACAAGAAACAAAGTTCTCTTGAACTTTCTGCTATCAGACATAGTTTCAGATCTACAAGGTGCCGAAAGCGTGGGAAAATGACTTTCGGACGCCAATAGTTCGGAAACTATCCAACGTAAAGAAGGCGGGTAAAAAATTCACTGAAGATGTCACACCTGCTGTATTAAATTTTGCATGTTTCACAATCCTACCATGCACTCGCAAGAGATTCCCAAAGGAACGTAGGGAGTCCCGGATAATCTGACAAATGAAAATTGGTCTGAATGGATAGGAGTTGATAGGGTTTCTACCAGGTAACAATAATTCGTTTGTATTAAGTCGATATCTGGAATAAATACAAAATGGCGGACACCTTCATACCCATTGTGTGTGGTTGCATAATCGCCAGGTACAGATGCTGGCCAATAGTGACATTCTGAGTATTAAGTGTAGCGAATTTGTACTCAAATGTTCTACAAAGATATCTGGAGTGTCGGTAGAGCACAACAGATGAAGCAGGGTGATACACATGTGTAGAAGCACTTAACGAAAAATGCCCAGAAATGCACTCGTACTCTGTAACCGTGAGTTCAAAGTGTCAGAAATGTAAGGATTAGCGTCAAGTACATGAAAGCCATTGCCAATTCACCAATAACATTCTCTCAAACCGATGCAGTATGATGTGCACGGTTGCATACCAATAAGGATGCAACAACTCAGGCCAAGTTGAAACTGTGCAAGGGGACTCACAAAGAAACTGGGTAAACTAAATGAATGTTACTAGTGGGATCGCATGATCGATATTGAAATGTGGCCAATGTGTGTATTGATATCGACATGTAGCTAATGGACAAATGTCAACATATCCCACTACTGCTGGGACACCGTCCCACTTGCGAAAAATACGAAAATAACTACTCGGATCTTGAATCTGAGGCCGTGGGCTCGCAGTAGGATTGGAAACTGCGATACACGCGAGCGAAAGCGAGCGCTCCAGCTCTGAGGCTACAAGGGAGCTTCACTTTTTCTGTATTCATTTCCTTGAGGAGTATCGTACCCACTTTGTTTGGCAAGTGCTCTTGTACAGCCTTCCGACAAACTTGTGTGTTTCATTTTGTTACTCTTACTGCACAGTTGTAAACAATCAGAGCTCTAAGACGTTTCTTTCTACTTCTCATGTCGTTTTATTTTCCATATGTATGGTGTTCCAGCTGTAGTGTTACAGGTGCCAAATTGGTTATTTTCGTCTGTGTCTTGGCATGTGCACTGTGTGTAAGATACGAATTTCTGGAGCTATTTTCCTATATTTCGAGTACGTCATATGTCCCAGAAGACGTGGAACATGATACAAGTTTGTTTTTCTTTTCACGCTCTATCACAATTTGAACCATGGATTAAGATATTTTTTCATATGTGTCGATTGTGGGACAATGTCCCAAAAAGAGGGACATTGATACAATCGTGTTCTAGTTACGTTCTACCAAAAAGTGCACCAGATGTAATAGCAGAATGTACAACGTTATTTTCCTAGTTTCCTATGTTCCACGTGAGACGGTGTCCCAGCAGTAGTGCGACATGTTGACATTTGTCTATTAGCTACATGTTGATATCAACACACACATTGACCACATTTCAATATCGATCATGCGATCCTACTAGTGATATTCCTTTAGTTTACCCAGTTTCTTTGTGTCCCCCCTTGCACAATTTCAACTTGGCCTCAGTTGTTGCATCCTTATTGGTATGCAACAGTGCACATCATATTGCATCGGATTGATGGAATATTATTGGTGAGTTGGAAATGGCTTTCATGTTCTTGACGCTAATACTTACATTTCTGACACTTTGAACTCACGGTTACAGAGTACGAGTGCATTTCTGGGCATTTTTCGTTAAGTGCTTCTACACATGTGTATCACCCTGCTTCATCTGTGCTCTACCGACACTCCAGATATCTTTGTAGAACATTTGAGTACAAATTCGCTACACTTAATACTCAGAACGTCACTATTGGCCAGCATCCGTACCTGGCGATTATGCAACCACACACAATGGGAATGAAGGTGTCCGCCATTTTGTATTTATTATCGACTTAATACTAACGAATTATTGTTACCTGGTAGAAACCCTATCAATTCATATACATTCAGACCAATTTTCATTTGTCAGATTATCCGGGACTCCCTACGTTCCTTTGGGGAATCTCTTGCGAGTGCATGGTAGGATTGTGAAACATGCAAAATTCAATACAGCAGGTATGACATCTTCAGTGAATTTTTTACCCGTCCTCTTTACATTGGATAGTTCCCGAACTATTGGCGTCCGAAAGTCATTTCCCCACGCTTTCGGCACCTTGTAGATCCGAAATTATGTCCGATAGCCGAAAGTTCAAGAGAACTTTTTTTCTGTCTCAGTGGCAGGAGTCACATCCCAAGAGTTGTAACACTTATTTTGCAACACCCGATATATATTGTAAAACTTCTCGGGTAGGGCAATAAATGTACTCGGGATTTGGACTTTTCCCTTCACCCTTTTATTATAAAAGTTTATGTATACAAATTATAATAAGAAATTCCACTAATATTTAGGTAAGATTAGATAGGAGCCCGGTGACCAAGCGTCGTGGGCTTTGAGGTGAGGTACTCTCGGTGACCGTGCGTCGTGAGAGGGGTGTAGATTAGGTATCTCTCTCTCGGTGACCGTGCGTCGTGAGAAAGAGGAAAGGAACCCGTTGACCGAGTGTCGTGGGTATAAGGATGGGTACGTCTCGGTGACCGAGCGTCGTAAGAGGGGTTTTAGGTGTTGCGATCAATCCGGGAAGATTGATGTTGGTCGAGGTGTGCAGGTCCTTTTTATTCTGTCTTGTCGGCTTCCATCGTTGATTCTCGTCCTTCCGACTGTTGGCGATGGTGATCGACTCCTCTTCGGGACCGTCATCTGTTTGTTTTTATTTATTACTAACACATGTAGTTCACACGTAGTTATTGCCTGGTACGGCAACGTGGGGCTCCTTACAATATATATATATATATATATGTATGTATGTATGTATAAACCGACAATGTTTGAGAGGTGATTCCTGACACCAAGATAAAACAAAAAGTATAGACCATTCTGGGTGCACAAATGCTTCCTTTCCGAGTTACAGGCTGCCGAAAATACATAAAAAAAAAAAAAAAAAAAAAAAAAAAAAAAACTTTAAAGGCCCATGACTCCGATACTATGGGACCTATCGTAGTTAGTCAAGACTTCACTTAGGAACTAGTATGTGCCTTATTCAAATATCCATGTTTAAATATCCAATTAGAATTCTCTGGTACTTCCGCAACATTTTTTATAGAGGTAGTTGGTGAGTACTTCAAATTATATGCCCGTAGCCAAACTCCCTCTACAAAAATTGTTGTGTGAGTACCGCACGATTCTGAAACATGCATTTTTGGATAGCACATATATTAATTCCAAAGTGACGTCTTAACCCGACCACAGTAGGTCCCATAATTTTGGAGCTATGGACATTTAAAGTTCATTTTCTCGTGTATGCGGCAACCTGTAACTCCGAAAGGAAGCATTTGTGCACCCAGGTTGGTCTATACTTTTTGTCTTATCTTGGTGTCAGGAATCACCTAAGAAAACAATGTTTAGATCTAAATATTGGGATGCTGCAACTAATATCTATAATTTGTGACAAGACAGGATAGATCTACTAAAAATTTTCACACGTTGGTCTAAATCCATGACAGTCCCGCTCTTTGGAGTGAAGCTTCAATGTTCAATCTTGAAGAGAAGTACGAATTCTCTTTAAATTCCCTTGTAACAGTATTGACAGCGGAAGAACGTTATCCTATATTTAAGTCTTTTGCTTCGAATTTAATTATTTTACACTATTATATCTAGAATCAATATTAACAGACCAAAACCATATCCACGAAGAAATTAACTGTCGACTGAAAGCAGGCAATTTGTATTATTATTCAGTTCAAAATCTTTTATCTTCGCGAATCTTGTATAGGGTAAATTTGAAGCTTATAAAATATATAAAATCATAATCATGCCTGTTGTGTTGTATGGTTGCGAAACATGGCAGCTTACTTTGAGAAAAGAACGCAGACTGAAAATTCTGAAAATAAAATACTGAGGTAAATATTCGGACCCAAGAGGAATGGGACATGAAAAATACTGTCTAAAACAACAGAATTAGGACAAGCAGCGAGAATATTCATACTGCATATGAAATAATATTTCACCTACATAGAATGTAGGATGAAAAGAGAACTTACTAGTCTGGTTGTGTTATTTTGAAGCTCATTCCATGAGCAGTTTTAATCAAAGATGACACAAAGAACAGAACATTCTTCTTGTTCCGGGATGGCGTTATGACAACCCAATTATTCAAACCGGAGCGAGACAGCATTGGGTTACCTGTAAAAATTTTAAGTATGTCAATATTATTTACATTATCACATTGATAAAAGCACAGAATACATAATTTATAAAGGTAACCAAGAAAGATCTGTCGCTTTTTCACCCACCACCTTCGAACATCGATATGTCATCTAAGACGTAGATGGAAGATCAAAAATAGTCCCCATCAGCATAGATGACCTTCTGCCAACGTTCTGGAAGGCGATGGATTCCATCATGGTAGAACTTGGTGGGCCGTGAAGCAAAGAAGGTATCAAGTGCATTTTGCACCTCTACTAGGGATGTAAACTGGCGTCCTCTAAGGTGATTGTCCAAGGAATGGAACAGGTGATAATCGGATGGTGCAATGTCCGGGGAGTACGGCGGACACAATAGCGTTTAACATCCAAGGCGTAGAATGGTGTCCCGGCTCATCCTAGTCACGTGGGGCTTAGCACTGTCCTTTAACAGGAGGGCCCCTTGGGGATTCAGAAGTGCTGGCTCCAGAGTTTTGAGTTTTTCTTCAACATGGCTCAACTGCTGACAGTACACAGTTGGATTGATGCTCTGACCAGCTGGTAGCAGTTCCCGATGCACGATGCCGCGAGTAGTCCACCAAACACACAGGAGGACCTTCTTCTGGTGCAGTGTTGGTTTTGGCTGTTTTGGAACCGGTTCATGGGATGCTAACCAATGATGACGGTGCCGTGAAGCTTCGTACAAGACGCACTTCTCATCACATGTCAACACCCTGTCAAGAAAATGTTTTCTTCCTTAGATGAGACAGCAAAGAAACACAAGTGTCTGCTCGCGTTCCCTTCTGGCCCGAAGTCAAATCATGTGGGACACATCGACCCAACTTGTAGTGCTCCTCAAGTTGATGGAGGTGTTGTCAAATGGTTTCTCCATTCACACTGAATTGTAGTCCCAGTTTCTCATATGTCTGGCCACTGTTCGCCTCAATTTCTGCCTGAAGATCTTCATTTTACATGTGTTGGTCGTCGGGCACGTGGTGCGTCCTCGAGTGTTTCGTCACCGTCCTTAAACTTGTTAATCCACCGCTGCACGGTCCGCGTAGTTACGACTCTCTCACCAAAGACCTGGCATATCTTCCGCCCCATTGCAGCAGCGTTTGACCCCAGTTTGAATTCGTTCATCATAGACGCCCTTATGACGCTCTGTGGAGGTCCCATGTTCACTCTGTCCTTACGCAAGTTCACAATGTAACTCAACTGCCACAACCAGGTAGTATATTGGATATACCCAGACCAACAACTGACTTTCGCTTTATCTCTATTCGCATTCAACTCACGGTGTGAGGGCCAATTGAACACAGACTTCCACAAAATGTGACAGAACTTCCTTGGTTACCTTTATACTGTTGTTATGGAATATTTTAATTTGTGAATGTACACTTTAAAACAGCCGTCACAGCGTAAAAGATAAGATATCTACCTAATTACCAAATGGCTCTGATCTGGTGGGATTTATTTGAAGTTTTATTTTCGTTTAATTCCTGTCCTTCTCTTTGTGTAAAATGGATAAATGGGGAACAAAGGCAGCTGGAGTGTGGTACTGTAGCCTCACCTGCACATTGTACGAGGGCCTCATTGGCTTGTCCCGTACGGAAGGTGTACCTTTACAGTACAAAATAGTAGGAAAGATATTCAGTCTCCAATGTTCTATGCAGGTGAAAAAGTGACTGACTGGACCTGGATTCGAACTCAGACCCTCCGGCATACCGTGCCGATGCGTTAATCACTACGCCACCCAGTCCGCTTCCCAGAACAGCCAATCACTCTCTCACTCTAGTGGTCGGTGCTCTCATCTCAGACCACGAGGGTTGTACCATAGACCCCTGCTGTGATTGGATTATCGTGTGTTCATATACCGAGCACTTTTATGACGGTTGTAATTTCATATATACTAATGAAAGGAGAAAGCAACCGATTTTTTATTTTACACACCAAATCCTCTATAGATGCGAATTCTAACACAGAGTGAAAAAGTGATTGACTGGACCGCGACTCGAACCTGGAACCTCCGGCATAACATGCTGATGTGTTAACCACTACGCCACCCTATAGAGGATTCATCATCATCATAGGTATTCTGCCTTTATTGGCAGGTCACTTGCCGCAGCTGAGAAGCTTCCATGCTCCACGGTCCTCCGCTAACCTCTTCGTGTTTACGTATGATCTTTCTGTTTTTATATCATCCATTAATTGTAGTCTCCTTCGCCCCCTCCCTCTCTTTAACGCCACCATACCCTCTAGGACGTCCCTTATGATACAATCTCTTCTTTGGCAATGTCCCAACCAGTTTCTCTTCCTCTTCCTAATAATATCTAAAAGTGTTCTTTTCTCACCCACCATTTCTAACACACTCTCATTCGTTTTCCGCTCGAGCTCCTCCGTGTTTAAGCGGTTAGCGTACGCGCCTTTGGCGTGGGAGACCCGGGTTCGATTCCCGGCGGGAGCTCATGTGGTTCGGATTCCACGTTAATCAGTAGGTCCCCGTCTCATATAGCTTCGTTGCTGAACGGGACGTTAAACCCAAAATCAACTCAACTCAACTCGTTTTCCGCTCGACCCAACTAATTCTTTCCATTCTTCTCCACACCCACATTTCGAAAGCTTCCAGTCGATTTTCATCACCTTTACGTAATGGCCACCTTTCCGCCCCATACAGTACAACACTCCACACGAAGCATTTTATGAGTCTTTTTCTCAACTCTTTATTCAAGGTCCCACAAAACAGACTTTTCTTCCTCCTAAAGGCTTCTTTCGCTATTCCTATCCTTGCTTTTATTTCACGTTCACACTTCATGTTATTACTAAGAATACTACCCAGACATCGAAAACTATTCACTTGTTCTATTTTCTCCCCTCCTACTTTATATTTGACACACACCCCTTCGTTCCAATCACCATGGCTTTTGTCTTTCTAACATTTATTTTCATCCCATATTCTTCAAAGCCCTTTCTCATTTTTTCTAACATTGAAAGAAAACGAAAAAAAAATAAAAAAAAACAAAACGAAGAAAAAATAATAACGTGCAATGTACTGGAGAGGAGTCGCTAAAATTAATTCTCTTTAACGAGGACGATTACGAAACATCACCTACTGATTGAAATCCGGATTATTTTCCAATAAAGTAAATTCCAATAAACTTTCTTGTTATTGTTGATTATTCCATATCGGACTCCCGAAGAAAACTCATCTAAACAACTTATTGACCGTGCCAATAGCGACTACTCTCAATCATGACTCCGTTTTCTTTCATTTAGAAATAGAAAAGAAAGAGAAGAAAGTAGAAGGGTAAAAGAAGGAGGTAGAAAAAGAAGAAAGAAAAGAAATAGGGTATTTTAATAAGAAACAGATTACTGGATAATTCCGGAAATATAGTAAAAAAAAATCGAGAAAGTCCTTGAAAGATGAATCATTCTAAATGTTATTAACGACTAATCAATTTTGGAATGCTTCGGAATAGACACATGTTCCCTCATACCACCCAGACCTAGCTCCAGGCACCACGACCGTGGGATTGCCCAGACCTAGACCTGGAAACGAGAAAGGTGAAATCATTCTTTGTACTGTTATTCCAACCGGTGATTGATAACCATCCAGCATCTGAACTCTGTTCTCTAGGATCGACCACACATATGAATTAGCCAAGAAAGAAAAAAAAAATCAGACTTATAAACTCAATATAAATGTATGTATCGTATCAATAAGAATTTCAACTTCCTGGAAGAAAGATGTCGTATTTAGGCTCATCCTGCTATTTTTGTTTCACTCCTAGAGCCGATTTAAACCGTTAGTGACGGTCCTTCATGACCTAGGTTATTTACCTTAACACATATGTCAAAACATGACACATATATTACAGATGTTAATATGACAAATGATATCACACAAATTACTTAAATTAAATCTATCAGGCATTCACACGCTCACTCACTCAGGACAGTGTATATATGTTTAAAGGAAACCAACTAACTACAAAGATACAAATAGTTTATTACATTCATAGTGGAAAAAAGAAAAAAAAAATAATTACAACGAAAATCTTAAAAGCACAAGTTCTTGGTTATATATTAATAGAGTACATAGTGTTCTATTTTAGTAATTTTTTATATGTCCAATCATCTTGACAAATAGAAAGAGGAAAAAAATTATTTACATGTATCATATCTTAGGCATGCTAAAACAAATTATGATTTGCGACATACGCAAAAAGACACTTATTTCACTTGAAAAAAAAATTTTGAAAAAGAGGAAAGAAAAGAAAAAAAAAAGAACTTTTTGGTGTATCAGAACTTATATGAGTCTCTACCTCACATTGAGGAATAAAATGTTAATAATTTTGAGCGTTCAAATCACAAATCATGCACTACTCGTAGCGTCCAAAACATTTCGCTCCATTTAAATTAGTTTGTATATATATATATATCTATATATATATATATATATCTATTGGTTTACAAAAAACATTCATCGACTATATTTAGTTTGCAACTCCTAGCAGTTTATATCTGCACTCGCACACTGCGATGTTTATACCCATCTAGGGATTTCGAAAAAATCACTTTCACTAGAGGATGTTTCTCCTCTTAGACGATCCATTTCCAAACTTATTATTTGCTTAGTTTTAAGTTATTTATTTAACACAGGGACACGTCATGAGACCTTTCTTCAAGATCACTTTCGTATAGATGTGTATATAATTCGGATTTTTAAAAACAATCTCCCGCAGGTGTACGGAGTATAAAGGTTCAAATTGAGGATAATATATATAAAAGAGAACGTACAATTTTTTGTCCGCTCATCACGCTAATACGGCTGAACCAATTTCTTTCATTTTTGGGGGGTTATTAGGATTTGGACCCTAGATGGTTTTTATCATATCACTTTAATTTTTAATTACCAGTGTCTTGAGATAATTGACCATTCAGGTGTCCATAACGTACAAATTCTTTGTTATTAGTTCATCATAGGTAAAAATAAACGTATTTATATGCAACCCGCATGACCGTGTCACTCGGCGGGTTAACATAAATGACAGGCGATATACAGCGGAAAATAGCTTGAATCTTCTGTTTAAAATTTTTTAATTGATTTGCTTATTTTTACAGACACTTTTACAATATGCCAGCACCGGGATGACCGCAGCGAAGCGGGGCGGGTTAACATAAATGACAGGCGATATAATGTTAAGATTTACTGCAATCTTCTATGGTTTTTATCATATCACTTGAAAGCGAAAAAGTAAAAATTATCTAAGTAACAAAGTTTATTGCGTTCCGGGGTGACCGCAGCGAAGCGGGGTGAACGCTGCTAGTTGAGGATAAAAAAAAACTGGTCAAGTCACAGGATACATATGAAGGTGAGAAGGATTCAAGGTGCACTTTCCACAATGGTTTTAGGTTGGTAGTTCAGGGATAATATGCGTTATGATGTGAGTTACTTTTAGACCTGCCGTTACTTTCCAATACATGCCATTACATAATTACATAAGGTACCATTTACATTTATTCAAAAGAAAAGGAAAATTACTTAAGTGCACGGCGGTATTCTTAACAAAATCTACATTCTTACATTCGTCGGAGAACTTACTGGTAAACTATAGCAACCAACACACGTTTAGGGGGACAGACACGAGCGCTCTTACATATATTCATAATACATTTAATATCATACTTTTACTTTAAAATCATATTCACATACTACTTACATATACATTTCGACGTATTCATTTCTCTCTATATATATATTTATTATAAATGCGCACACATTTAAATTAATCACCCCAACAATAATTTTTTAAAAGGTTGCAAACATTGTCCAAGAAAACAAATGACTTCCGACATTACATATGAAAAAGAAAATCGATTTTTTACCTGATACCGCGCGTCTATAAATTTTAACTTTTATATAATCAACTCGTGTTTAAATCATGAAGGAAAAAAAAAACTTTGGAAGGCAGGCACGTAACACAGAGCATTTCTAAAGATATAACTAGATAACCTAAAATACAATTTCTGGGCCCAGACTAACTACAAGGTAAACGAAAACCAACACAGAAAAGAAAGTGACCAATGGATTAAAAAAAAACTTAAGAGGAACGACGGTGAAAGAACGTAATCGAAGTGTCGTCAAATACTAAGTCTTTGTTCATTTCAGCGATAGGGCAAAACGAGATGGAGGACTCAATCACTATCTACTCTATCCATGAATCGTGTCTTGCAACGTCTCAGCTGGTAATTTCAGATCAGAGTTGTACGTTAAATAAATCGTAAGCAACAAGTTCAAAATCGGGGGGGGGGGGGGGGGGGGGAAGGTTGAAAAATTAAAAAAAAAATATATAAATCTCGAAGTAAGAAGGAAGAAAGAGACAAGAGAGAGAAAGCGGCGCCAACGAAAGGAGAAAGATTAAAGTACTACTCACTACACAGAAGAGTGATCGAATTTAAATATATAACAACTCATAGCCAAAAATATTCACATATGCCGGAAAAGGGTCGTTTACTTAAATACGTAAACTAGGAGGGAGTCCCTGCTGCCAAGGATGCAAGTTCTGTGTCCATCAGATCCCAATCCCACAAGAGTTTGTTTGTAAGATTGAAATCCGAGCCCCGTATCCGGCCCAGACCAGCAGGATAAAAGGAGAGGGGGAAGGGACCAGGTAACTGCGTCCCCAATTTTGAAATCTCTAAGTAAGGAAAAAAAACATTCGACCCCTCAGAAGAACTAAGGAGGTTCAAGGACAGTAAAGAAACTAGAGTAAAAGTAATAGCTAAGATATCCCTAACTAATGATTTGCCGAAAAAAAAATTAAATAAACTGAATTTTGGATCGGTGATTTCTATGGCCAAACCTCACCGATAGCTCCCCTTCGCAGAATGCGCTAAATTCTGAGGCATCGATTAATTTCCATCACTATCTAGTTTGGAAACTAAGAAAAGAAAACGAAAATATTCAAGGGGGGAGAGGTCGATGCCCGGGTACGGTATAATAAATTTCAATAATTAATTGTTTTGATTCTGTAACCCTGTCAGAGCTGTCGCCTCCATGAACATTGTAAGCTAGCCCGAGTAGGTAACGTGAAGGAAAAAAAAAATCTCACGGAGCAGGATATTCTATTTTAAAACTGACCAGAAAATATAATTCACTACAGCCCTGATGTATAACTACTACTGTCTTTTCACAATTTATTATTCAATATGTCTAGTCAGCGATTGTATGATGCTACCCATTCTATCAGATGGTATTACTATGGTTGATTATTATTATAACACATAAAACTACAAAGTATTACCATAGTCCGACTATATATCGCCCTCCTGTCCGCGTGATATCATGGTGCAGGGGTCAGAACCTGAGATGTTTGTAGTTACACGTATCTATATATCAACACACGGCGAAGTATTCACTGGGCTACTATATATTTAACTATATGGGTGTCCTATCTTCTATATTTATTTACTACAATATTCATATACTTTATATTCATATTCACATTAATATTCATATCATCATTCTTTTCATTTGCCACGACGCTATATTCTACAAACACCCTGTTTCCTCTATCTACGCCCAGCCTATATACACATTTCATCATAACACTTTAAAATCTATGGTCACTACAAACATTTCCCATTCCGATCACCGCACGACAACCTCACTCGAACTCAAGACTCCTTCACCACACACACAATACTATGTAATACCTGGTAGCTTTATTAAGAACGAAAAAAAAATCCTACGTATATTCACTGAAAATAGAATTATCTGCGATAATGTTTAATGTTTATAAAATTCTGCAGCAACAATGAACTTCTGCAGCCACGAAGAAAGAAATGAACATTTAATATAATTTCAAAGCGAAGAACTAGCATCATATCGCCCGACTTCTGTTAAAAAATGTACGTATTGTTTATTTATTTAAATATTTCGATTTCTAGACTAGGCAGAATGTTGAAATTTTCAGAATATATTAATTTTGGGTCACTTGACCTAACTGTACATTCATATGGGCTGTGAATTATACCTTCTAGGTTTTATTTCGGAAAGAAAGGTCAATTTCATGAAATCTAAATCACTAAGCACCTCGACAGAAGAATGGCGGTTAGTACTGACTTTTGACACTAGGGCTAGCGACGATATAATCAACCCTTGAACAACTGAATGTGACCTTGTACACGGAATTATTATACTATATTAAGTTCACTATTAAATATTGTGTATGAGTTCACTTAATGACGGAATAATAAAGAATTTATCGCATAGTAAATACTACACTGTCCATATTTAATTATCTCACACACTCTTTCATCACTTAACTACCACTACCACTGATACTACATTACAAATATACACATACTATTTAAACTACAAGACACATCATGCCAATACACACCAATCATCACTATCATTAATACATGTTATACTAATAAATATACACAGACAACATTCAGATTTTACCATTTTAAATCGGCTCTATGCAAGGTAACGAAAGGAAAGGGAAAGAAAGGAACAGGGCCAACTGGCCCTGTATTCACTGAATCACATTCTGTGTTAAGAAATTACGTATTGTTTAATCAATGCCCCGAGGGGACATATCAAAGTGTTGACTAACAATAGGACCCCTGCCCTGAAGGGGCAGGAACCCGGAAACAAACTAAATGTTCAACTCATCCCGCTGGAAGCCGTACTCCCAATTTGGGAGTCAGATAAGAGCCCTTACGATAAATTTACACGTGCATTGTGATTACTATACTAACTACAACAGAATTAAATGCCGCCATGTATGTTAAAAAAAAGAAATCACTCGCTACCTACATAAACAAATCTATAATGGACAGGTCTTGTAACCCTCAATTAGCAGGAAAATTGGAAGGTGAAAATATCAGGGGAGAACACTGATCTTCAGAACCGGTTTTAGGAAAAGAACAGCGGAAATCACACTACTTCTGAATCCTGTCCATAGCGATCGGTGGATGCAATCATGGCGTCCCTATATTGCACTTCCTATTTCTTCTTTTTAGTCCGGTTTTTACTATGAAAAGCTAGCAAATTTATGGCTCCTTAGCTTCCTGCTGGGTAGTTATTCAACTATTATATTATTTTACCTTTTACTGCAGCTTTTCTAGCTCCTTTCCGACTTTCTGAGCTAGAAGATCCTAGTCCGGCGTCTTCAGTGGAATTCTTGCAAGGAATGGAAATAATTGCGCCCTAATATCATAGCGTGGGTTTATCATCCAATCAAAACAAAGCATTTTTGGCGGTGGGGCTTTGAAACGAATAAAATTTGGTAAAATCTGGATTAAACTAGTTTTTAGAGGGACCTAGGTATCTAACAGAGAGGTGAAGGGTGGTCCTGAAAATTCTGTCGAATTTTAGATTGGTTATTTAATCTGAAAGTTCCGTCCAATAGTGGACCTATGTTTTCAAATAGCACTGACACCGTAAGAATTGTAATAATCCATTTACATATCCATATACAAGACTTATAACTAATTTAATATATAAATAAAGATATTGATTCCCAAAACTATAATCCGTAATGAATTTTTTACAGTTTTCCATGTTAATTTGAAATAGAATAACGAACAATATTACGAATTATATGAACAGCCAGAAATTTTTTGTTAAACGTCAGGTACAGTCGGTGCAAAAAATTTCGGGCACCCTCCTATTAAAAACATAATCTCATTAGACTGTAATGGCATATTACAGTTCCCCGGCGTCGTTAAAAAAAAATTTGTTTGAATAACAAAATTTTGTTGAATAGAATTAACATGTATTAATACTAATAAACTAACTACCCACTCATACTTTCATGCACTCAAATGAGACAGTGTAACATTCACTTTGGGTATTGAGATAGAAGTTCCCGTTTTTTGTCCTCGGTACAGTTGAAAAGTTTAAGATTTTGGAAATTGAGAGTTCCGATACTTTCACCTTTTAGATTGTGTAATACAGCGCAATTTTTCAATAATTTTTCTGCTCAAAATGTTCACAAAGGAACAGAACTGACAGGAGTTCCAGCTGAGATATTGAAAGAGACAACTCATATAACTATCCTTCCTCATTTCACCAGGTAGTTGCGGAATTAGTTTGTCGATTTGACAGCGGTCTCGCGACTATCAATCCCTCGAGTGGCTAGAATTCCATTTCCGCCATTAGTTGGTATTTGCGAAGGGGCAGAATTCTGAGATCTACCTGCACAGTTATTGTTAACATTGCCGTTTTGACCATTACCGTTTTCTCTTCTCCGGTACGCCCCATTAAAGTTCCTTCTATTATCGTCCCTATTCGGGTTCGATTCCCCCATTGTGCGGTCATAGGGGCGATAACCCCGGCGATTGTTAAACATCGGTCGGTTACGGAACAGACGTCGACCGTTATATTGATTGCTTTCTGAGCCACTCCCACTCGGATAGCGAGATCCAGCTTGGGTGTAACTCAGAAAGTCCGTTTGGCAACTAGCCGTTGCCTTGCTTTTCACGGGTTTCACAACTTTTGCTTGTCGGGCGAAATACCTCTTTGGTGGGCCTCCAGTTTCTTTCCCACACAGGGCAGCTAGGCGTGACGTAACTTCTCGCACCGTTTGGCACAAGTGAGAAGCAATAGCCCGCGACTCATCTGGTGGAAGAGCGTTCACTATGATGTCTACTAGTTCGGCTTGCGATGGATTTTCTGCGATCTGGTAGTACAGTTCGATGATCTTCCAAGCATAGTCCAAAAGGGACCCATACTTGGCTCGATCATATCTTAAAGATTGGAGGTTGCGTTTCTGAAGCCTCTCTATATGTTCGTTGCAGTATTCTTCCTTAAAAAGGATCAGAAAATCATCAAACGTATGAATTCTATATTTAATAGAAGCAAACCACGCGCCTGATGCTGCAATTAAAAGTTTTTCAACTATTTGTAAACGTTCTCTATCGGTCAGCCGATACATTTCTAAACACTGCTGCAATCTACGCAGAAAAACACGAGGCTGTCCATTGGTAATATTCCCGTCAAAAGTGGGAAAACGTTTGATGTCCCTCAGCGTAACCTTGGAACCCATACTAACATAAGCAGGGGAATAGTTACTGGGAATTAACATATTATCCTGCACAATTGGAGTTGTCACCGGATTTACCACCGACGACGTCGTAGCGGTGTTATAATTACCCATGTAAGTGAAAGGGATTCTGTTGGTCGTATTGAATATGTTGGGCTCCATCCCCGGACCAATCGCACCCGTGAACAACGACTCAGAATGGCACCCATCTCCTCTTCCCGGCAACACGCTATGTGATTGTATACCTCCATGTAAGGAGGGAGCACTCACGCTAGTGACCGTAGTCGTCACAACACTCGACTGATTCGGCACACTATTGGAATTGAACCACGACTTTGGTTCTGACCGATGCATGGGGTAGTGCGTCGCAATATCCCGTGCATCAACTGACGTTAAATTTTCTTTTCCTGCGCCACGGGTAGTTGTTATAGCGGGTAATATTTCTGAGGAATCGCTACCGGGGAAAGGATAGGTTACCTCTGATTTTTCGCGACTAGATTTCGTCATTTCTTTTTGAATATTTACTACTAGCAGCGTTCACCCCGCTTCGCTGCGGTCACCCCGGAACGCAATAAACTTTGTTACTTAGATAATTTTTACTTTTTCGCTTTCAAGTGATATGATAAAAACCATAGAAGATTGCAGTAAATCTTAACATTATATCGCCTGTCATTTATGTTAACCCGCCCCGCTTCGCTGCGGTCATCCCGGTGCTGGCATATTGTAAAAGTGTCTGTAAAAATAAGCAAATCAATTAAAAAATTTTAAACAGAAGATTCAAGCTATTTTCCGCTGTATATCGCCTGTCATTTATGTTAACCCGCCGAGTGACACGGTCATGCGGGTTGCATATAAATACGTTTATTTTTACCTATGATGAACTAATAACAAAGGATTTGTACGTTATGGACACTTGAATGGTCAATTATCTCAAGACACTGGTAATTAAAAATTAAAGTGATATGATAAAAACCATCTAGGGTCCAAATCCTAATAACCCCCCAAAAATGAAAGAAATTGGTTCAGCCGTATTAGCGTGATGAGCGGACAAAGAATTGTACGTTCTCTTTTATATATATAGATCTCGTTTTGAATTTTCGAAATTTTCTGGTCAGTTACTTCCCGTTTGGTTTCCAATGATAAGTCTGACAAGGTTGACTTTAAACTATCAATTTCGGCCTGCTGTGTTTCTAATTTATTGTTGATCTTATGCAATTTGGTATCTATTTGTTCAACTTCGGAATTTACATGATCAAATTTACCCTCAGTCTCCTGCTGAAGTTGCTTTAAAGATTGCTGAGCCTCGCATCTGACCAAATCAATTTCAGTAGACATTTGCTCTCTCAACGTAGTTATTGAGGAAGCAAAGTCCAAACATATGTTGTCGATTTTCTGGGTTAGTACCTCGAATCGAGATTCGGTTTCTCGTTTCGAGCTATCAAATTTTTCATTTATTTCGCGTCTCATTTCCCGGCTATTCTCATCTATTTTTTCATTTATTTCGAGTCTCATTTTCAGGCTATTTTCATTTATTTCACGTCTCATCTCCAAGCTATTATTATCTATTTTCTCATCTATTTTTTGTAGCATTTGTTGCAATGAAAGGAGGAGAGCGTCATTATTAGATGACACAGTCTTCCTTTGCTCTTCTTTGGTTTTATCACCAATCGAATCCCCATTTCTTTCATCATCATCGAGGTCAGATATCTCCACTGGAGATATTTGGCCTCGGTTCTTCGGGGTACTATACCCTCGCTCACCGTCCGAATCGGGATGTTCATTTTCTTTCTCAGAGGATAAACTCATGGGTTCACGCGACTGGTGAAGCTTCCCCTCACATTCTTTACAGTATTTAACTATCTCACCAGCCCGGACCTTTTCTGCATTTTCAGCAGTATCCTCTAAATTGGTACAACTGAAATGAATCCATTTCAGCCCACACTCGTGACACCTCACTAGCCTACGAGAGACGCGAGCTCTTTTCTCATTACTTTCTAATGTACATTGTGTACATGAGACTTCCGCGTTCTCGTGTGATACAACTTCTCTATTGGTTGCCATAGTTTCCATATAAAAAGACACAATATAAACACATGCAATTATATACTTATAGACTAACAATACTTATTATTCAGGTACTATTCATAAATTAAGGACTCCTATCTAATTCCCTCCTTGGGTCAACTTCCAGCATTTTCAAATTTTAGAATTCACTTTGACAAATTCCTTCATTTCCCCCTTTCTACAGAGAGAGACAAAGATAGCAGAACAGCCAATGACTATAATTATTTAATCTCACTGTAACTTTTTAATTATGCACCTTTTGTGGCCAAGTCAATATGTGCTCGATCCTAAACAGTGTTTAATAAATAATTTCAGATCCGTTACCAGGGAAAACAATTGTTTCCATGGTAACTGTCCGATGTCAACGGTCGCCAATTTGAAAGAAAACGAAAAAAAATAAAAAAAACAAAACGAAGAAAAAATAATAACGTGCAATGTACTGGAGAGGAGTCGCTAAAATTAATTCTCTTTAACGAGGACGATTACGAAACATCACCTATTGATTGAAATCCGGATTATTTTCCAATAAAGTAAATTCAAATAAACTTTCTTGTTATTGTTGATTATTCCATATCGGACTCCCGAAGAAAACTCATCTAAACAACTTATTGACCGTGCCAATAGCGACTACTCTCAATCATGACTCCGTTTTCTTTCATTTAGAAATAGAAAAGAAAGAGAAGAAAGTAGAAGGGTAAAAGAAGGAGGTAGAAAAAGAAGAAAGAAAAGAAATAGGGTATTTTAATAAGAAACAGATTACTGGATAATTCCGGAAATATAGTAAAAAAAATCGAGAAAGTCCTTGAAAGATGAATCATTCTAAATGTTATTAACGACTAATCAATTTTGGAATGCTTCGGAATAGACACATGTTCCCTCATACCATCCAGACCTAGCTCCAGGCACCACGACCGTGGGATTGCCCAGACCTAGACCTGGAAACGAGAAAGGTGAAATCATTCTTTGTACTGTTATTCCAACCGGTGATTGATAACCATCCAGCATCTGAACTCTGTTCTCTAGGATCGACCACACATATGAATTAGCCAAGAGAGAAAAAAAAATCAGACTTATAAACTCAATATAAATGTATGTATCGTATCAATAAGAATTTCAACTTCCTGGAAGAAAGATGTCGTATTCAGGCTCATCCTGCTATTTTTGTTTCACTCCTAGAGCCGATTTAAACCGTTAGTGACGGTCCTTCATGACCTAGGTTATTTACCTTAACACATATGTCAAAACATGACACATATATTACAGATGTTAATATGACAAATGATATCACACAAATTACTTAAATTAAATCTATCAGGCATTCACACGCTCACTCACTCAGGACAGTGTATATATGTTTAAAGGAAACCAACTAACTACAAAGATACAAATAGTTTATTACATTCATAGTGGAAAAAAGAAAAAAAAATAATTACAACGAAAATCTTAAAAGCACAAGTTCTTGGTTATATATTAATAGAGTACATAGTGTTCTATTTTAGTAATTTTTTATATGTCCAATCATCTTGACAAATTGAAAGAGGAAAAAAATTATTTACATGTATCATATCTTAGGCATGCTAAAACAAATTATGATTTGCGACATACGCAAAAAGACACTTATTTCACTTGAAAAAAAAAATTTGAAAAAGAGGAAAGAAAAGAAAAAAAAGAACTTTTTGGTGTATCAGAACTTATATGAGTCTCTACCTCACATTGAGGAATAAAATCTTAATAATTTTGAGCGTTCAAATCACAAATCATGCACTACTCGTAGCGTCCAAAACATTTCGCTCCATTTAAATTAGTTTGTGTATATATATATATCTATATATATATATATACCTATTGGTTTACTAAAACCATTCATCGACTATATTTAGTTTGCAACTCCTAGCAGTTTATATCTGCACTCGCACACTGCGATGTTTATACCCATCTAGGGATTTCGAAAAAATCACTTTCACTAGAGGATGTTTCTCCTCTTAGACGATCCATTTCCAAACTTATTATTTGCTTAGTTTTAACTTATTTATTTAACACAGGGACACGTCATGAGACCTTTCTTCAAGATCACTTTCGTATAGATGTGTATATAATTCGGATTTTTAAAAACGATCTCCAGCAGGTGTACGGAGTATAAAGGTTCAAATTGAGGATAAAAAAAACTGGTCAAGTCACAGGATACATATGAAGGTGAGAAGGATTCAAGGTGCACTTTCCACAATGGTTTTAGGTTGGTAGTTCAGGGATAATATGCGTTATGATGTGAGTTACGTTTAGACCTGCCGTTACTTTCCAATACATGCCATTACATAATTACATAAGGTACCATTTACATTTATTCAAAAGAAAAGGAAAATTACTTAAGTGCACGGCGGTATTCTTAACAAAATCTACATTCTTACATTCGTCGGAGAACTTACTGGTAAACTATAGCAACCAACACACGTTTAGGGGGACAGACACGAGCGCTCTTACATATATTCATAATACATTTAATATCATACTTTTACTTTAAAATCATATTCACATACTACTTACATATACATTTCGACGTATTCATTTCTCTCTATATATATATTTATTATAAATGCGCACACATTTAAATTAATCACCCCAACAATAATTTTTTAAAAGGTTGCAAAGATTGTCCAAGAAAACAAATGACTTCCGACATTACATATGAAAAAGAAAATCGATTTTTTACCTGATACCGCGCGTCTATAAATTTTAACTTTTATATAATCAACTCGTGTTTAAATCAGGAAGGAAAAAAAAACTTTGGAAGGCAGGCACGTAACACAGAGCATTTCTAAATATATAACTAGATAACCTAAAATACAATTTCTGGGCCCAGACCAACTACAAGGTAAACGAAAACCAACACAGAAAAGAAAGTGACCAATGGATTAAAAAAAACTTAAGAGGAACGACGGTGAAAGAACGTAATCGAAGTGTCGTCAAATACTAAGTCTTTGTTCATTTCAGCGATAGGGCAAAACGAGATGGAGGACTCAATCACTATCTACTCTATCCATGAATCGTGTCTTGCAACGTCTCAGCTGGTAATTTCAGATCAGAGTTGTACGTTAAATAAATCGTAAGCAACAAGTTCAAAATCGGGGGGGGGGGGGGGAAGGTTGAAAAATTAAAAAAAAAATATAAATCTCGAAGTAAGAAGGAAGAAAGAGACAAGAGAGAGAAAGCGGCGCCAACGAAAGGAGAAAGATTAAAGTACTACTCACTACACAGAAGAGTGATCGAATTTAAATATATAACAACTCATAGCCAAAAATATTCACATATGCCGGAAAAGGGTCGTTTACTTAAATACGTAAACTAGGAGGGAGTCCCTGCTGCCAAGGATGCAAGTTCTGTGTCCATCAGATCCCAATCCCACAAGAGTTTATTTATAAGATTGAAATCCGAGCCCCGTATCCGGCCCAGACCAGCAGGATAAAAGGAGAGGGGGAAGGGACCAGGTAACTGCGTCCCCAATTTTGAAATCTCTAAGTAAGGAAAAAAAAACATTCGACCCCTCAGAAGAACTAAGGAGGTTCAAGGACAGTAAAGAAACTAGAGTAAAAGTAATAGCTAAGATATCCCTAACTAATGATTTGCCGAAAAAAAAAATTAAATAAACTGAATTTTGGATCGGTGATTTCTATGGCCAAACCTCACCGATAGCTCCCCTTCGCAGAATGCGCTAAATTCTGAGGCATCGATTAATTTCCATCACTATCTAGTTTGGAAACTAAGAAAAGAAAACGAAAATATTCAAGGGGGGAGAGGTCGATGCCCGGGTACGGTATAATAAATTTCAATAATTAATTGTTTTGATTCTGTAACCCTGTCAGAGCTGTCGCCTCCATGAACATTGTAAGCTAGCCCGAGTAGGTAACGTGAAGGAAAAAAAAATCTCACGGAGCAGGATATTCTATTTTAAAACTGACCAGAAAATATAATTCACTACAGCCCTGATGTATAACTACTACTGTCTTTTCACAATTTATTATTCAATATGTCTAGTCAGCGATTGTATGATGCTACCCATTCTATCAGATGGTATTACTATGGTTGATTATTATTATAACACATAAAACTACAAAGTATTACCATAGTCCGACTATATATCGCCCTCCTGTCCGCGTGATATCATGGTGCAGGGGTCAGAACCTGAGATGTTTGTAGTTACACGTATTTATATATCAACACACGGCGAAGTATTCACTGGGCTACTATGTATTTAACTATATGGGTGTCCTATCTTCTATATTCATTTACTACAATATTCATATACTTTATATTCATATTCACATTAATATTCATATCATCATTCTTTTCATTTGCCACGACGCTATATTCTACAAACACCCTGTTTCCTCTATCTACGCCCAGCCTATATACACATTTCATCATAACACTTTAAAATCTATGGTCACTACAAACATTTCCCATTCCGATCACCGCACGACAACCTCACTCGAACTCAAGACTCCTTCACCACACATACAATACTATGTAATACCTGGTAGCTTTATTAAGAACGAAAAAAAAATCCTACGTATATTCACTGAAAATAGAATTATCTGCGATAATGTTTAATGTTTATAAAATTCTGCAGCAACAATGAACTTCTGCAGCCACGAAGAAAGAAATGAACATTTAATATAATTTCAAAGCGAAGAACTAGCATCATATCGCCCGACTTCTGTTAAAAAATGTACGTATTGTTTATTTATTTAAATATTTCGATTTCTAGACTAGGCAGAATGTTGAAATTTTCAGAATATATTAATTTTGGGTCACTTGACCTAACTGTACATTCATATGGGCTGTGAATTATACCTTCTAGGTTTTATTTCGGAAAGAAAGGTCAATTTCATGAAATCTAAATCACTAAGCACCTCGACAGAAGAATGGCGGTTAGTACTGACTTTTGACACTAGGGCTAGCGACGATATAATCAACCCTTGAACAACTGAATGTGACCTTGTACACGGAATTATTATACTATATTAAGTTCACTATTAAATATTGTGTATGAGTTCACTTAATGACGGAATAATAAAGAATTTATCGCATAGTAAATACTACACTGTCCATATTTAATTATCTCACACACTCTTTCATCACTTAACTACCACTACCACTGATACTACATTACAAATATACACATACTACTTAAACTACAAGACACATCATGCCAATACACACCAATCATCACTATCATTAATACATGTTATACTAATAAATATACACAGACAACATTCAGATTTTACCATTTTAAATCGGCTCTATGCAAGGTAACGAAAGGAAAGGGAAAGAAAGGAACAGGGCCAACTGGCCCTGTATTCACTGAATCACATTCTGTGTTAAGAAATTACGTATTGTTTAATCAATGCCCCGAGGGGACATATCAAAGTGTTGACTAACAATAGGACCCCTGCCCTGAAGGGGCAGGAACCCGGAAACAAACTAAATGTTCAACTCATCCCGCTGGAAGCCGTACTCCCAATTTGGGAGTCAGATAAGAGCCCTTACGATAAATTTACACGTGCATTGTGATTACTATACTAACTACAACAGAATTAAATGCCGCCATGTATGTTAAAAAAAAGAAATCACTCGCTACCTACATAAACAAATCTATAATGGACAGGTCTTGTAACCCTCAATTAGCAGGAAAATTGGAAGGTGAAAATATCAGGGGAAAACACTGATCTTCAGAACCGGTTTTAGGAAAAGAACAGCGGAAATCACACTACTTCTGAATCCTGTCCATAGCGATCGGTGGATGCAATCATGGCGTCCCTATATTGCACTTCCTATTTCTTCTTTTTAGTCCGGATTTTACTATGAAAAGCTAGCAAATTTATGGCTCCTTAGCTTCCTGCTGGGTAGTTATTCAACTATTATATTATTTTACCTTTTACTGCAGCTTTTCTAGCTCCTTTCCGACTTTCTGAGCTAGAAGATCCTAGTCCGGCGTCTTCAGTGGAATTCTTGCAAGGAATGGAAATAATTGCGCCCTAATATCATAGCGTGGGTTTATCATCCAATCAAAACAAAGCACTTTTGGCGGTGGGGCTTTGAAACGAATAAAATTTGGTAAAATCTGGATTAAACTAGTTTTTAGAGGGACCTAGGTATCTAACAGAGAGGTGAAGGGTGGTCCTGAAAATTCTGTCGAATTTTAGATTGGTTATTTAATCTGAAAGTTCCGTCCAATAGTGGACCTATGTTTTCAAATAGCACTGACACCGTAAGAATTGTAATAATCCATTTACATATCCATATACAAGACTTATAACTAATTTAATATATAAATAAAGATATTGATTCCCAAAACTATAATCCGTAATGAATTTTTTACAGTTTTCCATGTTAATTTGAAATAGAATAACGAACAATATTACGAATTATATGAACAGCCAGAAATTTTTTGTTAAACGTCAGGTACAGTCGGTGCAAAAAATTTCGGGCACCCTCCTATTAAAAACATAATCTCATTAGACTGTAATGGCATATTACAACATTTTATCGATTTTTTTTTCAGATTCTGCAACAAGCGCCATATTATAGAGGATTAGGTGTGTATAATTAAAAACTCGGTTGCTTCCCAGGATGTCTGTTCCGGGAAGCGAACTGGGTAGTGTACTGGTTAACACATCGGCACGGAATGCCGGAGATACTGGGTTTGAGTCTCGATCCAGTCAGGCACTTTTTCACTCTTTGCGTTTGAATCCGCACCTATAGAGAGTTTAGTATGTAAAATAAAAAATCGGTTGTTTCGTTATTTCATTAGTATACTAGTTGAATATACCCATGCTTCGCACGGGGGCTGTATTTGGAAGTCAATGCCTGTGGGAGTATCACCATTGATCTCAGCGACCGCGAAAACTATGAATTCGACACTAATGTCGGTTATTTTCTACCACTTTTACATGTCCCGGTAACGCTCCCTTGAGACCGCATGGTTCGAATTTTGACATAAACGTTTAACTCTGGTCTGGAGCCTGGACCAAGGTATACGTGACTAAAATTTGGTAACTCTTGGTCAATTTGTCTGGTTCCCAAGCCGGTTCCAGTAAACGTCCCCCCCTTGAACCCCTGGTTCGAAATTTGAAAAAAGGGCTTCGTCTTGATGTGGGGCCTGGGCCAAGGTACCCCTGACCAAAATTTGGTAACTTTCGGTCCACTCGTCTGGTCCCCAGGCCACACAGAGACAGACGAACACACAAACAAACTCTTTATTTTATTTGGGGGCCGCGGTGGCTCAGTGGTAGAGCGTTCACCTCTGGTGCTTGGGGTCCCGGGTTCGATCCCAGATACCAGCCCCCGCCAAGTGAACTTTGTGGTGGACAAACACCGTGTGCGTGGGTTTTCTCGGGGTTCTCCCGTTTCCTCCCACTTTCTTCATTCCACCATTTCATTCATTACTCATCATCACAGTCTCCTTTAGCCTAACCGGCATAACCGTGGGACATAAAACTCAAAGATTTCATTTCATTTCATTTTCTTTATTTTATTTATCTATATATATAAAAGAGAACGTACAATTTTTTGTCCGCTCATCACGCTAATACGGCTGAACCAATTTCTTTCATTTTTGGGGGGTTATTAGGATTTGGACCCTAGATGGTTTTTATCATATCACTTTAATTTTTAATTACCAGTGTCTTGAGATAATTGACCATTCAGGTGTCCATAACGTACAAATCCTTTGTTATTAGTTCATCATAGGTAAAAATAAACGTATTTATATGCAACCCGCATGACCGTGTCACTCGGCGGGTTAACATAAATGACAGGCGATATACAGCGGAAAATAGCTTGAATCTTCTGTTTAAAATTTTTTAATTGATTTGCTTATTTTTACAGACACTTTTACAATATGCCAGCACCGGGATGACCGCAGCGAAGCGGGGCGGGTTAACATAAATGACAGGCGATATAATGTTAAGATTTACTGCAATCTTCTATGGTTTTTATCATATCACTTGAAAGCGAAAAAGTAAAAATTATCTAAGTAACAAAGTTTATTGCGTTCCGGGGTGACCGCAGCGAAGCGGGGTGAACGCTGCTAGTATTAGATAAGCAAAGAACAATTAAACCACTACCATATTTCATGTATGACAATATTCAAAGTTTCATTTCAGCTCCCGCTTGTATGCCCAATATTCCTACGAGACCACTACTTTCTTCTTCACTAGTGTCCGACTTTCCATGACCCCATGGACCATTTCACACCATTCACTCCTGTCCTGTGCCAATTCTCGAAGTTTTTCTATAATTAGTTGCTAATTTCCTTAACATCATGCACATAAGAACCAAACAGAACACTCACAAAATATCACCATATCTTAACTTTCTGGTAATAATGAAAACTTAGCGATACCCCCTCGTACATCTTTCCCTTTCTTTGCGACTTTCGAGGGGGGGAAAATAGGGATATTCCGCGACTTTGTATTTTAACCTGACGGAACTAACCTGATCAAAATCTTATGTTCAGACTAAATGTAAAACTTTAATATTTAAATCAGAAATTACAGCTACCCAATAAACACAAACTCACTTCTTAGTTCTCTGGTCCAAACACCTTCGGGGCCAGAATCAGATTTCATATTTCCTCCATGGATTATCTTTTCCCGTGGTAGAACTCGACCCGTAAACTGAACAAGATCATTGCTTAATTGCAAATTCCACTCCTTCAAATCCTCTTGAACCTGAAAAAACAACTCAGTATACATTAGTATTACAAGCTACCAAGCTGAAAGATAAAAACTACATTATATTGAGAAAAATCAATTCAGTAGGCGTACGAGACTAAAAACTTCTTGAACAATTATCCAAAACTGTCTTGGAAAACTGTTCATTTCCGCTTTATTATGACTCATTATGGATCGAGTAGTGATCGCTAGTAACGTAACTTTTTCTAGTGTGTCTGTCCAAGTTAACGCTTGAACTGCGAAGGGTAATTTTTCATCAATTCATATTCATCTACTTTCCCATGGATCACTTTTTTTTCTAATACCACGATGGGATTTATATGTTTTATTCACTTGGATAGAAGTACACCGTTAATTAAAATCAGTTCGTTTTGACAGTGTCGATGATAAATCATTATTCAGGTTTCCTACTGATCTGGAGAAATCTATTTCCCTGACTTTCCCTGACCTTTGGCAGGAAATTCCCTGACTTTCATGACAGGTGTCGGATGACGTTGACTTATACAGAAGGAATAAATAATGGTGACCAACAACTGAAAATTGAAACTTTTTTTTTTTTTTTTTTTGTTACTCATGATGAATACTCATGCCACTAACAACATAACGTGAAACAAAAAGAGAGCATAGTATGTAGACGGTAAAATAAATAGCAACATAAACAAAATTACGGGAAGAAGAAAAATCAGTAATAAAAACCAAATAGGTATTATAATGGTTGACTAAGCTGAAATTGGTGTACGTAATGTTAGAAAATAGTAATGTTAGCTGGTAAGTAATGTTAGAAAATATGTATTTTATAAAATTTCCCTGACTTTCCCTGATCATCAGTCTTTTTCCCTTAGCTACCCTGACCTGCACCATTTGCCCTATTTTCCCTGACTTCCGTGACTATTAGGAACCCGGATATTATACACGGTGTAAGGAAAGTCGTGCAATCCGAACTTCGAACCATCAAAACTTTTGAACCATACGTGCGAATGAAATGAAACTGCTACCCACGAAAAGCCTGTCCGTGCAAATATTTTTGATATAAATCATGGAGAGGAGGTACGACAATTGTCATCACAAATGCCAGAAATATACGAAGGTGATTGTTATTATCTATCTATTTATTTATTTCAAGGAAAACTTAAAAATCAAAAACTGAAGGTAGTTGTGGCATTATTTCTGGAGAAATGAGAATATTAATTAGTAGGCTGGATGGGAATTATCGTTCAGGAACAAGAGCGACACATTGGCACAAAGTGCAGACATTCTACAGTTCTGATAATTGCATGTGCTAAGAATCACCTGTTTCTCGGCATTATGGCAGCATAAGCAACTCTGACAGTACCAGACGCACTATCCCGAATATTATACCAAAACCTGAAGTGGTTAAATTTTAACAGGTTGACTGCCAAGATGATTTCAGGGTACTGCTCCCAGGAGGCCATAAATTTCTTCTTACCTTTGGCTCAATTATGGATAGTCATGTCACATTTTTGTCGCGATATTTTGCTTCTCCCGAAAATGTACCAATGGGAGGCGAGCACCATATGTCATGCTCATGGTCTCCAATAATTTGTGACAATGAGCATCATATATGATGCTCAAGAACCTGAATAGGTTAGTAATTTGTGATATCAAGCATGAGCATCATATATGGTGCTCATGGCCCCACAGAAAAATAAGGTGAGCACCACATATGATGCTCATGGCAGTCAACCTGTTAATATTACTTCCGCTTTTAATATTAATTTGCACAGAGCAAAAATGGTAAAGAGATATTGAGATGCGGTTTTTGCAACCGATTTATTGTCCTAAGAACAAGTTCATCTTCATTAACCTTCTATTCAAATCGAAGTGGTTCAAATTAGCCATTTCCGGTTTCAACACTTAACACAATAGAACAAAAGTGGAAACAAATAGCGGCAAGAGGTTTTCTGCAGTTGATTCCGTGTCTCAAGATTGCATATCGTCACAAGTCGCTACGCCGGAACAATTCCAAAACAGGAAGTGGTTGAAGTTTACTAGTACTTCCGGTTTCAATACTGATTTTCATGGAGCACAAACGGTAAGAGATATAGATGCAGATTTTTGTAATCGATTCAGCTTCTCAACATGAGTTCTGTCTCCTTCCTTAACCATCTATACAATCTGGAATTGGTTCAAATTAACGACTTTCAGTTTCAACCTTTATCACCATAGAACAAAATCAGTAGGCCAAAACAAATATTGGCTCTTTGATATGGATTCAGTGTCCGAGGAACATGTTCTATCTTTGATCCTATTAATATATTGCAACCAATAGTTATAGATGTACAACTCAAGTTTGGATATTGAATTCCCATAGTTTGGAAGTATATCATAGTTTCACACTATGAAACGGAACTCACTTGTTTTAAAGTTTCATTGGTAAGTTCGCTGGTGATGTATATTGACCACAAGAAGTGCTGTATTATTTATTGTATACTAGCTGGAATGCCCATTCTTCGCATGGGTCAGATAAAATATCTATGTAAAGAAACTGAACGGGAGAAAAAATATATCTAATTTTCTACTACTTTTACATATCCCGGTAAACGCCCCCTGGGAACCAATCCATGGTTCGAATTTTGAAAAAAAAAATTTAAAAACTACTCTGGTCCCCTGCAATGGAGGCTGTATTTGGAAATCAACGCCTGTGGGAGTATCACCATTCATCTCAGCGAACGCGAAAACTATGGATTTGACACTAATATCGGTCATTTTGGATTATTTTTACATGTCTAGATATCCCCCACAGTTACCCCTCCCCCCGGCCCGTACCAGAATGGGGTGAATTTGGAAGTTAATGCGATCGGAGTTTCACTATTGATCTCAACGACCTCGAAAACTATAAACTCGACACTAATGTCGGTCACTTTCTACTACTTGTATATGTCCAGGTAAACGTCCCCTTCCTCCCTGAGACCACTCTGTTTCGAATTTTGAAAAAAAAAATGCTTCGTCTTGGTCTGGAGCCTGGACCAAGGTACCCGTGACCAAAATTTGGTAAATCTTGGTCCATTCGTCAGGTCCTCAGGCCGCACACAGACAGACAGACACACAGACAAACTCTTTATTTTATTTATATTAGACTAGCTGAAATACCCATTCTTCGCATGGGTCAGATAAAATATCTATGTAAACAAACTGAACAAAAGGAAAAATATATAGATCATTTTCTACTACTTTTACGTATTCCGGTAAATGTCCCAGACAGACACACAGGCAAACAAACTCTTTATTTTATTTATACTAGATTAGATACATCAAATGAACGGGCAACTCTAACAGTTTTTGCTGCAAGTGTTCAATGTGAGCACCATTTGTCACACGCCACACACAGAGTCGATAGGCGAGAAAGGCCCATAAACTTTCCGCCGGGATATGGCACAAAACATATTCAATTTACGGGAGTCTCGTTGCAACAGTACCATCTCGTGGGGATTCGCTGACCCCCAGATGCGAACAATATCAGTGTTCACATCGCCACTTAGGTGAAATGTCGATTCATTACTGAAGACGACATGATCCAGATCTTCACCGTCATGCAACAACATTTCATTTGCAAAGTTGGCACGTAAATCACAGTCTGTAGAGCTTGTAGTAATTGCAGACGATAAGGACATAGTTGTACGTGTCTCCTTAAAATTCTCTACACAAACGGTTGCACTGTAACTACAGATTCAGTCTTTGCAAAATGTAAAACACGATAAGCTTTCTGCCCACCAGTCACCATCTTTGCTACTAGAGCTTTCTAACAGCAATGCGTGCGTACAAACCTGTTTGAGTTGCTCTTTCATTTGATGTATTAATTATAATTGTAAGTAAATCGTAATAAATACTACGAAGTCTAAAATCCCCAATATTCATTTTGGAACACCCTGTATTATACATAGTGCACGTTCTTCTAATAAGTAATATAGCTAATACATTCATACGCTGTGATGGTTCATGAAATACTAGAAGCCACAAGTGCCACTATCCTATTGGGAACAAGAAAGATTTCCAACAATATTGGGAAATCTATCTCACTGTATATAAGTTTATTCAAAAAACACAAGAGAAATTTACCTCTACTCGTTTCTGAGAATGGAATGAATAACTTGGTAAGATGCGAAATTTTTCTAGAAAAGGGAACATCCCTGCCTTTACATATTAAAGAACACCCGAATTTTTATCTAACTGACTAATTGGTGTATATCTTTTTGTGCTCTAGAGTTCCATACAATGCAGCATATTCTAACGTGGGACGTGCGTATGCAGCATACACAATTTTAAGCACATTCGTGTTCTTAATTTATTTATATGTATCAATAAGAATCCGAGATTTCTGTAGGCCTCATTTTCAATCTGATTCAGATGAGTATCGAACGCCCGATTTGATCTTGTTGACACAGCATGGTCAGTTATATGGTCAACTCCTTGTAATTGCATGTTATTAATATGATAATCAAAGAGCATAGAGCTGATTCACCTATGTCAGGGAAACCGTGTTAGACATGGAGTTGGTGGAAGCGAGCAGTGGCGTTGGAAAAGTCTGGGTCCCCTAAGCAAAGTGATGTCAGAAATCGGGCCTGGGCCCTAAGGCCCAAGAAATGGAGTCCCAAAGTTTTGGGCATGGGCTCCTTCCATTCGCCTATTAAACATGCAGCTGTTAGACGTGGGTGGTGGCGTTGGAAAAGTCCGGTCAACCTGAACACAGCGGTGATGTCAGAAATTGGGACCTGGCCCCGAGGTCCCAGAAATGTAGTCCTAAAGCTTTGGGCTCGGGTTCCTTCTATTCGAGTATTTAACATGGAGTTCTTGGACGCGGGTGCTGGTGTTGGAAATGTCTTGGTTTCCTTAGCTCCGCCGCCAGTCACGTTCAAGAACTCCATGGTTAATAGGCGAATAGAAGGAACCTGATTTCAAAATATCTGTACTCCATTTCTAAGGCCTCGGAGCAAGGGTCCGATTTCTGATATCACCGCTGTGTTAAGGGGTCCGGACATTTCCAACGCCACCATCCACATCTAAGAGCTCCATATTTAATAGGCGAATAGAAGGGACCCATGCTCAAAACTTCGGGACCCCATTTCCGGGGCCTGATTTCTGACACCATCACTGTGCTCAAGGAACCCGGACATTTCCAATGCAACTACCTGGAACCCAATATACCTGCGTCCACCAACTCCATGTCTAACACGGTTACCCTACCATAGGAGGATTTTAATAGAATTTTTCTCCATGCTCTTTCAAGTAATTTATTTTCCTTCTATAAGACATTACTCTGCACTCTCAATACTTAATGATAATTTATTTATTTTGCACCGTTTATTAATGTCATTTTGCAAGTAAACCCTAATAAAGAAAGGGATGCGGTAGAGGAACTCTCCCTCCGCCCAAACATTAAATTTTCACATTGGTGGTTAACATCTAAAGGTGACCACTTGAAAAGCAGTAAGGCATGTATTATGGAAAAGTGGCTATATATATATAAAAACAGTTGAGAATGCTCCACGAGCTATTCCAGAACGAACTTAAAAAGAATGGAGAGATGGAGCGGGAAAGATAACTGTTATTGTTCCTAAATGTAAAACTAAATCTATTTTATCCGCATCTTCTCTTTCTCGCAAAATATCATCTCTCCATAACTTACGATTCTCGTGATATGGCTCATTAAATTTCCCGAAATTCGAACTTTTTGGGCCAATATCTAAGGAACGGTTGCCAGTGGCCAAATGTTACTATTTGGTACCAAATGTTCACCATCCTCTTAGGTATATTGATCAACACCAATATGATCTCTCTATGACTTACGGTTTCTGAGATATGGCTCCTTAAATCTCACGAAATCGGAACTATTTTTTGGCCAATATCTCGGGAACAGTAAGTCATAGAGAAACGATATTAGTGCTAATCAATACCCAAGAGATGGTAAACGTTTTGGTACCGATATTAACTGGTGGCTAATGGCCAACTGGCCACTGGCCAAACCAGTGCCCAGTTGGACAGTGGCCAGCGGTTACTATTGATACCAGAATGTTTGCCATCCTCTTAGGTATTGATCAACACCAATATCATCTCTCTATGACTTACGGTTCCCGAAACATGGCTCCTTAAATCTCCGGAAATCGGCCATTTTTTTGTCAATATTTGGGAAACGGCAAGGGTGATGCGAAAAATTCAATCACTTTCTTAAATAGTTTGTGATGCTCTATCGAATGCGGGGTTCAAAATTGAAAAGAAAATCGCAAATAACAGACAGACAGACAGACGTGACGCTGGATTCAAAAATATGGTTACATTGCTCTTTATTGAAGGAATTGAAAAAGGCTATTTTCGATTAATGTGCGTTTTACAAGACTATTTTCTCTTTTAGCTCGTTACAAGCTAGCAACAGAGAAAGGAAATACGCAAAACCTCGAAGGTGACTGTGGTTGCTTTTACTGCGCAAAATTCGTAGGATGTTTCTTTGTTGAAGGTTATGCTTGGTTACTAACAGGATAAACCATCACGATTTTGACAACGTGACCCCGCATTTGCGGAAATTTTGGTTAATAGTTAAGAATCTATGGACAAGTCATAGATAGATATGGATAAGTCGAGAAATCCTGTTATTGAAATCTTCCGGTGGTAACAGTCATGCTATCCATGTGTGTGCTGAATCACGCCATGTAATTTGGGTGCGGTTCCTTGCTAATAGCCAATCAGAATGCAAAAGAGCAACAAGTTTCCATATTTGTGGATCTGACGCAAAGAAAATGTTGACTGATAGGAGGATAGGGTGTATCCCTCGCAAAATAATAAAAAGGGACCTCAAGGTCTCAATGATTGATTCGAACGCCCAGAAACGCGGAGACTAGGAGCATCGAAATTCAGACAATCGGGAGACTCCAAGTTGCACAGTGTTAGAAGACTTCTAAACAAGATATGTACAAGCACTTGTCGCTATATTAAATTCAGGTAAAGAGATGTCTAGCAGCACTATAAAATGATTATTCAGCCTATCGTAAAACTATCAAGATTGAGGACTGAAGTCGCATATTCGTATTTCATCTTCCATTTCTTCTAACTTGAATATTTGAATATCTAGCCTGTTAATCAATCTATATTAAGGTATCAAACTATCAAATGAGCTATCAGATATCAAATTACTCTTGATGAATCACTAAATTAAATGTTGTTGTATATTACCATTTTAATTATATAATAAACTTACTTTTTACACATATTGTTGTCATTCCCCTAGATTAAACCACCTTTTTTTCCCCACGAAAATCATGGTGTAATTTAAGTGTACTTCTTTCGGGACACCCGCTAAGATATAGCGTGAGCAGTTCTCAATAAAATGTGGAAATTAATGAGCTAAGTAAACAGAAAAAGACCTGCAAATCATCACACAGACAGACAGACACACACAGAGAATTCAGTAATGAACATTTTAAGTTAGTTGAAAACAGTTAGGTAACACATTTTACAGTACGTTAAAATATCTGTAATTCATCAACTAGGACTAATATTATTTTTCTACAGCGTGATTAAAAAAACAGGATATTTTGAAAATTAAATAGTTTCATGAAAACAGTTTATTTTTATTTTTTTTAAGAAAATATTTCTCTCATTTAATAGTAAAAATAATGCCATTTTAGAATACATACAGTAAAATTTTAGTAACCAGTGGCCATTGGCTTGTCCAGTAGCCACCGGTTATTATTTGGTACCAAATGATCACCATCCTCTTAGATATTGATTACCACCGAGATCATCTCTCTCTACGACTTACTATTCCCGAGATATTGGCCAAAAAGTTCCGATTTCGGGAGATTTAAGGAGTCATATCTCGAGAACCGTAAGTCATAGAGAGATCATATTGGTGTTGATCAATACCTAAGAGAATGGTGAACATTTTGGCACCAAATAGTAACCGGTGGCCACTGGTTTGTCCAGTGGCCACCGGTTACTGCAATTGTATTGTATGTACTCTAAAATGGCATTATTTTTACTATTAAATGAGATATTTTTTTAAGAAATCTTTGTTTTCATGAAATTATTTTATTTTCAAAATTTCCCTTTTTTTTTTAAATCACTCTGTATTACATACACGAAGCTATACTAAATATTTGATATAGTTGATATAGTTGCATCTTGTACTATAGTGAGCCAAGCACCTGTAACTAAGGGTATACTATACTTTATAAGCTGTTTATTTAAAAATAATTTAACTTACTGCTTTCTCTCGAAGCAATCTTTCGTTCAATCTTAGAAGCTTCTGTACTCGAGCATCAGGTCCAACTCGAGTATAATTCGATAGCTCTTTCATAAATGAATAGTTGGCCCTAGAATGCAACAATGTGAATTAGTGCACAAGTGAAATTACATTCTAAATCCAGTATCAAAAATAAATCTACAAATACAGAATGTATTTGAAAGCGGATGATTTCTGAAAAAGAAACGCGTAATCGTGCACTATGTGGCAAGAAAATACGATTTTGTAACAGAACTTGAAAATGGCTTGTCAAACTGGGTTTCTACACGTTCTGATAGCAAATAATTTCCTGACTTTTCCCTGACTCTTCATAAGAATTCACAAAAACTTCATGTGGTCAATGAAATCAGTTTCCATTTCCCGTATAGCCAATCCTTCTTCACCAATTTCACAATTTCTCTTCAGCAAGTTTTTTGTTTTTATTTTCCTGTATGTCACAATTTTTTAAGTTTTTCGAGAAGACTTCACAATTGTCTACAAACAAAATTACCTATCTCTATACAAAATAGTACAAATACAGAGGTTGTTCAGGCTACGTTTGACCGATTTCGTTCCTTCCCCATCCCGGGCAGAATGGACTCACCCGACCTGGCTCGTGGCGTCTTGCAATGTTGTGCAGTGGCTTCCTGGGAACGGAGTTGTTTTTCCGCGCGGACGACAATAACGCACGAGACAGGACCATTGCTGTGAGTGTTGTGTTAAATTTGTTTCCAAGTGTGTGGGTTTCCGCTCTGTGACCAAAATGCCGCCCAAACTAAGCCGGTTTTGGGAAGGCTGTGTTGCGGCTCTTTATGACGCCCACTTTAGTGTTTCTGTCATTAGAGCAAGAAGAATGGTTGCAACAACAGTTTAAGTGGAATAAAAAATGTTATTAAAAAGTACAAGGGCAACGACGCTCCACCATTTGGATCACCAACGAAGTTGGAAGCGGGAATGCACCAAGACCACCTCCACCATGCAGAGGGAACTTCGCGAAATGGCAATGCAAGAAAATCCGCCAACACAAAGGTGTATGGCTAATCGTCTTGACGTGTCTCTGTGGACTGTGAGCCGGACGTTACACCATCAACTCAAGTTGGAAAAAGTCATGAAAGCTCGCGGCCATCTTCTCACGGATGCCCACCAAAAGGAACGAAAGTGTAACGCCCGGAAGCTGTACGAACGGCATCTGGCAAAACAAAGGTGGATGTACGTCGTAACGCTCGATGAAGTATGGATTTACCTTTCCGACTGCGGCAAACCGAGTGCCATCATGTACCGAGAGAAAGGCGCCAAGAACTTCAGAAGGTGGGTCCGTGTCTGTAAAGAATCCTTCCCAAAAGGGTTCATGGTCGTTACTGGCTACTGTTACCGAGGTAAACTGAAGATTCGTAGGGTGGCGAAGAACTGCAAAATAAATTCGCAGTATTTTCGGGAGCAGATCATGCCGATCTACGAGCATGAGATTCCAACAATGTACGGAAATGACGCCAATCTGGTGCGCATTCACGTGGACAAGGCCTCATCACATACCTCATGATCGTTCCTCACATTCTACAGGGAGATGAAGGAGGTAAGTGGTATACAGGTGATACCTTTCAATGAGTTACCTGTTAAATCTGCAGATACAAGTCCTATGGAATATTGTGGATTTGGATTGCTGAAGCGGGCTTTGAGAAAACAGCGTGTGACAACTGTGGAAGGACTTTGGAGAGCTGTGCAAAGGGAAAGGAACAAGATTCCCTTCCCAGTTCTTCAGAGAAGCCTATTACAGTGGAAATTACGCTGTCGGGCTATTGTTAGGAACCAAGGGAAACACATCGAGCACTTACGGACCTGGCGCCATGGATTCTTCTAAATTTTTAGGTAAGTCGAAATTGGCCAAATGTAGACTGAACAACCTCTGTATAACTAAAACTTTCATATAAAAATGGAAAACAGCGTATATACTAATGAAAGGAAGAAACAATCGATTTGTTATTTTACACACCAAATTCTCTATAGGTCAAAACGTAGCCACTTTCATTTATATATATAAAACGTCCTCCCTCTCCCATAAGTTGCACCATCAAAATGAAATAAGAACCATTCCAGGCCCGAACCTCATCTATGTGGAAATTTGATCGAGATCGGAACCATGGTTCAAGAGTTGTGAAGTTACGAACATAGTCATTTTCGTAACTTAAAAAGAGTGAAAAAAGTGGTTTAACTGGACCGGGATTCGAACCCAGGATCTCCGGCATACCGTGTCGATGCTTTAACCATTACGCTGCCCAGTCCACTACCCAGAAGAGCCAAACATTCTCTTACTCCTGCAGTCGGTGCTCTCTACTCAAACCACATGACTTGTACCACATCCTAGTTGCTGAGCTTGGACAATGCAGTGTCCAAATATTGAGAACACCTTTTGACGGTTGTTCTCGTCACTTTCATTCATATATATATAGATTAGGAGTGATTAATTGACGGGAAACCCTCCTTCGACAGTTGCATTTCCATGAGAGAATCACAGTCTAATCTTTACTATCTACCATAAATGTGTGTTCTACGTTCGTTACAATTCTGGAAGACTTTTTGAAGTTCTGCTATGTTTAGAGTGTACAAAGAGTTTTCAGCAAGTATATCACCTATGATGTGAGACGTACGACCCTCTTTTAACCTATATGAGTTGGATGCTGAATTACCTGAGGATATAACGAAGATAGATCTTTGACTAATTTGTACTTTAAAGGACTTTTGTGTTGAATATTGGTGATCATAAAAAAATTAGGAAACAATGTCAGTCATGTAAAAATTCTACTTTCCGTTGTCCCCTGGCCTCTGTTTCTATTTGCCCGAGAAAACATCTGGAAGAAATCAAATACCAACATTTTTGCTCACAATACGATTTTCTGCTTTTGTCACATTAAGACTTAATAGCCCTGTATCTGTACATTTCAGCAGTTTTGGTTTCACACATCGAATCATGAAATCTCGCAGATGTTTCTCTATAGCATTGAAGACGAATGGATCCATTGGTCTTGAAGTACGAAACCTATGAAGGAAGCATTGAATTGCTATCATCGTGCAAAAGACCAATTTGCCCTTTATAAATGGATAGCTTGCTTCTTTTTTTCTTAAGGTTTCTCAAGGTCTCGTGTTTAGACAGTTCTGCCTGATATAGAAATTCAATTTCATAGTCTCAAATTCCCAATGCCCTCTGAAAACGAAGTGGTGTTTTTCAACCAGTGGACGCCACAGACTTCACAGGAGATACTGTGCATTCTGTGATCTCAGTAAACCTTTTCAACGAGCTAAAGAATTACCAAAACTAGTAGTGCAAGTGACGTAGTAGATTACATATATCCAGTCCACAGTTTCAATACCAGAATTCATTGCACGATGGATAGCATGCAAGCCGCATGCATCGAGATTTATCAAGCATTAACATGAGTTACTGTAGCTAAATGTAAGCGTGAAATAATCTTATTTAGTTTAAGCCTTGAACTACTAAACAATATTTGGTTAGGCCTAACCAACTTTGATGATAGGCCTTCTAATGTCAGCTCCAATAAATATTTTTATTCTACTCACTCTATATTGTAAGGTTCCATACCCTCACGCACAGCAACTGTATGTTCTTACTACGAACACGTGTTATTGTATTCAAACATAAACAACAGCAGACGACGGAAGGAGACTACCAAGAAGACACGAAGAGGGTTCGGAAGAAATACGAAGATGGCCGACCTCCCCTTCAAGAAGTTGTCTATAAAAGAGGACCTCAAAAGGACAAAAGTATCAGTTGACAACAGATCAAGTACCTTTCTCCTGGGGCCGCTATAGGCTACGGAGAGCTCCTTTAAAAGCTATCTCCTGAAGCTTCCATGACCTCGGAAAAATCCTTCGCTTCCCGAGGCTGCTAGGTGCAAAGGAAATTATCCTTTAATCACCTACTCCTAAGGCTGTGCTGAGCGAGAGTCATCTACACTACCTAAAGGCAAATTCAACCTTTTCCCAGGCCACTTCGGTGCACCAAGGACTTTTTAACTCTGGGAACATTTTTTAGATTTACAAAGAAGCTTTGTAAAGTGTTTATAATTCTAATTTTGTAACAAAAGGTGAAGGGTTTAAATCCCGGACTTTGTTACTTAGACTATACCGAACAGAACATTGCAATATTTTTATTGTGTAGTATCGATACACTAATCACAAACATGCTCTCTATAGTCGTTGTAGATTCACCTATTCTTTATAGTGATTATTGTATAATCACTTCTACATCTAACATATTAACTAAAACAAGTACTTCTTTTATTAAACCTTACGAGATTCGTCTGTCTAGCAATTGTTATAAGATTATTACGCACTTCCTGCCCAATTCAATATTCATCCTATAATTCCATCAACAGTTACCGACAACCATTTTGATCTGTCCTGGAGACGAGAAAGAAGGTTTAAATCTTTTGGACAATTCATGGAAATTTGTAACAATCTTTCTTCAAACGCAAATTCCTTTCAGAAACTGGTTTAAGAGTTGTTCTGCAAAGCTTTTCTTCAGGAACACACTGGTTACGTAACGCGTAACCACTGAAGTCTCATCAAAGCAGATCAGAAAGCCGCAAGCTTTCAGACTTTCCTAGAACTCGTCTTGAAAAAGAAGTCCAAATTCATGAACAACTAGATATGAAACCTTTCTGGCCCAATAGTAAACGCTGTATCAATTCAGCTGTCGTGTAACATCATATTGAACACTGAACTTAACTTGTTGCTCCTATTGAATGACATTCTTTTGCACACAAGCTAAAGAGCCTACATAATAATTTTCTTGTAGGTCTTATATCTAAAGAACTACATATAGTGTAGCCAAAGCTATCACTTAACTCAGTATGATGTGCTTATTCCGTAAAAAAAAAAAAAAAAAAAAAAAAAAAAAAAAAAAAAAAAAAAAAAAAAAAACCAACGAGAACTCGATTTAGAGTCCGTTCAACAATTTTGTGGCCCCTGATCCAAGATCCAATATATTTCAGGCAAAAATTTTCTTATATGCCTTATATCTGGAGAACTACAATATAGTGTAGCCAAACCCAAATTATCGCTTAACTAAGTATGATGTCCTTATTCCGTAAAAAATACGAAAACTCGATTGAACAATTTAGTGGACCCCTGAAAATGAAAATGAAATGAAATTTTTGAGTTTTACGTCCCACAATTATGCCGGTTAGGCTAAAGGAGACTGTGATGATGAGAAATGAATGAAATGGTGGAATGAAGCAAGTGGAAAGAAAAGGGAGAACCCCGAGGAAACCCCCACACACGGTGTTTGTCCACCTCAAAGTTCACTTGGCGGGAGCATGGCTTGAACCCGGGACTCCATGCACCAGAGGTGAAGGCTCTACCACTGAGCCACCGCGGCCCCTTTGTGGACCCCTTATCCAAAAACTAATTATTGGCCCTAAATTTCTTGTTATAATAAAACTATTACGACTCCCTGGATCACATTTCTTAACACTTCCACACTTTTTCTTCACATCTCTCTCTTAAGCACATGCTGAAGACTCTGGAGACACATGTCCTGTTTGATATTCTGAGCTTGTAGAAACTCAATCCCCTGGTTCAGTTGTACAAAAAAACAGTTGAGAAAGTGTGCAGACTAATCATTTTCTTGATCCCTTTTAAAATGGATCTGTCTCTTAGCATGACCCTGCAAAGCTTGCTTTCCCACCTTGGATAAGTTTACAACCTTATTACACACTTTACAATATGCATTACACTTATCACTCGGCATAATTCATACCACGACGAAAGATGTGAGTCTTTGAGGGAGTTGATATAATGAATCAATGAGTCAGAGTGGCATTATATGCAAAGAATTTTTTTAAGTTATGTTAAAGATATTTCTTACATTTTAAAGTATCCCTTCAGTTATCAAAATGAAACCATCCAACGAAATTTCAAATTTTCACTGACTTTCAATCGACTTCCTTGACTATTTTTAATCTCCTTGAATTTTTAGTTTGTAGGACACTTGTCAAAGTGTAGGACTAAGAAGCCAAGAAGGAAGAATCAAACACATCACATTAGAGGACTTTTCGGTAATTTCCTACAATCTATTGCTTACACTATAAGCATCTTCCTACATTACACTTATGTATACGAAGGATGCCATGTCAAATTATGAATTTTCCTCTGGTTACAAGTACAGGGTGTACCAAAAAGGACTTTACAAATTTGAAAACTTATATTGATTTCTTCATTTATCTTACCGACATGGTTTTGGTGTCATTTTGTAGCAAAATACATCAGTTCTTTTTACTTTATACCTAAAGAGGTTCAATATGGCTTCTATTGGTGATGCAGTACACATCCCGTCTGAAGTCGATTTTTTGCCAAAAACTCCTTACGAGCAATTCTATCAGTGTCTTTTAATTCTTGCACCATTTGTAATTTGTACGGTTTGAGAAGCAACCGTTTTCTCAACACACGCCAAACTGTCATGTGTAGGACGACCACCTGTCGAGAAGCACGCCGAGTTGATTTTGTAGAAATGTGCACAAAGCTTTGTCTTACTTGCTCTACAACGTCTTCAGACGAACAGGGACGACCTGGAGATTTGTTGTGTCTCACCGAACATCCAGTTTCAATAAAACATTTATGCCACTCATAAACAGTAGGCCTACTGGGAGGATCTTTACCATACTTTGTACGAAAATTACATTGAACAGTTGTCACAGACTTGGATTCTTCAAACCAAAACACACAACTAGCACGCTCAGAGCCAGTAAAGGCAGCCATTTTTGCTGCTACTGCCGCTAGCGCTTGCGGTGGTTTTTTTCTGAACTAATGTACTACGTGAGTCAGAAATTGATGTATTTTGCTACAAAATGATACCAAAACCATGTCTGTAAGATAAATGAATAAATCAATTTGAGTTTTCCAAGTTGTAAAGTTCTTTTTGATACACCCTGTATTTCTAACCAGAGGAAAGTTGTTACAAATGCTCAGGTCGATGGAACTATTTTATTTTAGAGTTGTGCGTATTTTTATTCTAGGTACCAATTTATGGTGCCTATACTTTTGTCCACTCCATACCTACAGCTTCAAATAACAGGCACGTGCAAATTCTCTAATTTGTTTTTCCCTATACTTTTTTTTTAATGACTAAAATTCACACCAAAACTATAAAAACGTTGAAATTGTTGCCGAACTCCAACTACTATTTATTCACAAAGTTTCATACAGCACTAAGCCAATTAGCAGAAACTGTACAACATAAAGAAAACAAAGAACAATATAAAACATATAAAATACAGAAAAAAGTCCATCTTTTAATATACAAGGTTCTCATCAACTGAGTTCTAAAGTTTCCCTCAGAGGTAAAAATGTTACATTCTGTTAACAAGGTATTGTAATCGTGCGCTAGTCTGTAAAATAAGGAGCGCTTTACAATTGATAACCTACGTGTCTCATAAGTTAGCAAATTGAGAGAACGAGTACGCCTCTAAGGAACACGAAAGTTAATCTGCGACAGTAAAAATTCAAGAGTCAATTTTGCCATTGATCATCTTATATAGGTAAAGTAAATCAGCTCCGCGGCGTCGTTTGCCAGGAGAACATAAGTTCATTAACGACAATAGTTCTTATTTCGAGTAATTACGTAACTCGGGAATTCTAAATCTATGGCAAGAAAAAAGTTTAATACAGAGTCAATGCGGGACAGATTAGTAGATACTGCCATATTTCACACAGGGGAACATATTTAATGATCGGAGAGATAAAAGCCTTATAAAACATCGTAAGGGCAGGGAGACTTTGTATTTCCGGAAATCTAAAGAGCAGACCAAGTAGTTTCATAGCTCTGGGTGAGATCGAACTAATATGATCCACAAAAGAGAGTTTTTCATCTAAGTCAACACCTAAATCCTTTTGAGATGAGACGCGTTTGAAAGGCATGTTGTTAACATTATATATCTGCTGAAGAACAGTCTTTTTTAAGGAAATAGAGACTGCGGCACATTTATTGGTGCTTAGAGACAGATTCCAGGTAGAGCACCAATTACATAACATATCTATGTCAGCTTGCAGTGAAGAACCTTCTTCTACGGTCTGAACGACTCTGAAGAGTTTACAGTCATCAGCGAATAGCAATATATTTGATGAAGAGATCGAGAAGTTATTAAGTAAGTCGTCCATATACAATAAAAACAAAAGTGGACCCAGCACGCTTCCTTGAGGCACTCCGAAAAGACGGAACTAAATGGAGACACGGATCTAGGTAGAGTGACACGTTGTTCTCTACCTGAAAGATAATCTTGGAAAGAGAGGAACTTGCCATGAATATTATGTCTATTAGAGAGATTGTGAAGAAGCAACTTGGTGTTTATGGTGTCAAAGGCGTTGAAATGTCAAAATAAACTACATCAAGCTGGGAATTAATCATGAATGCTTGGGCCACATGAGTGACTAACAATGACAAATTTGTGGACACGAGCGTCCAGGTAAGAAACCATGCTGAGTGACAACCTCGCTGCATCGTGCCTTTAATTTGGGGATGATTTGCGTAATGATGCCAGCAGGTTGCTTCCGTCCATTATCCGGAATGGACAGGTATTAACCCAATTCTGATATAAGTTTGCGAGAGGATATTTAAATGACAAACATTAAATTATTTTAAATAATTAATGTATTCTGATTAATTGAGTAAGATGTAACGTGTGATGTTAAAGATGAATACGACATAACACTCTCAGATTTCAGTATTCGAAAACTTCAGAGAATTTAGACATAGGCAACAACATAGCTGATGACATACCTGGAACTGATCGTAGTCTGGAACAATAATATGACCTCCTTCTGAAATCGAACTGGCGTTGGCTCGTCGACCATTATCCAACTATAAGCCAACTACTGGAGACCGTCTGGTCTCGATCCTAAGACCGAGGTTTTCAAACACCTCGTCGACCTCTTCTCTCTCGACTAATCTCGCTTGAGTACCTCCACTCAACTTCCTCTCAATCCAACAAAGATTTGGTTTTTATTGTCCTGTTCCAGACGATGGAATTTGTCAGCTCATCTCTGGGTTGACGTCAGTTGCCACAGCTATTGGAAAACTCTCGTTTCTCCATTGTCATGCCATGTCCAAAATTCTCAGACAGTTTATTTCTGCCGATCTGCATATTATGTCATATCCTAAATTGTGTATTTTGTTAACAAGCTGAATTTACAAAATATCTTGCTTCATTATAAAGCTTACACGCTCTTTTCTCAACTCTCATCTTTACAACATATTGCAGACATTGTGTCTAGACAATGTCACATAAACAATAACAAAACCATGTGTAATAGTTTACTACTCATTATTGTTTACATTTTCCTTATTCTTTTTGAAATCAAAACTTGACTTTATTTCCATACAATTTTAAACAGATTATTCTTAGATAATTGCAAATAATCTATGATAATAATAATTGATAAGTGAGTGCATCTACATGAGAGCTACTTAGAAAAAGTTTGACAAAGCTATATACTCTAACTATTTTCTCACAAAGAATCGACACAAAAGAGAGAAACGTCTGTAGGGTGAAACTTGTTTTCTATCTCCATATTTGAAGATGGGTATGATATTGGCAGCCTTCCACAGACTGGGAAAGGTACCCTCCGAGAAAGTGCGCTGTGTTACAAAGGAAAATTGTGTTGATATTATCAGGACCAGAAGAAGGGCGAGAAGATAGTGAGGAAATTATTGATTTCACTACATCAGGGGAGGTAGTAATTGTGTAGTCATTGAGTGCGAACATACAGATTGGATCTTAGGTAAAGAGGGGGAGTCCCAAGCATAGAAAAGATGTTGCGAAAGTATTCATTGAAGACAGCAAATCTGTTCTTCCCATCGAAACTAAGTGAGTTGTAGTCTATTTCTTGCGGAATACGGGGTTCTTGCCTCCGGGAATTTATGAGCGTCCAAAAATGTGTGTACTACGATGTGTGTGTTTTAATGATTATTGTTAATACACTCTTGCAAGGTATCGTCTTTACGGATGTGTAAGATTCTTAACACATTCTATTATTATTATTATTATTATTATTATTATTATTATTATTATTATTATTATTATTATTATTAAAATACCAAATAATACTTTCGATAAAGTGGATACTTTCAAATATCTAGGATCAATATTAACAGAGCAAAACCATATTCACGATGAAATTAAATCTCGACTAAAAGTAGAGAATTCGTGTTATTATTCAGTTCAAAATCTTTTGTCTTCGCGAATTCTGTTGAGGAATTTTAAACTTAAAATATATAAAACGATAATCATGCCTGCTGTCCTGTATGATTACCAAACATAGTCGCTTACTCTGCCGAAAGTATTTGAGAACAAGATCTTGAGACGAATATTCGGACCTAAGAAGAACGGGAATGGAGAATAGTGGAAACTTCATAACGAGGAATTACATAATTTATACCGTTTACCAAACATTGTTAGGGTCATCAAATTTAGGAGGTTCAGGTGGGCAGGTCATGAGCTAGGATGGAAGAAAGTAGGACCGCTCTGAAAGTTTTAACTGGAATTCCAATCGGAAAACTACCATTAGGAAGACCTAGGTGCAGATGGGAGGACAATATTAAAATTAATCTCTCAGAAATAGGAATACAAAGTAGAAACTAGATCCAGTTGGCTAAGGACAGAAGTCAATGGAGAGCTTTTGTGAACACGGCATTGAACATTCCGGGTTTCATAGGACATAAAGTTATTATTATTATTATTATTATTATTATTATTATTATTATTATTATTATTATTATTATTATTATTATTATTATTATTATTGGTACTGGTGTGCCTTAGGAACTCCGAAACAACTTCGGATGAAATATAGGCATCAAACTGGTACGAAGAGGAAAAATCACAGGATTCTAAAGTAACGTAGTTTCATTTTATACAGAGAAAAAACATCTATACGAAAACTTACCGCATTTCATCAGTCAGTCCAGTCATCCTGCACAATTCAGGAACCAAGTACACAAGTTCCGGCATGCCAGCTCGCCTCTCTCTCGCTTTCGCTCTTGACACCAGCATTGGCTGATCTTCCTCCTTGATTCTCAGCTGATATTTCTGGAATCAGCCCACATATTGCACATTATCATAACATATTTAATGAAAATTTCTACATCAATAATAGCACACAATATGATTGGGGTAAAATGCCAACAACTTAAAATTCAAGACCAATGACACTGCGGAAGAAAATTTGAAATTAAGGAGCGTTCTGTGCATGGATTTCTATCAGTCCTTTCAATTATTATAACTGTATCCAGTTGTAACACAATGCTAACGTTATGTATTCCAGTGTGCTGATGACCAATATTTACCTTTGAAATTATTAATATTTAAGGCGTAAATCTCTAAGATCTTTCATCGGGATGTTGTAAACTAAATTCTTACGGTGTTGGTTATTCACATTTTACGTATAGGACTTCAGCGGCACTCATTAATTTTAAATTAAGTCTATAGTCTTCAAATGTAACAAGACAATCTATGGCAATGGAATTTATCTCTATTTCCTATGTATCATATGGCCAAAGATCGAAGACTCATAAAAAAACCCATACATGAACTAACAAGAGTTAGATTAGGGGAGGAAATGACATAACAGAGTGCAGTTGGAAAGGAATGTTGTTTCTTACCTATATTATTTACTATCTATCTAGAAGAGAGAGTAAAATAGAGCCTATAAAATGAAGACGGCATTTCAGTAGGAGGTAGAGTGATTAGGGGTATACGGTTTGCAGATGATATGGCGCTTGTTGCAGCATCTAACGGCTACAATCTTTCAAAATATGGGTGTGGAGGAGAATGGAACGAATTAGCTGGATCGAGCGGAAAAGGTATGAAAGTGTCTTAGAAATGGTGGGGGAGAAAAGAGTTTTAGATATTACTGAGAAGAGGAAGAAAAAGTGGTTGGGACATTGGCTAAGAAGGAACTGTATCATGCGGGACGTCCTGGTGGGTATGGTGTCAGGAAAGAAAGGGAGGGGGCGAAGGAGACTACAATTAATGGACGATTTCAAAATAGAGGTTAGCGAGAGACCGTGGAGCATGGAAGCTTCTCAGTTGTAGCAACTGACCTGCCAATAATGGCCGAATACAAGAAAAAATATAGTCAAATGTGCACTTATGAATCAATATGAAACATAAGATTAGTATTGTGTTAAATTAATGTCCTCTGTACGTTCAATTAGTTGTATCTAGGTTTACTAACTATTGGTTCATTAGTGACATTCAGAACATATATTCGTTACAGTGATTCAGAGCCATCTATTCTAATGTCATCGACGACTTTTGAACTGACAGCGTCGTATCAAGAATTTATGCATTGCTCAAAGTGATCAAAAGTACCGCTGAGATAACACAATATCTACACTGAAATCCTAAAGTCCTTGGACATAGGTAGATAATTTGCTGACTGTGAAGGAACATCGCGGGAAATCCGTCGAAGGGCGCGAAGCACTTTGAGTGATTGTCAACTGGACTTTTGTGGATGCAGTGAAACGTTGTAGTGACTTCAACCCGATGGGAATAATTGATTTTGATCGCAGGAATGGTTGGTGCTAGACGAATGGGGATGCCGCAAGTCGTCCAGAAATTGAACTTTTCTCCCTCAACAGTGTCAGTAAGTAAAGCATTGGAGATACTATAACCCATCAGGAAGAGTGCAGAGTAGCCCGTCACGTGTACTGAATGACCGCTATTGGCAACATCTGGGGAAATAGACAAGCAACAGTGCGAAAGCTGACAGCATAAACCAATGCATGACGTCAAAAAGTGTCTCAGTGGTCAGTGCAGCGAAATTTGATGTCTATGAGATCGCAACCGCAAACATTACTAACCACTCACATCGGCAGCGGAGACTCACTTGGGCTCTTTTCCCCTTCTAGTGAAAAAACAAATAAAAAATGTTAGCTATTAAAACTACTAAAGTATTCCTAAAATACTTATACTAGAGTTTTAATCACAGCAGATCTATCCCAAAGTTACTAGTTTAATATTAAGTTTCTAAGTTTTACAATCTTAACAGTTCCTGCCAACTCAGGTGTAATTTCTAGAATCTGCAAGTTAAACCATGAGCTCCACATGAATGAAAAGTATTCCTTCAAATACAATTTTATTTAACAAAAAATCATATGTTACGCCCAACGAGAAAAAAGTTCATGCAGTTTTAAAATCGCAACGCCACTTCGTGTAGCCGTTTGATAATACTTACAGTCGATCCATGAGACTGGAGTTGCCTCCGCGAACTCTTTATTTGATGTACGGGGCCGCGGTGGCTCAGTGGTGGAGCGTTCTCAATCTGGTGCATGGGGCCCCTGGTTCGATTCCAGCTCGTGTCAAGTGAACTTTGCAGTGGACAAACTCCGTGTACGTGGGCTTTCTCGAGGTTCTTCCGTTTCCTCCCACTTCCTTCATTCCAACATTTCATTTATTTTTCATCATCACCACCTCCTTTAGCTTAGCCGGCATAATCGTGGGACGTTAAACTTAAAGATTTCATTTTCATTTTCTTTATTTGATGTGTCACGATACTATATACTTCTAACGAATTTTCAACAGTCGTTTACCATAAGTGGTTTATTTTGAAGGTAAATCAAAAGATATTCTTGTCACATTTGTTAACACTGTATTTTAATGTTTGCTCTGCTGATAAACTAATACTACATGCAACTGCAGTACATAAATACTTACGTTTCTGTAGTAATCGATGTACGTTGTCTCCTCTCCCGATTTCAACTTGAATTTGGAAGCTGGCGTAACTTGGAAATCAACATCATCGATGCGGTAGGTTCTGTTGTTGTAGTCCGTCAGTACGACCATTCCCAGTACAGCCTGCACAAAAATTCGCTGAAACAGAAAAACTATATTAATATACGTGTTAAATCAATTACTAAGAACAAAGGCAACACCTATGGTTTTCAACACGTTGCGATGTGTGAACTGACAACGCGGCGCTTAAGTGCGTAGCGCCTGACCTTCAGGCAGTCTACTAAATGTTTGCTTTCAATTTCAGGCTTTTTCCAGGTTTATCCAGGTCTATATATATGTTTTCTTTTAACAAAGAAAAGTTATTGTTAACAAACCCTACCCGAAGGCCAGTTGAGAAAAAAGTATGTAACTAACAAAACCAAACAGAGTTCTCATCTTTAACTGCTGTGCGCTTCGTATCTCTTGGTATTACTACTTTATATATATATATATATATATATATATATATATATATATACTACATGAGCAACCTCTAAAAAATATTATTTTAAATTCTAAACATACGTTAATTTATATTATTACATGTTGTATATTTTTCCTGGATAGAGAATGCCTAGTTACTTTATTTTTACACAATTTACTCATACAACAGATCATAAATCAAACTGACAAATCATAAATAAACGCGAATCAAAATGAGAAAAAGGCTTCCTATACTGCATGAGATGTATACATGTAATAAGCAGTTGAGAGTGCTTCAAGAGAATTGCCAGAATGAACTTAAAAAGAACTGTTTGTTGTCTATGGCAAATTGCTTTTATATCTATATCTATATCTATATCTATATCTATATCTATATATATATATATATATATATATATATATATATATATATATATATATATATAAACGGAAGATGGTAGGCTACTTGTCTCATATAGCTAGAGGAAGAATTATTGCATATGGGAGTCTGGAATGCCTAAAAAGCAAGTTGCTCGAGCCATAAGCCTGGATATAAAAGAGTAGGATATTGAATTGAATAATTCGAAGTAGAAGGCGAACAGGGATCACAAACTAAAGCGAAACTGAGTAGACCACAAATGACAACGGAAGTCGAAAATGTTTCGATTATCGAAGCTAACGCAGCAAACCTGTTCGCTACTGCACACAAAAGCTGAAAACAACTTTAGGTCTGGAATGCAGTGCACGGACACGTAACTGTACTCATATTATTTGTTCTGCTTTTCAGGTCAAACTAACAGATGCACATATACATGCTCGCTTGGAGTTCGCAAAGACGCACATCAATATGCCACAATACTTCTGGAACCGTGTAATCGAGAAAGTGTTTAGTTTATACTAGTGATGAGAAAGTGTTTAGTTTACTAGTGATGAGAAAGTGTTTAGTTTATACTAAGGAGGAAACCTATTAATACGTTGTACGATATGTTGTTTTACGAAAGCACATGCTTCAAAATGGCAGGCTCGAAATTGAAAACTTCGCAAAATATCATCTCTCTATGACTTACGGTTCCCGAGATATGGCTTCTTAAATCTTCCGAAATACGGACTATTTTGACCAATATCTGGGGAATGGTCACAGTTGGCCAGTGGCCACAGATTACTACAGGAAAAAGAAACCTATCACAAATAAGTGGAAGAAGTGATAAGACTGAGTTCAGGTACCCCCGTGGTCACCATTCATAAAACATAAACCATTAAGGAAACTCGACATATATATATAGTGAAAATGGTAACTTTGACAAAATTCCAGGCTCCCCGAAGTTTTCCAGGTACAAAAATAAATTTCAAGCTAATTCAAGGTTTCCCAGATTAGTACACACCCTAAGAGGGATAGAACAGAGGGTTGTGTTAAAGCGAGTAAACTGGTGATGCAAAATGGAGGACCTCTTAATTTCAGAGGCCACATTGTAATACTCCGTTAGTTCGCTTAAGTGAACCTAAAGTTCCCTGTGTTAGATATCTCGCAAGGAATAGGGTCGAAAGTGATTATGGCCTACAGAGCTCATGGAAAAACATCGGGGAATGCAAGAAAGACAAGCTTCAGACAGGGATCAACGAGCATTAAGAGAGAATTATCACCAACATACATAAGGCGAAGCTGGCAAAGATGAATCCAGAACTCAATCAAAACTCTGAACAGCCTAGTACGATACTTAAAACCTAAACATACATAATCGGGTTGGAATTTTCGAACGCTGATCACCGCCAACAACACTTTAGCGGGAAGATTATGGTACCAAGTCTATGCAGAGTGGACTGCCAATAAATAGAAATGCGAAATATGTTCCGATGACTCCTCTCCACCAGATTCCAAGAACAAGCCGTGTTTATTATGGCGGACGTCAACCAGGATTGTTGGAACTTTCCGCAGCCCAAAAACACCGTTTTTTAAATTTAATTTTCCTTTCGCGTAAAATGCACATAAAGTAACTCACAATAAAACCCAAAAACTTACCTTCAAAACTTGAACCAAAATAAAAACCTTAATTTACTTATAATTATTTTCTTCAATTGTGTTTCTCAGTACGTGCCTAGTTCAGAATTGGTTTAAAATATACATCAAGAGATCACCACCAGAACAGAATACCATTAAAAAAAAAGTTCGGAAATCACGCATAACGAATTTCGTTTGCGCTCGATTAAATTCGCTATAACAGAGTTCAATCTATTATATAAGTACGAAATGGATCTTGTTTGAAATGGCCTTGGGAGGAGGAAACTGCTCAACTGTCTCAAATGAATTTTTGGATCTAGTTATCACATGTCTCAAGCTTTTGGTTTTATCATGTTGACTGAAATGCATATTCTAAGAGACGGGGGGGAGAGGGATCAAAGTCTACGCGAAAAATTGAGTATCTCACTGTCTTGTCAAGTTAGGAAGATGAAACTCTGTACATAAGCTCCTTATTAGAAATAAATAGGCACGTCCTCCAGCGTTTTCCTCACATTTCAGGTTTAAGGAGAGGAGGAGGGCATTTTCTGTAATTCCTTTCTTCATTCAACCCTATGTTGCCTGTTGTTTGTGATCTCCATCACAGAGAAACGGCTGAACAGTTTGAACTGAGTTTTGGAACATTGTTAGTACCTAACTCAAGCTGGAATTTTAATCATGCAACTTTGTTTACCGTGCATATCTTAAGGAAGAATGGGTTTGAAATTTATGCCAAAAATACAATATATTATGTTTTTTTTTAAAAATTATTATTACACTTTCACTGATATAAGATACTAAAAGGGGAGAGGAGGCTCAAATAATGTCCATGTACCTAACACTTCCCGTGCAAAGGAAGGGCATTTCAGCTAATTTGGAACAAAAAGTAATGTTACTATATTTTCTCTCTTTTCGTAGTTCATACTCGCGTAACTAGGTATAAGCAAATAACAAAATGTCTTTCTCCATGTGTCAGTTAATTAGAAATCGAAAATGCTTCACTTAAATGAAATCTTTCAGTTTTTCGTTCCACGGTTATGCCGGTGAGGCTAAAGGAGACGGTGATTATGAGAAATGAATTAAATGGCGGAATGAAGACAGTAGGAGGAAATCCACGCGCACGGTGTTTGTCCACCACAAATCCTACTTGGCGCGAGCTGGCATCGAACGAAGGATCCCACGAACCTGAGGTGAACGCTCTACTACTGAGCCATCGCGGCCCTGAACAACTGAATATGAGAATTTAAAAAAAATTGAACATATCAGTCCTTCCCAAAAAAAGCATCCATTTCATAAAACCGTTTTTTTTTTTTTTTAAATCTCTGGTTCCCAAACTTGAGATACTATCCCAGTATATGATGGAAACTTTAGGAATCTTCAGTCAGGACGGCTGGCTCAGGGATTTCAATCCTAAGTGTAATAGCGGATTTTATATCTTTTTGAAAAAATCGAAATATAAGCGAGTGTTAATGATGGTAACTGTGTCCCACGAAACGCAGATAGGGTTTCACAGATTCACTTGTGCGACATATTTTCCCCTTCTTAAATTCAACGTCTCATGATTATGCCCCTAGATAAAGAGAAACTGTGATGATGACAGGAATAATGATGGGATGACGAAAATGGGAGAAAACTGGAGAATATGAAGAAACTCATGCGCACAGTGTCTGCCCACCACAAAGCTCACTTGGCGGGAGCTGGAATCGAACTAGAAACCCGCGCCAGAGGTAAGCCATCGCGGCCTCACAAAGGAAATGAAATCTTTCAGTTTTACGTCCCATGCTTATGCCGGTGCCGGTTATGCCGGTGAGGCTAAAGGAGACGGTGATTATGAGAAATGAATGAAAATGGTGGAATGAAGAAAGTGGGAGGAAACGGGAGAACCCCGAGAAAACCCACGAGCACGGTGTTTGTCCACCACGAAGTCCACACGGTGCGAGCCGGGATCGAACCAGGGACCCCAATCACCGGAGGTGAACGCTCTACGACTGAGCCACCGCGCCCCCAGTCCTCACAAAGAAATTTCGCCGCCCTCCAATACATGTGTACAATACAACATACATGCTTAAACAGTATTTTAAATAGGAATATGGGTTTTAAGTATAGGTACAAAATTTAATAAAACCGAATTTTGCCCAATAGAACCCAACTTTACCCAATAACACTTACACTTATGCGCTCAATCGTTAAATATGCAATTATATTTCGTATTCCATGTAAGTGAGCTGTGTACAGCTGAAAAGATATGCTTTGTTGTCAAATTAGATGAAAGCTGACTTTTTCAATATTGATATTTCAGACGAATCCTTACACATAAAAGTCCCCATCGATTCCAAGTCGGCTTCAGTTTCAAAATGGCATCTTACCTTAGGCCTTACCATATCAATAATACAGCATTGTTGGAAAACGGATTTGAGGTTTTCTACGACCACTCACATAATATGTACGTTCACCACTCAAAAATTCACTCTTTGTTACGTATAGAGGTTGTTTCCGATCTATGGTGACGATTTCAACCTGCACTTACCTTAAGAGAAACCATGTCACCCATCGAGAGTGCTCTATTTGGTGGCCCTGCATCTGGGCAATTGCCCGACAGCGAAGTTTCCACTGTAGGAGACTGGCACGCAGTAGTCATGTTAAACCGCAACCACTCCTTCTGACAGGCTTTCAGGCTTTCCATAGCCTTTCAACGGTGCGGAGTCTCCTGTGAGATAAGGTTCGTTTCAGGAGGCCGAAGGCGCAAAAGTCCATCGGTGACGCATCAGGGGACTTCACTAGAATGTCTGTAAATGGAATGGCACGAATTCTAGTTTCTGCTGTCATTTGTTGGAGGAAGAGGCGCATTGGGCGAGATGTGTGATTTGACGCCTTGTCTTGATGCACCCACACATGATTCTTGTCCCTCCCGTAGAGATGGGGAATGTCATGATGATAAACGGGTGTCAGGACAATAGCCTGATAATATTCCGAATTCACCTTCGTATTTTTGGCTACATGATGTATGGTCAGCTTGCCCTGGTACGAGTATCCAGCAATGATTATGAAGCCTGTGCCAAGACTTTCCTTGCATTCAGTGAACCAACCATCTTTGAAAGTCCCTCGCACCTGTCAATCGATAAAAAATTGCACGTGGCTTGTGCCAGTCATCCAAATAAACATACGCCTCATCTAGTGTTACAACGAACTTCCACTTTTCACCTGCCAGGTACCACTCATACAGCTTTCGAAGTTGATGCAACGTTCCTGGATGTGTTTTGGCAAGAGCTTATGAACACGCCCCTTCCGTCGCTTTACCAACCTCAAATCGTGGTGGGGGGCCGCGGTGGCTCAGTGGTAGAGCGTTCACCTCTGGTGCATGGGGTCCCGGGTTCAAACCCTGCTCGTGCCAAGTGAACTTTGTGGTGGACAAACACAGTGTGCGTGGGTTTTCTCGGGATTCCCCCGTTTCCTCCCACTTTCTTCATTCCACCATTTCATTCATTTCTCATCATCACCGTTTCATTTAGCCTGACCGGCATAATCGTGGGACGTAAAACTCAAAGATTTCATTTCATTTCATTTCATCAGTGGTGAATGATTATGTGCACTGTCTTCAGTGATGTCAGTAGCCGGTTCGCGATACTCCTCTGTGTGGGTGGATTCTCCATGGTGACCAGAGTCCCGACTTCCCGAATTCTAGCTCGCGTGCGGCTAGTGGCAGGCTGGGGGTTGGCCTGTTTCTGCCCCACAGGAATCATCCCATGTCTCGTCTTACCTGCCGCTTTCACACTCGTGATATGCCATTTTTGGACGCAGTGAATCAACGCTTATTGCACAGTTTGATAATGGCACTAAAACTGTAGTTCACGTCGGAAAGGGCAGTTATGTTGTCCTCCCAATAAGTACTTATTTTCGACGGTATTTTTCCCGACATGTACTTACCACAGCTGCCCACACGACTAGCAGTTTCCTTCTCTTCCTGCTTGGTAGTGCTGCACAAGGCGTATAATTTTGTTAGCATAGATCGGAAACAACCTCTATATTTTTGGAGAGGGGTGGTAGCAGGGGTGTCAACACCTTGAACAGCTTTCAGGCCCCTCTCAAAAGCAGCATTCTTGTTACATTTTTTTTTTATACGTCATGTCTGAAAAAATCTTATTTTATAGATCTTTGAACATTTCCTATAGGAATTGAAAAAGCATACACAAATTTGCCTCAAAGAATGATCACAGAAAGCAACTTTAAACTTACGTACCATAAATATTGTTCGCAGAACTGCTACATGATTTTTAATGTCAGAATAATTTTAAAATGAGAATAAACATTACTTTTTAAAAAAAACATATGAGACTTATTACATAAACACTGTACCTTATTACATATACAGGGTGAACCTGAAAGACGTGCACAAACTCCGGGAGGTGATTACTGACAATCAAAAGAAGACAAAAAAGTCCTCTTGCATATTGTCGAATTCCGCATATCGTACGAGTAACACGGGGGTGCCAACTTGGAATCGAAACTCGAATCCTGACAAATAGAACGGAACAGAAAGATATGCACATACTTCGTGTGCATCTTTCTGTTTCGTTTCAATTGACAAGATTCGAGTTTCGACTCCAAGTTGGCACGCCTGTCTCTCGTACACGACCTGGAATTCGTCAACATGCAAGAGGACTTTTTGTCTTCTTTTGGAGTTACGAATCACTTCCCAAACTATGTGCACATCTTTCTGTTCCGTTGCAATTGTCACGATTCGAGTTTCGATTCCAAGTTGGCAACCCTATCACTCGTACACGACGCGAAATTCGACAAGGGGACTTTTTGTCTACTTTTGATGTCACGAATCACCTCTCCGAGTTTGTGCCCAGCTTTCAGGTTCACCCTGTATACTGTAAATTTTATCTATCACGGTTGGTAAATAGCAAGATGTGGTAAACGCGCTCTCATACAGAATAACACCCCGGATAGTAGTTCAGGTACGAATAGATTTGAGTTCTGAAGAATTAGTTCTCTATTTTGCCAACCTAATAATTATGTAACTTTCCGAATATGTAGTACGAAAAAGCTAGGATATCAGTAGAGGCTGCAACTACAAAAGAGGTCAAAGTTGATAGGTGTGAATTCTAAGTATAACAGACAGGTATGTCATACTAAAAAATCTGAACAAATCCCTAGAACTTAAGCAGAATACGCAAAGGACAACAAAATGATGAAAAAGTGTCGAATTTCATTTTCATGGTAAACTAGCTTTCGGCTAGCTAAAGGCTACGCCCCCCCCCCCCTTCCGAGTCCTGCCTTTGCTCAGCCTACGGCCTCGCACCTCTTAAACCCACCATTCTACTGAATTTCAACTCTCTTTTGCTATTTCAACTATCTAAACGGTAAGATTTTGTATCCCAAGGAAACACCCATTTAAATAGCATGGGAATTTCTTCATCCCCCCTTTTAGAGCCCTTAAAAACTAAAAATATTAACTTCTGGCAATAATCTTGTGGGTTAGTCTTGGAAGGCTACAACCGTGCCAAATTTCATCATTCTAATCCTGCCGAAAGTGCCTAAACGTTTTGGGGTGCAGAAGAAGGTCCCATATAAATAACATGGGAAATATTTTTCAGTTCTCCATAAGACCACTCTAAAGTTGGACATTATTATTTTTGGGGATTTACTTGGGTAATGCTAACGAAAACGCACAAGCATCCGAACTACAAGTTTTTATTCCAATTCCAAGAACCTAAAACGAGATTATAGGTCCAAAAAAAGGTCCATTTAAGTAACAAGGAGATTTTTTTATCCCCTTTTTAAGGCCCTAAAAATTAAAAATATTCACTTTTGGCAATTTTTCTGTAGGTTAGTCCCGAAAAGTTACAATCATGCCGAATTTCAACTTTCTACGTTAACCAGAAGTAACCCTTCATTTTGTCAGTCAATTCATGTAGTTTTATATATAGTTAAGATATATAAAGATCGTATGAACTTCTTATATTTCTTTATGGTATTGTAAAACTGGGTACTATTTTCAGCCTTATCAAAAATAGAATATGATATTTTAGAATCAGCGAACAAAACATTAATTATTGATGAGCAAAATTACGTACCTTGTAGTCCCTTCCGTTTCTTTCATAAATTTCCGTTAAAAGAGTTAGCACAGTGTCCCGGCGCATCACCTTGTGTAAAATCTCAGAGCACATGAGAATTGAGCTTTCGTGCTGACGAATAGATGTGATATATCCTGGCCAAAGCTCCAACTTGAACTGGGTAATTTCCACCTTGGCCTTGGCGTCGAAAAAAATTCTCCCAATTAACTGCAAGTTGAGGTGTTCCAAGCATTTTCTCATTATGACGTTGAAGACCTGAAGAGAATGGTGATCACCTGGCTTGAGATCTCCTACCAGTTTTATGGTGATCTGTGTGGTTTCACCACCTTCACGTCTTTGTGAACTTATTGCCAACGGCTGAAATACAACCAAATTATTAATAGCCAACAGAAAAGTATATCATTTGATTATTCATGATCTTCATTGAAAAATACATACAGGGTGAACCTGAAAGATGTGCACAAACTCCAGGAAGTGATTCATGACATTAAAAGATAAAAAAAATCCTCTTGCATATTGTCGAATTCCGCGTCGTATAAGAGTGGCAGAGGTGCCAACTTGGAATCGAAACTCGAATCCTGAGAATTGTAACGGAATAGAACGATGTGCACATCAATGTACCAAGCAAAAGGATGTTTTGTCTTCTTTTGATGTCACGAACCACCCCCGGAAGTATGTGCAGATCTTTCAGTTCCGTTGCAATTGTCATGATTCGATTTTCGATTCCAAGTTGGCAGCCCTGTCACTCTTACATGACGCAGAATTCGACAATATGCAAGAGGACCTTTTGTCTTCTTTTCATGCTACGAATCACTTCCGGAGTTTGTGTACATCTTTCAGGTTCACCCTGTATAAACTTTTGAATTTTCAATCTTGAACCCATTTCAGATATGAACACATTTCAGATATCCATACTACTGTTAAGATCCTAACTAGGACAGTCAACACTACTACCTCGAAAGTTTCCTCCTCTCTCTCCAAAATTTATGATAAGGTTATGATTCTACAGACTTTTTATTTAAGGTATCGACAAACTACACACAACGACACATTGAGCAAAGCTACGTGATAATATATATAAAACACACCATCACTTAACAGTTTCAACACAATAACTGTGTCTTCATCAGACAGAAGAGGATACTTCGGAAAGCAGGAATTAGGATGTTGAGGATAGGAGGAAGCAGAATAACTGAAGTAGTCAGTAAAACGAAGAGAAACGCAATAGTGTGAAAAGATCAAACGGGTAATATAGTATAGAGTGGGATGCGCGGAATGTAGCAAAATTTACACGGAGAAACAAAAAAGATGGAAGAAAGGATGAAACAATACAAAGATGACGTAAGAATAAAAAGAGATAACGCAATATATAAGCATCAGAAGAAGACCAACCACAGGATAGGGTGGGAAGGAGCAGAGGTCATAGAAGCAGAGAACAAGACATTGGTGAGAAAATAGAAAGAAGCCAGGGAAATTATGAAAGTAGGAGACAAGTTGATGAATCGGAATGCAGGATTCGTGATAAATAAAAATGGGAGAAGATTCTACTTAAAGAAGAAGAAAGGGAAAGGAAGAAGAAAGAAACAGAAGAACTTAATAAGTGAACATAGAAAGGATAATTAGAGGACAGAATGCATCCAGCAAAACCGTATATTTTTAATTGGACAAGTGCGCAGCTGTACAAGTTGAAAATGAATAACACGAGTGTTGCTTTTTAATGAAGGGGTGGAGCCTAATTAAAGTTGATCTCTGGAGAGTATATAAGAGATGTTCAACTCCTAAACAGCCAAGAAGTGGAAGTCTGATGAAGACGTAGTTATTGTGTTGAAACTGTTACGTGATTGTGTTTTTTATATATTATAACATAGCCTTCCTCAGTGTGTTGTTGTGTTTATTTTGGTAATACGGAAACAAGGCCTGATAAAATAGTTAATGTATCGAGTATTTTATATTCTTAAGATCTTCAGAATTCATAAAAATGTAATAAGTTCTTGATTGATAGTAAGTCGACAGTTTCAGTTGCTCTTTTAATTGAATTGAGTTGATTTTGAGTTTACCGTCCCTTTCAGCAGCAAGGCTATATGAGACGAGACCTACTGATTAACGTGGAATCCGAACCACATGAGCTCCCGTCGGAAATCAAACCCGAGTCTCCCACGCCAAAGGCGCGTACAGTTGCCCTTTTAAATCTTACTTTTTAACCTACTTCGCTTTCCTCACGTACAGCTGCAGTCCGATGCCGACTCATCGTAGGTGATGGAGGATGTTACCAAACTCAGTATGAGAGCTTATTCACGACAGGCACGAGCAAAGTTTATGAGGGTGACAGCTTTCTTGTTCTTTCTACAGGGTGTCTACTAAAATTCCGAAATGAAATTTCGTGACTTTATCAAACCATAAAATTTCCTAACATTCAAAAACTAATAATAGGACCTATATTCTTTAGCACTTATTTTTATTTTATCTCTACTTCAAAGACTGTTCCCTGGAGCGATAAAAACTTTGCGTTTTCTTACATCACTTTCAGTATATTCATTGTATATAGTCTGTTTTGTTCGGTAACTAACCAATAGCATACACTCACAAATCCAATAATCTTAAAATTACATATCTACACATGATGTACAGTACATATATTGACAAATCCTTAGTAATACTTTAAAAACGTGACACTGATTGTAAACAGTTGTACTGATGGATTCTATCTTTCTTTTAAGTTGGCTAATATTGTTTTACCCTTTTTCACGCCGAATTTTCATGCATACGATAGAAGTTGCTTTGCTTGCGATTTGGTAGCGTCTAAAGCCGACCATAGAATTTTTTGGAGGTGAATTTTGACGTTTTATAAAACAAAATACTCCCTCTCTACTTATATTTATACAAATAAACAGAATTTGTTTTATTCTAAAGAATCAGGTACCAACCATAATACTCGGATAAATAATACTGAAGCAGTACCTACCATAATACTCGGATAAATAATACTCGGATAAATAATACTCGGATACATAATACTCGAATAAATAATACTCAGATACATAATACTCGGATAAATAATACTCGGATAAATAATACTCGGATACATAATACTCGGATAAATTATACTGAAGCAGTACCTACTTAACTAGAAATCAATATTTTCCTCAAAGAATGCAGGAATCTAAAAGGGTTAAACCAACCTTCTGAATCCGTTCGAAAGCGGTCGTCTCGGTAATAACTTTCCTATCATACACATGAAACTACTACTGTAAACAAATACTTACCTCAGGATAGATTCTATGCGATGTATATAACATCTGTCCATCGAAGATATATCCACCTCCTATTTTATCCTTCTGGTCCCTCAAGAGAGCCTTTCTAACAACAGTCCTATCTTCAGCAGGTGCAAAGTCAACGTGATACTGATACAGACACCAATCTGCGGCATACATAATCTGGAAGTAATTTGCTGTGAGCTTCACTGGCCTGCCACTTGTACCTAAAAATGCATAGCTTTTGTCAGCATTATTCTTATAGACTTTATTTACTTAAAGGTTTTTTTACAGCATAATCGTTACAAAAAAATTACCTTACTCAAATGATCATTGATATCTATTTTTGTTAATTCTTGGAGCCTCTGGAATATTATGGGATAGTTTCTATGCTGTGATACAGTGAAACCTGTCTATGTTGGCCACTATAGGTTCCATTGAAAAATGGCTAACTTAGACAGGTGGCCAACTTCAAGAAACTAAGCGTGATTGATATATTTTAAGAATAGGATTTCCAGTGTTACTTTATTGTAAAATTTTAAGGCACAACAGCTACTTTTAAATAATGTATATAGAGTAATCATAACAATATACAGTACTAAAAAAAAATTACTACAGTATGTTTAATATATGTACAGAATTTTCTGTAGATATCTTTCGAAAAAAATAGCGAATCAGTTATTAATAAAAAATTTATTCATGGTGGTTCATTCAAGACGTATTTCTTTTATTATTTTTGGCACATATGGACATTCTAATTCTGTACTTAACTATCTCTTGTTAAGGAGCTACAAGTGTTTCCCTCGGAGCTAAAGATGTTTTGAGAAAATCTTAAGAGGATTCATATCTCAAAACCTCCGCTACCTTTCGAAAATCTGTCACGTGCCAATAGTTCACAATTGAGATGGTTTGCCTTAACCTTGAGAATTTTCCGGAATTACTCCAGCTCCCCACTGATGAAAGAAGATATAACTAATGGTTTTACCAAAACAGACAAATACCATACGTACAACCATTTCCTGAATCCCTGTACGTACTTTTTTAATTTACATTTTCCTTCACCACGCCTTTATCAGGGAAGTGTTCTGGCCACTGACCTAAAAGAGCAAATCGTGGAAATCCATGCTTGTTTGTCTACAGCCACAAATGCAGAACATCTGCCTCTCATATGGGAATACGAAAGTTAAGAAAAATAGCAGAACGGTATTTTGCGTGGCCAATATACGGAGGTAAATTTATCATCATAGATCAACATACACGGCAGTGTATGGCAGCCAAGTTCCGCGAAGAAAATGAAAATTGGCCTGCACTGTCGTAAGCATATTATACACGAACAAGAGTTTTGGGTAAAATCGTCGATTTCGAGGCTTTGCAAAAACAATTCTATTAAGGGTAGAAACATGAAATTTAGAATGTAAGGAGATATCCCACATGCCGAAAATGAATTAAGTAAAATTGATGTCTTGTGTATATCGGAGCACTGGCTGAATAAAGAAGAAATAGAAACAATTTCACTCACAGGTTTTAAACTATCTGCGTACTATTGTAGGAAAAATATATCCCATGGCGGTATTGCCATATTCGTCAAAGAGGACTTTCGTATCAAAATTCTAAGAAATACCCTTACATTGAACGTTGAGAAAACTTTCGAATCTGTAGCACTTGAATTCTGCGATCATAATTTAATACTTATCTGTCTCTATCGCACGCCAGACAGTAATGTCAATGACTTTTTGAATAAATTAGAAAGGCTTATATCGGAATTCTCGTCCTCTAAAAAGTCGTTAGTAATTTGTGGTGATATTAATATTGATTTTTTACTAAATAATAGCAAAGAAAAAGAAGATCTCATTTCGCTCTGCACATCATTTAATCTGAAACCTATCGTCAATACTCCTACCAGAATAGGCAAAACAAGAATCTCTGCTCTTGACCAAATTATAATTCCACGTGATGATTTCGTATCTCATGTTGATGTACTAAACCTAGGCTATTCTGATCATAATGCTCAACTTCTCTATTTTTACACAGAAATAATTAATAAGAATACAAACGTGGGCGTGGAATGGTCTGAACGGCGTTCATTTACACCCACTAACGTAGCATATTTCAGATACTTGTTGAAAACTGAGTTGTGGGAGGATGTTTACATTGAATGTAATGTTAACGACCAATTTAATTCCTTTTTATGTATATTTACTCATTATTTTAATATTGCTTTTCCTAAACAAAAATTTAAGATAAATAAATCGGTAAATGTCAGTTCGAAGTGGAAAACTTTTGGAATAAAGGTTTCTCTAGAAAAAATGCGCTATTTACATCAACTATCCCGACGGTGCCGTACTCCCGTGTTTAAACGATACCACAAAATGTACAGACGAGTTTTACATAAGGTCATAAAACAGGCAAAAATGTTAGAGAATGATACTTACATTGGGAAAGCTTCCAATAAAATGAAAGCTACATGGCAAATTATTCGGAAAGAATCTGGGGAAGGAAAACCCTCCTCTAAGATAACTAGCGTTTCTTGTCAAAATAAAATTATTAAAAATCCGACTGAAATTGCAAATGCTTTTAACGATTACTTCACGAATGAAGTGGAAAAGCTTATCACTAATAACGTGAACAATAAACTACCTAGCAAACAATACGTTAGTAGACATAACGATATTTTCGAAAAATCATTGTTCTTGCACCCAGTAACTAGTCAGGAAATCTTAAATACTACACTGAAAATGAAAAATAAGAGTTCTTCAGGATATGATGAAGTTCCTGATAAAATTCTAAAGCAATGCTCCTATGAAATTGCTGATATCTTATGCTTTATAGTAAATAACTCTTTTAGTAGTGGCGTTTTTCCTGAGGCATTGAAGCTAGCAGTTGTTAAGCCCTTATATAAAAGTGGCAAGAAAGATCTTACATCCAACTATAGACCAATATCATGTCTGTCTACCTTCTCTAAACTTTTTGAAAAACTTATGTATATAAGACTAGTTAGCTTTCTAAATAATTTTAACTTAATATCTCCTGCTCAAAATGGCTTTAGATCAAATAAGTCTACTGAAACTGCTCTTTACTCCTTTCTCTATTCTGCTTTAAATTCAATAAACGCTAAGAAATATACAACCGGCATATTTCTTGATCTTAGCAAAGCTTTCGATACAATTGATCATCAAATTTTACTTAAAAAATTGCAAGATTATGGTATTAGGGGAAATGCTTATGACTGGTTTAAATCGTATATTTCCAACAGAAGGCAAACTGTTGAAATTAACTGTCAAACTCAGGGAGTAAGCAAATGTTATTCAGATACAAAAGAGTTAAAATTTGGAGTTCCTCAAGGTTCCATCTTAGGCCCTATTCTATTTTTAATATATATAAATGATTTGCCACAATGTTTAGACTCTGCTAAAATTGTTCTGTATGCTGACGATACAAATATTTTAGTAACTGGAGAAACTTACGTTGAGTTATGTAATGCAGTAGATTCCACCATGTCTGCCGTCAGTGACTGGATGGATAGAAATAAACTAATACTAAACACAACAAAGTCTTCGTGCATGTGCTTTCACGTAGTAAAAAACGAGATAAGAAAACGCCCTTGTGTAACAATTAACGGCAAAACGTTGAATTACGTCTCGGATATAAAATTTCTTGGTCTTTGGGTGTCAGATACATTAGATTGGAAAATTCACATTCAAAAATTATCTAGTAAATTGGCTCAAACCTGTTACATGTTAAAGCTTTTACGAAATAGTGTCAGTCAGCATGTTCTGCTCACAACTTATTTTGGACTTTTTCATTCTAAATTGAAATATGGTATTATATTCTGGGGATCTACTGCACTGCTAAATTCCATATTCGTTTTACAAAAGAGAGCTTTAAGGTTTATGACCGGAAGTAAACCTCGAACTTCTTGTAAACCTCTATTTAAATTTCTTGAAATCTTACCTCTTCCATGTTTATATATATATGAACTTCTAAAATTTGTAAGAAAAGATATACAGACAGATACAAGCAGCTTCCGGTTGAACTCAGATATTCATATGCATAATACAAGACAAGCGTCTGATCTTCATGTAGAGTCCTCACGTTTAAAAGTACATAAGAATAGTACATTTCCTATGGCAGTGAATATTTATAACAAGCTTCCTTCCACTTTAAAAAACAAAACATCTGGTTTCAATAAAGCAGTCAAGTCCTACCTACTCGAGTACTGTTTCTATTCTGTAGAAGAATATCTCGCCTGTAATAAATAAGGTTTAAAGTATATATATTTTGTATATCTATAATGTAAGGTTTTATTAACTGTTTTGTTGTTTTATATCGATGTATGTAAATTAGAATAATGAAAAATTGTACCTTTTTTTGTACATAAATTCACACTATTTTAATATTGCATGTAGATCTAAATGTATACATATGTACACATTCAGTGTTCTTATGACGTGTCCAACTCATACGTTCACGTTGTGAACAATTTGTATGAAAAAGGATGAAAATAAATACAATACAATACAATACAATGTACTCATATGCCAAATCTCACACACCTACCTTCAATCATATTCGAGTACTGGACCCCCAAAATATGCAGTTTTCAAGCTCACTGACTCACTCATCAAATTGATTAGGTACTTCCCAATGAGATAGAAACGTGAAACTTTGCATAAAGGTACCCTATAACAACTTGAGTACGGAAAAAGTCCCAAATCTGAGGAATGTGCTATGGGAAATTTTTTATGGGCAAAAAACTGTCCTTACCCAGGAAAAAAATCGTTTCGCTCACTCACTCATCAAATTGATTAGGTACTTCCCAATGAGATAGAAACATGAAACTTTGCATAAAGGTACCCTATAATGACCTGAGTATGGAAAAAGTCCGAAATCTGAGAAATGTCCTATGGGAAATCTTTTATGGGCAAAAAACTGTCCTTAGCCAGGAAAAAAATAGTTTCACTCACTCACTCATCAAATTGATTAGGTACTTCCCAATGAGATAGAAACGTGAAACTTTGCATAAAGGTACACTATAACAAACTGAGTACGGAAAAAGTCCGAAATCTGAGGAATTTGCTATGGGAAATCTTTTATGGGCAAAAACTGTCCTTAGCCAGGAAAAAAATCGTTTCGCTCACTCACTCATCAAATGATTAGGTACTTCCCAATTAGATAGAAACTTGAAATCTGCATAAAGGTACCTTATAATGACTTGAGTATGGAGAAAGTCCGAAATTTGGAGAATGTCCTATGGGAATGTTTTTATAGGCAAAAAACTGTCCTTAGCCAAGCAAAAAATCGATTCACTCACTCACTCAACAAATTGATTAGGTACTTTCCAATGAGATAGAAACGTGAAACTGTGCATAAAAGTACCGTATAACAACCTAAGTATGGAAAAAGTTCGAAATCTGAGGAATGTACTATGGGAAATTTTTAATGGGCAAAAAACTGTCCTTAGCCAGGAAAAAATCGTTTCACTCACTCACTCATCAAATTATTTTTACTGATTTACTTAGGTAATACTAATGAAAACGTACAAGTATGCCGAATTTCAATTTTTTATTCCAATTCCAAGTTCCTAAAACATGAGATTATATGTACCCCTCCCCCTAAAAAAAGACCCATTTAAATAACATGGGAAAATTCTTCATCCCCCTTCATCATTTCAACTTTTCACGTCAACCGGAAGCACCCCTTTAATTTATGTCAGTTCATGTAGTTTTATATACAGTTAGGATATGTTGGTGGCAAATATTATTAAGTTTACAAGCTATTTGAAAGGTGTATATCATTGGAAGGAAAACCCAAGGCAGTATGAAACTGCGCAACATGCGCGTCACGTAATGAACTCCGTAATTTTGCAATGTGAAAAGGTAGAGAACAACTAAGTATATTGAAACACCAGCTATGTCTAGTGATGTAGCAGCGAGGATTCAGCATCAAGGGTTTTGGGCCCTGTTGATACTCTTCGTATTTAGGTAATGAAAAATGAGATGTTAGCGATGGTGATTTTGTAGTTCGGGTAAATGAATTGGAATCTCGTTTGGACATAACGCTCTGACAGATATTTAATAGAATAAATCCTCCCCGCTGTTCTAGTGGCTAGCATGTGCGCCATTCTTGTACAGGATCTTGAGTTCGATTCCCGGTGGGAGAGCCCTTGGGAACTAATGTTGTATGTGACACATTATGACTCCTTTAAAAATGTACAATTTTAAATTTAAATCCAGCAATATGCCACAATTGAGAATACCAATATACGATATTGACATAGTGAACTACAAAAAGAAGTGAAATATGAACAAAAACACCAGAGGTGCAAAAAGTGCAGCCAAGTTCGTCAGCCTCAAAAAGTGTTGAGATGAGGATGGATGAGCCAAGTTCCTTGGCCACTGCATCTGAAAGGAACACTGGAACTTGGCGCGAGGTGTCAAGGAAAATGATGTTAAGGAACGTTAGGGATAGTGGTGGTGGCCGTGGTGGGTTTGGGACCACCATCAACCTTAGGAATATCAACTTTGCTAAGGCGCTAAGGCACATATACAGTATACTGCAGTAAGATTGGTGGTTCGAAACCCAGACAATGAAAACTTATATTACTCCACGAAGTGTCAAAGTAAATGATGTTAACGAGAATTAGGGATGGTGTTTGTAAGCGTGGTGGATTTGAGGGTCACCTCTAGCCTTAGGGCTGAAATGTCCCGGCCGTGAAACTAGGAACCGACATCTTAATGTATTCGAATATGTTAGACACCTCGCGCCAAGTTCCAGTGTTCCTTTCAGATGCAGTGGCCAAGGAACTTGGCTCATCCATCCTCATCTCAACACTTTTTGAGGCTGACGAACTTGGCTGCACTTTTTGCACCTCTGGAGTTTTTGTTCATATTAAACATTTCTTCAATGTGGCGAACTTCCAAGATAGACAGGCGGTCAACTTACAGAGTGATAAGTAACGAACGTCTTATGGGAAAATGCAGGTTTAAGAGAACCAGGCCAAGATAAGCAGGTGGCTAACATAAAGAGGTGGTAAAGTTGAAAAGTTTTACTGTATATTTCCCGTAAAGACTGTCTGAAATGCTTAAATCGAAGAACTCACGGTTTTGTGTACGGTTTATATACTCTAAAAGGATGACAAAAATCGTTTGATCCCAATCGGAATCGAACCAAGGCTATCTTATTAACAGACCGTGTTCTCTGTAACGCCATTTAAAAAAAATGCATGTAGCAACTTAGCCCTACGGGGAACCATATGAGAGCCAATAAGAGAGATCTGGGGATCACTATCAAGAAGAAAGGGCCTTTCTTCCCACTTACTACAGGTTAATATGAGAGAGTATGTTCTATTTGAATGGGGAATTTTTATGCTTAAAGGTCCATGGTTCTTCTTCGTGAACCCTTTGAACTAGTTTAAAATGCTCCTACAATATTAAGAAAAATTATTTTCTTTTCCAAACTCATTACAAGTCCTGGACGTCTATGAAAATTTTTAGTTACCACTATCATTAGTGTTAAAACAAAATCACTTTAGGATTTAGGTTTGTGGGCTTTCGGCATCTATGGCCATTTAGCCCGTCACGTTTGAGGGATGACGTCCCTCGGCGAGCACACTATCCGGGGAAAGGGGAGGAAGAAAGGATTGGGGAAGGAAAGAAGCGGCCTGGGACCTATAAGTTAGGTACCACCCCGGCATTTGCCTGGTGTGAATGAGGAAAACCCAGGAAAACCTCATTCAGGGTGGCTGGCCTGAAAAAGCGTTTTACACTCTTTCGACAGAGTGTCCCCACCGGGAACCGAATCAGGGACCGCTTGCACCGAAAGAAAATCACTTTGTTTTAATCCCTGGTCATTCTTCTTACTGGTCACCGTTTTTTCTTGTCAGAATCTATTATCAGATTAATCTAATTTAACTTTTTCTGTATAACAGACAATTGATTATCGTACTCATCACCTGGCTGTGAAGCCGAACAAGAGAGGACGAAGTCCGACTCGTTTCTTGAGAAAGCTGTTTGCAAAACTGAACTTTGCTGTATAGTTGCACTCTCAGATGGATTTCAACTGTAATGAAGTATTCGCTAAGAAAGGACTTTTCTTCCTGTAATAAACTCTAAAGTAATGTTTCAACAGTATCGTTTGTTTTTTTGTTTTTTTTTCTCCATGGTAATTTTCATGTACTCTGGAATCAATCCGTTAATGATTAATTGAATCTGCTTACTACCAAGGTGCATCTTTGTCATTGTAAAGAATAAGATTACATTCCGCAAATCTTGTCCGAAAGGAGGAGGAACGTCTGAGGCATCGAAATTTCCAGAACGAAAGCAACTGAATCAGTGTTGCCAGATCCAAAGATCAAAAAGTAGCAAATTTGAACTATTAGTAGCCCAAACATAAAAAAAAATGAATTACTGTATTTTATAGCTATACTTTTACTAATAATCTTATACATTGATTAAATAGAAACACCTGAAGTTGGAAATACATCTGATATCTGGGCTGCAACGGTCAGGTGGCGACTACAGCTTCAGACTGTTGGCGGTGGTGTTAGGGCAAACTCCATACTACATCAAAAGCAGTAGAACTGCATTGTGGAATGAACTGGGTGGACGGCAATAATATATAATGGGCAAGTTTTCTGATTTTCAAGGAGAAGCGAAGGCCAAACAACATCACCAAAACGGCAAATGACACGATTACTGAACTCAGTGAGCAAGAGAGCGATTGTAAGACGGTTTGTGTGGCACGTAGCGCCATCTTGCAGGACCTACAGATCGCCCACATCTAATGCTGAAATTGCTGTCAAAAAGGAATCGATGAGAATGCCTGTGTAGCACTCTCTGTTGACCGTACGTTGTTGCTATCTTCATGTCCGAAGAAACATGGAGCAATAATGACACCCCTACAAAAACCACACCAAACAGTCACGCGCTGCGGATGCATTGGTTTCATTTTGACGATGAGTGATCAGATCATGTTCCATTATTATTATTATCTGAGGCCTTTTCGACCACTAGTTCCAATTTCTTTTGATTTCAAAAATTTTGTGGCCCCTGATCCAAAAACTATTGGCCAAGACCGCAATCTTTTGATCCATTGATGTTTTTCAACATTCATAGATGTCAGAATGTCTCCGGAAGGCCATAATTTTCTGATTACAACGACCTGAAAACTTAAAACTAATATGTAGGTGTTATCATCCCTACCACCGGATTGAATCTGTATGTATTTAAAGTGAAATTCCGTACCACAAACAACACATTTTAAAGCTCTTTGCCCACCATAAGTTGAGGCACTACAATCCGGACAATTACCAGATTATATAAAAAACACAATAAAAGTAAAAACAAACTGAACACAAGAATATAACAGTAAAACAGAACAGAACAGAAAAATCGCTTGACTCTGCAAGAGGATAGAGAACAGAAAACCGCTTGACCCTTCAAAAACAGTTGCAGGAAGTAGGAAAAATTTTTATTAGCTACCTTGGACCCTTCAGCAGCACACACACAATATCCGGTTGACTAACGTCCCAATTGTTACCAGCGCCACCAACAAGGAGAAAGGGACAGAAACTCGCAGATGTACAGAGCCGGATGAAAAAAGGAAAAAAAAATCCAGAAAAAAAAAAGTGAGCAGCCCGGGGCCAAAGACCGAGAAACAATATTATTCTACGAAGTCTACTACATTTTCAGAATAGCTAATGCTTACAATATTATACCTTTTAATAAAACATTTTTTTTTTTTTTGTTCTAGAATGTTAACCTTCCGTTCGTTGGGACTAGAGTGCATCCATTGTTATGAACTTTTTCTGTCCTATTGGATGCCTTTATTATTATTATTATTATTATTGCATTTTTCACGTTTTCTCTTCAGAATGAAGTAATTAAAAGTTTTCTCGTATTATAATGGAAACACCAATATGGATCTACTATTGTCTCTACGAACAAAATTTAAGGATTTTTTTTTAAAGGGGGGGATCAAAAGATTACGATCTTGGCGAAGAATTTTAGGAATGATCCAAAAAATGGATCAAAAGATTGCGATCTTAGCCAATAATTAGTTTTTGGATCAGGGGCCACAAAATTTTTGAACGGCTCCTAAATCGAGTTTACATACTTTTTACGGAATAAGCACATCATACTGAGTAAAGTGATAGTTTGGGTTTGGTTACACTATATTTAGTTCTCCAGATATAAGGCATACAAGAAAATTTTTGCGTGAAAGATATTGGATCCTTTGATCCAAAAGTTGAAATATTTGAAGTCCAAAATTTCCCAGATAAAAAAGCTGCGGTAAAAAAAAAAATCGTAGATTGTTTTCTTCAAAAGGAGCTGGGTTTTCCCGAGCCCTTGTACCTCTAGTTAAAAGTGTCGTAAGTGTTAAAGAAATCTAGCGAGTCCATAAATTCGGGATTCATTTTTTTTTCTTTCTTCAGGATTTGCATAAACAAACAATGATGGTATTAGAGTAGTTCCAGCCGCGTCAAAACATTAACAGAAGACAAGAAGAGGACCCTGGGTCCAAAGGTAAGTTTTGTTATTTTATTAATATCAACAGTCACAAATTATCAACTTCATTTCTAAGTAACACATCTAATCTTATAATTACCTTTTTTGGATTCAGTTCTGCGAATCCTTTCAACCTTTTCTGGTATTGGACGCATTCCTCGCATGGCTGCACGCCCGGAAACAAGGGCACCACTTCCGTTCCCTACTGGGCCTAAAACATTCAAAAGAAAATTCACTGCTGATTTTTTCCTCGTTTTTTCTTCAACATTAAGAAAACCAATGAAAAGAAAAGCTTAGTCTCACTACCCAATCTCCCTTATGTCCACTTTCCCATAAAATTTGTTTTATATAGGATTCCTTATAGTCTGGACCTTTGCCCCTCTACATATATGTTAAACTATGCCCTTTGATAAATTGTATTTCCAACAATGCACAATCTCATACCATCAGCGACGCAGGCAAGCTAGTTATCGCCCGAGGCAAGAACTCGCTTTAGCGCCCCTCGACCAACCAAACCAAATCGCTCCCCGACTACACCTGATATTGGCAACACACAGTAGTTCTCATGTTTTCGTATTCCACTTTTTCTTCACGTGGTAAAACGTGATTTCAAAATTGCGGTATATAATTTAATTTTTAGTACAAGATAAAACGCCAAACTGATTAGTACCTGATTGCCAAATAATCTGAAAGTAACACCTTGACTTATTCTTATAGTCTTATCATAACTGTAAATCACAATGTTTTTGGAACTATATTAGGATGTGCATATGTGTATAATGAATCAACAATCTGTTGCTTTAGAATACAATATCTAATTATGATAAACAGTTAAGCTGGTGTCTCGAGTATTATACTCGGACATTTTACAAATCTCTTCAATCGATTTACGTTAAATGAAAACACAAAAACTAAAATTTAATACTGCTGGTTCTTTTGCCTGCAAATTTTTTTCGCAATGTCCTCAAAAGATAGCTTTGAAACTAACTTATGCTCTATGGATATGATTCTAAGGTTGGTGAGTCGGCGTTGTCCTGTTAAGTTTCTGAGGTAAATGTTTATAATCTTTTAGTTTGCTAAAACTCCTTTCCTTGCCTTATAGTGAAAATAAATATTTGCCCAGTTTTGCACCTTATAACCTAGCGCACAAGGCGCAAGCCCCGTTTTCTCCCCCCTTAATTACGTCACTGGATACCATCTATTTCGATTCATCTAAAGCTTTCGATTCCATTAACCATCCTTATCTCATTTACAAAATATCCAACAGATACGGTATCTATGGGCCACTCTTATTCTTATTGACTAGCTATCTACAAGGTTGCACTCAGGGAGTCGTCTTGGCGGGATCAATTTCTAACCTGCTGCCTGTAACATCCAGAGTAGCACAGGGTAATGTACTTGGACCACTCCTATTCATAGTGCATATTGTAAGGATCCCCTCATCACAACACGAGCACATGTTTATGAACGACACGTGCTAACGTTTATAAACAAGCAGACGATACACCGAGCAGGAAGAAGACGAAGGGAGCCAAACGAAGACGAACCACAGACGGAGGAGGTATTCGTTTGACCGCTGATCAATTAACCAACACCCGCTCCTGAGGTCGCCTTGGACTAGGGAGTTCACCTTATCTAAACACGAGGTCTCTTTGGACTAGGGAATCCTAACTACAACCAAACATCGTAAGGCTTCTTTGAACAGAGGTTTCCTTGCACCATAACCTGGAGTCACCATACGACGCTCCGGCGGTTGCCTTGAGCGAAGGGGTTCCCGTGCGAAACGATATATCTTTCAACCTTAGTCACAATAGAGACTCTGTTGTATGAACTTTGTAATACACAACGATTATTTTGTACTTTTATAATGAATAAGTGAAGGGTTAAATTCTTGGTCCACCATTGACTCTAACTATAAAACATTTCAATATGGATGACCTGGCTAATAACTTGAACTCAACCTCCAGCAGAATCTTGTTATTTGCAGACGACTGTAAACTCATCAGGGAAGTGAACAGTATAGAAGATTCCAACCTGCTTCAAAACAACATAGATAATTTTTCCTTTTGGTGTAAAGCATGGCTCTTAAAAGTAAATACCGATAAGAGCAGATCCATAACATTTTCCCTTTACACACCTCATACAGCATAAATGGTTCGCCTATCACGAGAGTCAATAGTCATAAAGTTCTCGGAGTTACTTTTAACACAAAACTAACTTTTAGAGAACATATAAACGCTATCATTATACACTAGATGCGTATTCTAATACTTTTGTACAGATTAACAGAAATACTAAATCTCTCTTCCTTAGCAACGTTCTACAAGACAATAATTTCTCCTAAATTGGAATAGTGTTCACCTATCTGGACAATGGAAGCTCCTACAAACCTATCTCGGCTAAACTCAGTTCTAAACTGCTTCCTGGCAATAATAAGTTTCAGAGTACCTCGCACACGTGTGATGACAAAGCACAAACTGCTACAAACATTACATATTTAACTATCTGACACTCGTCATAAAATCAGTGATCTCAAATATCTGTACAAACCCACACATGGCCAGCTTAGATCCGAAACGTTACTCTCACAATTGTGTTTCCGAATTCCATTCAAACAAACACGTAACACATATCTTTTTCACATAGTACGATCTAGACTGTCAATAGTTCAACGCTCTGTTCTACAGGGTTCCTAATTTACACAACGAAATATCACATATACCAGTAGATTTATTTAATTCTGAAACTGCATATAACTCTGCACTACGACGACATTTTAATGGATAAATTCTAGTCGGTTATCGTCAACCTTTCTTACTATTACTTAGATGCTGTTACGTTTTATTATTATTATTTTATCATCTCTTCGATTTGTTAGATCTTCCAGTGTAAACTGACATTCAGCTGTGTCTGGAACTATGTTCGTAAATAAACTGTGAATTTCAATAATGAAACGGAGGATCCGACATCAGTATTTTCTGTAAGTAGAAGAACCAATTCCAGTTACAGACACAAGTATCGCCGTGTTAAAGCCTCTATTCAGATAACTGGAATAATATACAGGGTGGTAGGTAACTCCACCGACAAACTTTGGGAGGTGATTCCTTACATGAAATGAAGGAAAAAAGTTTTGATAAACATAGGTCGAGAAACGTCTCCATTTAGAGTTATGAACCGCCGAAAATTCGAAATATTATGTTTCGAAACGCCCTGCCTTAGAAACTATAGGACCTATCCCAAGCGGTTTAAGGAATTACACAGGAACTAGTATGCGATCTATCTAAATATCCGTGTTTTACCATCCTCCGTTATCTGTGAAATGAACGCGCCATTAGTACTTAAAGGAATATCCCTATACCTCAACTTTCTTTTTACAGTTCGTTTCGCCGATAACGAACCACGGTAGAACATAGATATTTAGATAGAGCGCATACTAGTTTCTTTGTAATTCCCTAAACTGCTTGGGATCGGTCCTGTAGTTTCTAAGGCAGAGCGTTTCGAAACGTGAATTTTCGGTGGTTCATAACTCTGAAAGGAGACGTTTTTTTATCCCATGTTTATTAGAACTTTTTCCTTTCATTTCATATAAGGAATCACCTCCCAAAGTTTGTCGGCGGAGTTACCTACCACCCTATATATATCACACACACACACACACCCACCCACAAAACCCTCTTTCAGAACTATCTCAATTACTAATATAACTATTATTTTTAATATGCCACATCCGATTCCACTAGCCTATTTCACACCTAAATACTACAACGAACACAAGTTTATTTGTCAACACTGACTATTAAATATTTATCAAGACAATCCGCCATCAAGACGCCCTGTCATAGCGAAATTAAAATACCGCTAATTTTGCAGTAATTATTTGATATCTTCAAATAGATAAAAGATAATCGAAAAGTGGAGCAAGAGCTCGCTAGACAATATTATTTTACAAGATATACCGTCACCACGACTCACTTATCTGCTTTCCATTTCTAGCCATTTAGAAAATCGGCATTTATTTTCGGGTCTCTAAATGGCACAGAAAGCTACTAGGTGACTCGTGATAACAATACCTCATGCAAAGTAATATTGTCTAGCGCGCTCCTGTTCCATATTTCGATTATCTTTTATCTATTTGAAGATATCACATAATTTCTGTAAAATTAGCGGTATTTTAATTTCGCAGTGATTAGGCCTCTTGAAGAACTAATGCTTTCCATGGAAGAATTGAGGATGAAATTATCCCTGGAGATCACGTATGTCAGTTGTACACAAACGAAAAAACAAAAAAAAAAAAAAAAGTGTTCTTTCTACTATGTCTCAGAAAAAAGAATACACAGCAAAAAATGAGGTGTTGAAATAACACAAAATGACTACCACTTTAGCGTGGTACTTGTGTGTCAATTCAACACCAGCCACATCGCCTTCAGAGCATATGAAAAATACCTCGTTACTGGCTGTAAGTATTTGCATTGTTTTTTATTGTTTGGTATGAGCAAAGCTTTGCGAAACATATTTCGATTTATAGCCAGTTACTAACAACATTATATGTTTTCTGTAATCCGTCACAATAATATTGTTGTAAACTTGTAAATCATCTGACAACAATTACACAGATAGCTGTGCTTCCATCTGTTTTCTTTATCTGTTATTCTTGTGTCTTAGCATATGAACATAAGATGGCAGAACTGTTGCCTATGTAACTGTTGTTAGACAATTCACAGGTTTACAACAATATTATTGTGACCGATTACAGAAAACATAGAACATTATTCGTTACTTGGCATAAGTGCCAAAGATATTTCGCAAAACTTTGCTCATATTAAACGACAAATACCAATGCAAATTCTCTCAGGTAGTAACTAGTTATTTCTGATATGCTCTGAAGGCGATGTCTTGGTGCTGAATCAACACACAAGTAACACGCTAAAGTGGTAGTCATTTTGTGTTGTTTCAACACCTCATTTTTTACAGTGTATGTCCAATTCTGTCCGCAAAGTGTATCCGGCACGTGTCAAAGGCTCTTATTTACTATGCGACGTTCCGACTACAGGCGAGCCACAGGCGATTAAGTAGATAGCTTTGAGGGCTTTTCGTTCCTCCACAACGAGGAAAGTAGGAGAAGTTATCCAGTGCAGCCCACTTGTAACAAATTTCAAGAGATCAACACAACTCTTTATATCCGAACTTCGTTATAAACAAACTCATGTATTTTTCCCACTTATGGAAAAAACAAAAGATTAGATAACAATCGGATACGTTTAAAAAATATACAGCAGTATAGTATTACATCTGAAGATAATTTTATTAATTGTGTTGTTATCTAGACTATCGTATATATTGCAGTTCTTCCTACCTGTTCAATCACGCTTGAATAAGACTGTAATTTTCTTCTGAACCGTGTCTGTTGCTGCTGTTCGTAACACCGCCACTTCCATTTCCCCAAATGCTCGAAATGCATTGTACGGCACCGTATTGCTGTGTTCGAAAAGATAGCAGTGCAAGTTTTCCAAACTTTGGATCCCTTCTTTGGAACTCACGGGTTGTTTCATATTTTCCACTTCTCCCTCAATATCGGAATGTGCTTCATCTTCCTTCGTAACCTCCCTCATGCTTTCCACAATTTGAATGATCAACATCGGGATCCTCAGTAACAAGCGCATCATCTGCAGCGACGTAGTCGACAAACGTAATTCCCTGTGTCGCTACTTATTGGAATTCACTCTGAGTTTCAGGATCAACAGCCTCTTCCGCCGCATTTGTAGCAATGACATCAACCATCTTTCAATCTAGCGATGCACAAACACGAGTTAAAGAATTCAACTTACGGCGTGTTCCTACCTTACAGCTACCGAAAAACGCACCTCACTTTCCCTCCGTGGACGTACGTTGTCGGAAATATTTACATCCGGGGCGATTTCTGCTGTCATCCGAGTGGGAAGGGGAGGAATGAGCCATGCCTGGCTTGCACAGCGACAACAGCTACGAAAACCAGTTTTGCGGTACCTGAGTTATCCACGAACAGAAGAAAAGAAAATATAATCCCGTTCTGGAAACTTCGCTATAAGCAGTCCTTACGGAAAATACTGTTCGTAATATACGGTCATTTCTTCCATGTTTTAAATAGGCAGTGTGACGGGGATTTCATTGATGTTCGTAATATCCAACAATTCGCTATTTCCGAGTTCGTTATAAGTGGGCTGCACTGTATCACACTATTTCACGAAGATAACAAAATAAAATCTTGATTTCCTCTTGGCGATTATGATGAACATCTAGTGCTTCAGAATTTCTTTTAAATTCCCATAGAAGATTAAAGAAAATTGTATAATATGTATTTCACCAAGAGAGCGAAATAGTTCACTCCTTCCTGGCAATTGCAAAGATTTAGAATATGAATGCTTTTACTCGTTCTACGGGTGAACACTTCGTATCTTTAACTTTTTGTTTTGAACCAAATATATATATATATATATATATATATATATATATATATATATATATATATTTTAACCTCTTTCCGAGGGAAACTATTTTCACGATACTTTTACAAACGAGAAATAATCAAATCTCATCTCGTAGGCAGCACTGGCAAAAATTGCGATGTCCTGACATCATGATAAAGAGGCATATTCTTGCTCTAACACATGTATTGTGGCTCAATGACAAAACGTTCACCTCTGGTTTCAAGGGCCATACTCTGAGTGTTGAACACTGTGTCTGCAGGGCACATCCTTTAACAAACAGTATCAGCCTCCAGATCTTTCAAATTTTGTCCGTTCCTCCCCCGCCCGCGCAGTCGATAAAACTTTCTGGAAGAAAGCCTGATTGGATTTCCCAAATCACTTTTCACTCTTCATATTTTTGGCACTGATACAACTTGTGGATAGAACTTTTTTTTTTTTTTTTTTTTTTTAAACATGTAAATTCATTATAACTACTAATAAGACACTCGTAAACTACCATATATAAATTCTTTTATTTGTTTTCCCATTTCACTCAAAAATAAATTAACGGCTTGTTTCCTCTATCTGAAAATACTAAACTTAGTCCAGGAAACTACTGCTTTCTAGGAATCACTAGGTTGCTTGGGACAGCCGTCTGCTTGCAAACCATACGTGCAAGCTCTGCAGGTCTTTCGGTAAAGTTGAACCACGTAAACAGTTTTTTTTCTCTCGTGTGACTTAAGCGGCAGTCTTTCGTTTCTGTACTATTTAACTAACAAGCTAAGCATAGAATCTGAATTCACAAGAAATAAATACAATCTCCTGATATGAATGTCCTTACCACTAATCTGCGTCGGTCCTCTAAGTCCATGCAATGCTCGCCCACTAGGAGCTGACGGAGCAGTCTGAAATCAAATCAGATTATGGATCAGTTTTGTTCCTATAGTAACATACTTTTAATACATGTTATTACATCTACTCAAATACAATTCAGTATATTGATAATCAATGTACCTTACCTAGATGTAATTTACGAATATCACACATGATCAAGCGACAACATGTAAAGAAAGAAACAAAGGGCTGAGAACCATTATCAGTCAAGTTGAAATATACAGACCTGTACGGCCCTTTTACTATTCATATATAATCTTCGAATTTTTGCTACGTCGAATTCACCGTACCATTAGGAAGGGCGAGTACTGGAAACTTAAAGCAATTCCATACATATGAAAAAAAAATCTATAGTGTATTATTACCTTCCCATAATTTAGCAGACTAGTTGTTCATAAAGATGGACACTTTTCAAGCACAATCCACAAAGTCCGACTACAAACAAAGATGAAGTGTATGGCTGGACATGGATGGAACTTGGAGCAGAGATTAGAAAAACAAGCACGGTAAGCCAAAGATCAGGTTCCATTTTCACACCAGTCGCACTTCTGTAATCATACAGATATTGTAAACTTCGAAATGCAATTGTTCGGAAAATGAAGTGTAGTGTTTTTTTTTTTTTTTTTTTTTTCCTTAATTTGTACGTAGACAATCTTGCTGTATCAATGACAAACCATGACAGATTACTCGGCTCGTAAAGAGTAAATGCGTAACGTTTCCCTTTGAGTGAATGAAGCTCTTATACAATGCTTCTTTCACAACTTCGTAACTGAAGCAGTTGAGTCCCAGAGCATTGCCAGAACGAACTTTAACAAGAATGGAGAGATGGAGTGGGAAAAATAAATATGATTGTTCCTACATTTGAAAGTAAATCCTTTTGTCCGCACCTTCTTCTCTTTCTCGCAAAATATCATCTCTCCATGATTTACAGTTCTCGAAATATGGCTCCTTAAATATTCCGAAATTCGAACTTTTTGGACTAATATCTGGGGAACGATGGCCAGTTACTCAGTGGTCACTGGTTACTATTCAGTATCAAAATGTTCACCATCCTCTTAGGTATTGATCAACATCAATATCATCTCTCTATAACTTATGGTTCCCGAGATATGGCTCTTTAAATCTCCCGAAATCGGCCACTTTTTGGCCAATATCTGGGGACCGGTAAGAGTGACGTGAAAAATTCCATCACTCTTTCAGATAGTTTTTGATGCTCTATCGAATGTAGAGAGAGAGAGAGAGAGGTTCAGAGGTTTATAAACAAAAGGCACACGATTGAACGTGTCCTTAAAGAATAGTCCAAAAACTTAAATTCGCTTCATGAAGTTTTTCATTAAAACGCCATATGCACGTGAGGTTTATCGAACGGATATTGCTTTAAAAATGTATAAATCAGACTCCAAATGCAGACTTTCCCAAACATATGCGTTCAGCACTAATAAATTACGAGGATGGGATAATGGCCCTTGCTCTCTGTACACGATATATAAATGCTTTAAAATAACCTTATTTTGAATGATTAGGTTCTATTCGTCTGAGATATCTAAAATAGCATTTCAGCTTACCTTGCACGCCACTCTCTTCAAGATCTTTTCTAGTATGAAATACAGAAACTGACAGATTTTTCTTAACTATGCAAAATAAAAATCTTACGCTGCCTATACGTTATTCCAGCAAAATGATTTCAAGAGCAGATTGCACCACGCAGAACAAGCCAAGGTGAACCGAACTCAGAGCTTCCGGCGTGCAAAGCTGTAGAACACAGCGTCTGTTGGCAAGGTGGACCTATCAGTGGTCAAGCCTGGCCATCAAACATAGCGTTTTTTTAGTTCCTAGGCGATAAGCTACTTGCCCACCGTATTTCGTTCAGATTTGGCCAGTAGTAGCCGAGAAATAAAGTACCACATACAAGACAAGACAAGACACGACACGACGAGCCTGTTTCAGGACGAGCCCGGACACAAAATATAGCAAGTTTTATTCCATAAACCATGAACTATTTGCTCATCAAATTTGGTTTAGATCCGGCTAATTTCCGAGTTATAAAGTACCACATGCAAGGCAAGTCCAGCCTGTTCCTGGACAAGCCCGGACAATAGTTACCGAGAAATGAAATGCCACATACACATACATACACCTGGAGTAAAACTATAAGCTCCCGCATGCTTAAGCTGGAAGGTAAAAATGTATTACTTCACTGAAATCATATCTGTTCATGAACTAACATCAAATGAATCCTGTTATGTTTGCCGACAAATATTCCCACCATTCAAATGTACCGAAGGAATATTACAAAGAAAATAAATGAATGAAAAAAAAGAACTAGTTATTTTATCACATGTCAAATCATCACTTCACAGAGAGTATAACCTATTTAAATTCTATTAATTTATAGCCCTATTATCAACTGGACTAGTTTTATGCCTCTAGGTTTAGGCATAGTGTATATGAAGTTCAAACTTCGAGAAACATGTTTTAGTGAAACCATTGAAAATAATTCTTATCAAGATTACCTTCAACCAAATTTAAGTTCAGTTTCTTTGTTGATTCAGACATTATTTTCAGTAGTGATGTTTTGCTAATCATCCCAATCTTCTTAATACTATGGCTCAACATCCCTAAATGTTTGGAAAGATTTAGAATCCTGATCATTAGTTATTGGAAAGATTTAGAATCCTGATCATTAGTTATTGGAAAGATTTAGAATCCTGATTATTAGTTATTGGAAAGATTTAGAATCCTGATCCTTAGTTATTGGAAAGATTTAGAATCCTGATTATTAGTTATTGGAAAGATTTAGAATCCTGATCATTAGTTATTGGAAAGAATCCTGATCATTAGTTATTGGAAAGATTTAGAATCCTGATCATTAGTTATTGGAAAGATTAAGAATCCTGATCATTAGTTATTGGAAAGATTAAGAATCCTGATCATTAGTTATTGGAAAGATTTAGAATCCTGATCATTAGTTATTGGAAAGATTTAGAATCCTGATTATTAGTTATTGGAAAGATTTAGAATCCTGATTATTAGTTATTGGAAAGATTTAGAATCCTGATTATTAGTTATTGGAAAGATTTAGAATCCTGATCATTAGTTATTGGAAAGATTTAGAATCCTGATTATTAGTTATTGGAAAGATTTAGAATCCTGATCATTAGTTATTGGAAAGATTTAGAATCCTGATCATTAGTTATTGGAAAGATTTAGAATCCTGATCATTAGTTATTGGAAAGATTTACAATCCTGATTATTAGTTATTGGAAAGATTTAGAATCCTGATCATTAGTTATTGGAAAGATTTAGAATCCTGATCATTAGTTATTGGAAAGATTTAGAATCCTGATTATTAGTTCCTTACATGTGCTTTGAGTCTACAGTATATTGCTTTTGAGACACGACCCCACCATAAAGTTTGTATTCTTGTACTAAGGACCACCCTGCATGATGTTATTGCTTTTAAGAAGTCATTCTTTCCACTTTACAGTCCTTTCTTAACTCGAAACCTCTATTCATCTTACAAATGATTTCAAATTTTCACACACTCAAAGCATATCAACTACATCTCACAAAACACTATCATTTCGGCAAAAATTAATACATTTTTCGTCCAACTTGATAACATTTACCTATTTTTTTTTTTTTTTTTCAGCTTCAGAAAGAAATGGAAGTTTGACGGAGACAAATCGGGTGCGTAAAACTGCTATACTAAATACTCATTTTATGGCCATGGTAATAATACTCATACGGGAGGACACTTGTGATAACGAATTTATAAATCTGGATTCTTTTCAGTTATTTCCTCCTGTACTTGGTCCAAAAGTTTTGTGTAACGTTGAGCACTGATGGTTTTACAAGTTGGATGCCATTACGAAAATATCTTTTGAATCCAAAAGAACTGAAGGCACGACCAACCCGGTAGACTTTACACTGTATGGTCTTTACATGTGGAGAACCTGGAATAGAGTGCATCGAAAAAAATGTTTTTTTTTTTTTTTTTTTTTTTTCGAAATGTTAAGATGAGAAGTACGAGAAAGTGGCCATTTATGGCCAAAAAGACACTTGCTCCTTACAAAATCACGTTTGTCAACATAATTTGTGGTGGTGGACATCGCAGCCCAGCCACTTAATCGTGGTGAGCTCTCGGTTGAAAGAAAAACGTTAGTCCGTTGCCATAGAAACCGCCGTTTCCAGGGCAACAGATCCTGTCACGGTTAGCCAATATTGAAAGAAAAACGTAAACGAAGAAAAAAAAATAATAATGTGCAATGTACTGGAGAGGAGTCGCTAAAATTAATTCTCTTTAACGAGGACGATTACGAAACATCACCTACTGATTGAAATCCGGATTATTTTCCAATAAACTTTCTTGTTATTGTTGATTATTCCATATCGGACTCCCGAAGAAAACTCATCTAAACAACTTATTGACCGTGCCAATAGCGACTACTCTCAATCATGACTTCGTTTTCTTTCATTTAGAAATAGAAAAGAAAGAGAAGAAAGTAGAAGGGTAAAAGAAGGAGGTAGGAAAAGAAGAAAGAAAAGAAATAGGGTATTTTAATAAGAAAAACAGATTACTGGATAATTCCGGAAATATAGTAAAAAATCGAGAAAGTCCTTGAAAGATGAATCATTCTAAATGTTATTAACGATTACTCAATTTTGGAATGCTTCGGAATAGACACATGTTCCCTCATACCACCCAGACCTAGCTCCAGGCACCACGACCGTGGGATTGCCCAGACCTAGACCTGGAAACGAGAAAGGTGAAATCATTCTTTGTACTGTTATTCCGACCGGTGATTGATAACCATCCAGCATCTGAACTCTGTTCTCTAGGATCGACCACACATATGAATTAGCCAAGAGGAAAAAAAAAAATCAGACTTATAAACTCAATATAAATTTATGTATCGTATCAATAAGAATTTCAACTTCCTGGAAGAAAGAGGTCGTATTTAGGCTCATCCTGCTATTTTTGTTTCACTCCTAGAGCCGATTTAAACCATTAGTAGCGGTCCTTCATGACCTAGGTTATTTACCTTAACACATCTATTAAAACATGTCACATATATTACAGATGTTAATATGACAAAGGATATCACTAAAATTACCTAAATTAAATCTATCATGCATTCACACGCTCACTCACTCAGGACAGTGTATATATGTTTAAAGGAAACCAACTAGCTACAAGGGTACCAATAGTTTATTACATTCATAGTGAAAAGAAAAGACAAACAAATAATTATGAAGAAAATATTAAAAGCACAAGTTCTTGGTTATATATTAATAGAGTACATAGTATTATATTCTAGTAAATTTTTATATATTCAATCATCTTGACAAATAAAAATAATATATTGTATCTTAGGCATGCTAAATCAAATTATGATTTGCGACATACGCAAAAAGACACTTATTTCACTTGAAAAAAAAAATTTGACAAAAAGGAAAGAAAAGAAAAAAAAACTTTTTGGTGTATCAGAACTTATATGAGTCTCTACCTCACATTGGGTAATAAAATATTAATAATTTTGAGCGTTCAAATCACAGATCACGCACTACTCATAGTGTCCAAAACATTTCGCTCCATTTAAATTAGTTTGTGTATATATATATATATCTATATATATATATATATCTATTGGTTTACAAAAACCATTCATCGACTATATTTAGTTTGCAACTCCTAGCAGTTTATATCTGCACTCGCACACTGCGATGTCTATACCCATCTAGGGATTTCGAAAAAATCACTTTCGCTAGAGGACGTTTCTCCTCTTAGACGGTCCATTTCCAAACTTATTAATTGAATAGTTTTAAGTTATTTATGCAACACTGGGACACGTTATGAGGCCTTTCCTTAGGATCACTTTCGTATATATTTGTATATGATTCGGATTTTAAAAACGATCTCCCGCAGGTATACGGAGTATAAAGGTTTAAATTGAGGATAAAAAAAAAACTGGTCAAGTCACAGGATACATATGAAGGTGAGAAGGATTCACGGTGCACTTTCCACGATGGTTTTTGGGTTGGTAGTTCAAGGATAATATGCGTTATGATGATGTGGGTTACGTTTAGACCTGCCGTTACTTTCCAATACATGCCATTACATAATTACATAAGGTATCATTTACAGAAAAGGAAAATTACTTGAGTGCACGGCGGTATTCTTGACAAAATCTACATTCTTACATTCGTCGGAGAACTTACTGGTAACCTATAGCAACCAATACACGTTTAGGGGGACAGACACGAGCGCTCTTACATATATTCATAATACATTAAATATCATACTTTTACTTTAAAATCATATTCACATACTAAGTACATATACATTCGACGTATTCATTTCTTTCTATATATATATATATATATATATATATATATATATATATATATATATATATATATATATATATATTTATATTCAATAAATGCGCACACATTTAAATTAATCACCCCAATAATAAAATTTTTTACAAGGTTGCAAACATTGTCCCAAAACAAATGACTTCCGACATTACATATGAAAAAAGAAAATTGATTTTTACTTGATACCGCGCGTCTATAAATTTTTCACTCTTATATAATCAATTCGTGTTTAAATCATAAAGGGAAAAAAAACTTTGGAAGGCAGGCACGTAACACAGAGCATTTCTAAAGATATAACTAGATAACCTAAAATACAATTTCTGGGCCCAGACCAACTACAAGGTATTCGAAAACCAAAACAGAAAAGAAAGTGACCAATGGATTAAAAAAAAACTTAAAAGGGACGACGGTGAAAGAACGTAATTTAAGTGTCGTCAACTACGAAGTCTTTGTTCATTTCAGCGATAGGTCAAAATGTGATGGAGGACCCAATCACTATCTACTTTATCCATGAATCGTGTCTTGCAACGTCTCAGCTGGTAATTTCAGATCAGAGTTGTACGTTAAATAAATCGTAAGCAACAAGTTCAAAATCGGGGGGGGGGGGGAAGGTTGAAAAATAAAAAAATCTCGAAGTAAGAAGGAAGAAAGAGACAAGAGAGAGAAAGCGGCGCCAACGAAAGGAGAAAGATTAAAGTACTACTCACTACTCAGAAGAGTGATCGAATTTAAATATATAACAACTCATAGCCAAAAATATTCACATATGCCGAAAGAGGGTGGTTTACTTAAATACGTAAACTAAGAGGGAGTCCCTGCTGCCAAGGATGCAAGTTCTGTGTCCATCAGATCCCAATCCCACAAGAATTTGCTTGTAAGATTGAAATCCGATCCCCGTATCCGGCCCAGACCAGCAGGATAAAAGGAGAGGGGGAAAGGGACCGGGTAACTGCGTCCCCAGTTTTGAAATCTCTAAGTAAGAAAAAAAAAAACATTCGACCCCTCAGAAGAACTAAGGAGGTTCTAGGACAGTAATGAAACTAGAGTAAAAGTATTAGCTAAGATATCCCTAACTAATGATTTGCCGAAAATAAAAAAAAAATTTAAATAAACTGAATTTTGGATCGGTGATTTCTATGGCCAAACCTCACCGATAGCTACCCTGCGCAGACACGCCACAGTCTGGGATGTCGTTAATTTCCCTCGTCTAATTAAACTAAGAAAAGAAATGAAAATACTTAAAGGGACTAGGGGTCGACATCCGGGTACGCAATAATAAATTTCAATAATTAATTGTTTTGATTCTGTAACCCTGTCAGAGCTGTCGCCTCCATGAACATTGTGAGCTAGCCCGAGTAGGTAACGTGAAGGAAAAAAAAAAATCTCACGGAACAGGATATTCTATTTTAAAACTGACCAGAAAATATAATTCACTACAGCCCTGTTGTATAACTACTATTGTCTTTTCATAATTTATTATTCAATATGTCTAGTCAGCGATTGTATGATGCTACCCCTTCTATCAGATGGTATTACTATGGTTGATTATTATTATAACACATAAACCTACAAAGTATTACCATAGTCCGACTATATATTGCCCTCCGGTCCGCGTGATATCATGGTGCAGGGGTCAGAACCTGAGATGTTTGTAGTTACACGTATCTATTCAATATCTATATATCAACACGCGGCGAAGTATTCACTGGGCTACTATATATTTAACTATATGGGTGTCCTATCTTCTATATTCATTTACTACAATATTCATATACTTCATATTCATATTCATATTAATATTCATATAATATTCATTTGCCACGACGCTATATTCTACAAACACCCTGTTTCCTCTATCTACGCCCAGCCTATTTACACATTTCATCATAACACTTTAAAATCTATAGTCACTACAAACATTTCCCATTCCGATCACCGCACGACAACCTTACTCGAACCCAAGACTCTTTCATCCCACACACAATACTATGTAATACTCGGTAGCTTTATTAAGAAGAAAGAAAAAAATCCTACGTATGTTCACTGAAAATAGAATTATCTGCGATAATGTTTAATGTTTATGAAATTCTGCAGCAACAATGGACTTCTGCAGCCACGAAGAAAAATGAACATTTAATATAATTTCAAAGCGAAGAACTAGCATCATATCGCCCGACTTCTGTTAAGAAATTACGGATTGTTTATTTACTTAAATATTTCGATTTCTAAACTGAGCAGAATGTTGTAATTTTCAGGAAATGTTAATTTTGGGTCACTTAACCTAACTGTACATTCATATGGGCTGTGAATTATACCTTCTAGGTTTTATTTCGGAAAGAAAGGTCAATTTCATGAAATCTAAATCACTAAGCACCTCGACGGAAGAATGGCGGTTAGTACTGACTTTTGACACTAGGGCTAGCGACGATATAATCAACCCTTGAACAACTGAATGTGACCTTGTACACGGAATTATTATACTATATTACGTTCACTTTTGAATATTGTGTATGAGTTCACTTAATGACGGAATAATAAAGGATTTATCGCATAGTAAATACTACACTGTCCGTATTTAATTATCTCACACACTCTTTCATCACTTAACTACCACTACCACTGATACTAGAAAATGTTTACTACATTACAAATATATACATGCCACATCCATACTACACACTACATTAATACATGTTATACTAATAAATATACACAGAAAACATTCAGATTTTACCATTTTAAATCGGCTCGAAAGGAAAAGGAAAGAAAGGAACAGGGCCAACTGGCCCTGTATTTACTAAATCACATTCTTAACTGTTTAATCAATGCCCCCGAGGGGACATATCAAAGTGTTGACTAACAATAGGACCCCTGCCCTGAAGGGGCAGGAACCCGGAAACAAACTAAATGTTCAACTCATCCCGCTGGAAGCCGTACTCCCAATTTGGGAGTCAGATAAGAGCCCTTACTGATAATTTACACGTACATTGTGATTACTATTCTAACTACAACAGAATTAAATGCCGCCATGTATGTTAAAAAAAAAATCACTCGCTAACTACATAAACAAATCTATAATGGACAGGTCTTGTAACCCTCAATTAGTAGGAAAATTGGGAGGTAGAAATATCAAGGGAAACACTGATCTTCAGAACCGGATTTAGGAAGAAAAACAGAAATCACAATACTTCGGGATCCTGTCCATAGCCATCGGTATATGAAATCATGGCGTTCCTAAATTGCACTTCCTATTTCTTCTTTTTTAAACCAGTGTTGTTCGAAAAATTTAATAGTTTATGGCTCCTTGAGACTTCCAGTGAATTTTCATGTTAATAAAATCCAAATATTACCTGAATTTTGATGTTTACCACTGCAGGAATCAGTCCATTTATGAAGCAAAAAAAAAACCTAATGTCGTCGACCACAATTTCAGGCATGGAATGGAATAATTGCGCCCTAATATCATAGCGTGGGTTTATCAGCCAATCAAAACTAAGCATTTTGGCGGTGGGGCTTTGAAACGAATAAAATTTGGTAAAATCTGGATTAAACTAGATTTTAGAAGGACCTAGGTATCTAAAAGAGAGGTGAAGGGTGGTCCTGAAAATTCTGTCGAATTTTAGATTGGTTATTTGATCTGGAGAGTTCCGTCCAATAGTGGATCTATATTTTCAGATAGCACTGACACCGTAAGAATTGTAATAATCCATTTACATATCCATATACAAAACTTATAACTAATTTAAAATATAAATAAAGATATTGATTCCCAAAACTATAATCCGTAATGATTTTTTTTTTTTTTTTACAGTTTTCCATGTTAATTGAAATAGAATAACAAATAAAATTACGAATTATATGAACAGCTAGAAATTTTTTGTTAAACATCAAGTACAGTCGGTGCAAAAAATTTCGGGCACCCTCCCATTAAGAACACAACATCACTAGACTGTAATGGCATATTACAGTTCCCCGGCGTCGTTAAAAAAAATTTTGTTTGAATAACAAAATTTTGTTGAATAGAATTAACATGTATTAATACTAATAAACTAACTACTCACTCATACTCTCATGCACTCAAATGAGACAGTGTAACATTCACTTTGGGTATTGAGATAGAAGTTCCCGTTTCTTGTCCTCAGTACAGTTGAAAAGCTTAAGATTCTGGAAATTGTTAGTTCACCTTTTAGGTAGCAGGAAAACACGAGGTAACCAGTTCGCAATGTTCCCATCGAAAGTGGGAAAACGTTCAATATCCCGGAGGGACACTTTAGAGCTCATACTAACATAAGCAGGGGAATAGTTACTGGGAATTAACATATTATCCTGCACAATCGGAGTCGTCACCGGATTTACCACCGACGACGTCGTAGCGGTGTTATAATTACCCGTGTAAGTGAAAGGGATTCTGTTGGTCGTATTGAATATGTTGGGCTCCATCCCCGGACCAATCGCACCCGTGAACAACGACTCAGAATGGCACCCATCTCCTCTTCCCGGCAACACGCTATGTGATTGTATACCTCCATGTAAGGAGGGAGCACTCACGCTAGTGACCGTAGTCGTCACAACACTCGACTGATTCGGCACACTATTGGAATTGAACCACAACTTTGGTTCTGACTGATGCATGGGGTAGTGCGTCGCAATATCCCGTGCATCAACTGACATTAAATTTTCTTTTCCTGCGCTACAGGTAGTTGTTATAGCGGGTAATATTTCTGAGGAATCGCTACCGGGGAAAGGATAGATTACCTCTGATTTTTCGCGACTAGATTTCGTCATTTCTTTTTGAATATTTACTATCTCGTTTTGAATTTTCGAAATTTTCTGGTCAGTTACTTCCCGTTTGGTTTCCAATGATAAGTCTGACAAGGTTGACTTTAAACTATCAATTTCGGCCTGCTGTGTTTCTAATTTATTGTTGATTTTATGCAATTTGGTATCTATTCGTTCAAATTCTGAATTTACATGATCGAATTTACCCTCAGTCTCCTGTTGAAGTTGCTTTATAGATTGCTGAGCCTCGCATCTGGCCAGGTCAATTTCAGTAGACATTTGCTCCCTCAATGTGGTTATTGAGGAAGCAAAGTCCGAACATATGTTGTCTATTTTCTGGGTTAGTACCTCGAATCGAGATTCGGTTTCTCGGTTCGAGGTGTCAAATTTCTCATTTATTTCGCGTCTCATTTCCAGGCTACTCTTATCTATTTTTTCATTCATTTCCCGGCTATTTTTATCTATTTTTTCATTTATTTCGCGTCTCATTTCCAGGCTATTTTCATTCATTTCATGTATTAGATTCTGATTCATTTGGGTCATATTTTTATTTATTTGTTCAGCGAACTGCTGAAATAAGACAAACATATCAGACCCGCCCGATGATGCAACTTCCTTTGGGTTGGTTGTCTGATCGCGATTCAAATTACTTTGAGATTCACCAATGTGATCCCTATCTCTTTCATCATCATCGAGGTCAGATATCTCCACTGGAGATATTTGGCCTCGGTTCTTCGGGGTACTATACCCTCGCTCACCATCCGAATCGGGATGTTCATTTCCTTTTTCAGAGGATAAACTCATGGGTTCACGCGACTGGTGGAGCTTCCCCTCACATTCTTTACAGTATTTAACTATCTCACCAGCCCGGACCTTTTCTGCATTTTCAGCAGTATCCTCTAAATTGGTACAACTGAAATGAATCCATTTCAGCCCACACTCATGACACCTCACTAGCCTACGGGAGACGCGAGCTCTTTTCTCATTACTTTCTAATGTACATTGTGTACATGAGACTTCCGCGTTCTCGTGTGATACAACTTCTCTATTAGTTGCCATAGCTTCCATACAAAAAAGACACAATATAAACACATGCAATTATATACTTATAGACTAACAATACTTATTATTCAGGTACTATTCATAAATTAAGGGACTCCTATCTAATTCCCTCCTTGGGTCAACTTCCAGCATTTTCAAATTTTAGAAGTCACTTTAGCAAATTCCTTCATTTCCCCCTTTCTACAGAGAGAGACAAAGATAGCAGAACAGCCAATGACTATTATTATTTAATCCCACTGTAACTTTTTAATTATGCACCTTTTGTGGCCAAGTCAATATGTGCTCGATCCTAAACAGTGTTTAATAAATAATTTCAGATCCGTTACCAGGGAAAACAATTGTTTCCATGGTAACTGTCCGATGTCAACGGTCGCCAATATTGAAAGAAAAACGTTAGTCCGTTGCCATAGAAACCGCCGTTTCCAGGGCAACAGATCCTGTCACGGTTAGCCAATATTGAAAGAAAAACGTAAACGAAGAAAAAAAAAAAATAATAATGTGCAATGTACTGGAGAGGAGTCGCTAAAATTAATTCTCTTTAACGAGGACGATTACGAAACATCACCTACTGATTGAAATCCGGATTATTTTCCAATAAACTTTCTTGTTATTGTTGATTATTCCATATCGGACTCCCGAAGAAAACTCATCTAAACAACTTATTGACCGTGCCAATAGCGACTACTCTCAATCATGACTTCGTTTTCTTTCATTTAGAAATAGAAAAGAAAGAGAAGAAAGTAGAAGGGTAAAAGAAGGAGGTAGGAAAAGAAGAAAGAAAAGAAATAGGGTATTTTAATAAGAAAAACAGATTACTGGATAATTCCGGAAATATAGTAAAAAATCGAGAAAGTCCTTGAAAGATGAATCATTCTAAATGTTATTAACGATTACTCAATTTTGGAATGCTTCGGAATAGACACATGTTCCCTCATACCACCCAGACCTAGCTCCAGGCACCACGACCGTGGGATTGCCCAGACCTAGACCTGGAAACGAGAAAGGTGAAATCATTCTTTGTACTGTTATTCCGACCGGTGATTGATAACCATCCAGCATCTGAACTCTGTTCTCTAGGATCGACCACACATATGAATTAGCCAAGAGGAAAAAAAAAAAATCAGACTTATAAACTCAATATAAATTTATGTATCGTATCAATAAGAATTTCAACTTCCTGGAAGAAAGAGGTCGTATTTAGGCTCATCCTGCTATTTTTGTTTCACTCCTAGAGCCGATTTAAACCATTAGTAGCGGTCCTTCATGACCTAGGTTATTTACCTTAACACATCTATTAAAACATGTCACATATATTACAGATGTTAATATGACAAAGGATATCACTAAAATTACCTAAATTAAATCTATCATGCATTCACACGCTCACTCACTCAGGACAGTGTATATATGTTTAAAGGAAACCAACTAGCTACAAGGGTACCAATAGTTTATTACATTCATAGTGAAAAGAAAAGACAAACAAATAATTATGAAGAAAATATTAAAAGCACAAGTTATTGGTTATATATTAATAGAGTACATAGTATTATATTCTAGTAAATTTTTATATATTCAATCATCTTGACAAATAAAAATAATATATTGTATCTTAGGCATGCTAAATCAAATTATGATTTGCGACATACGCAAAAAGACACTTATTTCACTTGAAAAAAAAAATTTGACAAAAAGGAAAGAAAAGAAAAAAAACTTTTTGGTGTATCAGAACTTATATGAGTCTCTACCTCACATTGGGTAATAAAATATTAATAATTTTGAGCGTTCAAATCACAGATCACGCACTACTCATAGTGTCCAAAACATTTCGCTCCATTTAAATTAGTTTGTGTGTATATATATATATCTATATATATATATCTATATATATATATATATATATCTATTGGTTTACAAAAACCATTCATCGACTATATTTAGTTTGCAACTCCTAGCAGTTTATATCTGCACTCGCACACTGCGATGTCTATACCCATCTAGGGATTTCGAAAAAATCACTTTCGCTAGAGGACGTTTCTCCTCTTAGACGGTCCATTTCCAAACTTATTAATTGAATAGTTTTAAGTTATTTATGCAACACTGGGACACGTTATGAGGCCTTTCCTTAGGATCACTTTCGTATATATTTGTATATGATTCGGATTTTAAAAACGATCTCCCGCAGGTATACGGAGTATAAAGGTTTAAATTGAGGATAAAAAAAAAAAAACTGGTCAAGTCACAGGATACATATGAAGGTGAGAAGGATTCACGGTGCACTTTCCACGATGGTTTTTGGGTTGGTAGTTCAAGGATAATATGCGTTATGATGATGTGGGTTACGTTTAGACCTGCCGTTACTTTCCAATACATGCCATTACATAATTACATAAGGTATCATTTACAGAAAAGGAAAATTACTTGAGTGCACGGCGGTATTCTTGACAAAATCTACATTCTTACATTCGTCGGAGAACTTACTGGTAACCTATAGCAACCAATACACGTTTAGGGGCACAGACACGAGCGCTCTTAAATATATTCATAATACATTTAATATCATACTTTTACTTTAAAATCATATTCACATACTAAGTACATATACATTCGACGTATTCATTTCTTTCTATATATATATATATATATTTATATTCAATAAATGCGCACACATTTAAATTAATCACCCCAATAATAAAATTTTTTACAAGGTTGCAAACATTGTCCCAAAACAAATGACTTCCGACATTACATATGAAAAAAGAAAATTGATTTTTACTTGATACCGCGCGTCTATAAATTTTTCACTCTTATATAATCAATTCGTGTTTAAATCATAAAGGGAAAAAAAAACTTTGGAAGGCAGGCACGTAACACAGAGCATTTCTAAAGATATAACTAGATAACCTAAAATACAATTTCTGGGCCCAGACCAACTACAAGGTATTCGAAAACCAAAACAGAAAAGAAAGTGACCATTGGATTAAAAAAAAACTTAAAAGGGACGACGGTGAAAGAACGTAATTTAAGTGTCGTCAACTACGAAGTCTTTGTTCATTTCAGCGATAGGTCAAAATGTGATGGAGGACCCAATCACTATCTACTTTATCCATGAATCGTGTCTTGCAACGTCTCAGCTGGTAATTTCAGATCAGAGTTGTACGTTAAATAAATCGTAAGCAACAAGTTCAAAATCGGGGGGGGGGGGGGGGGGGGGGAAGGTTGAAAAATAAAAAAAATCTCGAAGTAAGAAGGAAGAAAGAGACAAGAGAGAGAAAGCGGCGCCAACGAAAGGAGAAAGATTAAAGTACTACTCACTACTCAGAAGAGTGATCGAATTTAAATATATAACAACTCATAGCCAAAAATATTCACATATGCCGAAAGAGGGTGGTTTACTTAAATACGTAAACTAAGAGGGAGTCCCTGCTGCCAAGGATGCAAGTTCTGTGTCCATCAGATCCCAATCCCACAAGAATTTGCTTGTAAGATTGAAATCCGATCCCCGTATCCGGCCCAGACCAGCAGGATAAAAGGAGAGGGGGAAAGGGACCGGGTAACTGCGTCCCCAGTTTTGAAATCTCTAAGTAAGAAAAAAAAAAAACATTCGACCCCTCAGAAGAACTAAGGAGGTTCTAGGACAGTAATGAAACTAGAGTAAAAGTATTAGCTAAGATATCCCTAACTAATGATTTGCCGAAAATAAAAAAAAATTTAAATAAACTGAATTTTGGATCGGTGATTTCTATGGCCAAACCTCACCGATAGCTACCCTGCGCAGACACGCCACAGTCTGGGATGTCGTTAATTTCCCTCGTCTAATTAAACTAAGAAAAGAAATGAAAATACTTAAAGGGACTAGGGGTCGACATCCGGGTATGCAATAATAAATTTCAATAATTAATTGTTTTGATTCTGTAACCCTGTCAGAGCTGTCGCCTCCATGAACATTGTGAGCTAGCCCGAGTAGGTAACGTGAAGGAAAAAAAAAAATCTCACGGAACAGGATATTCTATTTTAAAACTGACCAGAAAATATAATTCACTACAGCCCTGTTGTATAACTACTATTGTCTTTTCATAATTTATTATTCAATATGTCTAGTCAGCGATTGTATGATGCTACCCCTTCTATCAGATGGTATTACTATGGTTGATTATTATTATAACACATAAACCTACAAAGTATTACCATAGTCCGACTATATATTGCCCTCCGGTCCGCGTGATATCATGGTGCAGGGGTCAGAACCTGAGATGTTTGTAGTTACACGTATCTATTCAATATCTATATATCAACACGCGGCGAAGTATTCACTGGGCTACTATATATTTAACTATATGGGTGTCCTATCTTCTATATTCATTTACTACAATATTCATATACTTCATATTCATATTCATATTAATATTCATATAATATTCATTTGCCACGACGCTATATTCTACAAACACCCTGTTTCCTCTATCTACGCCCAGCCTATTTACACATTTCATCATAACACTTTAAAATCTATAGTCACTACAAACATTTCCCATTCCGATCACCGCACGACAACCTTACTCGAACCCAAGACTCTTTCATCCCACACACAATACTATGTAATACTCGGTAGCTTTATTAAGAAGAAAAAAAAATCCTACGTATGTTCACTGAAAATAGAATTATCTGCGATAATGTTTAATGTTTATGAAATTCTGCAGCAACAATGGACTTCTGCAGCCACGAAGAAAAATGAACATTTAATATAATTTCAAAGCGAAGAACTAGCATCATATCGCCCGACTTCTGTTAAGAAATTACGGATTGTTTATTTACTTAAATATTTCGATTTCTAAACTGAGCAGAATGTTGTAATTTTCAGGAAATGTTAATTTTGGGTCACTTAACCTAACTGTACATTCATATGGGCTGTGAATTATACCTTCTAGGTTTTATTTCGGAAAGAAAGGTCAATTTCATGAAATCTAAATCACTAAGCACCTCGACGGAAGAATGGCGGTTAGTACTGACTTTTGACACTAGGGCTAGCGACGATATAATCAACCCTTGAACAACTGAATGTGACCTTGTACACGGAATTATTATACTATATTACGTTCACTTTTGAATATTGTGTATGAGTTCACTTAATGACGGAATAATAAAGGATTTATCGCATAGTAAATACTACACTGTCCGTATTTAATTATCTCACACACTCTTTCAATACTACACTGTCCGTATTTAATTATCTCACACACTCTTTCATCACTTAACTACCACTACCACTGATACTAGAAAATGTTTACTACATTACAAATATATACATGCCACATCCATACTACACACTACATTAATACATGTTATACTAATAAATATACACAGAAAACATTCAGATTTTACCATTTTAAATCGGCTCGAAAGGAAAAGGAAAGAAAGGAACAGGGCCAACTGGCCCTGTATTTACTAAATCACATTCTTAACTGTTTAATCAATGCCCCCGAGGGGACATATCAAAGTGTTGACTAACAATAGGACCCCTGCCCTGAAGGGGCAGGAACCCGGAAACAAACTAAATGTTCAACTCATCCCGCTGGAAGCCGTACTCCCAATTTGGGAGTCAGATAAGAGCCCTTACTGATAATTTACACGTACATTGTGATTACTATTCTAACTACAACAGAATTAAATGCCGCCATGTATGTTTAAAAAAAAAATCACTCGCTAACTACATAAACAAATCTATAATGGACAGGTCTTGTAACCCTCAATTAGTAGGAAAATTGGGAGGTAGAAATATCAAGGGAAACACTGATCTTCAGAACCGGATTTAGGAAGAAAAACAGAAATCACAATACTTCGGGATCCTGTCCATAGCCATCGGTATATGAAATCATGGCGTTCCTAAATTGCACTTCCTATTTCTTCTTTTTTAAACCAGTGTTGTTCGAAAAATTTAATAGTTTATGGCTCCTTGAGACTTCCAGTGAATTTTCATGTTAATAAAATCCAAATATTACCTGAATTTTGATGTTTACCACTGCAGGAATCAGTCCATTTATGAAGCAAAAAAAACCTAATGTCGTCGACCACAATTTCAGGCATGGAATGGAATAATTGCGCCCTAATATCATAGCGTGGGTTTATCAGCCAATCAAAACTAAGCATTTTGGCGGTGGGGCTTTGAAACGAATAAAATTTGGTAAAATCTGGATTAAACTAGATTTTAGAAGGACCTAGGTATCTAAAAGAGAGGTGAAGGGTGGTCCTGAAAATTCTGTCGAATTTTAGATTGGTTATTTGATCTGGAGAGTTCCGTCCAATAGTGGATCTATATTTTCAGATAGCACTGACACCGTAAGAATTGTAATAATCCATTTACATATCCATATACAAAACTTATAACTAATTTAAAATATAAATAAAGATATTGATTCCCAAAACTATAATCCGTAATGATTTTTTTTTTTTTTTACAGTTTTCCATGTTAATTGAAATAGAATAACAAATAAAATTACGAATTATATGAACAGCCAGAAATTTTTTGTTAAACATCAAGTACAGTCGGTGCAAAAAATTTCGGGCACCCTCCCATTAAGAACACAACATCACTAGACTGTAATGGCATATTACACGGTTATTTTCAAAACATAATAAGCTATGAAAATAAGCGAAGCGCTGGATCGGAAAATTTTCGAATAAAAGGCATAGTCATAAACAATTGGAAAACATCTATAGAAAAAAGGCACTTTTAGCCAAAAATTCACAAAAGCATAAGTAAATGGCATAGGAAACCATCCCTGAGGTACAAATTTAACATATTGCCATAAACAAAACAATAAACGATCATAATACAGAAAAAAGAAATACATAAAATATCCAAATAATGGCATTTTTCTTAAATTGTTGTTGCATACCTAAATCAGCACCAAAAGTTCAAGGTCATGCGCCACCTAAACGACCTCCAAAAATCTGGAAAAAAAAGTCAGTAATCTTTTTGGTTACAAACAGCCACTTTTCCGAAGTACATACCTTAATATTTCGAAAAAAAAAAAAAGTTATTTTTTTTAAATACATCCTAACCTGGATTTTTTTGTTTCTAGAGTAGTCATGAACCTGTTTCAATTCTGGTAAACGAATAAAATGTGATGTTTTCTTAAAACTGCTTACGCTGTACTAGTGAGTTTGCATCCTGATTCATTTTTGGTCGAGCGTAAGCACTTAGGACATTCATCTTGAAAACACCATTTTCAATACATAAATTCTTCAGTCAAAATGCGAAACACTCGATCACATGAAACCCTCCAAAGCTCCTCTAGTACCACTTACGGAGTGTTATATTTCGTTCGCCTTTCAGGCTGTTACGACCGACCATAAACTCAGATCTCCACAGTTGAAACTGACTAAGCCGAGACTAAAATATTTTTCATATGTATTTAATACAATAAATCACCGAATATTTAATGACACTCGGTGCTCAAAATCAGCATTAAAAAAAGCACCGAAATTACTACATGACAATTACCTTTGGAACAAGTCGATTTTAACGTCCCATGATTATGCACCGAGGCTAAGGGAGACCGTGAAAAGAAGGATGATAATGGTGACATAACGTAAGAGAGAAAACGGGAGAACACTAACAAGGTACATTCGTAAAGTGTCCCCTCGGGATTCACGTAAAACTAATTTACATGTGAAGTTCTCAGTGGCTCAATATGTATTATACCAATTTTAGCGGCTCATACCGTTAATTTGCATATTTGTGGTCCTTCATATATCCAGAATTAAATCATAAACTACTATAACGCTCGGTCACAAAATTGCTTTTAGTTCCTTTATATGTAACTTGACATGAATGTGGGCATATGAAAAAGAATTTGGATCAAGGACTGCTTCTCTGACATATGCTACACACCCCGGCCGCCATCTTGGTTCCGCAATATTGGATTCAACTTTCGATTTTTCAAATGGAAATAGCTTCAAGTGATACACCAAATTCACGTACAATTTTCTCGGGAATTCACTGGTGTAGTGAGTTTTATCGTATCTTGTACCGCTGTTTGCAGGGTATTTTATGTTAAATTCAGGCATTTTACGAACATCGAACCAAACAGAAAGTTATGAAGAACAGGGCAGAAAGTTATGTTTGCAGTGTACCCTGTGTTTGTGTGTATATGTAACCTTTTACGTGATTTATCGTTGACGAAATATTCTCTGGACGTAATACATACACACAAACACAATCAATAACAAATTGTAGGTCCGCACCAAAATCTGGTCGTATCTGGATTTATGTTAGACATTTTAGACATTCATCCAGTGTGCTTACTGTCGGTGTAATATATATATATATATATATATATATATATATAGAGTGTTAATGAACTATACCGACAAACTGTAAGAGGTGATTCATCACATCAAAATAAGAGAAAAAGTCCATATGGACCTATGGCGAAAAGTGCATAGTTTGAAAGCTAGGACTGTCCAAAATTGAGAAAAAGCAAAATTTCAACAGGCCCTATTTCGAATTCCAGAAACTGTGGATGGTACTCCTTATCAGCGTAAAGGAAGTCACGCATACACAATCCAAAAGTGCATATTTCGTCGATTTTCAATAGGTATACAGAGTATTCTCTACAGGGTTTAATTCTCAGATACGCTCTCATTAGAGTTTTCAGATATAACCTAATTCAAGGAGGGTTCAAAGTAGGTAGAAGGTAAGCCTTGAAACAATGAACATCCAATGCTTCGGAGGGAAGTAGGAAGTGTTAGGAGCCGGCAGCTCCATGTTTTTCTGTGTTCAGAATAATGTGTGATGCGATGTATTTCGTCAAGGTAAATTTCACGTTTTCTTCACTTATAAGCGTGAAAGAAAACATTGCAGCATGCGTTTTTTCCGAGTACGAGAAACTATGCTGCTGACGATCCTTAACACTTCCGACATCGCACCAAAGGATTCTATGTTCAATGCTATAAAGGCTTATCGTTTGCCTACTTTGGACCAACCATAAAGTCACAGCATATCTCAAAATTCGGTTGATGGCATATCTGGGAATTTCACCCTGCAATTAATAATCTGTACATCCATTGAACATTAATGAGATACACCTTTTTGGGATTGCGTATGCGTGACTTCGTTTACGCTGATAAGGACCACCACCCACAGTTTCTGGAATTCGAAATAGGGCCTGTTGAAATTTAACTTTTTCGTGATTTTGGACAGCCCTAGCTCTGAAACTATGCACTTTCCCCGCAGGTCCATATGAACATTTTCTCTTATTTTGATGTAAGGAATCGCCTCTTACAGTTTGTCGGTATAGTTCATTAACACCATATATATATGCTTACAGGATTGGTTCATGAAGTGTCATAAGTAGGGCTCGTAAGTTGAAGACCTAAAAATTGCCTAAAAAGACCAATAAAAAGAAGGACCTAAGAACTGGAAAAAAAGGACATAAAAATAAGACCTAATTTAATTAAAATTACATATTTAATTAATATAATCCTCAAGAAATACAAGCTTCTGGTAGGTTAATGGTCCTAGTCCTTCTTCCACAAACTGAAGTACAAACTAAAATAAGAAAACTTCCCCCCCTCACCTCTCCTTGATGGAGGACATTGTTACGCCTCCTTATCTGACTTGTGATTGTTGCAGATCTGGTCTTATCAGTCCAATCGTTGAAGAATGTATTATCTTTTGAATTTTCTTTACTAAAGGAAAGATATTTAAGAGGGGGTGGTGATTCGAATTAATAGCCAGTAAATTTATTGTCGAAAGATGAAGTGCAAAAAAAGACGTTAAAACCTGAGAAAACCTTAGAGACCAATAAATAAAAAAACACGGAAAAAGGCAAAAAACATAGGCAAATTAAATCCACCATTTTCTGGCCTACAATGGCCCAAAATGGACATATATTATGCTAAGCCTTGTCTTCGGGCAGTCTTAAAAACTCAACTTCCGGGCTCTAGTCATAAGCATGTATATTCCCCTGTATGGGCTGCAGTAATTAGCACAATACACACGGGGCCCTGCACAACTTTCTATTTAGTTCAATATTCGTGAAGTGCCTGATATTTAACATGCAATACCTTGCAAACAACGGTACAAACTCACTACACCAGTGAATTCCCGAGAAAATTGTACATGAATTTGATATATCACTTGCACCTATTCCCATTTGAAGAAACGAAAGTTGAATCTAATATGCAGGATCTAAGATGGCGGCCGGGGTGTGTAACATGTGTCAGAGAAGCAGTACCTGATCCAATTTGTTTTGCATATGCCCACATGCATGTCCACAAAATATTCATACACCTCACTCGAAGTATACATTAATAACATATGTAACACCAACTATCAATTATATAACGTTCTTTTATACTTCAGCCTGGCATCATTGTATAATATTTTATCTTCAGACATTGACATTTTTTAATTTGAAAATCATTTTAAAACAAACTAAAGTCTCTGTAAATGTGGTCCTTATTTTATGTATATACATACACTATCGTTTTGGTTTCTTATATACTTTGTTACATTGCTTAAGCGTAAAATGGACATATATCTGTATCTGAAACACTTATAAATAAATAAATAAATAACTACCATTACTGCTGAAAGACGATATTAACTGATGTAGAATCATACTTAAGACACTTACTTGGTCATGAGGTCCCCCTGGTCGTCCCTGATGCTGAGATTGGAACTCAGGGCTTTCACTGGTCTGCTCTTGTCGCGACGGTTCTCCGCCTGGTCCTTGGCCAGTAGTTGGTTGTCGCCCGCGTTGTCGACCCCTGGCGCGCCCACGCGCACGTGCAGAAACTTCATACATGTTTTTACTACAAAGCAAAAATACAACACGTAACCAAAATTAAAAACTTAATAATGAGAAGTCCAGAACACTTTTAAAAACAAAGACATTTTCTACTCAGAGACTAAGTCGCAATCTAATTTAATATAAATAAAATAGTTTGTTTGTGTGTTTGTCTGTCTGTCTGTGTGCGGTCTGGGGACCAGACGAGTCGACCGAGAGTTATCAAATTTTGATCACGGGTACCTTCGTCCAAGCCCCAGAAAAAGACAAAGCGTTTTTTTTAATTATTATTATTATTATTATTCCAACCAGGGGAGTCTCAGGGAGGAAGGCGTTTACTGGGACATGTAAAAGTAGTAGAAAATGACCGATATCAGTGCCGAATTCAGGGGGGAAGGCTTTTACTGGGACATGTAAAAGTAGTAGAAAATGACCAATATCAGTGCCGAATTCAAAGTTTTCGCGGTAGCTGAGATGAATGGTGATACTCCCATAGGCGTTGACTGTAAAACAAAGCCCCCATCGGCTGGGGGACAGTTTTTTTTTTTGTTTTGTTTAAAAAAATTCGAACCAGGGGGTCTCAGGGTACATTTAACAGGATATGTAAAAGTAGTAGGAAATGAGCGATTTTTTTTCGTTGTTCAGTTTGTTTATACATAGATATTTTATCTGATCTATGCGAAGAATGGGTATATTCAACTAGTACTGAATAAGTGCAAAATTTCCGTTAGTTGAGAAAGTGAACAAGAAGAAATGTGAAAGGAAGTTTAAATGAATTTCGCAATTAGAAAAAATATTCTAAGACTACTTAGCACCAAGATTATTAGCTTTACATGAAACTTAGAAAATTTCAAAGAGCGTCATACTTGAAAACTAACCAATACCGGTAGCAACCCAATTAAATGTTAAGAACGCTGAGCAAAGAAATTCATTTTAAAATATGTCTTTCTTTCGGAGACAATTCAATAATCCCCGCTTTAAAAAAGGCCAACATCTTGTTCAGATCGTATTCGTCATATTTTCTTGAATTTTGCATACAATAAAGGAAGTTTTCCAAATTGTTCGGTGTAATCTATATAAATAAAAATGAGTGACTATGTTTGGGACTTAATAACTCTTGAACCACCCGAGTGATCTCAAAATTTCAACATAGATGAGGTACGGGCCTGGGATGGTTTTTATCATTTCACTTTGACGATGCAACTTAGGGGATATATATATATATATATATATATATATATATATATGACAAAAATGACTGATAATAGTAAACAAAATGAAATCTTTGAGTTTTACGTCCCACGGACATGCCGGCAAGGCTAAAGGAGACGGTGATAATGAGAAATGAAAGAAACGGTGGAATGAAGAGAGTGAAAGGAAACGGGAGAACCCCGAGGACACGGTGTTTGTCCACTACAAAGTTTACTTGGCGCGAGCTGGAATCGAACCAGGGACCCCAAGCACCAGAGGTGAACGTTCTACCACTGAGCCACCGCGGCTCCCGTGACTGATATTAGTGTCGAATCCATAGTTTTCGGGGTCGCTGAGACGAACAGTGACATCTCCAATGTCGTTTAAATCCAAATTCAGCCCCGCAACTTGGGGGAAGAGGAGGGGGCGAGATATATAAATTGATCGAAAATGACCGATATCAGAAAGAGTTTCACTAATAGTAAAAAGTGACTGACTAACGTAAAATAATATTATTATTATTTTGTTATTTTAACGCAGCGAAGCGGGTAATTGACGCTAGTAATAAATATAGCTTAACATGAAAAAAAAAAAAAAAAACATGTTCATACCATCAAAGAATGCAATCATTTATCTCTCCTAACCTTCTATGCGTGACAGAAAATGCAAGTATCCTTTACATTTTCAACTCGTATCAATGGTTTTTCGCTAAACAACTACTAGTGATCCTGTACATTGTTGAACCGAGCGGTTTTCCCTCTTAATAATTTCAATCCCAAACTATAGAAATAGTTCCATAATGTGCAACAAAACGCACGATGTTCTATAAAAATCTGTGTTGAATAAATATTCAGAGAAAAATCTTAACTATATATAAAACTACATGAGTTGACATAAATTATTGAGCACTTCCTATAGGGCTACAATGATTAAATTTGGCATGGTGGTAGCTTTCCAGAACTAACCGACAGGAAAATTGCTAAAATTTAATATTTTTAATTTTTAGGGGTTCTAAAGAGGGGATGAAGAATTTCCCCATGTTATTTAAAGGGACCTTTTCTTGGACTTATAATCTCATATTTTAGGTACTTAGGATTGGAATACAAACTTGAAATTCGGTATGCTTGTACGTTTTCGTTAGCGTCACCTAAGTCAATCATCAGAAATAAAAATTTCCAACCGTACAGTGGTTATATGGAGAACTGAAAAATCTTTCCCATGTTATTTATATGGGACGTTTTCTACACCACAAAATGTTTAGGCACTTCCGGCAGGATTAGAATCATGAAATTTAGCATGATTGTAGCCTTTGAAGACTAACCGACAGGAAAATTGCCAGAAGTGAATATTTTTAAATTTTAGGGGTCTAAAGGGGGATGAAGAAATTCCCATGCTATTTAAATGGGCATTTTCTTGGGATACAAAATCTTATCTTTTGGATAGTTGAAATAGGAAAAGAAACGATAGAATTGTGGGTTCAAGAGGTGCGAGGCAGTTTACCAAGCAAAGACAGTGTATCGGGGCGAAGGCCCCGAATGGGCAGATTCAGGAAATATGAGGAGCAAGTTCACGAAATTCACTGTTGATTCAAAGGTCAATTAATAAGAAATGCGAGGCCATAGGCCCGATCAAACTCGGGGAACTGGGGGCGGAGCCCCCAGCTAGCCAAACACTGGTTTTATATAAAACTGCGGGAAAGGCCAACTTATTCCCTTATTATTGAGCTATTTTTTACTGCAAATGACGGAGACACTTGGAATTTTTTTTAAAAAATCAACTTTTTTTTTTCGAAAGTAGTCATTGAACTTTTATTTAAATCTTCGAAGGGGAGAAGATTATGAGGGTACTGGTATTTGGATGCAATTGCAAGACTGAGATTTATGTGAAAATTTGAGTAAACACATACATCGTACTGTGTTAAAACCGAATATTTACAAAAGACATATTTTTAAAAAAAATAATGGGGCGCAGAGGTTCACACTCTCGTAAAGCTTAACTTCAGTTGGGATGAAAGACAGCCTAATAAATGCAAAGTAGATTGAGCAGTCGCTTCACTTGTATTAAGTACAGTAAAAGCAGATCATGCTACGTAAAACTAGGCTTTCTTTGTTCGAAGTACGTACTTTGTAAAGAAAAACTTACTTAATTTTCAGCAGCTGAAGTGTATCACAACATGCTTAATTAGTTCCCTTATATTCAAAACAGTATATCAGGAAATTGCTGAAATGGTACCAATCAACAAAGAACTATAAGATAACCCAAACTGTTTTTGTCGTTCGTGATTGTCAGAAACATACATGCAGCGCATGGTAATCAGCGTTAAGTTTAGAAATAATGGCCATCGCATTTCAGCACCTTTTGCCAACAATTTTGCAGCTACTCAATGCCCCAGCGGTAAAACTCGGACTTTTTGGAGCAAAGTTGTCCGTAAGTGCGTACCGCAGATCTTTATTTGTCGAAGGATTTCCCTCGCAGGTGATAAATCTTACGGCGCTAGGTCCGCGAATATGATAGGTGGCACAGTATCCCAGCCAAGTCGCTTAATATCCCCGGTTCACATGTGGTTTCGCATTATCGTCGAGGCACAGCAAACCCTTGTGATTATCAAATGTAGGTTCCTTCTGCTCCATTGCATATATATTGCACCCGTTGCAACTGCTTCGAATACAAGTCCGCAGCAGTGGTATGGTCCAGTGGTAGGAGCACTTCGCTTTACCACTTGGAGACTAATCTGTCAGAGAAAAAATGAAATCTTTAAGTTTTACGTTCCACGGTTATGTCGGTTAGGCTAAAGGAGACGGTGATGATGAGAGATGAGTAAAATGGTGGAATAAAGAAAGTGGGAGGAAAAGGGAGAACCCCGAGAAAACCCACGAGCACGGTGTTTGTCCACCCCAAAGTCCACACGGCGCGTGCTGGGATCGGGCCAGGGACCCCAAGCACCGGAGATGAACGCTCTACCACTGAGCCACCGCGCCCCCTAATCTGTCAGAGAGATTATCTTGAGCGAGTACAGAGATGGTCCTAAGGTGTGCGGCACAGGGTCACATAATGACAACCAATGCCTGATTGGGAGCATAAGACTGGAATCACTTTTCGTTACTAGTGACAACTCAGCCAAATATAGGTGTGTTGCAGTGCCGAGACAGCAAACGACAAACATGCTGCCATTCGTTGCTCTTCGTCAGTTGCCGATGATGTGTTGGGCACCCACTTGCTAAACTTGTACATCCTCTTTATGTTATGCAGGTAAACTCTGTTTCGTCAGAAGCTTGGAAGTATTCGGCAAGTTCGCCACACGTCTGAATGCTTTCCCTCTATGGGTGCCTCAGTGCCTCGTCGTCCAATACCTGTGGTCGTCCACTGCGGGATTTGTCGCAAAGGCTTTTATCTCCCGACCTTAATTTCTGGAAGCAATGTTGGGTGGTGCGTTCGTTGACGGCATACTTCCTAAATGCCTGACGTATTCGACGATTTGATGCAACTACCGAGAGGCCTATCTTAACATTATACAGAGCGACGGCCCACCATTGAGTGCGTAATGTGGAGCTAGACAAAGTATTTAACATCTAATTGTGGATTGTCTTCATGCACAGCTTCGAGCTTTGTCTTAAAAACAGACTTACCAACACTACGCTAAGATGACACCGAACGATATGGCAAGTTCTCTTTCTTCGTAACCTTCACGTCCTGCCTGCACTGTGATTGTTCTAGTGTTTAAGTCATTTCTCACTTCCTCTTATGTTGGACCCCAGTCTGTTGTCACTACGTTCTTGGTTTTCAGTAATATGTAACCATCTCAATATCTTTTGACTTTTCTTTTATCTTGCATACTAGCTCGGGCCTTTCTTTTACTTGCCGCGTAGCCGCAGAAAAAGATTAATATCCGAGTGTGTTACTAATTTTGCCCTTGTCTTTTCGTCACTGTTTGGATCTTTTCTATGTACTATTGTCTTTCGTGGTAGGCTTGTTACAGAATTTTACACATTGGCAGGTGCAAAAACTTCTGTAGTATAAGGAAACTAATCTCCTCCTCTTGCTCTGTCATACAGCAAAGAGCTGCAAACGAGCTGTTTCGTTACTGGATGAACTGTGATTGTTGTGTGTGTGCGCACAACGTGCCTGTATCGGTGCAGGTCAAGTCACAGTGAGACCCCATCGCTTTCCAGGTGAGTAAGTCAGTTTTCTGTCAGTAAGCGGGTCGCGAAATGGGACCTCCTAAACAGCAAACAATTTTTTGTTACCTTGTAAATGGTCTTGTATGCTCAATGAATGCGTTTATAATTTAGATTCAGTGTTTTTCCACAAATAACAGAAATTACCTACAAAAAGAAAGAAAGAGAAAATCATAAAAACGTAGAACTCGTACTGACTTGTAAGTAAAATGTTCTATCATGAGGAGGACCAAAGGCGGTAGTTGAAATACTGGTTGTCATATATCACAAACATCCAGGTAACAAGTTTTATTTTTCACACAGTACAATTTGCGTAAATTGAAATCTATTAATTTTATGCGAGTAAGCAGGGTTGGCAAAAACCATGGTTTTTATTGAAAAAAACAAAAAACCAGGGTTTTTTGGTTTAAACCCGGTTTTTTGGGTTTAAACCAGGTTTTTTGGTTTAAATAATTTGCTCTATGTATTTATATCACATATGGACAGAAACATGTTTGTTTCGCCTTGGTGTTATTATGCAACAACCGGGTCATGTTGGAAGGGGTCACATATGCTTAAAGCGGAATCCAACCGCTTCTCGGCTTACATCCGAGGGAAATTGTTCTTCATTTGTACTCGAAACCGGGACTAATACGTCTGCCGACTCACTCACGAAGAACTCCTGATAAAAATACGTTGTACTGATCTTTACATACTTCTTAATATAATTGTCAAGAGTCATTTCAGAAGGACAGAAAGATAAATAGTTGAACAAGTGAAACCATTATACAGATTTATATATGGACAATTTCAAAATACTGCAGATTACAGTGAATTTAGTCCAAGTAAATTCACTACAACTTTTATTAGTCCAAGTTAAAGAAATACAACGACTTAATTTGAGTATCAGTACGAAAAGTGAATAAAGATACGAATTATTTGAGTTCACTTTCATCCATTTATTCATAAATAGATATCAAAGATACTTCTGATTTCAATAAATGCCTCTCGTGCCGTTTGTATGACCCCCTCCCCTTAAAAAAAAGTATGGCATTTCGACGTATTTCATCAATAGTAAACATTACTAAAACGAAACAATATTCAGAATTTTTCTTTGATTGTATCTGCATCATAATAATAATAATAATAATAATAATAATAATAATAATAATAATAATAATAATAAACTATAAAAAAATCACATAAGAAACATTCATAAACTTATACAAAAAACAAAAGTTGCTTTTGTAGTATAATCTCTTTGAGTAATGAATGGGGAATTTAGGTCTGAACATAATACGAATAATATACGGGAGTGAAACGTGATAACCCACAAATGTGTATCCATCAAGATTTTACGAACACTTACACTTTTACGAACATTTTTCGCTTTTTGGTTTAAACCAGCCAACCCTACGAGTAAGTAATTACATTACCTGAGTATAGTGACTCCTTTAATTGATAAATAAGGTAGCCTATCTGTATTGTTCCAGGCGAAGTGGAAAATGAACTTGACTGAATTATATATATTAATGAAAGATGAAACAACCGATCTTTTAACACACCATATCCTCTATAGATGTGAATTCAATAACGTATAAAGAGTGAAAAAGTGTCTGACTTGACCGGAACACCCTGGGTTCGAGTTCCGGTCCAGTCAGTCACTTTCCCAGTGTTTGTACGTTATTGACTGAATTACTTTTTCAGACATCAAAACCAGTCTGTTCAAAAGCTGTGCTTTTAACATCAAATAATATAACGATAAGTTGAAACTCGTTATTAGCCTTTGTTAGAGGCGTATCCAGTATGAATCTGCTAGTTGAAGCGAGCCTTAACGAAGCTTACGATTTTGATGAACTTGGTATATGCCTTCCTTCCACTCGCAGATATAACCCTTTTTTTAGGGGTTACTATCCATCCGGTAAAAGTGGGTAAAAATCCACCCCTTGTAGCATGTTTACACATGTACATGAAACACAATGAAAGTGTGCATTCACACCCCACTCTTTCAATTTGTGCTAGGTAGCTACTGAAAGCAAAAATGACATCTAATCAAGTCAGAGCAAAAGCGCAGCAGGGGAGGCAGCGCGGGATTGGTTCCGTCCGCATGGTGCAGGCGCGTCGGCGATGGGGGGGGGGGGGGTATTCGCATAAACGAAGATAGTGCAAAAACACCTGATTTTGCATAAAATCACATAGGTTAGAGCACTTGTAATGATTTCACACGACTAAGTTTCCTCAGATGGCGGCCCCGGATAACACGCACATCAACCTGTTTTTAACGTTGCATTACCATTTACCTGTTATTTTAGTATACCTTACCTACAATTACTTTTATTTCATTTTCGGCTTTTACTTTTCATTGTTAATCCATGCTTCCTCTTCTCTCTTCTGCACGACGTGTGGGTAAACTTGAAAATTTAAAAGTAGAAATTGACAAGAGTAAAGTGAACATAGTGGGCTTAAGTGAAATGAGATGGCCATGAAAAGGTGAGACAAGTACCGGAAAATTACACAATATTCTATTCGGGTGGCGTTAAGGCCGAGAATGGTGTCGCGATAGCAATGAAGAACGAAGTAGCAAGAAGTGTAACCAAAGTGGAACGCTACAGTGACCGCTTGATGTTTATAAAATTAAGTGCAAAATCAGTGGATATTGTGAATACAAGCGTATATGCCAACAACCGATCATGATGACTATGAAAAAGGAGTATTGTATGCTGAGATTAGCGACATATTAAACCAGAAGGAAAGAGGTGAGGTCAACGCCTTTAACAGTGTTGTAGGAGAAGGAGCTGCAAATAAGGTGGTGGGACCATTTGGAGTAGGTAGAAGAAACGAACGGGGCCAAATGCTTATCGACTTCTGTAGGCAATATGATATGGTGGTGACAAACATGTGGCTTAAGAAAAGAAAATCCAAGCTGTACACATGGAGAAGTTCATGAGATAAAGAGACGCTAAATAATCGATTACAGTCTCGTGAAGCAACGTTTCAGGAATAGTGTACGAGACGTGAAGACACTACCGGGAGCGGATATTGATTCGGATCACAACCTCCTAGTGGCGGAAGTGCAAACCTGGTTAAAGACAATCAAGAAAAATGGGAGGAGAAATCGAAAATGAAACTTAGAGCGACTAAGAAGTATGGACAATGGTGTGAAAGAAGAGATTGAAAAAAAAAAAAAAAATTCTGTGTGATTGACGATATGGTAGACAATGTAGAAAATAGTTGGGGAAAAGTTAAACAGATCCTACTTGACACACTCCACAATAACATTGGCAAGATAGAAAGAGCACCGAGAAAACCAAGGACATCAAATAATACAGAAGACTGAATAATGAATTGAGACGGACAAAGCCAAAGAAAAGTACATAGAAGAGAACAGATATTTGAAGAAATAATGGAACTTCAACGGCACGGCAGATATGATCTCATGTATCAGAAAGCACAAGAATTAGGAGGGAAAGCTAACAAATGTATACGCATGTTTGAAAACGAAGGTCAACAAAGTCATGTAGTCACTGACCATTAAAGAATTCTTAGAGTTTGGGAGGAATACATAAAAGACCTGTATAATCTGAAAAACCGCACCAAAGATATCGAAGCAGGGGAAGAGTTGAATGATGAAAAAAAGGACCCAATATTTATAAAAGTGAAGTAGTACAAGCCTTCAAGGACATGCGAAGGAGGAAGGCCACTGGAGACGACGACATACCAGCAGATTTGCTCAAGGGATCAGGAGACAATGCAATGAAAGTACTGACTTCACTTATTAACAAGATCTACCTGAGTAGAGAACGGCCAAAGGATTTTCTTGATGTTACAATGATTGCACCACCCAGGAAAATGGAAGCAAATAAGTGCAGCGATCACAGAACCATTAGCCTCATTTCCCACACTGGAAAGATAATTGCGCGCGTACTGAACAGGCGGCTAGAAAGTAAGATAGAAGAGATGTTAGAGGAAGATCAATTTTGATTCCGGAAAGGAAAAGGCACCAGAGATATCATTGAGTTAATGAGAATTATCTCAGAACAATGATAATGAAGGAAGCACATTAATGGGAATTGGAGGACAGACCATTAACAAGATCAGGTATGCAGACAAATACGGTTATTACAGCCAGAACCGAAGAAAGACTACAGGACATGATTGGCAAAACAGTTGACATTGAGAAACTATATGGAATGGAAATCAACGCCGAAAAATCAAAAGTCATGAGAATATCCCGCAAAAATGCGCCCTTACGGGTCAGAGTAGAACAGAGAGTACTTGAAGAGAACGATCATTTCAGATATCTGGGAAGTATTTTGACGAAAGACGCGTACTGCATCAGACAGATCAGGTCGAGAACTGTCATAGCAAAAGAAGCATTCAACAAGAAAAGACCACTCTTACTAGGAGCCTTAATATTGGACTAAGGAAGAAATTTGTAAAGCGCTATATACATGGAGTATTGGACTGTATGATTCAGAGACCTGGACATTACAGAAGAAATATTTAGAGAGCTTCGAAATGTGGTGTTGGAGGAAGATAAAATGGACAGAAAGAGTGACAAACGAAAGTGTTTTAAAACGGATAGGAGAGAAGAAGGCGCTTCTAGCCACCATCCTTCGTAGAAAGACCAAATGGACTGGACACATCTTGCGAAGACATTGACTTTTCATGCCGTCATAGAAGAAAAGATAAAAGGAAAACGAGGAAAAGGAAGAAGACAAGTGATCGATGATTTAAAAACAGAAGAAAATGTTGGGAGAAAAACAGGAAGATGAAGATCGAGAAACGTGGAAGGAACATTTCCAGGCCCAAACTGAAAATTAAGAAGGAGAAAAGACAAAACCACCCATTGGTCCCAGGACCTGCCAAAATGTAGAATACTTAATAATAATAATAATAATGCATCTATAAAGCATTACAGCGAAAAATTAGTATCTTACAACTGTCAAGTGATGCAAACAATGTACTACTCAGAAATTACTAAAACAATGAATCTTTAGTGTTACATAAATAAACTTTTAAAGAAGGTTTCGGGATGGTGTTCCCGATTAAACACATGTTCCAGGAATATTAAAAATTACAAAACTCATACAAAAATACTTCTTTCGTGCGTGCTACCCCATTCTATAGGGGTATACTTATATTCATGAAAAATATATCTCTTTTAGCATAACATTCACTAAATGAGGAGCTCCATTACTAGTTGCAGATTGACTTAAGAGGGCTGAGTTTAAATACAGTGTGGACGTATGGCATAAAAAACAGTGCATAAAACATGAACCAACTTATGCAATGTGTCCACTAAAAAGCACAAATGCTATCTAACCGAGTCAGGGCAGGAGCGCAGCAGGAAGGATTGAGCGGTAACGAGGGTGAGCGTCCGTAGAGACCAGGCGCGTCAGCGACGGTGTGTATACTCATAAACGAGGATAGTGGGAAAATACTTTTATAGCATAAACTACACGTCTTGTGTTGCACAGCTTTGCAACACATGAAGGATTGCTTTGTACACTGCCTTGACACAGTATATACGTTTTAGATTAGTTAATAAGACAGTGGGTTTGAAACACTACAATATTATGCTCTATTGATTGTTTACCTAAAATTGCATCAATCAGCAACTCATATAGTTCAGAATTTAACTTACCTTACACTGATGGCCATTACTGCCTTTTTTATTATTCTGATGCTGACATTTCGCATAATTCTATTCATTTACCCGTAAATTTCGTAGGATGGAATTTAATATCTCACACAAATCCATCTACGGCTCCGGAGCCGAACTGTGACTTACAGTGAGCCATTCTAAACGACCTCGTTTACACATATACCCACCATCAGTAACGCGCCTGCTCCCTACGGACGCAGCCCTTCCCTACCGCTTGGGTCCGCTCCTGTCCTGACTCCAATAGATAGCACTCAGGCTTTTTAGTGGACACCTAGCACAAATTAGTTCGTGTTTTATTCACTGTAGCTTTTATGCCATACGCACAAAGTATTTATACCCATCACAGTTACAAATAACGAACCGTAATCACCACCATGAGGCATAATCACCAGCAAGTGATTGGAGCGAGAAGATAAACAATACACATTTCACATTTCCGGGCCGCCATCTGCGGCAGTTAACCTTTTCGCACTTCTAACTGCAAATTTGTAAACATAAGGTGCAGGTTTCCACCATCGTAATATACTAACACAATCCTCTTTCATACGTACTTGCTCATGTTAACCATAATGGCGGACTACTCTTAATCAGTATTGACGAACGTTTAAGAGACAGTATTCTAACTTTGGAACGGTGGAATATAATAAGGTTGACATGCTTAAGACACGTACTCAGCAGAAAGGAGGAATGAGTCTAAAAATTCTATTGTAATGACCTTGGCTACTATTATATTTAAAAACCTGATTATGCGTGTATAGTCTGAGATATGAATTCTAACGTATCGAATATTATCCTTTAAATACCGCACACAAGTTGTATTTAAACCACGAACACAACATACAACATACACCCTGAACGTTATTCGTAATTTTTCTTCAAAAATGAGTACCACACAAAACAAGAACACATCTTTACCTACAATAGAAGACAAAAACTGCTTCCTATGTCGTTGCCTCTCCGTTGAAAAGCCAGTAACGGTTACGTAGATACAGTGTTTCCATAACTTATCAGTAAGTGTTTTCAAAAGTAGAACTTTTCGCTGAATAAAAAATCCCTCAAATATGAAATAAATCGCAATCCAACTGAATTACTACTACGATAAATAACGATAAAAATTAATGTGGATATTATAAACAAAAATAATTACTTGTATTAAACACACATGATAAAATAATTACAATAATGCAGAGATTGAAATCGTAGCAGTGCCTTGGAAGAAAGAAAAAAAAGCATATAAAAAAGCGAATTTTTTTAGAAACAATCTACCTCGAGGTAATAAAATGACGATAAGCAATCTGTTTAAAAGAAATGATTGTTCCTTTTAAAGTTTACAAAACATGATGATAATTAAATAACTGAAAATCATGAGTTAAGATAATGCTCTGTCAGGATTCTGAGAGTTAGCGATTTATTCAATAGCAACTTGCTGGTACTACTGCTTTCTATCCAGCATTACATTACTCTTTACTGCCCTTATAATCTTTTCAATTAAAAACAAAAATCATAGTGAGAAGCGCAGTGAAAACCATTAAAATCCCAAACATTTTTCAATGATTGGGGCTCAATGTTAGAGCGTTCACCTCTGATGTATGGGGTCCTTGGTTCGATCCCAGCCCGCAAAAAGTGATCTTTGTGGCGGACAAACACCGTATGTATGGGTTTTCTCGGGGTTCGCCTGTTTCCTCCCACTTTCTTCATTCCACCATTTCATCCATTCATCATCACCGTCTCCTTTAGCCCAGCCGGTAGAAATGTAGGACGTAAAACTAAAAGATTTCATTTCATTTTTCAATGATTTTATTTATAATATTGTAACCGTACCCTCTGATAAATTGTTAGTAATATTACCTAAGCTGGCAACTACTAAAATACAATAAACAAATCTCCGTAACATCTAGCGTGATTATTACTACATATTAAAATTATAATTTGAGGTTAACAGTGATTCGTGGTTGCCTTCAGTCTCCCTGACACTAATATAAACGTACATTAAAATAAATAGCATCGTAATATACTATCGAAAAACGCTAAATCATTCATATCGTAAAATAAGAAGTTAAAATGACGGACGGACCTTTGGCTCGGCTTCGGTTCATATTCCCCAGTGTTTATTATCATCATCATACAGCTGCAGATTCCAAATACCCTAGCGGGCCGCGGTGACTCAGTGGTAGCGCGTTCACCTCTGGAGCTAGGGGTCCTTGGTTCGATACCAACTCGCGCCAAGTGAACTTTGCGGTGGACAAATACCATGTGCGTGGGTTTCCTCGAGGTTCTCCCGCTTCCTCCCACTTTCTTCATTCCATCATTTCATTCATCTCTTATCATCACCGTCTCCTTTAGGCTACCCGGCATAATCGTGGGACTCCATCATTTCATTCCATTTTACTTTCCAAATACTCTACCGAGTTTCCTGGTGGGTAAACGGTTAGTGTATACGCCTTTGGCGTAGGAGACCCGAGTTCAATTCTCGGCGCAAGCTCATGTGGTTTGCATTTCACGTTAAATTGTATGTCCACGTCTCTTATATAACCTCGCTGCTGGAAGGGACGCTAAAGTGAAAGGAAATCAAATGCAAATATCGTACCGAAACGAAGCAACTCTAAACAAAATTTTCGTTTAAGTTTTTATTTTAAAAGTATTAATTTTCACGTTTTAGTCTTACCTCTTTTTGCTCGTAACTCTATACAGGGCAGTCTGAGAAAATTGGATCAAAGCGAGTCCTCTGTGATAAATAGGACGTCGCGGTGGCTCAGTGGCAGAGAGTTCACCTCTAGTGCGTGGGGTCCTTAGTTCGATCCCAGCCCCAAGGAGCTTTGTGGTAGACAAACACTGTGTGCGTGAGTTTTCTCTGTGTTCTACCGTTTCCTCCCACTTTCTTCCTTTCACCATTCCATTCATTTCTCATCATCACCGTCTCCTTTAGCCTAGCCAGCATAATCATGGGGCGTAAAACTTTAAGGTTTAATTTCATTTCCTGCAAAAAACCCTCGAATCACAAATTACATAAAGAAGCCATGAAGTTGACTATTTACCCACAACGAATATTGTTAAATAAAACAAAATCAAAACATCCTTTCGTATCATTCAGGTATTCATGGATTACGAATAACTATACATAACATCACCGACGAAGAGAGAAAATTTACCCACTCTTATTAGATATTTGTACATTACGCTCCTCCTGAAATCGCAGCATGTCTTAATAGTCATTTATTGCAGATTGAGCTACAAGTAGCAGATTGGGCGATTTTTTAAGTGCCTTCGCTACCAAAATTTTAAATTGGAAGACACGCTAATCTCCAGGCTGTAACTGTTAAGAATGCGCCACTTTCTCATTTTCATACACGAAATCAAAACTTCTTAAGTTTTATATAATACAATAAAAGTTTTGTTTTCTGAGTATTCTAATCACAACAGAAAATAATTTGCTAAACGAACATATTCGATATATATATATATATATAGGGTGGCTCAAAACTAGGTATACAGTACCGTACGGATAAGCTCATTGCATTTTATATAAATTCTTATTGTTATCCATCAGATAGACTTAGTTTCTTTATTATTTGTTCTTAATATATTTTTACTTACACCTTATGCTCGGGACATCCGAAGCAAGTAAACCAATAAATAAGAATTACTAGAAATATATATATATATATATATATATATATATATATATATATTCGACACCAAGATAGGACAAAAAGTATAGACCAACCTGGGTGCACAAATGCTTCCTTTCGGAGTTATAGGCTGCCGAAAACGTGGAAAAATGAATTTTAAAGGTCCATAGCTTCAAAGCTATGGAATCTACCCTAGTCGGGTCAAAATTTTCTTTAGGAACTAGTATGTGTCCTATCCAAATATCCATGTTTCAGGATCGTGCGGTACTTCCGCAACAACTTTTATAGAGGTAGTTGGTGAGTACTTCTACTTATATACCCGTAAGAACTGCCTATATAAAAATTGTCATGTACCCTTGGATTCTGAAACATGGATTCTTGGATAGGGGATATATTAGTTCCTAAGTGAAGTTCTGACCCGACTACGGTAGATCCCATAATTCCTTTAAAATTCAGTTTTTTCATGTTTTCTGCAGCCTATAACTCCGAAAGGAAGCATTTGTGATCCCAGACTGGTCTATACCTTTTGTCTTATCTTAGTATCAGGAATCCCCTCCCAAACGTTGTCGGTGTTGTTTTAAAACATCCTACATATATAAAATTAATAAAAAATGAGCAAGGTTCTAGATTGGTGGTCCCCCTTCCCATTGAGTTGTAGTAAAGATAGAAAACAACATGCTCTGCGGGACTGGAAACGCCTTTACTCGCTACCGCTTGGTCGACAATACTGTGTAAATTAAATATATAAATTTTAGTACAGAAAGAAACCAACCCAGTTACTCACCCACATGGGGTAACAGTGATCTAAAACCTTCCCGTAAAAATGTATGGTTGCATAATAATTCATTTCTGCGTATTGGCTACACATAGTTCAAATTTGCCGCGGTAATAGTATACATGAGAACCCCCTTGTCTTACGTGCGCGAGGATACTTCATATTATATATTTATACGTTACCAAATTAAATCACTGCGCTGTCTTCATTATATGTGCTAAACATTCTATTTTTACTTTCTAGAATACATTTTGTTGATTTCGATTCGAAAAATGTTAAATATTTTTAAATTTATATCGTGATGCAGACCAAAATCCTTATTGCATATAATGTAATGCGCTATAGCATATAAAGTACAAGGGCAAATAGGTACGTTCTTTTTTATTTTCGTATCAGTGGATAAGTAATGAAAGTGGGTTTGTTACCCCCTTTCTAAGTTCGTAGATACTCAATGAGTAATCCCTAAAAGTATGAGCGTCCAGCTCCTTCTGGAACTCAGACGGTCTTACGTATACTATATCCTTTGCCGCTTTTGAAGCATAACCTCGCTCCCTTTTAATCTTCAGATCTGGCAACGTTGTTGTTCGTCAGTAGCAACGAAACTAGCGTTGGAACTCTTGGCATAACTAAAAAACATGTCGTATCCAAAGCCTTGTAAATTTGAGGTGCTCCTATGCCCCCTCCGCCCAGGAGGACACAGTTTTTAGGGTCGTCAGCACCGCCATTGAACACAATAATATAACGTATACATATTAGCCCCAATACTTACCATCTTTTGTTTCTGGAGAATTTTCATTTTTAATCACCAACACATATGAAAACAAACATTTTCTTTCTTTTGTCTCTTTTTTTCCTTCCACATATTTGTGTTCCAAGTTTTTGTCTTCTTTTCTCCATGATTTTCTCCACAAAACTGCAACCATAGTCCAAAGTAATAAAACTAATGTTGAGCTCGCTAAATAGACAATAGGAGACATCCTCGAAAACGATACCGTGCTCCGTAGAAGTGCAAGGCATTATTATTCCTTTACGTATAACCTGCAGAAAACACTTTGCTTCAAACAGTAAATTCAGTTTTGCACTTTTCACGCTGTTGAAAACAAATTCAATCGATATAGTTTTTGTTACTAACTTTCAACAGAGATTACTTAAATTCAATCAATAATAATAGCACCACTTCCCTTTCTTGTGCCGCTTCTGATGTTGAATGTATTGATTGTTTACCAGTAGATGGCAGGCGAATTAGGTGCTTAGAAGACGACCAAACTGCGACACACAAAATGTAAATAACTATTCTTGTAGCAACTAAATATGTGTAATAACAATTATTTAATACTTAATAATTTTACGATGTGATGTCAAACACCAACAAAGTTAAAATTCCTTTCATTGTTTTGTGTTTTTAAATATATATATTTCCTAACTACTGCGGGAGAATAATTATTGCATCCATCGCTTGTTAGTACGCAAGTAAGTTGACTATTTTTTTCTTGTCTGTTTACGAGTTTTCTTGCATTTCAATTAGTTTTTGTCTTAAAGGGAAATATAGTATTATGAATATCCCGTAGACTCCTCCTCCTCTATCTTCTTTTAGTTCTATAGTAATTTTTTTTTGAGCGTTAACTTTAATCTCTTCATGCAGGACGGAATACTTCCCCGCACGGGCGTCTCTGGCGGGGGGACGAGGGGGGCACGTCCCCCCTTAATTATTTACTAACGATAGAATAACATATAAATAATACTAATTTTTTATTTGGAATATATAATATTCAGGCTGTGAAACGATTATAACAGAGTTCTTGATATACCTAAAGGTAAGCAGAACGGTAAAAATGGAATCGAAGATAATAAACAGGTTGGACTACGAAGTACCATTTAAATAAATTTCTTTGATGTCCCCCCAAATTTTACATGCCAGAGACGCCAGTTCTTCCCCGCATCTTTTTAAAATATGTTCCACGATTTATTTTCATTGCAACTGTCCAGTTTTGGTGCAATATTTCCTCCACAGAGCTGGAGTCGGTGAAGAATGCCGTAGTGGTATCCTTCTCTTTCTTTTCTCTAGTTTCACGATAATCTCTATACAAGTCACTCGTTTTCTGATACAATATTATGTATGTTTTATTTGACCCTTTTCCCTGATCCCTGGTGCATATAAGGTAAAAATTAGTCAAGTATGTGCGATAGATTTAACCACTTAATGTGATATGGATTACTCTACCTCCCCCAGTGGCGAATCTAGCCCGGAGCAAAGGGGCCTAGCCCTCTTCAGCTTTTTTTTTTTTTTTTTTTGAGTAACAAAAATAATTTAAACTATTATTAATATATTTTCGAAAATTTCTAGTAAGCGTTGCCTTTTATACTTTATTGGAAATTTTTTGAAACATTAGATGTAGCTGAAGTTGCAGTTATTCTGTTATGCAATGTTTAAAACAATATTTGAGGTCCACAATGTCAACATCCAACCTAGCCATAATACCCACCGGATGATAATCAAGTTGGAAACTTCTGCAGGATACATCAAAAGCTGTAAACTCATGGTATACCTATCATAATCTGGGTTCTGACTGCCCATCCCCCCAGTTTAGACCTTCTAGATCCGCCACTGTTCCTCCCTCGGATTAAAAATATTTCAAGATCTCTATCGTAAAAATATTAGATTTTCAAGGAATATGGCTTATACTTTTTGAGGCTTCATAATCGCATCCATCAGCTTAAATATAAAATCAATTTGAGAATGAGAGAGAGAGAGAGAGAGAACACAACGCTTTCAGGCTTTTAAAAACTGTCTTCTATGATAGCTTTCGGAAAAATTCGATGTTTCTCTAGTTTCTCTCTAGTTTCTTCATTTCTGTACGTAGGGTGCCTATACTCATCTGGACACATAAAGGGCCCCATTACCTTCAACAGCTAGGGGCCCCACTAAAGCTAAATCCGACTCTGACATTATCTATTGTGTAGAAGAATAGGAAAGAAGAGTTGAATGAGAGAATACCAGGGCCGGATTAAGGGGGGCTTAGGGGGACTATGGTGGACAGGGGCCTTCACTCTGATCAAAATCTCAACTGGCTATCTAAAAAGAATTATGAAGTTACAATCATCATCATAATATACAATATGACCAAAAATATTAAAAATATTCCCTTATCTTTCCTACTGTATTTTCTCAGAAATGTATTAGGTGAAGTCAGCGGGAGCCACTTTTTTTTCTATCCCCAGGCCTTCAGATGGGTTAATACAGCCCTGGGCAACAAGTTAATTTGATAGAGGCTAGGACTAGTATATTTGAGTTTCAAATTATACAGCTGTTGTTGCGGAATCAGAGCAAGAAAATAAAGTGGTGTCAGAAAAGATAAATAAAAACTTTGCTTTTAGTAAACTTAAATCTGATTTAAACTACTCGCTAGTCAAAACAATAAGTGTATTGTAAAAATTATTAACGTGTAACAGTTTTACCAACTCTATCCACTTTAGCTTCATCAGATACTATAACACTATGACACTATGGTTCATAGTGTCTGATGAAGCCACGGGGATAGCTGGTAAAACTGTTACACGTTAACAATTTTTTCAATGAACTTATTGTTTTGATCAGCGAATAGTTTAAATCGGATTTAAATAAAAGTCAGAAAATAATTTGTGATGAAAGTATACAGGATGTTTCAAAACAACACCGACAACGTTTGGGAGGTGATTCCTGACAGCAAGAAAAGGCAAAAAGTATAGACCAACCTAGGTGCATAAATGCTTCCTTTCCGACTTATAGGCTGCCGAAAATATTAAAAAAAAAATTAAAGACCCATATCTCCAGCACGATGGGACCTGTCGCAGTCGGGTCAAGACTTCACTTAGGAACTATTATGTGTCCTATTCAAAAACACATGTTTCAGAATCCTAAGGGACTTACGCAACAATTTTTATAGAGAGAATTTGGCTACGTTCATATAATTTGAAGTACACGATAACTACTTCTATTTTGCATGTTTTCGGCAGCCTATAACTCCGGCAGGAAACATTTGTGCACCCAGGTTGGTCTATACTTTTTCGTCTTATCTTGGTGTCAGGAATCACCTCCCAAAAGTTGTCGGTGTTGTTTTGAAACACCCTGTATGTGAAAAAGATTATAACAATGGTAGCTGGGATTCTTAGGACTGTGACCTAGGTGCATGACAAGTTTTCTAGCTAGGATATGTTATTAACAGAGATAAGAATTGTAAACCATTAATAGAAAGTAAAATGGTGGAATATCTTATTTTGGTGATAATGATGAGAAGCATACTACTTGAGTTACTGAATGAAGAGTTACAAAAAAAAAAAAAAAAAAAAAAAAAGATTAAATGTTGAATATTTTACTGTGCAGAGCAGAAATATGAACATTATCAAAAGACAAAATATATTTTACTTAAGTTCTATGAAACTTGTATGTTGAGGAGAATAGAAAACCTTGGTTGGCGTGGTAAAAGGATATGTAAAATGATTTTAAAAAAGAACTAAGAACATTGTTAGAGAATAAATTTTACTCTGAGTGGTGTGGTAAAAGGTATATTGGAAGGAAGATAAGGGGAATAGAAAAATACAGAATTAGTGCATACTTCTAATAGTACCTAGTATAATTCTTACGTCAAGACGAAGTTATTTAAAATAGTACTAGCTGAACCTGCGCTCTCTACACAGCGAATCATTCACATATGAGCATGAATATCTTTGCCATTCCTCACAACATCTGTACATATCCCTTTACAGACACAAGTAAAAGACGTCTTGATAAAAATCGGCAAGGGGTGCCATGAAGGGGAGATTTTGTCGATTGTTTTTTTCAATATCTCGCACCGTTTGCAATATTTGAGCCTACTTCCGGTTGGAGTTTCTAATTCATGTATGATCAGTATTTTCTTTCTTCTTGCATGCAGCATGTAATAAGCAAATACATTACATACAATTAATTGTAGTGTCAGTGATACATGGTGTTCATTGAGCAAAACACTCCAAACAATAAAGATTCATCTTAGACTGGAGAAATAGTTATCCTTTGTTTTACATTATCATTTGACCATCTAACAAACGTTGGAGAGATATACTAACCCCTTATATAAATGTGTTGTGTTCGAATGTATAATTCGTAAGATATGATGCTTTTTAAAATTTCAATACTTCCACTGTACCTCTAAAAAATGTAATAAAGAAATAACGGCCATTTAAAAATATTCAATTAAAACTGAACAATCTACACAAAATTTGCCATCGATCAGTAAAAACGGCATATCTCTAGAGCTTGTGTTTTCCGAGATGTTATTGTCAAAATAATTGGCCAAAAAAGATATAAACGTACTCAAACAAACTTTTCGTAACCACAAACATAAAACAACCATTTTAATATATAGATTCTATTTTTCACATCTATTTTAAACCACCTCTTCCACTTTGAAGCTCCCTTTCCTTCTGAAATACAAACCAAAAAGTTCTATATAGCCTACGGTCCTTTCCGTAAAGTTACTTTCAAGTATAAGGTAGGGTTTCCAACTGACAGGTATTTTACGGGCAGATCGGTATTTTTGTCAGCTCACCAATAAGTTTCAAGATTTAAACCAGTTGAAAATGCTCCAAGAGCATTGTCAAAACTAACTTAAAAAGAATGGATAGATGGAGCTGGAAATATAACTGTGATTGTTCCTACATGTAAAAGTAAATCTTTTTATCCGCACCTCGTTCTCTTTTTCGCAAAAAAATCACAAAATATTATCTCTCTATGACTTAGAGTTCCCGTGATATTGCTCCTTAAATCTCCCGAAATACAAATTTTTTTTGGCCAATATGTGGGGAACTGTGGCCAGTTGATCATTCGCCTCCGGTTACTATTTGGTACCAAAATGTTTGCAATCCTCTTAGGTATTGATGAACACCAATATGATCTCTCTGTTACTTACGGTTTCCGAGATTTGCTCCTTAAATCTCCCGAAATCGGAACAATTTTTGGCCAATATCACGGGAACGGTAAGTCATAGGGAGATGATATTGGTGTTAATCAATACCTAACAGGATGGTAAACCTTTCGGTACCGATATTAATTGATTGCCATTGGCCAACCCTCTGGCCAGTTGGACAGTGGCCACCAATTACTATTAATACCAAACTATTTACCATCCTCTCAGGTATTGATCAACACCAATGTCATCTCTCTATGACTTACGGTTCCCGAGATATGACTCCTTAAGTCTCTGGAAATCTCTCGGGAACGGTAACAGTGACGCAAAAATTTTAATCACTTTCTCTGATAATTTTTGATGCTCTATTGAACGCAGGGTTCAAAATTGAAAAAAAAAATCGCAAATAACAGACAGAGAGCATTCAGTAACGAACTTTTGAAATTCGTTGAAAATACAATTATTCTTCATCTGTTTTGGGATTATGGGTGGGTGCTAATAATTTTATTTCTCAGTTTGCAAACCTAGTCAACAGTGTGCATTTGCAAATCCAAAAACATTCATTATGCACCCATGAACAAAAGAGTGCTATCTTTCAGGTCAAAACAAAGCAAAATCCTACATAATAGTATACCCTTCGGAGTCTCCTTCGCTTCAAGCGCTACCCGGGTTCGATTCCCGGCGGGAGCTCATGTGGTTCGGATTCCACGTTAATCAGTAGGTCCACGTCTCATATAGCCTCGCTGCTGAACGGGACGTAAAACTCAAAGTCAATCATTCAATCAATCGCTTCAAGCGCTATGGGTAATCAAAAATTTCACTATGTGACAACGTCGCAAATTAACTTGGAACCGTTAGTATTGCTCTACGAATCCATAACTTTCATTTGGAAAGAATCGATTTAACCATTTGATATATTGATAGTTCTAACCTATGGTTCTTTATCGCGTAAAGTGGACATTTTCTATGACTTGAAATTATCAATAACTAGCATCGATTACCTGCTTCGCTGGGTTAAAATGAAAAAAAAAAATTAAATACACAACTCCGCATCTCATGTGTTTAGTACCAGTGAAATATGCTGTTTTCGTTTCTAGTGGCATCGATTTAAACGGCATCGGAAAGATCACTGCTCATCTCAGCAACCCCAAAAACTATGGATTCAACACTATTCTAAGTCATTTTCGATAATCCCCTCCTCCATGCTTCAGGCCTCAATTCAATTTTAAACGTTAAGTTCTACCACCAAAATGTTATGATAAAAATCACCCCAGATCTGAACTTCATCTATGTTGAAACTTTGATCGAGATCGGTTGGGTGGCTCGAGAGTTACTAAGTTTAATTTATTTCATATATATATATCCCTCCGCTCCCCCAAACCGTAGATCCTACCTTCAAGGTGAAATTATAAAAAAAAAATCCAGTCCCCAACCTCCTCCATTTTAAAAATTTGATTCACATCGGGCTGGTGGTTCAAGAATAATTAAGTTTTATTTATTTTTTTATCTCCCCTCCTCCCACGCCACTAAGTTCAACCTTCAAAGTAAATAGCTAAAAACACTCCCAGGCCGGAACCGCGTCTACATCAAGAATTTGATCGAGATCGGTTGGGTGGCTCAAGAGATAGTCACAAAAACAGTTTTCCAGGATACATACAGGATGTTTCAAAACAACACCGTCAACGTTTGGGGGGTGATTCCTGACACCAAGATAAGAAAAAATGTATAGACCAACCTGGGTGCACAAATGCTTCCTTAAGGAGTTAAAGGCCACCGGAAACATGAAAAATGAAGTTTAAAGGTCCATAGCTTCAATACTATGAGACCTACCATAGTCGGGTCAAGACCTTACTTAGAAACTAATATATGCGCTATCCAAAAAATACATGTTTCAGAATCCTACTGTACTTACACAACAATTTTTATAGAGGGAGTTTAGCTACGGGCATATAATTCCAAGTAGTCAACAACTACCTCTATAAAAGTTGTTGCAGAAGTGACGCAGGATTCTGAAACATGGATATTTGGATAGGGCACATACTAGTTCCTAAGTCAAGTCTTAACCCGACTATGGTAGGCCCCATAATATTGGAGGTATGGACCTTTAAAGGTCATTTTTTCATATTTTCGGCAGCCTATAACTCCGAAAGGAAGCATTTGTGCACCCAGATTGGTCCATACTTTTTGTCTTATGTTGGTGTGAGGAATCACCTCCCAAACCCAATGGTTGAATGGTATGATGTCGGTGTGGAAACACTATATATATATATATATATATATATATATATATATATATATATATATGTGTGTGTGTGTGTGTGTGTGTGTGTGTGTGTGTGTATATACAGTGGCGGATCCAGGATATGTTCAAAGGAGGGGCTAAACGATGGTTTGCCGCTTTATACAGTGTAAACCAGGTTTGAAGCTCATTTTATCCAGTGTATACCTGAGCGTCAAGGGGAGGGCTATAGCCCCTATAACCCCCCTTGGATCCGCCACTGTATATATATATTAGGGATGGGCAAAACCAGTTTTTATAAAAACCGGAAACCCGAAAAACCGACATTTCAGTTTTCTCCAGAACAGGTTCGGATTTTCTTCCTTCTTCAAAAATGTGGTCACTGGAGATGAGACGTGGGCATACCTGTATGACCCTGAGAGCAAAGTGCAGTCCAAGGAATGGCGCCACAATGATTCTCCCCGTCTCGATTCAATGATTTCGATGAAGTTAAAACAACTGTAAAATCATGAGTCAAAAAGCAACCTGGTGAATTTTTCCAATAAAAAAATTTAAAATAATATTTTGACATCTGGGTTCAAAGATGTAAATGTGTTCAAATTCATGTAGACTATGTTGAATGGTATGATTCTGTAGAGGACAGTTCAGGCTATGCACTGCAAAAGCTTGTCTTGTTCTATGTTCATTAATACATTTATTGTGACAGAGGCATTACTTTTTGATCTCTCCTCGTAATAGTCTTCTTATTTATATAATCTGTTTCGAAATAATCATCTTGAGGTGGGCAGAAATCAGGTATTTTTTTACATTTCAATACTTTCAGTGTACCCCTGAAAAATATAATAGAGAAATGAAGGCCACTTTTTCAGATATTCAATTAGAACTCAACAATCTACACAAAATTTGCAATCGATCAGTAAAAACGGCATCATTTTAGAGCTTGTGATTTGGTAGATCTCATTGTCAAAATAATTGGCCACAAACATATAAACATCCACAAACATATAAACGTCCACAAACATATAAACGTTTCTTGACTACAAACATATAAACCTAGCATTTTAATATATAGATGGATCTTGTAACTGTATAACAAATGACCTGTAAGCTATAGAAAAAAATTATGATTAACTCTTTGAGACATGGTGGGAAGTTGTGCTTACCACCTTTGATATTCATTTTTTTAATCCAACTATTAACTGAAAAATTAAATTAAATTTATTTGTTGTGTTTGAAATTGTCTACATGTATAATTTTCATTGAAATTTAAAGAAACTCCAAAGAAATTTTTTTTCGTGCAGCAAAAGGTACAAAATAACGTTGGCTCCCGTGCCGCAAAGAGTTAATTTTGCTGGTAGAGGTAGAAATTGGATCCTGATAGCTGTTTAATTAAGTATTTCCCAATCTACCTCACGATGTTGACGCAAATTTAGTTGGGGTCTATAAGCATTCTTTTTTCTAGTTGTTCCTCTCATTTTTTGTATGCCAGAGATGCCCATGTCGCAAGGAGTCGTGACGCTTCACCTAGATCTGCAGATTTCACAACTCAATAGAACGCGAGGGAGTGTTCCGGTCATCAAACCCTATCAACTAAGCACGTAGCCAAGGGGAATCCTGACCCCTCCTTCGAAACAGAAATAAAAAAACAAAACATGAAAGGATGAAACAAAAAGAAAAAGAAAAAGAAGAATCAGTGTTAAAAATAAAAAGCTACAGGAAGCTTTTGGTTTCTCATTCTTATGAGGAGATTTGTATTACTTGCAATACATGGTGGCGAATGAGCGGGATATCCTGTAAAAGTCAGGAAATTTGAAATTTCTAGAAAAGTTCCTTTAATCTGTCATTTGGAATAGACAGTAGTAGACGGAATAATAAAAACAAAAAGTTATGGAAAAGGAAAGTTCTGTTAACTTTGATTTAATAGAGAAAGGAAAGCAGATACTGTGAAATATTTTACAAGACGTTATTGGATACGCACTTTTTATAATAATGGATATGTACTTTTTATAATAGTTGATGCCATAATGAAAGGAAAATTGTTATATTTGAATGAACAAAAGAAGGAACGTAGATATTAGAAAACCTTTTTCAATACTGTTTTTTACATTCTTTTACTCGAGGTTTCTTCGTAGTTTGTAATTAAAATACTTACTAACACATCCTCATTATATTGTCCTAACAAACCAATATATGTTGCCAGTGAAGTAGTTTAGATTGATCGAGCTCCTGGGCCTTCAGTATTTCATGTCACCCCCCCTCCCCTTTCCCGATTATGAAATCTTGGCAAAACGAACCAATATATGTTCCAGTAAAATAGTTTAGAATGATTGAGCCCCTCGTGTGATGACCACAGTATTTCATGTCACGGATACCCGCCCACCCCCTTTTACGAAATCCTGACTACGTGCCTGCTATCAGCGTTGCCATTCCTAGCATCTTTTCGAACGCACTAGCACCTAGCATTTTGCTATTAGCATAATATTGAAACCTAGCCTAGCTTATTTCAGCTACCATACTCCTTGTTTCCTTGCATTGGAGATTTGATAGTTGAATGACCGAAGGCGAATTACCGTAGTATCAAAGCTTTCTACAATAGAAGAATGTTTAAAAATGAATTTGCGGAAGGTAAGCAATATAACGGTAAAAGAAAAAAAAACGCATTTTTCTTATTCCAACCAGAAAAGTCCCTTCCCTACGAGCTTCTGAGAGCTGCTTTCGAAAATGTTCTTCTTCCTGTGTGACTCATTGATGTCTTCAAATCGTGTTGTTTGAGATGAATCATATTAGCCTCTTATTTTTTTTCAATCTGCCGTTGGCTGTCAACTGAAAGTCATCTTTACAGTCTTATTTACGTCACATCCTGTTGATGGTTGAAACATATCCTCCCCAAATCTCTCTCTCTGTGTGTGTGTGTGTGTGTGTGTGTTATTAGCGTTTCTTTTTTTTTATTTTGAGCCCTCCATTGGATAGAGCATCAAAAACTATCTGAAAGAAGTGATGGAATTTTTCGCGTCACTCTTACATTTACCGAGATATTGGCCAAATCGTTCTGATTTCGGGAGATTTAAGGAGCCATATCTCGGGAACCCTAAGTCATAGAGAGATTATATTGGTGTTGATCAATGCCTAAGAAAATGGTGAAAATTTCGATACCAAACACTAACCGATTACTACTGTCCAACTGGTCACTGGTTTGGTCAGTGTTCACCGGTTACTATTAGTACCAGAAAGTTTACCATCCTCTTGGGTATTGATCAACACCAATATTATATCTCTGACAGGGACGACGCCAGAAACGTTTCATGGGGTGGGCGGAAAGAGGCGGACCTAGTTGCTGGGTGGGCGGACAATGAAAATAAGAACTGGGCAATGTAGACATTTTTTTGGACAATAATTAAGTTTAAATTTTCATACTTTTTAGTTAGCTAAGGCTCAGACCGAAGTAGGGGAGGAACAAGGATGTGGAAAACAACTGTCTTGGCCTTATAGAAGGTACAATTCTGGCATTCGCCTGGTGTAACTGAAGAAATGCAGGATTTAGAATGGGCTCCGGGAATTCGTGGTTATATACTCGACCTAAAGAATTCCCAGCGGGTCATTCCATGTCAAATCACCTAATTTTAAAACATGACCGTGCGTCAATGTCTCAGATTCTCTTCAATTTTTTTTCCTACATTAATGCCAATGAAATTACGCTAAATTAACTTTTTCCGATCTTTCGGCTGAAAAATTTACATAATTTATATGGTCTACCCAACATTGTTAGGGTCATCAAGTCTAGGAGGCTTAGGTGGGCGGGTCATGTAGCTAGAATGGAAGAAAGTAGAAACGCTTTCAAAGTCTTGACTGGAAGACCGATCGGAAAACGACCATTAGGAAGACCTGGGCGCAGATGGGAGGACAATATTAAGATGGATCTCGTAGAGATTGGAATACAAAGTAGAAACTGGATGCAGTTAGCTAAGGATAGAAGTCAGTGGAGAGCTTTTGTGAACGCGGCATTGAACCTCCGGGTTCCATAGGCCATAGAGTTAGTTAGTTAGTTTCGGCTGAAAAATGGGCCGGGTAGAATTTTTTGAAAAATGTGAATTTTGCTTCAATTTCACTTTACGGTATCAGCATCATGGAACTAAAATTATCATAACTTCCTTATTTTTAAAGTTATTGGGCTCATTCAGGTGTCAAATGAAAGCTTAATTTTCGTTCTTTCAGTACATCTTAAGTAACCTTGCAGAAAATTACACTGGCAAACATTAATGGGCATAAAAACATTTTTTTTCTTACAAATTGCGCCGTTGCTCAAAAGTTACAACTATGAAACTTTTAAAACTTTTTTTGTACATTCACCTTAACACGTACATGATATGGTTAAAAAATAAAGAGAGTGTTTTTTTGTATTTTTGTAATTGTTATATTTTACGTACGGAAATATACAGTTTTAAGTTTTTTTGCAAATTGTGTCATTGCTCGTAAGTTACAACTATGAAACTTTGGAACTTTTTAAATAGAATCATCTTAGCACATACATGACATGGTTAGAAAATAAAAAGGGTACTTTTGGTATTTTGTATTTTTTTTTTTTTCATTTTACATGTACGGAAATATAAGTTTAAAGTTTTGTTACAAATTGTGTCATTGCTCATAAGTTACAACTATGACACTTCTGAAGCTTCTTTTTGTAGAATCATTTTATCACATACATGATATGTTTAAAATATAAAAAGGGTGCTTTCGGTATTTTTGCAATTATTATTATTTTTGTTTTAAATGTACATAAAATATACAGATTTACTGTTTTTAATAGATTATGCCTTTTCTGTGAAGTAGTGATGGCCAACTCCGGAAATTTTACTTTCCGGATTCCGGAAAGTAAAATCGGAAAAAAATTCGGATTTCGGAAAAATCTTTAATTCGGAACAATTCCGGAAAGTAAAATTTTCGATTTCGGAAAATTTTTGCATCCCTACTCTGAAGTGACAAATGTCACACATTAAAACTTATTTAAATAATCATCTTAGTAAATATTAGGTATGCTTAAAAATAGAACTGGTGTAAATGAAATTTTTGAGTTTCACGTCCCACGCTTATGCCGGTTAGGGTAAAGGAGACGTTGATGATGAGTATCATGAATGAAATGTTGGAATGAAGAAAGTGGGAGGAAACGGGAGAACCCCGAGAAAACCCCCGCACACGGTGTTTGTCCATCACAAAGTTCACTTGGCGGGAGCAGGGTTTGAACCCGAGACCCCTAGCATCCGATGTGAACGCTCTACCACTGAGCCACCGCGGCCCTAGAACTGTTGTAATGTGTAGTTTTGGTATTACCATACTATTATATTTTTAAACTTTAATTATGACTGTCTTTTTTTCCCAATTGTACCATTGCTTATAACTATCAAACTTTTATAACTTTCTATAGGATTAGTTTGCATTTACTTGGTATGATTAAATAACAAAAAGGGAGGCCTTTTTTGTAATAATTTTGTGGTTTTCTGAATGGAAAATGTAGGCCTAGCAATGTAAAGGGTTGAGTGACTATTATTACAAATCCTATCAACTAAAATAAGAAATAATAGACTAATGTACATACCGGTAATACTTCTTAGAATTGCATAGATTTACATACAAAATGTTGTGTCCTATATTTCACAGCTCATTCTTTTCATTGATGATATGATGTCTTCTTTTAATTTTGCTTTCAGTTGCGTAAGTCCGGGCTGATTGGCTTGTAAGAGACGAAGCAGGAACTTCTCAGATAATATTTTCAAAAGGTACCCAACAAAAGTCTTCATTTTCTGGCCAGTAGAATATAGAAGGCCAAGAGCGATTCATGAATTGCACTCTGACGTACAAAAATAATATTTACAAAAATACCAAAAGAACCTTTTTTTATTTTTTAACCATATCATGTATGTGCTAAGATGATTCTATTTAAAAAGTTTCAAAAGTTTCATAGTTGTAACTTACGAGCAATGACAAAATTTGTAACAAAAATGAAATGAAATCTTTGAGTTTTACGTCCCACGGTTATGCCGGTTAGGCTAAAGGAGACGGTGATTATGAGAAATGAATGAAATGGTGGAATGAAGAAAGTGGGAGGAAACGGGAGAACCCCGAGAAAATCCACACACAGTGTTTGTCCACCACAAAATTTGTAACAAAACTTGAAACTGTATATTTCCATACATGTAAAATACCAAAATAAATAAATAAATAAATAATAATAATAATTACAAAAATACCAAAAGCACCCTTTTTATTTTTTTTACCATATCATGTGTGTGCTAAGATGATTCTATTAAAAAAGATTCAAAAGCTTCATAGTTGTAACTTTCGAGCAATGACACAATTTGTAACAAAACTTAAAACTGTATATTTCCGTACATAAAAAATAATAATTACAAAAATTGAAAAAACCCTCTTTATTTTTTAACCATATCATCTACGTGGTAAGATGAATGTATAAAAAAGGATTTAAAAGTTTCATAGTTGTAACTTTTGAGCAATGACAATTTGTAAAAACCCTAAAATTTGCTTTGTATGCCCATTAATGTTTGACAGTGTAACCTTTTGCAAGGTTACTTAAGATCTGCTGAAAAGGCAAGAATTAAGTTTTCATTTGACACCTGGATGAGCCCAATTTCTTCAAGAATAAGGAAGTTATGGTAATTTAGTTCCATGATGCTGAGTGCCATGAAGTGAAATTGAAGCAAAATTCACATTTTTCAAAAATTTTTACTCGGCCCATTTCTCATCCAAAAAATCGGAAAAAAATAATTTAGCATAATTTCATTAGTATTTATGTATGAAAAAATTTTGAAGATAATCTGAGACATTGAAGCACAGTGCTCTAGGTGATTTGACATGGAATGACCCGTAGCAGTCACACTACCTCTGCTTCAAGGTTTTCTTAACAATAATAACGGTGTGTACTGTGTAGTCGATGAAGTTCAAGACAGCTTTACCTCCTCTCCCTCCAAGAATGCACATGAATGCATAGAAATAAAAGAAGGTTCAAACAACACAGACTAACAGTTAATCCTCTACCTTTCGTTAACAACATAAAATACACAATAAGTAGGTAAAGTAAAACAAGGATAAAATAGGCTAGTGTAAATATTTTTATCTTTGAAGGATTTATTACAAAAAAGCAAGAGACAAAAATATAAATCATTTATATTTTCTCTCGTTTATTCTTAATTTGTGAAGATTAGATTTTTTTCGTCATCTGTATATGCAACAGCAAAAACATATGTTACTAAAAGAATAGGGAAATTCGACAGCATGATTGTTTGATCATATCTTACACAGAAATCTTTGAAACTGAAACTCAAGTTGAAAAAAAGAAATAAAACAATTATAAATTGGATAAAGAAGTAAATAGCAATTAACAAAACTTCATCATGATCCACAGAAACAACAATGTATTTTAAACTATGAAGCGCTGATCACATGGTACGAACAAGCTTACAATAAACTTTTATATCTGCACTTTAATGAAGTGCAACGCGTAGATTTTTATGTTCATCATCGAATGCGTTTACCATATCCTGCTACAGCGATATTCATTACAAGTTTTCTTTCTACTGAAAGGAAACAAAGATCGCTTAGGCGACCGTTTGCCATTCGATTTCTCAGATATGTTTTAACCCGTCTAAGACACGAGAAAGAACGTTAACGTAGTGAACTAGATACAGTAATGGTGGCAGCAATTACGACTAATTTGTGAATTTCATGAAAAGCAATTTTGAAACGATCCATCACTTCAGTAAACTGAGAATCGGGGGTAATTTTGCATTGTTTTTCCTCCTCATAACGTTTCAAAACTTTCGGGAGAAGTTTCAGTTCCGCCTCTACACTATCGACATCACATCCATAATGACGTGCATGTGGTTCAATTTTCTCAAATTAGAGGAAGTGTTCACTTTTAGGGTGAAGACTGCTTATCCCACTTAAAATCATTGTTCATTGCAGAGTTAAACAGAGTCCTGAACTATTACATTACAATCAATAGTAATACCTATTGCTTTTGAAGTACAGGATGTCACCTTCATTATTCTACTTCTGTTGGGGTGGACGGATGGGTGGGCAAGGACATTCATCGGGTGGGCGGTTGCCCATCAGTAATGCCGTCCCTGCTCTCTGACTTACCGTTCCCGAGATATTGGACAAAATAATTCCTATTTCAGGAGACTTAAGGAGCCATATCTCGGGAACCGTAAGTCATAGAGAGATGATATTTTGCAAATTTTTAAATTTTGAGCTCTCCACTTTGAGAATGTTGAACCACAAGTCATAGAGAGATAATATTTTGCGAATTTTTAAATTTTGAGCCCTCCATTTTGAGAATGTTGAACCATAAGTCATAGAGAGATGATATTTTGCGAATGTTTAAATTTTGAGCCCTCCATTTTGAGAATGTTGAACCATAAGTCATAGAGAGATAATATTTTGCGAATTTTTAAATTTTGAGCCCTCCATTTTGAGAATGTTGAACCATAAGTCATAGAGAGATGATATTTTGCGAATGTTTAAATTTTGAGCCCTCCATTTTGAGAATGTTGAACCATAAGTCATAGAGAGATAATATTTTGCGAATGTTTAAATTTTAAGCCCTCCATTTTGAGAATGTTGAACCATAAGTCATAGAGAGATGATATTTTGCGAATGTTTAAATTTTGAGCCCTCCATTTTGAGAATGTTGAACCATAAGTCATAGAGAGATAATATTTTGCGAATGTTTAAATTTTGAGCCCTCCATTTTGAGAATGTTGAACCATAAGTCATAGAGAGATGATATTTTGCGAATGTTTAAATTTTGAGCCCTCCATTTTGAGAATGTTGAACCATAAGTCATAGAGAGATGATATTTTGCGAATTTTTAAATTTTGAGCCCTCCATTTTAAGAACGTGTCTTAGCAAAACAACATATAGTGGAACGTTTTAACAGAACTCTTAAACGAAATATGTGGAAGAATTAAGTACTCAAGGAAATTAGAAATGAATAGATATATTACAAGAATTGTTCAACGAGTATAGTAATAAAGTACATAGAACAATCAGTATAAAGCTTGTAGAAGTAGAAGTTAAAAAGAAAAAAATAATTCTTTTTAAGTTCATTCTGGGAATGCTATTGGAGCATTCTTAACTGGTTTCTTTTGGGATATGGTAATATTTTTAAAATCCCTAATAACTGGAATGAACGAAATCATTGTTTGTTTCCATCTTCCATCTCTCACTTTCTGTCTATTATTATTATTATTATTATTATTATTATTATTATTATTATTATTATTATTATTATTATTATTATTATTATTATTATTATTATTATTGAGGTCTTAAATTCAATGTCTTCAATTTCGAGGTCAGTTTGTGTTAGCTTAATGCTGGCTGAGGGAAGTTGTTCGTGTGCTCTTTGCAGTTTTGATTTAATCGTGTTTTCGTTCCTTTCTTGTGTGTTAATTACCTTATTCTCCCTTTCATAGTTTGTATGTTAACATTACAACACAATGAGTGATGCGCAGGAAAGAAAGACGTGCGATGGTACTCCAGAGAAGCGAAGAAACGCACGTGCTGATTCAAACCGAAAGTGGGAAGCATAAAAATACCACAGATTGGAATGGAAAAGTTATTTAACCTTTTAATTGGCAAGCATTGATAGTATTACCATTAAGATATTTAGTTTGCTTTTGTGGTTGAACCATGTCTTCCTGATCATAATTCCGTAATTTTTAAAGTATTTTTTGTACTTTGGTTACAACATACAGGATGTTTATTTCAAAGCAACATTGCCATAAAAAAGGTCTTATGTGTTGCTACTGAGCAGCATTGCCCTTTTTTGGTCAAATATCATAAGAATGCTTCCACTAATTAGCAGCAGTTTGCTTGAAATATCTTCCTACAGAGCAAAAAAACACAAATAAAAAAAATAAAAAAAGAACTTTCGCGGAACGTAGGAGATAAAGCACCTACAATAGTAAATTTAACTGTTCCCTCTTGACAAAGATTAGAAATATCTAAACAGGTGACCAGCAAATCATGTATATGAATATTGTATGAAAGCAATACTACCAATTAAATGATCACTGAAGTTATAATTCGTGCGGATAACACAATAGAATGCAAAGTTGCTTGAGAGCAACAGTGCAGAATAAAGGGTTAAAATTTAAGTGGGTTACACCCTGTGAAGGAAAATCTACTAAAAGCATTCAGTGTTGCCTGTAATGTGGACTTAGGAGAAAAAATGTAGTATGCTTGGAAAACATTCCGAATCTGCAAAACACAAAAATCGTGTTATTGAGTGTTCAAGTAGAAACTCGGCTTTTTGAGGTCAAATTGCACTGTATTGAAAAGATACTTATCACTAGGAACGTGAAGTTTTCGTTTTGTTTTATCCCTGAAACCGGTTTTATTTTCACGATTTAATACAAGCAAATAGGGGTAAATTTGCTACTTTTTTTGTAATGGTTTTGCAAGCGAGTATATTGTAAACATAGAGAATGTGGTCTCTGAAAGTTAATTAAAATAAAATTTTAAAATTAAGCGAATATTTGACATCTTAAATTTAAAAGAATAGATTATATTTTTGGATTTACCCTCTGAGAAAAAATGGCTCGATATCCCTAATAAACTTGGAATTATTTAATGTATGATTTGAATACATATATAAAATAAAAACCACACTGCAGTACAGCACAATAACTTAGATTTTCTCTGGGAGCTAAGCATTAATACGTGTATTTGGGACCCCTTGAAAAAGTTGTTTTTCTAATTCTTGGGCCCCCTCTTTCTCTTATTGTTTATGATCCCCCGGAACCTGTGGGCCCTTCCGCACGGCAAGATCTACAGGGCCGTTAGTTATGCCCCTGGGCCCGCTCCATACATGGCAAAATTAATTAAGGGGACAATATTGGCAAATCTCAAAGCCATAAAAATAAATATTATTTCTAGGGCCACTGATAGTAGGCATTTTTTTTTTACTGAAATGGACCCATGACTCATTTTTGTTTTATTTACCTGTTGTGTGCTGTTTTGTTCATGTAATGTAGTGAACATGTTTGATACTTCATTTATAATTTCATGTTCGTATCGTATATGGAGTAAGAAAATTTTGTCTTAAAGTAGGTCCCCTCGAGCGGAGGGGAGCTTCCCTGGCGTGGCAGTTGTCCTCTGCCCCATTACAAGTTACGGCCTGCTGCAGTGTTTCTTAACATTTTCTTCAGTAAAAAAAAAAAAAAAAAAAAAATCAATTCACAATACACTTACCTAAAACGAAATTCGTATCATTATCAACACACATTTTCACTTCATGGCGAATAAGCGTACATATAAGGCAAGGGACCCTGGTACGAGATAGGAGGGGGAGAGCAGGAGAGCAGAAGGTGGGTCCTGGGGGTCCGTATCCCCCGAAATTTCAACTTTTGTGTAAATTTAGCCTACTTTTAGAGGTAATTTTTGGAACTTTAGTATAAAATACCTTCATATTGAGTTTGGACCCCCCCGAAATAAATACCTGCGTACGCTACTGGAGCAGAGGGTGATGTAATTACAGTACAGGAAGAGAAGGACGGTGGCATAAGGATGATGACGGGATGAAGTATGTAGGGAAGATAGCAATTAGACTTTGGGAAGAAAAAGAGTTGATGTACTTGATAAGCGGGCAAGGAAGAATTTATCAATGAGAAATTCAACATAAATAAGAAGCAGGGGAACTCGCGCTTCCGTAAAAAGCGCTGTAACGGCAAAAAATAATGGGTAGGGATCTGTGTTCGAGGTGGAAAAAAGTAGAGGCGGTATGTTTTATTTCGATTTAGACTCGACATACCGACTGCCTAAATGTTGAAATACAGTGAGGGCACGTTGCCTAAAAGATTGCATTTGCATTTACATAATGACTGAAAACCACTGGAGAGTTTCTCTTTGGTTATGGGAAGGGGGAGGGCATGGAGAGACTTTGATCCTCCGGCAACAACTTTCTGACAAAAAATAAATAAATAAATAAATAAATAAAAATCCCTTAGATTGTATTATACCTAGGTAGAGAATTATACATGAAAATTCTCAAATACTTTTTCATACAAATACATTCATACAAATACATTTCATAATACAAATAGAAAAAATGGGGGAAATTTTTATATTAACAATTTTCTGTGGGAAAGTTCCCGGACTCCCCACTCGACTGAGAGGTATTCCAAATCCCCGGAAAAATCGCCCTTACAGCAGACAACCTCTAAATCCGCTCATGTTAAAACACCACATTTATATGAATTAAGACAAGAAGACACGTACATACATACGAAAGAAACAATTCAAAATGGCACATTAAAATATAAACTACGTGAACTTCTTTGAAGACACCTCATTTTAAAAACAAAAGGTAGGGAAAAGATAACAAAAATGTCGATGTTGTCAACTTAAAAGTTATTTCTACATAAGAAATAAAAACTTTTTTAAGTACAAAGCTATTCCTTAATTACTGTGTATAAAAATGAATTTATTAAAGGTATTTAGCATCTACTCTTCAGTGAGGGTATGTCTTAATCACTGAAAAACGGAGGCGGTATGCTTTCATCACTGGAAAACCAGAGGCGGTATGCCATACCACTGCATACTGTCACACTTCGACCACTGGTAGGGATAATGTACGACAAAGAGTGCAGTATTGAAGAGATTGAAGGATAGTGATACGTTTGACAGGTTTCGGAAAAAGAGGGAAAGGCCATAGGTGAGCTGGAGTAAATAAACTTAACGGAACAAGAGTAAGGAAATGGGAAATGTCAAGACCTCAACGTGTACTGCTGATTTTGCGGAGTAGATAGAGATAGCTGTCAGTTTTTGTTTAAAGAAAGCCTGAGTGAGACGCCTAACGTAGAGAGGAAGTCAAATATGTACCTAGATATTTAACAGATAAAATTTGAGATAGGAGGTACCGTGGGTATCTAAGCGGAGGGGGAAGAAGAACATTTCCGAGTAAATTCCACAACATGAGTTTTAGTCCAATTAATTGAAAACTTATACTAAGCACACAATACTGCAAAGGAAGTGAAGGTAGTAGTAAGAAGATTAGTAGACACAGAAGAGGTAGAAACAGTAGTATAGACAGCAATGTCGTCAGCAAAACTTAAAACACGTACATTACTTCTAAGATGACAAATTTGCCGTTCCATATAAAAAGGGAATAAAAGAGGGGCTAAAACGAACCTTGGGGAAGGTCTTGCGAAGTGAATCTAGGGGAAGTATACTGATGACCAATGCGAATGAAATTAGTATTATTTATAAATAAGCTATGGATAATGTGGATAAATTTGGGGGAGACCAAGTTGCTAAAGTTCATCAGAAAAGTAATAGAAAGAAATAATGTCATAGGCTTGTTCAAGGTAAGAAACACTGCGTAAAAAGAGCCTTGGGAGAAGGCCAACCAAATATCAGAAACCAGGGTACTAAAACAATCATGAATACTCTAAGTACTCTTCCCCACACGAGAACCAAATTGATAATAGGAAAGGAAATTATGATGTTCCACATACATCTAAAGACAATTTGTGAGTAAATGGTCAAATATTTTTAAAGAGCAGGAAGAAAGAGCAATAGGTCGGTAATGATGTGCTACCCCTAGTGTTTTTATTAGGTTTCAGGATAGCAAGAATCACACATTCCTTCCAAAGTGGAGAATATGCTCACAAGGGAAGGTCACGAACTGGCTCCGCTGAGATCCGAGCGAGACAATTGAGTTTGCATTTGATGTGTTATAGCTAGACGAATCCCAAAGCTAAACATGCCATCGTTGGGATATCGTGAGCTAGAACATAGTTTTTAATGTAAGAGCTATTAGCTGACAGAATAGTTTGAACCGGGTCATTGGTTCAGAAACGGTTAAGTAGATGGAAAACTCGACGAACACGTATCCCATCATCTTCAAGGGCACACCTTTTGGGGTAAGAAAAAGTTTGCCCCAAGGTCCCCCGCGGCGTCCCAGACGAGTAAACAAAACATTTCAAATGGCAAGGTGGGTTAAGTAGCAGTTCGGAAATGATGAGACAAATGTGAATACAGGAAAGCACGTGTGAGATTTTTTCCCAAGTATGACGATTTAAAGTAAAAACGTCTTGTCCCAAGGGCCCCGCAGGGTCCCCGGTGGGTCGAACTCAATGTTTTCAAGTGGCAAGGAGGGCTAAGTAGCACATCGTTTGAAATCTGTTGTTAAATTAAAGGTGGAACAAGTCTCGATTCTCTACAATGACTCTGTGCAAAATGACAGAGGATCAAAATGTAACCACTAAGTTAATTGAAACGTCTATAGCCACTAAATAACTCAAATAAGTTATAACAAAATTACAAATGATAGCTACTTCTAAGCCCACATCTTTCATTTAATATAAAACCACATTCCTTGAACCCCAAGATGGCCGATTAAAACTTAAAAGTATAGGCATTCCAAACTGCCAGGAAAACCAAATTTTGCATAAACGTTGATCTGTAAGGGTAGGTGACGAACAAAATGTTCAAAAACGGGACATGAGTTCTAAATGCCGCACTATGAATCACACGCATGTCCAGCTCAAATCACTGGAGCTGGAAAAGCGAAATGTGGTATTTACGTTTATTGTCAATAGTAGATGTCCACAAAGAGTCAAAGACATATCATCTGTAATCCAATATATCAATCCAATCTGTATCATCGTGAAAAACGATTTTGTATATAAATGCTGACAATGATGTTGCATCTGACAATTATATTGCATCTTCATTCATTCAGCCCATTAAAATAAAGAGATCTACGAGTGACCCGATCGAAGTACAGAAATTGTTACCACCAAACGGCAGCTCTAACCACTGCAGCAGTCGATTGGAAGCATTATAGAACGGAAGATACTATTATTGTTTTTTTTTGTCTACCATTTCTATTATTTCTTATTTCTTTGTTATTCTTACTTTTATTTTCTATCTTGTTTGGATCATACATAAATTAGTCCGTCATTGTGAACTCATCTTCTTTCATTTCACAACAGCTTTCTAACGATGTGCTACTTAACACAATTTGCCTTTGAAACTTTTGAATTGGACCCCACCAGGAACCTTGCTGGAGCCTTAGGGCAAGACGTTTTTACTTCAAATCGTTGTACTTTAAAAATAATGTTAAACGTGCTTTAATGTTTTCACATTTGTCTCACCATTTCCGATTTATAGGGGTGGCCATTGACTTTTCAATTAAGACTTTGTTTATATTTTGAGCCGTCGCCATTTTGTATAGTGTAGTCCTCGAGTCGAGAGTAGCTCCATCTTAGTTCATTTCACATCAACTTTCAAATGATGTGCTATTTAACTCCTCCTGCCATATGAAGAGTTGGTTCGTCTAGGACCCTGCGGGGACCTTGGGGCAAACTTTTTTACCTCCGAAAGTGTGCTTTTGAAAATGATGGGATACGTGTTCGTCGAGTTTTCCATGTACACAACCGTTTCCGAACAAATGACCCGGTTCAAACTATTCTGCCAGCTATTAGCTTTAACATTACAAAATATATTCTAACTTACCATATCCCCCCACCCGGTTTCACTCATAACTTTGGGATTCGTCTAGTTATATCAAATGCAAGCACAATCGTCTCATTCGGATCTCAGCGGGACCAGTTGGTGACTTTCCCTTGTGAGCAGTCTAGACAGTGTTGTAGAGGTGGAGGAGATTCCATAAGAGGGAAAGAAGCACGTGTTGTAGATGGCTATAGGAAACTCCATCCTTACCAGGAGATGTAGATTTGGGTTTAGAGAGAACTATTGTTAATTCACGGGGAGAGTCCCATAGTGTGAGAGTAGGATCTTGAAACGAAGGCGAAAACCAAATAGGGGTTACATAGTCGTAGCTGGGGCTAGTTGGGCATGAAATTGGAAAACCCATGGAAAGGAAATATGGATCCCATAAGCAAGGTATCGGATTGGGCAACTAAGGGTGCAATAAAAGGGCCAAAGTTTAGAAGATTTAGTACGGAAGTTGAAGGTAGGAAAGGAACCGTTCCAAGCTAAATAATGGGAGAGGTGGATATGGCGTTTTGCAAGGGCTTGTGCACGTTGATAAAGAAAGAAATCAGTGGTAGAGCGAGTACGCAGATAGGCTTGCTTGGCATGACAACGGCGTGTTGATTCCTTTTTGACAATCAGATGTCCTCCACGGAGGGACAGAGCGTGGATTAAGGGAAGTGAGAGAGGAAGTAAGAGTGGTAAAACTAGATTTACCGGGTCCTTGGGCAATTTTATGACGAAAATTGGGATCACTTAGTCATGGGAGAATTAGGAGAGCGGTGAGGGGTAAATGTTGAGAAGTCTTATATAGAGTCCATTTTAAGGAGGTGGAAAGGCGAGAAAAGGAGACCATAGACTAAGATTTAAAAATCGGAGGCAGGAGCGGAAAGAGAAGGTGAGCAGTAGGGGTATGTATATAAATGAGGAAATGATCACTGCCAAAAGCGTCAGTATTCACTTCCCAACGGAGGAGGTGACTTAGAGGAGAGCAGGTAGTAAGGTCCTGAGCAGAGGGAAAATCGGAGAGACGTGGGATGCGAGTTGGGGTACCATCAGTAAGAAGGCAACAAGAGGAAGTAAAATAATCATTATAAAGTTCAAATTCAACTGTGTTAACACGAGACAGCCCTTGCTAATTTTACCCTTAAGAGGCCCAAGGGACGCCTCTGAGATTCCCTGCTGCATATACAAGATACCTGAACCCACCGCGACCATTTTTATTTTCCGTCATCAATAGAAAAGAATAATCCCTACTTTCCTAGGCAATCATTTGTCAATGGTAATAAAAATAAACAGTATCAAATAATTAGAAAAGTACATATTTCAATAGGAGCCTCAGAGGTACCCCTTGGGCCTTTACATTAGTATAAAAAAATAACCCTATTTTTTGAGGTAAAGTAAAAAATGCTTAGGAACGCAATCAGAGAGTGTATTTAAAAGAGATAGGAGAATTCTAGAGGACAGGACACGGGACGAAATATCTATTAAGAATACTGGCATTAAAAGTGGACCAGTTGGCCTTTGAGGCACCCCTTGGGCTTTCTCGGGTTAAAGAAGGTATTTCCCCAGCGTGGATGATCACAGTTCAGGTCTCCACCAAGGAACCAAGGAGAAGGTAAAGTTTGAAAGATAGTGGTCCAATCAGTGAGCAGCAAATGGAGATGAGAAGGTACATACATGTTAACGAAAGTAACAGAACCAATACGAATCGCCTGCCAATGGACATCAAGATGGGGAAATGAGGAGGGAAGGAGAGTATAACTAAGGGATTTACAGATGCCGATGGAAAAGTCACCATAGCCATCAGCGCGGAGTTCGTGAAGTCAATGATATATACAAAGTAGGCAAGGGAGGGAAATTTAAGCCAAGTTTTCTGTAAGAAAATTAAATCCGGGTGAAAATATATACAGAGTTTATGAAGAAGATAGATTTGGGGGTACAAGTTCACAAGTTCCATTGGAGTATTGTTTAAATCAAAGGAGTTAAGAATTGCATGATGAGATAGAAAGTAAAGATTTCAATACATGTAAACAGTTGTTCAAGTCCTGAGGAGTGAACTGTGTTGGACGTGTTTCCAAAATTTTAAGGATAGTTTGAAGAGCAACGGAAAAATTTGGATGAATAGCAGACAATTTGACAGAAGTAGAAGGAGAGTAAGAACCGCAAAGGGGTAAACATAAGGAAGAATCCGATTTAAGAGAAGAGCGTGTGGGGCGCGAAGACCGAGGAAGAGGCGGAACCAGGTCCTTAGGAGGCGGGTAGGGATGTGTGAGACAGAATTGTTTTATTGAGTGAGTCAGGATAAGAAGGGTCGACGGAAAAACTGAGGGAGGAAGTTTAGCAGTATCAGTATGGGACAAAGAGGGAAGAGTAAAAGCGGGAGTAGAAGAAGAAGGATGCAAAGGGAACTGCTGCAAGGAAATACAAGTGGGTGAATTGGTGGGCACGCGACACTAGGTTTCTTGAAAGGAAAGATTATCGAGAGCCATAAGCTGATTAATTTGAGTTTGAAACGAGCACTTGGGATAAGTGTGGAACGTTGCTACGTCATCGTCAAAACAGTGAAGGCAACGAGATTTAGCTGTACAGGAAGAGAAAAGATGCCATCCCAAGTCGCAATTGGCACAGTGCGAGCGCCCTTTACAATTTTGGGAATAATGGTCGTAGGTAATAGTATACATGAGAACTCCCTGATCTGCGTTTCTTCTGTGTTCTATTACCACTTCTACATGAAATGCCATAAATTTTCTACGTAGTGCAATAGTAAGAAGTATCCATGTGCACAAGACATGCGACATGCGTTAACCCCCCCACACACACACATAGTCATAAAGTGCAAGGGCACTACACATACAGATATAAAGTACAGGTACGTTCTTTTTTATTTTCGTATCAGTCGATAAGTAAATAAAAGTCGCTTTGTTACCCCTTTTGTAAGTTCGTACATACTAATGAATAATCCCGAAAAGTATGAGCGTCCTGCTCCTTCGGGAACTGATGCAGCTCCATGTATACTAACTTATATCCAATTGAAAAGATTGTTTTTATTGGGGTACATAAGTGGTCATAGGAAAGCACATATAAAATACGGTACTATATTCCGGCAGGATATTAGTATTAAACGTTAACACGACAGTGTCAGTAGGTGTTTTTGGAAGGGTGGAAGCGGAGGTAGACTTAGGTCAGAAAGAAGGGGGGATAAAAAACCTCTTCGCCCGCTTCAATGGGAGTCTGAGAAACGGAAGAAGAAGAAGAAACAGTGCGAAAAATACAACAGACATGCGTTTATTTTGGCAGTGCTCTTGAGATGCAACAAAACTTTTTGTCACTGGGGGACGGATCCACATTAGGAACGACACATTTACGAGAAACTTCATAATTAGGCACATAGGCTTTTCAGTGATTGTCCTGGTGTAATGAATTAGGAACTTGATTGCAGCGGAACCTGTACGAAAGTAATTTTTTATCAAACCTCTACTCACCTGTTTAATAGCCGTAATATGAGGCGCCTAGTATTGAGATCCGCCACATTCATTTTCCTTAATTTCGAGCAATCTTGCAAAACATGCAGTGAAGCTCCATATACACGTGTACAAAGTCCAATATTTGAACTAGTTTTTTTTTTTTTTTTTTTTTTTTTTTTAAGTATGAAATATTAATCTTTTAAACAAAATTCTGTTTCCATGGAATTCCTTTAGATCAAACATATAACGAGCGATATATAACTCAATTTCGGTAAAAAAAAAAAAAAAAAAAAAAAAAAAAAAAAAAAAAAAAAAAAAAAATGGATTTCGCGGCTTTTGATACTAGGCGACTCATATCTTCAACATCGTGCGTGTGAAGTAAGCGACCCAATTTGATAAGGTGTTCGGCTTATATTACCTGAATCAGTAACGTTGACAATATGGGGCATAAATGATGATTGGTATAAAATTAGTAAGAGCACGAAGTGAAAGTGGAGGGGCAGAATCAATAACCATAATAGTAGAGTTTGTAGCCGTGTTCGTGGTCAAAGTGTCCTGGGAAGGCCCAGGGGCATCGAAATTAATCTCTATAAAGAAGGAGAACAAAAGTAGAGAGAAAAAAGCTGAGCACTACACAAAATTCGAAGTAGAGAAGTACAAGGCACAAGTACTATACTCCGCGTCACCCGAATTGGCGTATGGCATCAGCCAATAAGCTCGCAGTGAGCTGTTACTAAACCTTCACGGAGAAATCAAATCATTCATAATTGTTCGCAAGCACGAACAAAATCAATTATGAATGATTAGTAACAGTGTACTGCGAGCTTATTGGCTGATACCATACGCCAATTCGGGTGACGCGGAGTATAGGCATGCAAAATAATAAGTAAAAATAGGGGTCAAAATACGGTACTTACTATATACACGATACTTCCTAGGAAGACACACACTCAAACACGCACAACCGCGCTACTCGACAGCAACGTGCTAAGTCACCCGCCACCTCGACGACAACCGGTAAAGAGCTAGCTTCTGCAATAGTTACAAATTCCTCCACTTGGCAGCACTTGACTCAATTGGTAAGGTTGGTGAGTCACAGAATTTTGGAAGAAGAGAAGACTGCTTCACAAAACACAAACTCGCAAATAACAAATACATGTCTGGTTAAAGTAGTGTTTCTCCCGCGGATAATGTTAGAGGACTTGTCCTCCTGGAATTGGACAATCGCTTCCCCTCCCCTAGAAGCTAAAAAATAAATTGCTATCCAATTCAGCACCTTCTCATTTTGATTCTGTTCTCTGGGCAAAAGTTTCTGGAAGGAATTTACAGTGGTAGTGAAACAAAAATAGCAGCGTCGTAACTTTAGAGCCAGCAATGCATGCGGGCTCGTCACGGTTTAATTCCGCAGATTCCGTTCTTTTTTAATTGAGAGAAGCGTGATTATGTACTACGGTGGTTTTATAGTAGTACTAAGCAAAGACACCCGGAGTGGAGAGTAAGAGAAGCAATCCCCCCCTGTATTTTCGAAAGGGGCTCTGTTCCTCAAAATACATACCCAAACTTTTTAGATTTGCTTACTCACTCACTACAGTATTTAGTATATTTACTGTAGTTAATAAAGTTATGCAATATACGTCAATAATAATTGTATTAAACTAACTAACTAACTAACTCCATGGCCTATGGAACCCGGAGGTTCAATGCCGCGTTCACAAAAGCTCTCCACTGACTTCTATCCTTAGCTAATTGGATCCAGTTCCTACTTTGTATTCCTATCTCTGCGAGATCGATCTTAACATTGTCCTCCCATCTGCGCCTAGGTCTTCCTAATAGTCGTTTTCCGATTGGTCTTCCAGTCAAGACTTTGAAAGCGTTTCTACTTTCTTCCATTCTAGCTACATGACCCGCCCATCTAAGCCTCCTAGACTTGACGACCCTAACAATGTTGGGTAAACCATATAAATTATGTAGTTCCTCGTTATGAAGTTTCCGCCATTCCCCATTCCCGTTCCTCTTGGGTCCGAATATTCGTCTCAGGATCTTGTTCTCAAACAATAATAATTGTATTACATGAAGAAATTTGTTTGCATCAATGTGTGTACAGATGCATAGGTCTTTCCCTTCCCCCTTGCGGGTAGGGGAAAATCCTATGGATGTTTCTGGTCCTAAATACTAATTATGGTTGAAACAAAGGAATTATCAAAACATAAAAGGAATTTCCGTATTTCAATTTTGTACTCATACGTGCAGTTTTTGAGAATGCTTACTGCCTCAAAACTGTCCAGTATCGACTCTCTCTCTTACGCAAGATGTTTTTCTTTCTTTTGGTATTGTCAAATTACCAGCCATGAAATCAGAAGACTCCAACATGGAATAGCAGGAGGTATGTCTAATGAAAAATTGAAGTATAAATGCAGCCAACGATACACAAAACTATAACAGACTTAATATTTATGATATCTTTTTCTCTTTCCACCCAGTTAAATAATTTGAAAATAATCTCTCATCAATATTTTTCATTCCCGTATAAGTAACTTCTGTGAAACGAAATCTTTCAGTGTAAGCTGAAGAAGATGGAGAGAATGAATGAAATGGCAGAATGAAGAAAGTGGAGGAAACAGGAAATCCCGAGAAATCCCACGTACATAGTGTTCGTCCACTACAAAGCCCACGTGACGCGAGCTGGGATTCAATCATTGACCCCAAGTAGCTTATAATCTAGGAAATAATTTGTGACAGTGAAAGAATAATAATTTTACTATGTACAGAAGTATACATTTTCTTTTTATGCATAATCGTATAAATATTCTCACAAAATTCTTAATTTTGTTTTCACAAAATTCTCCGATGTAAAACATCTTTACAGTTAAGAACTGAAATAAATAAATAAATAAATAAAAACTCAGTAGTCAGACATACACAATAAATCAAACCAAATCAAATGAACATTGATAATAGCATAAATATCTAGTGCTAGCAATCGCGGTTCGTTCCTTTTTCCTACCTTGAAATATACTCCTACCTTTCACAAAAGAGGAATTCTTATATTCAGGGTATTTACAGCATCAAATTAAATAATTTTCCAATTCACGGTAATTCCTATTGATTGATAAACCGTCAAATCATTCAAAATATCAATACTTAGCAAATGATGTCTCTAAAGAGGGAAAGTCCTACGCTAGTTTAGTGGTTAGCGCGTGCGCCTTTGGTGTACATGATTCCGTGTTCGATTTCTCGTGGGTGAGCACAAAAACCTAATCTCAGAATCATTTAGTTCCAACAATCACCTGTCTCCTTTAGTCTAAAGAACATAAGCGTGATACGTTAAGCTAAAAATTTCATTTATTATTATTATTATTATTATTATTATTATTATTATTATTATTATTATTATTATTATTATTATTATTATTTTCATTTTCGAAGGAAAAAAATCTTAGATTTCATGCTTCTTATATATGAGCAACAGACAAAAATACATGGTCACTGAAAATCGGATTTCTCACCCTTATATTAATATAAGGAAGTCCTAACAAAATGGCGGAGGGGAGAGGTATTTCTCTACACATAAGAAAATAAAGCAGGAAATATTTGCGGTAGCAAGGTTTTGTATTCAGAGAGACTTGGTGAGCAGCATTCCAGATTTTAATTAGAAAGTAACAGAAAAAAATTGCAACTCGAAAACAACGAAGAATGAGCTTCCATTTTAATTAAAATATGGTTTATTTAGTTAAATCATTTTGTTTAAATGCATTGATAATTATACGCAACTTTCTTGTTTTTTCTTCTCTTTCCGTAATGCTATGATTCATGCCTTATAGCACATACTATATATTTTATTGATTTCTTGTCCAATAACATCAGTATAGAAGTTCCATATATAAATAAATGTATAAATTTAAATTGACAGTGGTTGTTCATTTTTTTTTAAAGTAATGGGGATAGCCTATATAGTAAATCAATATTAGAGAATGTACTTAAATCAATAAATATACAAATAGAGTTTGAAGAGACTTTTCTCTCCATATTTCCTGAATATTATTTGGACACGATTCAAAAACGCCGGGGGAGGGGAACACTCGAGCGTACGCATATTTCTTTGATATTGCAACCTCTGCTTCTGCAAACTACGATCGATACTGGTGTGGAGCAAACTCGTCATAGCAAGGTTAAATGTTGTTAACTTCTTTTTCCGCAACCTACGACTCGATGATGAGTCATGCCAACAGATTGAACGTGCAGGCATGTATGTTTACTTTTTCGTTTGTATGTCAGTACTGCACAAACACCATATAGACTCTATCAACAAGGTGATCGCGTTACACCTCTCAGATGCTGTGGTGAAGAAGGCCGCTTATTACATATACTACTTAGGGTTGTCAACTCTGGAAAATAAAAATAAATAAAAAAAAAGGAACCCCCTCAAAATTCCCTATGATATAGGTCTAAATGTGAAGTATCTCTGTTCGGACCCATCCAAGCGATGGAAATGTACTGTCGTGAACAAAAGTGCATTCGCGCCTGTATTCTGCATATCCTTAGTACATTCACTAATAAGCTTAATAGATACATTGTGCTGTAAATGAGAAACTGAAATTGGCATTGATCATTTTATTGTATTTACCAGTAACTGCCACTTCTTTAAAATTATCAAAACAGACGAACAAAAGTATAGTAATGTTTACGTGACAATTTTAGATTTGGAAAATGAAATATATTCTGTACACTTACAGAAAATTGCCTTAAGAAGTCTGTTTTCACTCTCAATAAATGTATAAAATTCTTTACAAGTAAATTTCAAATTTTTCCTGATATAGTCTCTGTCATCTCTTTAAAATTATCTAAACAGATGAACAAAATATATTAATCATTGATAGATGGTGAAAGGTGACAGTTTTGGATTTACAGAATGAAAGTTACCTTTTAAATCTATATTTCGAATCAGATGAAACTGCTTTGTACTAGACACAAATTTGAAAAAAAAAAAAAAAAAAAAAAAACGGTCAGAAAGGGGCTGGTAAGAAGATTGTACCGGTTGCCGGCTTTAATCAAAATAACAGCAATATTTCCGGCCAGGTCGGTGAAAAACCGGTCAGTTGGCAACCCTACTATTATTCCAGTGCCAAGTGACGACCGTATACCGAAGCGACCAATACTCCTCGCGCTGATTCATCATTCTCATCATAACAGCCCCGTTCCACTTCCTTTTCACCTTGCCCCAAACGTTCGTACTGTCATATATTATCTCCTACAACACATCACAGTGAATAACACATCCCTGTGGATATGAAATGATAGACCGCGCAGTGTGTGAGTGCAGCCTCTCCCTTCTTCTCATGCGCTTGTTACTGCACCAGTATTGTCAGATCTGAAGATTAAAAAGTAGCAAATTTGAACTATCTGTAAAACATAAAAATAAATTATTTGCAGCAATTCACCTTTACTAATCATTCCCATGCGTATATATATATATATATACAGTGGCGGATCCAGGATATGATCAAGGGAGGGTCTAAACCATAGTTGAAGCTTTATCCAGTGTAAAGCAGGATTGAAGACTATTTCATCCAGTGTATAAATGAGCGTCAAGGAGAGGGCTATAGCATATATATATATATATATATATATATATATATATATATATATATATATATATATATATATATATATATATATATATATATAGGGTGTTTCAAAACAAAACCGACAAACTTAGGGAGGTGATTCCTGACACCAAGATAAGGCAAAAAGTATCGACCAACCTGGATACGCAAATGCTTCCTTTCGGAGTTATAGGCTGCTGGAAACATGAAAAAATGAGTTTTAAAGGTCCATAGCTCCGAAACTATAGGACCTACGTGGTCCAGTCAAGACTTCACTTAGGAACTGGTAGGAAAAAGAAAAACACAAGTGATCGATGATTTGAAAAATAGAAGAAAATATTGGGAGTTAAAAGAGGAAGCTGAAAATGGAGAAATGAGGAAGAAACATTTCCAGGTCCAAACTGAAAATTAAGAACAAAAAAAAAAAAAAAAAACAGTAAAAAAAACACTTGTCCGAGGACCAGCGAAAATACATATTAATAATAATAATAATAATAATAATAATAATAATAATAATAGTAATAATAATAATAATAATAATAATAATAATAATAATAATAATAATAATAATAGTAATAATAATAATAATAATAATGCCCCCTTTCCAAATAATGTAAGTTTCCAATTAATAATAATAATAATGCAAGTTTCAGAATCCTGCGGTGCTTCCGCAACAATCTTTACACCGGTAGTTGCTGAGTGCTTCAAATTATATGGCCAAACTCCTTCTATAAAATTGTTGCGTGAGTACCTTAGGATTTTGAAACATGGATTTTTGGATAGGGCACATAAATAAAGTGTTGAGCCGACTACGGTAGATACAATAGTTTCGGAGCTATAGACTTTTAAAGTTCTTTTTTTTCATGTTTTCGACAGCCTATAACTCCGCAAGGAAGCATTTGTGCACCCAGATTGGTCTATACTTTTTGTATTATCTTCGTGTCAGGAATCACCTCCCAAACGTTGTCAGTGTTCTTTTGAAACACCCTGTATATATACAGGTTGGACAACTTATCTTGATCATTCGCTACAACGGAGAAACCAAAAGAGAGAGAAAAGCGAAACTTTGAGGGGGACATCTTTGCATAAATCCAATATAAAGTTGTATTTTTCAAATGGTACTACGTCAGATGATCACATATTTCAAATCAACATACCAACGAAAACTTAAAATACCATTTTTATTATTCAGTGTTGCAAACTAAAGATGTTATAGTATCACAAACATTCAAAATTTATAAGCCTCTAACACGCTTTACAGCACAAAGAAAATGGACAGGATAATGCACATCGAAAGTACTTTAGCGTTGGATACCATGGTCATAGTATGACTTGTTTTGAATGAATAGGAACGAAGTTACCAGAGCTTGAAAATTTTAATTTCTTGAAAGACTTTATTTCGAAAAAGTGCGTAGACAAGTATCATATCTAGTTTCTTTGTTTGGTTTGTAATAGATGTGTAAATTATTTTGTCGTTTACAGCATTTCGATATTTCAAACCATTCCAGAGATATGATAAACAATGGTAAAGTTAGCAACACTGCTGAAAATGACGTATTTGTGGATATATTTAAAATTATTATTGTTTTCCTCCTCTTTTAAAGTATTACAGCAATAGTTTTAGTAGCTGTTATTACAACAAGTTCTCGCAATTTACATGATTTAAGCAGTGTTGCAAACTTCACCAATGTTTATCATATCTCGGTAATATGTATAATAAAAGTTCTGCGTCTGCGAGTATATGTCATTGATAACCAAACGGCATTTTTTTTTTTTTCAAATTGCCCTCGTAAGCAATAGTTTTTGAGGTGTGAAATCGAGCTGTGAGAGTTCTTCTGCAACACACGGGGAAAACACAGATAGCAATTAGTTACAATTAAGTTTACCGGAGGATTCAGTTTCCGTTATACTTCTAGGACAAGAATAGAAATATAACGGAAATACTAGATTTTAGTTCATGTTCCGCTACGAAAACGCATACGTGTTTCATAAGCTTCCCCCATATTCTGTGATATCGTTACATTCGGTAAAATTAGACATTTGAACGCTCGTTCAATCGAACAAACTTTACTGTAATATTTTTGAATTCGTTGTTTTAATTAAAAAAATAAAATCTGACCAAAACAAAATTACTATTATTAACTAACCCTTTCGGAATATATGACATATATACAATACGTGTGTATTGTTTTAAAAAACTCACATAACATCTATTATCGATGGATGTTTTAATTGTTCAGTCACATTGCGAAACAGGTCAAATGTGTTTTGAGAAGGAGGTCCTCAAGTTGGTGGCGGTTGTGACGTTATCTTTTTTGCCTTTAAGAGTACAATACAAAAGACTTATTTTGTTCTCTCGCGAATGCTATCTAAAAGGTTTTATGGGATCCAAATCCTTGAATTCCCTTTTTCACGTATATGATACGGGTATGCGAATGATACCGTTTGGAAGGTTGCTTTATTCTGAAGAGAATAGAGTACAAACCATGATCCTAGGATAAATAGCGATTATGCAGTAGCTGCTTGATTGAAAGTATAAAATTTACCTTTAAAATCCCAAAGTCCCAAGAGGGTTAAAACTGATGTGCTTTGGTCAGATATTCTTTAAGTAAGGCAAAGAAGTTCCAAAGCTAGAATGAACGGCATTCATTTCGAATTCTGTATTAAGCACTGATTATCGGAATATGGTACACTTTATTCAGAATCAAATATAAACGAGAAAAAAGCTGTACAAAAAGGTTCAAAATAGATTTTGGATCTTATTAGTGGGATCAATGTACTAACTCCACCGTAGCCTGTCCTAAGCCCGGATGAGAAAGGAGGAAAGTTGGTGTGGCAGCCTTAACAAGAACTATAAACCACACCGTAAAACAACAAGCTAAAAGGACAGTAGGTACCCAGGTTCAGATGGAAGCTCCGTTAGAGTACTAGGGACTCAGGGCTAATAACCCACATTCACCGAAATTTTAGTTATTATAGCAACCCAAGTGAAGCAGAGAGCCGGAATGAACGACGCAATTATGGCAGGCTGCAATATGTGGTAAGTTTAACTAAACGAATATTATAGTTGTAATCAGATTGTTTTTTTTTTTTTTTTTTTTTTTTTTTGTAATTTCAAGGAGGGAAAAAGTAGGATAGATATCAAGCTTCCATGTGAATATTTTAGGAGTCATCAAACGATCACGGGCCACTCTTTACGTGCAGTCTTGAATGCACCACTTAAGAATTTCTGAACCGTAGTTTCCTTAACGTTTTCTTTTCTTTTAATCCCGGGTTCGATTCCCGGTGGGGACACTGGTTCGAAAGAGTGTAAAAGCTTTTATCAGGCCAGCCATCCAGAGTGAGGTTTCCCGGCTTCGTCATTGGCACCAGGCAAATGCCGGGATCGTACCTAACATACAAATCCCAGACCGTTTCCTTTCTTTCGTAATTCTTTCCTCCTTCCCTTTCATCGTATAGCGTGATTGCCGAGGGATGTCATCTCTCACACGTAACGGGCTAACATGGTCATACATGCCGAAAACCCAAGATTTTTTTTTCGCACCTATTTCGAATAACGACGCAAGGAGAAAAAAAAAGAGATTTTTTGTTAGAAATCACAACAACTTAGTTTCGCTTCAAATTACGAAACCACGAAAGATTTCCAATCTAAGAGGACCCAAAGTGGCAGGGTAACAAGGAGAAAGGCGAACATATTCGTGGGACGCGAAATCCATATCAGAACACTTCTCGTTCTTTTTGAGTTTTTCCTGTGATAGCTGTCCACAGACAGAGTAGTTTTATGACTTTCCATATTTACATACACAGTGTACAACGATACTTGTATTCTAATATCTTTATTATATCTTTATTTATATTGGGTAAAATGTATTTTTAAATTATGCACAAGCTGTTCATAATTATGCACAAGAATATGAAAAGAGAAATAGATGTAATTTCTTTTTCAGTTGTTATGCGATTATATATATTTTGTTATAATAGTGATTCGACTATGTGAATTTTAGTTGTCATAGCAACAAAATATAAAGAATGCATAACCGAAGATCCATCTCGTGAAATCTATATGTACAATTTTAAAAAGTGTACTTGTTAAACTTGTTTTGGCACTACAATAAAAAGGTAATATCTTGATGCAGTGTGTAAAATGGTTATTGATATATCAGTAGCCTTGTTTATATAAATATACGAACTGAGGTCGTTAAAAGTGTGTCTACTAAATTTTAAGACTGGCATTATCAGAAAATAATACGAAAAAAAAATATCTTGATTGGCTGCTAATCTTCAATATATCACCTTCCTTGTTGTATACAGGCAATTGCACGGTTGTATAGTTTCTGTATTCCTTTCTGGAAGTCCTATTGTCCAACAGTGTTGAGCTCCTTCGTCACAGTCATTTGGATGTTCGAAATTGAGTCAAAATGTTTTCCTTTGGACGTCATTTTGACTTTCGGAAACAAGAAATAGTCTGCTGGAGCAAAGTCAGGTGAGTAGGGGGAATGTTTGAAAAATGGAACTTTTTTTGCCAAAAATGTCTGTACTTCAATGGTTCTGTGGCACAGTGCACAGTGCAAATCTTCATCTTCTGTAAATCTTGTTTCACGATCTTCCGAACACTACCCTTCCCAATGTTCAAGTCCTCCACATGAACCTGAGGGACTGACAAGGATTTTCAGCCAGCTTTTCCCGCACTCTTTCAACATTTTCGTCAGTTCGAACGGTTACAGCACGGCCAGGTGTAAGGTCGTCCGTGACCGCCTCCCGACCCTCACGTAAAAGACGATGCCACACAAAAGTGTTCGCTCGAGGAAGAGCATCATTGTTGTAGGCTGTTTGAATCATGCTCATGGTCTCCGTGGCTGTTTTGCCAAGTTGTACACACAACTTGATGGCTACTGTCTGCTCTACTTTACTGTCCCTGACGAACAAACAAAACACAGTTCACTGAAATCACTGTAACTCACAAAATTCGGAGCATAAACTCATGAGTTCTTCACACAATAGACAAAACACTCGGTACTATAAACTACACACAATAAAACTTGGCGGCTCCAACGGTTATCTTACAGTGTTGTCAGTCTTGAAATTTAGCAGACACACTCTGTATGGCATAATTGGAAGCCTAAAAAGAAGACGTGTTTCGAATGTAGTTCTGGTTAGCAACAACTTAGTTTTCATTGTTATGTATGATGATTTTACACGTGTCATTAAGGAAGTATGCGCTGGGTTTCACACCCGTGCGCTAGATATGTATTTATAAAATCTATTTAGAATTTAAAAAAATTGCTTATTCTTTGTCTAAGTAAATACCATTCCCTTATGTGTTATCACAAATTACTTTTGTTTACAGAAATACTATCTCTATGTACACTCATGTCTAAAATGATTATCGCATATCTATAACTGTCTTCTTGTAAGAATATAATTTGATATTAGTTTAGCAGGGTGCTTTTAATATTGGTATTTTGTGTATAATCGGGAAATGTATATTTGTGGTAAATTTCATAAGAAAATAATTATAAATACGAAAATTAGAATGAGTAAAACAAAATGTTGTTAAATGGACAAGAAAGTTTTATTTTCGTTTTATTGTCTTATTTACTGCTCTTTTGACATGAAATTTGTTACATACATGTCTTTGCCGATTATACGCATACTAACGTTATAAGAAATACCGGGCAAATTCGTTATCAAATTATATTCCTAGAACAACGTATTTATGGACATGCGACAATAATTTTGGACATAAGTGTACAAAATAGATTCTATGTATAACTTACCTGCTAGTTTAATTTAACCCGGGTCCATATGTGTAGTTTATGAAAATCATTTGTCTTTTCCTTAGGCATATAAAATACAGAGTTTAAATAAATGAGCGATTATTTTGACCGTTCTAATTGCATTTTTAGGAAACAACCTTTGGTTGAATTTGACTACCCGAAACGCTTCTTATGTCACATGTTGTATGTGTTCCGAAATTCGATTTATTATTTTAAAAAAAGGAGGGGCAACTAATGTCTACTTACAAAGCATTAACAAGTAATTTCTTGTTCAGAGGAATCATTGTGAAAAGCAGAATACTTAGAAAGAAAGTAGATTCAATGAAGCAATACTAAATATATTCTTTACTGATCTTTTATATTTTGACCTTTGTACTAGCAGTTTTACCGGTCTAATGAAGTATCAGCGAAAGAACTTAGAACATAGTCAACTATATCTGTGTTTGTTGATTGTTACTATTCTAAATATAGCATTTAAACTTTCGGGTGATTCCTGGAAAAGGAGCAATTAAGCAGCCAAGAAACGAAATTTTTATATTTCCGTGAAATATGGTTTAAAGACACCAAAATTTCCTATTAGAAATACAAAAATTATGTGAACGGCCGAACATATTAAATTCAGTCATTGTATTTTTCAATAAATGATTTATAATACATGATATGTAACAAAATAACATGTTCTGAGTCTTTGAAATTGACAAAGTGCAAAACTATACAATATCGTGTAACTTCAGTGCTTTTTTTTTTTTTTTTTTTTTTTTTCTAACCACCTCAAACTCCATATTTCACTTACACCGCGTAAATCTGCGTTCCGTATATCCTCGGAGTTGAAAAGGAATTTTGACTAAGCAATCAATGCAACTTTTCCACTTCAAACAAGGAGTGAATTCTGAAGTATCTTAAATCATTATCTTAACACTTTACCTGTATATAAGAATAGATACCATGCAAACGAGACATACTTGGGTACTGTCTTACAAGACCATATACTTTAAGACTTTTAAGCTCTTCTAGATCTTGAAATCAGGGAATTTAATTTGTCAAAGTACATGGTGGCTACAAAGTCCCGTTACCTCTTGATAAATGCTAATGTAAGTTTTCCCGTTACCCCTTGATAACTGCTAATGTAGGTCTTCCCGTTATTGCTTTATAAATGCTAATGTAAGATTTTCCATTGTTTCAGATTGTGTGAACGATGTCTGATACTTCCAGTTACAGTATTGAAGAACGTGTTACTGCTAGTTTTTGTGTGCATGAGAGAAACCACACCTCACGACCTGTGATAATGCGCTATGGGGGCATCGTTGCACAAAACCGTTACGATACCACTGCCGAACTGACAGAAGCTATGAAACAAGATTTCATTCAAGTTACATCTGCAATCATCGCAAAATGTCGCACAGAGCCTGGGGGCGTATTATCCTTTGTCATGAGAATGACGGTCGACAGACTAATCCTTTGGACACTTAATGCTTCCTATTTCAATAAAAGTTCTCGAAAGCATTGTTGTTCATATCATTCAGTTCTTTCCTTGTAGTTATTTATCTACGTTTAGTGGTTTGTGTCACTTATTTTCAGGAGTGACGGGGCTTTGTGGCCACCCTGTATTGGCACAAATTAGAAACAATCACAATAATCTGCTTTATTAGTCAAAACTTGTGAATACAATCATGAAAAAAAAAAATATTCTATCCATTGTTAGATCAAATCGAAAAACTGACTTAATATAAAAAATATATTTTTTTTTATTTGTTCGTCACACAAGCAAAAGTGTTGCACATAGATATGTTGACGGTAATATTTATTACATATTACGTCTAATCAAAGTACCTTAATAAAAACGAGAAATGGATCACTGAAACTCTGAATATCACAAGTTGTAGTTTTTTTTATCTACATTTCTTTAGACTTGATTACGGACTACATGCTGTCTCTAATAAATGCTAATAAACAGTGCAATGAATTTTGTAACAAGAAAATAATAATAACAAACTGACTAATGTTCAACAAATTATTACATGAACATGTTCTAGAGCTCATTACCATATTTACTCGATTACCATAATAAGTCGACCGTTGTTTTCTACATTTTTCTTGGTTCAAAAAGTGTCAGTTGTAATCAATACAGTCGGTAAAGTTCTCAAAAATGTATGCAGAATCCGCCACAAGTAAGCTTTGCCATCGTGTACATTCAGTGTTGTGAAGTCAGTGTATTCTTCGAGTTGTAGTGGATTTTGTTATTATCAAAAAAGAAATGCAAATTTTATATTGCTCATGTTTCCACTCAAGAGATATTTTAAGTATTCACAGTAAGAAAATAAATTTCTTTGCATAAAAGCATAGGAGAATTTATTAGCATTCAACAAGAAAATCTATTCCTTCTGCTTACGAATATTTCATTAACAATTTTATTTTACTTTACTTTTTTTTTTTTTTACTTTTGGTTTTGATTTTTGGAAGGTCCACTTAAATTAGTTTATGTTCATAATAAAATATATATATATATAGTAATTCGCAACATTATGTGGACATAACGTAAAAGCTAATCTTCATTTTGTTGATAATAGAAATTGTAAAAATATCTCAAATTTGCTGAAAAATTTTATCATTTTGGACAATCCTGAATTTTGGATTTTAGCGTCATTTTTGCATTCTAGTATTTTATATTACATAAATAGCTCCTAATAAACATGCGTCTTTTATTATTTGAGATTATTATTTAAAGTTATTTACAAATTAAAATTTTCTGGAATTTTACACGCACAAATCATATCATCATTACAAATCGGTATTCAGAGTTTCCTATCTATCTACGATTGATAACATTGTAACTAACTGTACTCTTTCTAGAGGCTTCAAATGTTTAGGATTCAATTGCTGGGACATTAAGTGGTTACTACACTTCTTAATTGATCATCATTCACATGGTATCACAACAGTTCACATTTCTAAAAATATGAGTTTAGACATGCAAACTAGGAATATGAGTTCTCAACCTTCACTCCGCGTGTGTTCGTCGTCACATTGTATTTCGTTTGAGCTGTCCTCTAATGGTAGCTTATGCATCAACAGGCACGTTTTGAAAGCTACGAATTGACGAGGCGTTGAATATGGTTGACTTAATATCCGAACCAATGCCTCGGCGGTGTTTGGGAGAATCGGAGCGTTAACTATTTCATAAAACCTCTCACCTTTTAATTCTTCTCTGGTGAAATCTTGCGTGGAATACGGTATTCTAATATTTACCTCTACATTGGTAAAAATGCGTTTTCGAAATGGAACCGTGCAAGTACATATAAACTTCCGGTTATCTGAAAACTCCCTTGCGATCCGAAATTGACTTGGTTCTGGCAAATTGATCTTCGAGTATTCAAGCCACAAAAGTAGCTTGTTAACCCTTTGCACAAAATTTATTATTGTTGATGTCACGTCTTCGAATTTACCCAAATGATTTTGTGTTCTAATAAAATTTGCACCACTGAAGAAAAACGCGATTTCTTGAATTTTGTATGTCCACACCAGTTCACAATATTCCTTCCTCCAGTAAATTTTATGGTCCTTGATAGTATTTAAGGAACAGTCTAGTACACCAACTATATCCATTGGATAATTCCTAACATCTCCAATATCACTGAGCACGAAGTCTTTCTTCCTAATTAGCTTACCAATTTGATTTGTTACAGACTCAAGACATTGAAAGCTTGGATGCCATTTTAGTTTTTCTGCACGCATGTAGTAATTAATAGCAAAATCAAATACGTCGAGCAACCTTGGATTAAAAAAACCACAGTAACCATGTTTAATATATTTTGTAATCACTACATCAGCAACATTGTATTCACTCTGCAGTCTCTTCAAGAAATATTTGTAAGCCTTATAGTTTGATGCCGTATCATCTAAGTCACCCTGAAGTCGCTTGATTGCTTGTCCAAGCCTCCCAAATCGTTTAGATAAGATACCTGTCGCAATAGTCCGCAATCGTCCACATGTGCTTCCTACATTAGCAATATCTCGAGAAGATAGGTTTTTCAGAATTTCCTCAAACAATTCAGTTGGCAAACGCTCTAAATATGACATAGATGAAGCACTTCCTACTGCAAATGCCATTTTATAAATCATATGTGAGCCTAAGAACGTTTTCACTAAAAACTAAGTAACTTTTCGTGTTCATAGACACTAAACGTAATTCCTTTCTTGGAATAACGAAAAGTGAATGGAGGTGTGGTTTATCTGAAAACAGTATCTACGACTTAGAGGTATTCCAATCTTCATGGTTTCTTTCATAAAATAATGACCTCACTAAAACGTTCCTATATTCATGATTGTTCCAGATATGTAAGGAGAGGCGGAGATTCTTGTTTTCATTGTCTCTTTCATCCTACAACGAAAATAAATGAATTTCAATACAAAATAGATATATTATTTTCTTAAGAGGAAAACCTGTGCCCATAGAGAGCCAGAAACCAACTTTTCTTTTTCTGGCTAGGACTTTTTTTTTTTTTTTTTTTTTTTTTTTTTTTTTTTTTTTGCTCAATGACTTGCAATGTTTCTGACAATTCTGGACGTAATGCCATGTACCAAACGGAAGTAAAAACGTACGAGTTACATGTGTTTATAATACAAGCTATATAGACTCGTATATATACTGGATTGGAATGGAAAAAGGGAAGACTTATAGAAAACTTACATATAAACCAACAAGTAAATGTTAGAGAAGGGGAAGAAATGACAGAGGAGAGTTCGACAGGGATACTGTCTCTCGCCTACATTATTTAATATCTATCTAGAAGAGATAGTGGAAAAGAGCCTATACAATGAAGACGGTGTTTCGATAAGAGGTAGACTGATTAGGTGTATACGGTTTGCAGATGCCATGGAACTTGTTTCAGAACCTGAAGAGAAAATCAATAAGATGTTTAAAAACTTGAGGATTGGCTGTGAAGAATATGGGATGAAAATAAATGTTAGAAAGACAAGAGCCATGGTGATTGGAACGAAGAGGTCGGTATCAAATATAGAAGAAGGAGGGGAGAAAAAAGAAGTGATATTAAACGTGAACGAGAAACAAAAGCAAGGATAGGAATGGCGAAAGAAGCCTTTAGGAGAAAGAGATGACTATTTTGTGGGACCTTGAATAAAGAGTTAAAAAAAAAGTCGTAAAATGCTTTGTGTGGAGTATTGTACTGTATGGGTCAGAGACATGGACATTACGCAAAAATGATGAAAAACTACTGGAAGCTTTGGAAATGTGGGTGTGGAGAAGAATGGAGAATATTAACTGGATCGAACATAAAACGAACAGGATGGCGTTTGAAATGGTGGGAGAGAAAAGAACAACTTTAAATATGGTTAACAACAGGAGGACAAACTGGTTTGGACATTGGCTAAGAAGGAACTGTATCATGAGCGATGCGGTAGAGGATATGCTGGTAGGAAAGAGAGAGAGGGGCGAAGGAGCCTACAATTGATGGACGATATCAAAACAGAAAATTCGTACGACGAAGACGAAGAGGTTAGCGGAAGACCATGGAGCACGGAAGCTTCTCGGTTGCAGCGAATGACCTGCCAACAATGGCAGAATACCTATGATGATGATATACTAAAGTTACAAATTCGAATTACAAAAACCGATTAATGTAAATAAATAAACCATTGAAGATACACACATGAGTATGAAATATAAAAGAACAACTACCGTAACAAAGAGACGTATAAAAGAAGAATTCTTACAATAAACAAACTCAAAAATAAATTACAAAAACACACAACCATTTATAATTAATAATAAGAACATTTAAAAGCAAAGTGCAAATGTAAATGTGGGAAAAGTATAAATGTTCTTTGTATCATTTTTACATATTTCAATTCAATATATTGTTTGAAACTTACATTGGAAAATATAAGAAATCTCATTGTAATGCCTTTAAAATTATAAGGATGGTAAATTTTATAAAATATTCTATAAATAATAATATCTTTACATTCTGATCATTCACAATACATTTTTTTATTTTATTTATTTTATTTACTTTACTGTTTCAGAAATCAGTCGTAAATCAAAAAATAATGTCATGAATGTGGTACATATACAGTAGGAAATTTACCTATCTAGTGGAATAGATGTAGTGTTTGCTGCCTAGGTTTCTATCGAGATATCTGAAGATACGAAGCAAAATTATAATGGTAGAAAATGACTGAGCAATTTGAAATAATAATAATAATAATAATAATAAAGACGTAAAAACACTATTATAGTCAGAAAGAAAACCTTGTTTCTGACTGTGGGCAAGTTTTCCTTTCATGAGCTTTAGTTCTATGGAATCGATCACTACATATGGGCTACTTGGATGCCAAATGGCTTAAGGTAAAAATAAATAAATAAATAAATAAATAAAATAAAGAAAAGAACTAATACCATCATTCACTTTTATTCAAGAGTACGCATTTGTCTGCCAAGAAAGTTATTCTAAATTATTAAAACAAACTGCATAATTTATAGTTCTGGTTGCCAGCACAACAGAAGTATGAACTTTTCGTGAGATATTGATCTTCAAATTTCACTCCTGGAAAATTCAAATTTTGGACTTAAGCCACTTAACATAAAACACCCCGTATATACATACGTAAGTAAATAAATAAACATGGAATTAGCAACACTTTGTTTAAGAGCTATTAATTACATATTCGATACATTGTTTGTTTCACTCTCGCATCTCATGTAATGTAGACTATTCACAATTGTAATATCAGTCAAAACGCGAAGCGAATGTAACTTTCTTCATGTTTCTAGCAACATTTTTACCTAGGTACACAAACTTCTCGTCTTAATTCACTGGAGTGCCAAATCTCTCTCAAAATCGCTACTAAATGTCTTTTCCCCGCATTTGAACATATCAACATATTTTACCGCATTTGAAACATAGATGCGCCATATTTCTTGGAAATCGTTAGCTGCTTCCGAAATTATTTTCCCCTAACCTCAGTCTGAGATTGTTGTCACAAAGCTGAGACCGATTGTCAAAATTTTCAATTTAAGTCCCCCCCCCCCCCATTCGCAGCTGAATAACTTTTCCGAAGGTTGATACCTAGTTTGACCGTTTTCTACACCCAAAAACAAAAGAATCTTTTCATCAAAATTCTTATGCTCCTCGCTTCGAAGTGACTTTCACTGTAAACGACTTTTCGCGAATTTGGTCGAGTTGTCGCTAAATATTCTTCTCATACTCAGAAACGTTATAAAATATCACATCCATTTCACAGAAATCAGTAACATTTTCGAACGAAGTTCCCAAGTAACTTTTATAAGAGTCGGTGTTTTCTTATTTTTATTTTTATTTATTTTTTTATTTATTTACTTATTTTTAATACTGTATCTGGAAACGGTAAATGCACATTATTATGAAAAACAAAATCAACTGATGCGTCTTCACTTCACTGGTTTTAATGTATCAATTTAAACCTCTAGGCTCTCTGTCACCAATTTTTGAAAATTGATTAATGTTGATTCGTATTCTGTAGGCAGATACCATGTTTAGTACCACTATGTCAAGTGATTGGTTCAAAGTGTTATCCTCCGTAAGGCTAAACAAGATCCTCTGTTCTGGGCTATCTTGCGTTATCCACATTAAATTTGTTCAATTGTGTATTTCCTGAGCCAGACTTTCGTTCTCATGTATTTCTTTGTAGCTACATTTTCTATGATTTGGACTGTACATTTCAATCGCGGCTCTCCTATAAGTATTTCTCTTTCTGTCATTCGCTCCATAGCTAATATAGAAGAAGAAGATTATATGTCTACCTTTTTCATATATTCTCCCACTTCTTCCCTGCTTGTAGTGGCCTCGCGTGATGTAGTCGCTAGCGCTCTCGCCTTTGGTGGGAGAGAACCCTGGTCCCAAAAATATAAAAGTTTATTCGGGCCAGCCATCCTGAGTGAAGTTTGCTTTCGTTTTCACCACTCATCAGGCAAATACCGGGATGGTACTTCACAAAATGGTCCCAGGCCACTTCCTCCCTTTCTCATTCCCTTCTTCCTCTCTACTTCTCCGGGTAATGTGATCTCAGCGGTACTTCATCCCTCACACGTGACGGGCTAACTTGGTCCTAGATGCCGAAAGCCCGGAAATCTAATTTCTATTGCTATTCTTCCCTGCTCCCAGAGAAACTCTTTTTTAGTTAAATTCGAAATACTACAAAGTTTATATGAAATAAATGACCAATAAAGTTATTGTTTCAGAAAAAAATTCAAAACAGTTACCGGTTTCTATATCGCGGTCCTCCAACACAATTATCTTTTGGAGGCAAGATTATGTGGTAGCAAGTGAATCTACGCCTGTCTTGTTCAATGTTATATAATGGTCTGTGCATCTACCAAAGGCATTCCATTCAATTCCTCGGAGTGATTCGGACTCAAAATAAATGCTAAATTTCGTCCTCCTCAACCTTAGTATTACACAAATACGAAAAAAAAAAAAATCAGTTAAATATTTGTTATCAACAGTTGAAAGATTTTTTTTTTTTTCAGTGAAGAATTAAAATTAGTAAGTACGAATTCCGAAACAAAGTACAGTTTCAAGCAAAAGTCTATATACACTTGAGGGAAGATAATGATAAGTATCACTCCCGGCGAAATTCAATTATTAGGTGAAATGGAATGAGATTTGAACACAGAAAAGTATGTAGTTAGTTCAAGTTCGGAAATATTACTGGAAATGTCAGGGGAAGCATGTTTGGTGTGTGCCATTGCATTACATTCCAAGGGAATGTTAAACTTTTTTCAGTTTAGTAGAATGTTAAAAAAAAATTGCTTACCCTCTTCCACCAAACCATCTTCCACCTGAGGCCGATAAGTGTCGCTAATGTGAAAGATATTTGATGATTTAAAACTATTAGTTTTGGCATCCAACTCTTCGCCTGCTGTATCGTCACAATAGTTTTAAATCTACAAATTGCCTGCACGCTAGCGACATCTGTCGGTATCAGGCAGGAAGGTAGTGTAGCTAGAGACATCAATTACCTTGACGGTTCACTATTAAAAATTAGCGTTAAGTACAAATGGATTTCGTCTGTTATACCTGTGTGTTTACTGAACTTCTTTAATCCTTATCTGCATATATAAAATTGAAAGTAACTATGTGACTCTTAATCTCTTGAACCACCTAACCGATCTCGATCGAATTTTCAACATTGATAAGGTTCGGGACTGGAATTTTTTTTTTTTATAATTTTACTTTGATGTAAAGCTTAGGGGTGGGGGAGGAGACGGGGATATATATATATATGAAAATAAATAAAACAATAAATCTTGAACCACCTGACCGATCTCGATCAAATTTTCAACATAAATGAGGTTCGGGACTGGAAAGCTTTTTATAATTTTACTTTAACGGTAGAGTTTAGGGAAGGGGAGGAGAGCGGGAGATATATATAAAAATAAATAAAACTTAATAACTCTTGAACCACGCGACTGATCTCGATTAAATTTTCAACATAGATGAGATATTCTCAATGCTCACTGTTTTCCCACAATGTAAGCACACTATTACCTTAGATAAAGCACACTTTTCTTTAGTAGCCACACCGTACATTATACCATAATGATCATAATATAAAATATAGGGGACGTGAGTCTCGCCAAAACTTTAATGAAATGCTCAAAGAGCTTGATGTATGCAGATTGCCACCGTGACTATTTACAAGAATATTAGTTGTCGCACATGTTTTCCACATTTTTTTCCCAACTCTTTTGGTTAAAATTTTCATTTTCTCCCCCTAACCTTTTGATTTGTCCCCTGTCTGGATGGTGATCGCTGGCTGCCACCTGGGCAAATCCAGACCTGTGGCCATCCAATTATAACAATTGTAACCCTTCTTTTTTGTTTCTTTTGCTTTCCGTTCTAGGGCAAATATCAAAAAACGGTGACAGATGTGTCTAATTATTTTAAATAAAAAAGGCCATATACTGAATTTCATGTGTCTAACCATCAGAGATTTCGATATATGGATATTTTAAAATAATAATTATCATTTCTTTTTCGTCCCTTCTCCGTCGAATTTCGAATAATCTTTCCTTAGTAGGACCTTGCATTACAAATCCTATGGCCTGTCCAAATTTCAAGTTTCTAGCTTAAACGGTTTGAACTAGGCGTTGATCAAGCTGTCAGTCAGGACATCTTTTATATAGAGAGATTATCCGAGTGTATTTTTTTTTTTCCATTTACATCTATATAAACACAAGACCAAACAAATAGTCTTTTGTAAGTATTTTTTGCTTCCATAAGGACGTTGGTGCACTTCCTCCGACATGTATCTTACTTCATGCATTGTCAAGACCCATGTTTCAAAAAAGTAACACATTGAAAATATAAGACTAAACTCAATCCTATGCAACAAAGCCCCGAAGGCCTTAAGCCGAATTGCCGGTGATGTTAGTTGTGAATATGTTGTCAGCACATCACTATTCCCACCACCGTTAGTGCTAGTTTGTCAGACTAGAGTTCGCTACTCAAGTAGCTCCTCAATTACCTCACGATGCTGAGTCCACACCAAAATATGTGCTACCGTACCGGGATCGACTCCGGCACCTCGTGCATCAAACAATACCACGTGTGAGCACTACAGCAACAACAACTACTACTACCACTATGACTAATAATAATAATAATAATAATAATAATAATAATAATAATAATAATAATAATAATAATAATAATAATAATAATAATAATAATATACTCAATGGTAAGTTTTTAATAGTTTCACATTCTGAAAAAAGACTTTTGGTCTGCTTTAAGGATGTAAAAGGCCCGGTACAATTGAAAAAGTCAAGCTCTTCCCCTCTTAAAGTTCTTGCTGGCTACACCACTGGTGCTACCTGATTTGAAATAGTTCAAGCAACGACATCCTCGCTACACTAATGATTAGTGCTCGCACATTTGGTGCACGTTGTCCCGGATTCGAGCACAAAAACAGATGCTGAATTTAAACAAATAAGCAAATAATATATCCCTCCCTCTCCCCTAAGTTGCACCGTCAAAGTGAAATGATGAAAACCATCCCATTCCCGAACTTCATGTATGTGCCAAATTTGATTGAGATCGGTCTTGTTGTTCAAGAGTAATTAAGTTTTATTTATTTTTATATATCTCTCCCTCCCCCACCCTTACTTTTACGTTGTACCGTCAAAGTGAAATAATAATAATAAAAAAAAAAAAACTCCAGGCCCAATCCTGATCTTTGATCGAGATCTGTCAAGTGGTCCAAGAGTTAAGTCACAAAGGTACTTTCATTTTTATGTATTTTTCTATATCTCCCCCCCCCCCCACAAAGTTCACTTTCGAAGTGAAATTATTAAAAAAAAAAAAAACATCACAAGTCCGAACTTCATCTATGTGGCAAATTTGATTGAGATAGGTCTCGTTGTTCAAGAGTTATTAAGTTATATATATATATCCCCCTCCCCTACATTGTACCGCCAAAGTGAAATGATAAAAATACTTCCAGATGCAATCGTGATCTATGTTGAAAATTTGATCGAGATCGGTCGAGTGGTTTAAGTCATGCGAAGTCACATAGTCACTTTTATTTATATATATATATATAGTGACTAGCCTTTGGCTAGCTGGTGGCTCCGCCCCCAGTCCCTGCGTTTACTCGGCCTACGGACTATCATTTCTTATCTATCGGCATTTGAATCAACAGTGAATTTCGTGAACTTGCTCTTCGTATTTCCTTCATTTGCCCAGCCGGGTGCTTCGCCCCCATACACACTGTCTTTGCTCGGCCTACGGCTTCGCATCTCTTGAACCCACAATTCTATCTTTTCTTTCCTATTTCAACTGTCTGAAAGGTAAGATTTTGTATCCCAAGAAACCGCCTATTTATATAGCTTGGGAAATTTTTCATCCCCCTTTAGACCCCTAAAATATAAAAAATATTCACTTTTGGTAATTTCCCTGTCGGTTAGTCTTGGAATGCTACAACCATGCTAAATTTCATGATTCTAATCCTGCCAGAAGTGCCTAAACATTTTGGGGTGTAGAACACGTCCCATATAAATAACATGGGAAAGATTTTTCAGTTCCCCATAAATTCACTCTACGGTTGGAAATTTTTATTTCTAATGATTCATTTTAGTAACGCTAACAAAAACATACAAGCATACTGAATTTCAAGTTTTTATTTCAATTCTAAGTACCTAAAATATATTATAAATAAAAAAAACGGCTCATTTATATAACATGGGGAAATTTTTCATCCCCTCTTTAGACCCTCTAAAAATTAAAAATATTCACTTTTGGCAATTTTCCTGTGGGTTTGTCCCGAAAACCTACAATCATGTCAAATTTAATCATTGTAGCCCTGCAGGAAGTGCTAAATAATTTGGGGGTGTAAAAGGTGTCCCATATAAATAACATGGGAAAGATTTTTAAGTTCCCTACAAAACCACTCTAAATTGGATTTTTTATTTTTACTGATTCACTTAGGTAGTGCTAACGAAAACGTACAAGCATACCAATTTCATGTTTTTATTCCAATTCTAAGTACCTAAAACATGAGATTATAGGTCCAAAAAAGCCCCATTTAAATAACATGGGGAAATTCTTCATCCCCTCTTTAGACTCTTTAAAAATTAAAAATATTCACTTTTGGGAATTTTCCTGTCGGTTAGTCCTGGAAAGCTACAATCATGCCAAATTTAATCATTGTAGCCCCACAGGAAGTGCTCAATAATTTATGTCAGCTCATGTAGTTTTATATATAGTTAAGATATTTATAATATAGTGATATTTAAAAAATGATAGCAACTATTGTGTGCTTGAATCAACCATTGCAGTTATGGTTAACAATCTTTTCAAACGAACGAAAGCTTATATTATTCCAGTCACTATTAATTAACAAATGCAATTCAAATATGTATAATAAAAATACTTACTGCTTACAGCGACGATAAAGGTAATATGATCCTCCCCCACTTTGTAGAATAGTCTAAGAAAAACACCTTCCTCGGTACAAAACACATAACTGTATTCCAGAAGGTACCCCACTCTTTGATGCACTTACAGAGCTGTTTATGAACTGCGAACGCCACGACGTGTAAATAGATAAATAAAACGCTTTTCTTTTTCTTACAATTTAAATTCTAATTGTTGAGATCGTTATCTCTCATTGTTGATATGACAGTTAATATTAATATTGATAACAGCAATATATTTGTTTTCTATATTAAATATTCAACTTAACAAATTCTGGTACGCAGTTCAAGCTGTGCTAATTTTCAGACTTATCAAGCTATACTATGGAAAAGTTTCAGAAGTGTTATAAAACGGCGTAGCCTGTCTGTCCGTCTGTCGACAGGTATCAGAGAAAAACAAAGAAATATCGAGAATTTTTTTCTTTTGCAATCTATTCATTGTCCCAAGAATAAGTTCCATCTCTTACGTTAACCCTCTATTCAAACCGGAAATGGTTCAAATTAACCATTTCCGGTTTCAACGCTTATCGCCGTAGAACGGAAACAGCAACAGATAGCGAGCTGTTTTATTTTTTTTTTTTTTTCAAATTATTCAGTGGCCCAAGGCAACACGCCAGACTACTTGCAACACTCTACTAAAGCAAACGTGGTTCAAATTCAATATTACTACCGGTCAGAATACTGAGTTCCACAAAGCAAAAACAGTAAAAGATATTGAGATGTCATCTTTTGCAATCGATTTATTGGTCCAAGCATAAGTTCCATCTTCATAGACTCAGGATGCCAGTAAAAAAAAAAAAAAAAAAAAAAAAAAAAAATTCAAGAAAACTCGTTTCCAATTAGTGTTACAGGTACTGTGTATTATCAGATTTGCAAACTATTCGTAGCTTGGGGGGAGAAGGGGCGGCCACGATGGCTCAGTGGTAGAGCGCCTACCTCTGGTGTGTGGTGTCCCTGGTTCGATCCCCGACCAAGTAAGCTTGTGGTGGACAACACCGTGTCCATAGGGTTTGTCGGTTACTCTCGTTTCCTCCCACTTTCTCATTCCACCGACTCTTCCATCATCATTCTTTTGTCTTAATCATCTGTCTCCCTTAGCGTAAAGGGCATAATTGTGGGACGTTAAACTGAAAGATTATATTTTATTTATGCGTAGCTTTGGTCAGTAAACCGAGAATTGACAATGAGAGTTGAACTACAACTTGAATTGACGAAAGTACATCTTGATAGATTTTGTCAATTTAGAGCCATCACTGGAAACAACTTATTTATTTCGTTTATATTTACTTAATACAGGAAAGACATGAAAGAATATCAAGGTTTCAATTTCGTATAGTGTATCTTCTATGAGGTGCACAGTGTTCATTGACTACCAGAATCAAAGAGCTAAGATGGCAGGTTTAGTTGTGTATATGCCTTAGCTACTTAGTGATATACCTTATTTTCGGTGTAGAATTGAAGCAGATGTTGCTTTTACTACTCCAGACCAGCTGATTAAGGGTCTTCACTAGAGCGAAATTAAACTACCGCTAATTTTAGAGTTTTTCTGTAATATCTTCAAAACAAATAAAAATATTCGAAAAGCAGAAACGTAGAGAACTAGACAATACGATTTTGCATGTGATACTTTTACCACAACTCACCTACCTGCTTTTGGTATGGCGCTATTTACAGAATCCGCAAAAAAAAAAGCTAAATTTATCTACAGTTCCAAATCGAAAACAGATAGATGAGTTGTGATAACGGTATCACATGCAAAATCGTATTGTCTAGTTCACTACGTTTCTGCTTTTCGAATATTTTTATTTGTTTTGAAGATATTACAGAAAAACTCTAAAATTAGCGGTAGTTTAATTTCGCTGTAGTGAAGACTCTTAAAGCATAGGAAGAACTTGCCTATCATTGGGTGTGTGCGGCGTGGCGAAAGGTAGGAAAATAATTAACATTTGTAGGAAAACTTGTAAGAGTTACTTTTCCAATTTGTGTATGGATGATTATTGTGACTCAAAATTCAGAGATGCCATAGTACGCAGTTTTGGAATTCAGATATCTTTTTCGTCCTTCATTGATCTTTTTTCTGAGAAATCAAGAAAACACTATATCGTACGAGTTCGGCTGAATTCATTCCATCTGAATCAAACTTGACATGGTAATAGAACTTCACCTGTTACATAAGCATGCAATATAAAAAGTTAACCTAAATGATTTCAAAGTACTGTTTATTTACAAGTATATGACGTACAAAGACTGGTCGTACATGGAAATATAGATACACTTACCAAGTTTCGGGTACATTCTACAAATGTTCAATGTGTGTACCTTTGGTCACCCGGCATAATTATACAAACGATAATCCAGTTAAGTCCATACGTTCACTAGCATGTTTCCGCCAATGTTCATCATAGCAGCAGTGACGCGTTCCTGCAGTTCTTGCAGCGTTGTTGGCATTGGGGGGTATATGAACTTCGTCTGACGCCGTAAAACATTCCACATTGTTTTGTGCCGAATGCCCAGTTCACGGTTTGCACGGACGATTGATTTTTGTGGGCTACGCACAAAGCTCTGTCTCATGCGCTGTACCATTTCCTTTGAGACACGTGGTTGCTCCGTGTTTTTCCCTTTACATAGACAACCAGTATTACGTAACTGGTGAAATCAACGCAAAATGCTTTGGTGAGCAGTGCAGCTTTTCCCTATTTTCGTATGAACCAACACTGACCTCCGTAACCGATGATCACTTCGCATGTTCTAACATATAAAAACTCTTCTTCTGCATTGCCACCATCTTGTAGAGTGGCGTCACAGGCCTGCCATCTAACGTGCATACGAGCCACGAAGTGGGCTTTTGGTACCCTAGTTGTGGGCTTTCAAATGTGGAGTTTAGACTTAGTTATAATTTCAAAAAATAATTTCAGCAAATATTTGCTCAAAAGTTAGTGAAGGATGACATTTTCCCGCAATTAGAAGCTTTTACTTGTGATACTTATCTCTTCATTTTTTCCCCCTCTCTCTCCATTTGTTCTGTGGTTTCTCTCTTGTAGAGTGAGATGGAGATTCCATTAGAATTGGTTCCTTCATTGATTTTTCATCTCTACTTTTTCCTTTACATGACACCTTCAGAATAGCTATAGTTAATTCAACAAAAGTTATCTCCAATCTGAACGGTCGGAAGCTACATTTGGGTGTTCGAGTAATAATACCAAACTGCTCTGTGACAGCCTCTTGTGTCCATTTGTATAGTTTATATGAAAATCATTGTTCTTTCCTTAGTAAGTGCAGCTTTTAAATAAATGGACCATTTCATTTTCGGGAAAATCTTTTAGTTAATATATTTCGAAATTTGATATTATTATTAATAATAAAAAAGGCGACAACGAATGTCTATTTACAAAGAATTAATAAGTAATTTCTTGTTCAGAGGTGGACTCCCGAATGAACCATTGTCAAAAGCAGAATACTTGGAAAGAAAGTAAGGTACGATGATGCAATAGTAAACATATGCTTTACTACTCTTTGTACTGTTACCTTTTCCGGTCTGATGAGGCATCAGCGAAAGTCCTTACTACATAGTTCTTTATTTGCGTTTGTTGATAGTTACTATGGTGAATATAACATTTAAAGAGTGAAACATTGCTATAAGATTCAATCATACACTTTTATGAGTTTATAAGAATTCTTTAGCCGACGGGGCATAATGCAAATTCCGTTTGTGGAAACAAAGAAGCTTCCCTTAGCTATAGCACTCAAAGATAGTGAAGAAAGATTTCTGATTACATGAAACTAGTGGCACCCCGAGCCATCAATCAGCTGTACACTACAGGGGGGCCACGAAGTTCCGTTACCCCTTGATAAATGCTAATGCAAGTTTTCCCTTTACCCCTTGATAAATGCTAATGCAGGTTTTCCTTTACCCCTTGATAAATGCTAATGCAAGTTTTCCCTTTACCCCTTGATAAATGCTAATGCAAGTTTTCCCTTTACCCCTTGATAAATGCTAATGCAAGTTTTCCCTTTACCCCTTGATAAATGCTAATGTAAGTTTTCTTGTTACCCCTTGATAGATGCTAATGTAAGTTTTCCCGTTTCCCCTTTATAAATGCTAATGTAAGTTTTCACATTGCCCCTTTATAAATGCTTATGTAAGGTTTTCCATTGTTTCAGATTGTGTGAACGATGGCTGATACATCCAGTTACAGTATTGAAGAACGTGTTATTGCAAGTTGTTGGGTGCAAGTCTTGGAGGAGCATATAATCAAAGAGACATGTTGATTTCAGCATGATGGGGCACCTGCCTATCATGCCCTCGCCGTACGTGAATATCTTACGGAACTCTTTCCTGGTCGTGGTAGTCCGGATCTGCCCGCACAACTTGCCTGTCCACCATGAAGTCCAGACCTCGCCACCTGTGACAATGCACTATAGGGCTTCATAAAGGGCATCGTTGCACAAAACCTTTACAATACCATTGCCGAACTGACAGAAGCTATGAAACAAGCTTTCATTCAAGTTACACCTGCAATGTTCTGCAAAATGTCGCACAGGACCTGGCGGTATGTTATCCTTTGTCATGAGAATGACGGTCGACAGACTGATCCTTTGGACACTTAATGTTTCCTATCTCAATGAAAGATCTCGAAAGTATTGCTGTTCATGTCATTCAGTCCTTTCCGCGTAGTTATTTATGTACGTTTATTGGTTTATGTTAATTATTTTCACGGGTAAGAAAACTTTGTGGCCGCCCTGTATACATTAAAATCGTGCTTAACTAAAAGCTCTGATTTTTTTTTCACTAACCGTCTCAAACCCCATTTTTATATTTGGTCTAGGAATTAATTCGTGCGGTTGGTACGCACACATTGAAGCTGTAGTACAAACACAAAATACATAAATACCTTAAGAAAAATATTGTCCATCGCTAGCCACCACTTTCGCCCATCTGTCAGGCAATGTACGGATTCCGTGGCGAAAGAAGTCCTCATCCTTGGAAGCGATCCAGTCAGAGACCCATGTTTCGATATCTTCTGAAGAAGTAAACCGCTGTCCAATCAAATCGTTGTTCATGCAATCGAACAAGTAGTAATCCGAAGGAGCAACGTCTGGTGAATACGGCGGGTGGGGTAAAACTTCCCATCCGACATTTTCTAAATAGGTTTTGACCGGTTTTGCGACATGTGGGCGAGCGTTATCATGTTGAACAATAAGTTTATCATGTCTGTTCTCCCATTCTGGTCGTGTTCTGGCCAGAGCTTGCTTCAAACGCATTAATTGTCGTCGATAACGTTCTCCATTCATAGTTTCACCCGGTTGCAGCAGCTCATAGTACACCACACCTTTCATATCCCACCATATGCACAGCATAACCTTTGCACAGTGAATATCTCGTTTTGGTTGTGATGGACCTGGTTCACCTGGTTTCACCCAGGCCTTTTTTCGTTTAGGGTTCTCGTAATGGATCCACTTCTCATCACCCGTAATAATTCGATGCAGAAACCCCTTTCTGCTCTGTCGTTGAAGCAGCAATTCGCAAATGGTTTTTCGTCTTTCAACGTCTCTGTCTTTCAATTCATGTGGAACCCAATGTGATATCTTTTGAATCATTCCCATGGCTTTCAAGCGTTTGGAGACTGTTGTTTGATCAACGCCTAATGCTGCTGCAAGTTGTTCCTGCGTTTGACACGAATCCTGCTCGAGCAATGCTGTCAATTCTTCGTCTTGAATTTTTTTGGCTGTCCAGCTCGCTCTTGGTCTGCCAAGCCGAAATCACCACTTCTAAACCGTGCAAACCACTTCTGACACGTTCGCTCAGCTAGAGCATGGTCATCATACACTTCCACCAAAATACGATGACTTTCAGTCGCACTTTTCTGCATGTTAAAGTAATGCAGCAGGACACCCCGCAAAAACACTTTATCAGGAACAAATTGCGCCATGTTCACTTAACTACAAACTGGTGTTGTTGACGCTTTAATCTACTGCCCTATACTACGAACGATACGCGATGACAGGGGTTTGCAACACATGTGTGGATACACGGAACTGTGGGACGCTCCGTTCGTTGCGCCATCTCTTGTCCACCCGCACGAATTAATTCCTAGACCAAATAATATATATGCTATTATTCAAGAACTTTGTTATTCACTACATAGTGTTGCTTTAAAGTCATAGCTCAGTTAGCGACACGTTGCGGGTTATAGCACAGATTGCAACATCTATTACTTGACCTTATTATTATCATAAAAATAGAGCAATACATGCATATATATGACTATGCCCACCACTATAATCGAAGATATCTAAACTAAGATTGGTTATACACTCCAAATCGTAGTTGCGCGTGTGAATTTTTTAAATGCTGCATTTTGGAGTAACTCCGTTCCGTGCATCGATGGAATGGAGTAACTAAACATTCTGAACACAGTTTGCTGTTTGAAATATTCAGCTCCTATTTTGTTACTTAATGCAATGTTACTTTCAGAACAAAATAAGTGTCTTGGTTAATATAGGAAACTTTGTAATAGTTTCAAAAAACATAATCTTTGAGACACACACATACACATACATATGCAGGTTGGTAAGGAGTTTTATACAAATACGATTACAGGATAACTTTTTAGTTACTTGATAGCCAGGAATGTTTTTGTTTCTCTGTGTTGCGTTTCATTTCGTTTCAGGATGGTTCGAATCTTATTAGGTGATTTATCTTCTTAACTTACCATCTGCTCTTGCGTTATAGTTTCTGTTTGTATTTTCTGTAATATACATACGCCGGGTTATTCAAAAAGAAGGAGCAGATTTAACATATTTATTTGTAATGAACAACAATAGATAGGGACACATACAATACATCAATGTATAGAGGAAAATTCAAAGTTTTAAACCACCAACTATCAATTCCATGCAATTATTAGCACTATTAGCACGGTGGCTCTGTGGTAGAGCGCTTACCTGTGGTGTATGGGGTCCCTGGTTCGATACCCGAACAGGTAAGTTTGTGGTGGACAACGTCGTGTCTATGGATTTTCTCGGGGTACTACAGTTTTCTACTACATTCTCATTCCACCAATTCTTCCATCATCATTCACTTGCTTTAATCATCATCTCCTTTAACTTCAAGGGCATAATTGTGGGACTTTAAGCTGAAAGATTTCAAAGACTTTCTTTTTCAGGGGGAAAACTGACTGGAATTACTGCTCCAAGACTGGTTGTTTCCACAAATTCAAAAAAATTAGGATGATTTTTATCTTCATGCAAGATGCCGCCTCGCCTCACTTCTACCACGAGGTACAACACCATCTGAATGACACAGTTCCAAATGATGGATCGGAAGAGATGGACACCATGAGCTTGTTCATTTTAACTGGTCACCAAGGTTACCAGATCGTAACCCTTGTGATTTTTATCTGTGGAAGCACATAAAAGACAGAGTGTATGTACCACCTATGGCTGCTACTCTTCGAGATCTGCGAGATCGAATTGTTACAGCAATGAATTCAATAACCAGGGACCAGTTAATTCGTGTGTGGCAAGGAATGGACTACCGATTCGATATGTGTCGCATGGCAAATAATGGTCATGTTGAATACATAAAATAAAAACTTTGAATTTTCCTCTCTTCAATGGTGTCGTGTGTGTCTCCACCTATGGTTGTCCATTAGAATAAATATTTTACATCTGCTCGTTCTTTTTTGAATAAACCTATAGATAGATAAATATATAGATTATAGTGTGGTCCTTGTTTTTTGACTTCCCAGTTTTTGTGAGTCTCACCTAAAATGGTTCCATACCAAGCCAAAGTAACCCACAGAAAACAACGCTAGCTCAGTAGAATAATATTAAATGGTGCTTAAAGCGATCTCAAATTTTCAATTTATTTACAATAAACAATATCAGGCAAAGATATGGCTACAGTGACACCATATCTTAGATCGGGGTAATGGAAGTAGAACTGCATCTACTACTATATAACGTCATCATGTTGGCCATCTTGAATTCAGGTTCAAAATATTAAATAAGAATGAAAAGACATACCGTTTCGAGGTAGCTTTTCACCACAAACATATATTTGACGTTATTTCTAACTTATCTTTAACATGTAATAGAAATTACCTTCATAATATAATTATGTTTATTAATTTACAACTGTCCTTTCGAACTTACAAAGTATCTGTATCTTTGCTTCATATTGTATAGTGTGAATGCGTTAAAAACTTGAATTTTTTTTTGGGGGGGGGGGCACCATTTTATATTAATCAATTGAGCAAATTTTTCTCATGAGTTACTTTGGTATCATAGTATCATATAGAGCCATTTTGGGGAGTGAGAATCAAAAAATTCGGAAGTCGAAAAATAAGGATCACCCTAATATATATACCGTATATATATATATATATATATATATATATATATATATATATATATAGAGAGAGAGAGAGAGAGAGAGAGAGCGTTCAAAAAGTCTCTATACACCTGAATCACGGCAAGTCAAAGCCGCATTCAAAGTGACATGAAATAAAATTTTATGCGAAGGTTTGCAACACTGCTATATTATCGCCTTGCGTGAAGTTCCTTTCTTAGATTCCAGTCGGCAAAGTGACGTTGAAGTGATTGTTGCATCTAGTTAGCGGTCTCTGAAACAATGGTGTCAACTTTGGAACAACGAATATTCCTGGTTGAACATGTGTTCCGTGAACAAGGTGAGTACAAACAGACAGTCAAAGATAGGTTTGCAGCTAGGTTTCCGGATACACCTGTTCCGAATCGTCACACTGTAAGGGCACTGATCGATAAATTTATTTATTTATTTATTTATGACTTCTTTTACCTGGCGAAGTTAAGGCTCTGCAGCCTTTTTCGAGCACTTAACCACGTGCATACATTATATATATTAAAAAAAACACCAATATATAGAAAATATTAACAATTATAAAAGAAAAGTATAGAACCACATAAGAAAAGAATATACTACTTAAGTAAAAAAAATGGTTAAGCACTTCAAAAACAAAAATTGAAAAATAATATACCATAGAGGAAACAAAAATAACATGGAGAAACCTAAAATTGCATATTGCATATAGCGGTACTAGAAGTATGAATATATAAGCTGTACAAATTAACATAGGTTATTGGTTGTGTGTTCATATGTGGGTTATTAATAATCTGGTAAAACGAAGATGCCTCATGTGCTACCAGTATCCTTATCTTTACTTAAGAGAAGGGAATTTACGTATGAATCAGAAGTGTGACTGGGTATGGAGAGTAAGAAATTATCTTGTGATCTTGTGCTTCTAGTATGAAACTCTGATAAATATAAAAATCTACGGGCTAGATATGATGGTTCTGACGTAGTAAGTATTTTGTACAATAGGGTAAGATTATGTAAATTTCTTCTTCCAACTAACGTCAGCCATGACAGTTTTTTTATAAAAAGATGTGAGATGTTCCCTATAAGTTATATTGAAAATAAATCTAATGCAGGCATTTTGCATTCTTTGCAAGCGCTTTGATTGATTTTCTATTTGATCAGAATAGACTGAGTCGCAGTAGTCAAGATGTGGGAACACCAGTACCTTGACAAGTTTGATCTTCAAAGATATTGGTAAGAAATTTCTTAGTCGATTTAACGTATGTAGGGCACCAAATGCTCTCTTACAAACTCCATTTATTTGATCTGACCAGGAGAGATTTTGATTTATTATGACTCCCAAATTTTTGACAGTTGTAGAGAATAGAATAACAGTATTGGACAACTTTATATTTGGGAGCTGATAGATATTAATAGAAGAAAGAATTCTTGGGGAGCCAATTAAGATGCACTGCGATTTTGTTGCATTTAATTTTAACCCATGAGCCGTAGACCAGTCGCTGATTTTGTTTAACTCAGTATTTATTTTCTCAATCGCATTATTAATATCTTGTTGGGGAAAAGAAGCATATAACTGAAAATCATCAGCGTAAATATGGTATTTACAATAGGTGAGAATTTTAGGGAGATCATTAATGTAAAGGGCAAAGAGAAGCAGACCTAGTACGCTACCCTGCGGCACTCCACTGTTGATACAATACCATGTCGATATGTGATCCTGATTGATCACTACTCTTTGTTTACGTTCGTGAAGGTAAGAATGAAACCATTTAACCACTGATTCAGAAAAATTAAACAATAATGATAATTTCTGAAGTAATATGTCAAAATCAATCGTTTGAAATGCTTTACTATAGTCAAGTACAGTAAGGAGCGTCAGTTTTCTGTTATCAATAGCCCATCTTATATCCTCCGTTACGTTTACTAGTGCAGTGCATGTGCTATGATTACTTCGAAAACCAGATTGAAATGTATCCAATAAATTATTTGTTGTTAAGTATCCCCGAATTTGATCTTTTACAATATATTCAAAAACTTTTGAAAGCACGGGAAGGACACTGATAGGACGATAGTCTGCAATATTATCAGCGTTGTTCTTTTTTGGAAGTGGGCGGATCTTAGCGAGTTTCCATACTGTGGGAAAAGTACCTGTGGCAAGAGAGTAATTAAAAATGTCAGTGATAGGATTAAGTACATGCGGTAGGATTTTCCTGATCATGGTTATTGAAATATCATCTGTACCAGTGGCTTTAGATTTAATTCTTTGGATCGCTAATAATACATGTGCAGGCTGTACGTGAGAAAACGAGAACAGAGAGTTAATTTCCGAAGCTACAATATTATTCATTGTTTGCAGTTTCATGGAGGCTGGTATTATTTGGCTTTGACAGAAAAAAGTGTTCAATTTATCTGGCGTATAGTTAATTGCGTTCTTGGCTATGTTTCTCCCAACACCTAATACTTTTAGCCGTTTCCAAAGAACTGCTCCATTATTTTCGAATTCAAGTATTTCATAGGCAAAGCGCCGTTTTGCCTTCCTTACTTCTTGAGTGCAACGGTTTCTTAATATCCTATAGTTTTCGAATTGTGTATTGGGATTTATTGTGCTATTACTGGAAGGATCACTATTTTTAACGTCTCCTGTATGCTCTATAAGCTTTATCTCTCCGCGCCATTAACGAACGTAATTCATCGGTTAACTATGGTGATGGGGGTCGCGAAACACGTTTCTTAACTACAGGAGCGTGTCTATCATACAAATTTATTATTAAAGAATTTAGAGTATTTACCTGCTCGTCAACTGTAGGGAGGCAGTTTATTGAGTGCCACGGCAAGTAGGTAGCGTCGATGTTCAGGTCTACTTCATTTATGTACCTAAAGTCTCTGTATGATGTGAATTTAGCTTTAGAGACATTGGGTGTGGATTGCAATATCCAGAAGAAGAATAATCGGCCCCCTATTTTTCAGACAAACAATAGATTCAACTCGTTATTGTGAAATTATTCACCAGTTCATGGGAGAACTAACGGAAGACGAAATTCGTAATGCTTGGATACAACAAGATGGCGCTACAGCACATTCAGCTCGTCAATCCATGAGATTACTGCAAGAGGTTTTTGGAGATCGAATAATTTCAAAGAGATTGTGGCCACCTCGGTCTCCTGACTTGTCTCCTCCGGATTTTTACTTCTGGGGTTATGCAAAGAATTCTGTTTATAAAGGGAACCCCCACACGCTACAATAACTCGAAACAGCTATTCGAGATTTTGCTCATAGTATTCCATATGAACAACTTGTGAGAGTATTTGAGAACAAGAAGAAACGTGTGCAAGCATGTTTGGATTCTCATGGGGGACATTTCCAACATTTGCTGTGAAAATGTGTGTGTATATGCTACGCCCTATACATAGTGCTCTTATGCCATAAAATATAATAAATTTTGAGTAAAATAATTTTCTCGTTGCTTTGAATATGTGACAATTCAGGTGTATAGAAACTTTTTGAGTATATATATATATATATATATATATAATCATTTAGTTCGTATTACCTTCATAATACATGTTTATATATATGTTTAATATATCATATTAAAGATAAATTGAAAAGAACCATATTTGTGTTTGTGGTGAAAGGTTACCCCAAAAGAATATTTCACACGACCATCTTCCTATTAAAAATTTTGTACCTGAATTCAAGACGGCTGACTTGAAGATAGCCGTCGTGAAGATACTACACAGTAATACATGACAGGGTTCTATATCCATTACCCCTATCGAAGATATGGTGTCACTCTCTTCAGTCAATTCACAAAGTTCTTTTAGAAATCTTTGTCTCATACTGTATACTGTAAATACATTTTTTTTAAAATTTTGTTTGTTTCTTTATTAGCTTCTTCTGCATACAATTGAGATTTTTTTCAAGTACGCATATTGTTGTCAATAATTACTAAATAATATTCATGCTTGCACAAAGTTTAAAGTACAAAAATACCTAATAAAATAACTTTTAAAATACACACACACACACACACACACACACACACACAAAAAAAGACATCCATAACACAACTTATACAGAAGGAAAATTATGATTTGTCATAAAATTCATTTATAAAGTAATAAATAGTTGCGATTTGAACGCAGAATATATTTTATTTTGCTTTAGAAACTTAATAATATATTGAAAACTCTCGTACAATTTATATATAGCTGTTCAAAAAAAAAAAAAAAAAAAAAGTAATTTAGAGGAATAACATGTAACTTATTAATATATCAATTATTCTACATATGAATGATACTTTTTTGTATAAATAGATATTTATTCTTAAAGTAAACAAGATAATTTTATGTAAATACACACAAGAAAGAAACTTCTTTTTTTTTAGAAAGATAGGCTTGCAAGAAGTGTTGGCGATATTTCAAACATAATCCTTAGGACCTCTTTTTTTCCAACCGAAAATACTGATATATGCATTGGTGTGACTCCAGAAAATAATACTGTAACTTACTAATAATTGGAATTTTCATAATACATCGAAAGCAAGGCTTCTGTGTTGATACTGGCTCTTAGTGTACGAAGATGGAACTTATGTTTACTCCAAGAAATTTAGTTGAACTGGAATATTCGATTTTTTTTATTTAGTATAATGTGAGGAATACGTTTATTTTGAACAGGAGAATAAACGTTTAGTAAAATACTTCTATCGTTACTTAGAATTAATTTATTGGTATTTAGCAAATTAATTAAAATAATGAATTCTATATTTAGGTTATTTTCAATATCTTCTCGTGATTTTCCTGAAATAATTGTATTTATGTCATCAGCATAATTATATTTATGTCGACTGGTTGATAACTTCGAGTTCGATTTTCGATGTGAGAGCCTTGAGAAATTGGAATGTATTACGGTGACTTGGATTTCACTTAAACTGTAGATTCCGTCGTATATGCTCGGTGCTGAAAAGGGTTTCTATAAACCAATCGATATAACTCTCCCACTTCAAAGAAGGGCTGTGAATTCTGAAGTACACCATGTTTCAGAAAGCATGACCTGATTTTGGACGGTAATAATTACGGAACATGGTGCGTGCCGGCAAGGAAATGACTGTTGTTTAAATGGGCGTGGCCTAGAGTTTGAGAAAATGGCCGTTAAATGCCAGTCAATACGTCTTCTCAGTTTGCAGCCAATCAGAAGTAAGATGGTGTCCGCTCAACGGAAGACGTTTTGTGTGCTGCAGTTTGCAAAGACTGAGTCAGTGATTTCAGTCCAGCGTGCTTTTCATCGGCGTTTTGGCATTGATCCGCCTGCAACCGAAAACATTCGTCGTTGGTATCGCCAATTTGAAGATACAGGATGCTTGTGCAAAGATAAGAGTTCAGATCGGCCTCCCACTTCCGATGAAATGGCGGAACTTAGCTATCGTCTAGATGTTGTTCGAGCTGCTGCTAGCGAAAACATAGAGCATGTGTAATAGCATTGCTAAAACTTGAAAATTTTGTGAGTATTTTGCAATTTATCCCATTTTTGTAGTATATTTTTTATCAATACATATGGACTTTTAAAATCAGGTCATTCTTTTTGAAACACCCTGTTCTTTAAATCATTATCATAGCACTTTACCTGTATATAAGAATAGATGCAATGCAAATGAGACATAGTTGAATATTGCCATACAAAGGCTTTATAATTAAAGATTTTAAGCTGTTCTAGATCTTGAAATCAGGGAATTTAATTTGTCGAAGAATTGGCACAAGTTAGAAACAATCACAATAATCTGCTTTATTACTCAAAACTTGTGAATACAAACATGAAATTATGTTCTATTCATTGTTAGATCAAATGAAGAAAGTGACGTAATACATATATATATATAGATAATTATTTGTTCGTCAGACAATCAAAAGTGCTATACATAGATATGTTGATGGCAATATTTATTACATATTACATCTAATCAAAGCACCTTTTAAAAAAATGAAAAATTGATCACTAAAGCTTTGAATATTACAAGTTCTATTTTTTTTAACATTTCCTTATACTTGACTACCGACTACAAGCTACCTCTAATAAATGCAAATAAACAGTGCAGTGAATCTTAGTGATGGCAATATTTATTACATATTACATCTAATCAAAGCACCTTTTAAAAAAGTGAAAAATTGATCACTAAAGCTCTGAATATTACAAGTTCTATTTTTTTTACATTCCCTTATACTTGACTACCGACTACAAGCTACCTCTAATAAATGCAAATAAACAGTGCAGTGAATCTTGTAACAAACAAACAAACAAACAAGATAAAAAACACCTGCTTAATGTTCAATAGATTAGCTATTACATGAAGAGATTCGATTACCATATTTACCCGATTACCATAATAAGTTAACCTTTTTTTTTTTTTTTTGGTTCAAAAAGTGTTAGTTGGAATCAATATAGTCGGTAAAGTAGACGACACCCTTTGTCGACGTACTAGGAAAAAGATCGGAAAAATGTGTCCTTAATCTGCGACAGGTAGGCTTTGCCATCGTGTACACTCAGTGTTGTCAGGTCAGTGTATTCTTCGAATTGTGCTGGATTTTGGTTTTTATCAAGAAAAAAATGCAAATTTTATATTGCTCACGTTTGCACTCAACAGATATTTTAAGTTTTTACAGCGTGAAAATAAATTTCTTTGCATAAAAAATGAGAATTTATTAGCATTCAACATGAAAATCTATTCCTTATATGTCGTATGTTTCATTAGTAATTTTATTTTTATTTTATTTTTTCATTTTTGATTTTGATTTCTGGAAGATTCGGTTAAATCAATTTAGTCTCCTAATCGGATATACATAGTAATTTGCAACACTAAGTGGGCAAAACGTAAAACTAATCTTCATTTAGTTGATTATGGTCGTTACAAATTGGTAAGGATCATTTTTCAAAATTTCCTATCTTATCAATGATTGATAACATTGTAATTATCTGAACTCTTTTTAGAGGTTTCAAATTTTAAGATTTAATTGCTGGAACATTAAGTGGATGCTACAGTTCTTAATTGTTCATCATATACATGGTGTCACAACAGTTCATATTTCTAAAAATATGAGTTTAAACACACAAACTCGAAAAAGAAAATCAAATCTACTTTTAACATGAGCTTTGATACAATATCAAAAGAGACAAAATTGAATTTGTTATTTGTGTACAATAAAAATTGAAAAGAAAATGAAAAGTTAGGGGAACTGGGAAAGGAACCTATATGATGAAGATAATTTTGAGGAAACGTAACTTAAACTTTATTTTTGTGCAGATCCTGATAGTTATTGTTACTGAAAACACATTTTTTTTTTCAATAAAATGATCTTTTTCACATTTATTTTTTGCTTTGCTGTTACATATACGTGACATGTGCCAAGCTTTATGCCAGAAAGTACCTTATAACTTTCTAAAAACAGGATTTCAGTATTATAATTATGGTTTCTTTTACACAAAACCATTTTCTAAAATAATACTGAAAACAAATTATTATAAGCATCCACTGAATTTTGCGTTAATAATTAATACAAAAAGCAAAACCTAAATTTAGAGGTATATATTGTGAATTTTTCCCTTCAGCTACTCTTAAAAAGACGTTTCTCAATTCTTCAAGTACAAGTAATTTGTATATCAAAGGAAACATTAGAAGACACTGCCTTAAACCTGTGCTGCATCGTCTCGAGTAGTTATTTTAAAGGTATTTCAAATCTCTTCATTCTAGTTTCCATTAAGCCAAAATTCCCGTCACGTTAGGGAAATTATGGCCTTTCAACGACAAATTTGAATTACATCATTATACAATCTCGAAATAAAAAAGTCGGATCTCAATGTATTCTATTGAACTGAAACGTAGTGGAAATCTAGAGAAACACACACATAATTTAAATCGTTCTGTCGATAGAGTACTGAAATTCTTCCTTCTCACTCCAGTAATCCTCAAGTGACTTAATCACTACGATGAAATTTAATATTTCTTTTGCAAATATATTATAGTCAAATGAAGTAACTTCACCAGCTAAAAATTCTGTCCTTCCTATAATATCAGAGTTGATTAGATATATATGTTATTGAACCAGATTCATATGTTCTTCTATTAAAGTTTAGCTGGATTTTTTTTTTTTTTTTTGACATTTGAAGATCTAATTGTAACACAAACCAATTTCACCAACAGCAAGGAGGTAGCAGGGATCCGATTCTAAAGTGTCCACCATACACCAACCACCTGGAAAAAAATATCGGTATAAAGACATCAGAACTAGGTCATTAAAGTGGAAACATAAGTAACAGAACTTACTATTTCTTAAAAGGTTCATTATACGAGAAAACTTAAAATAATTAAAATAAATATGCAAAATAGTAGTTTATATTCCACAGATTTGTCTCGAATACTTATCGAAGTACGATTTTTTAAATGCTTGCATTATTTTTAAACTTAATGTTAAAGTTCGTTTATTTTAAAATTGATATATGTATCTAGAAGACTACTCACTTTGAGCTCTAGGATTATCAGACCAAATTTATCCAGAAATTTCTCTTTGATTGTGTCTATAAAATCAATGGTTGAAAAAACTTACAATATAAAATACAATAATGGGTATCCCTTTTCTGAGAAACTTTTGTTTTTCAGTTCTGATTTTTTTTTTAATTCTCGATCAACAACTACGTGGTATGATTTCACAATATTTTGGGAATAGATTTCTCATATCAAAATAAGAAAAAGATTTCATATGCACCTGTAGTTTGAAGTGCATAGTTTCGAAGTTATAGGGTGCTGAAAACTTGAGAAAATAAACTTCAAATGTTCATAGTTTTACTACTATAGGACCGATCGTAGTCGAGTCAAGATATCACTGAGGGACTAGTATGTGAGGTATCCAATTCTCCATCTTTCAGAACCTCCGGTACTTGCACAATCATTTGTAAAGAGGATGTTTGGGAGTTTGTTTGTTTACTCTCTACCTGCCTCTCTAAAAATTGGTGTCCAATATTTTGAAATTTTGTTCTTCGTCATCTTATCTTCATTTTGCATGTACAATTCAATTAATTTCTCAGATAACTATATTTACTTGACATATTCGTAGCCTGGAAGATGTATGCATATTGAATAGAAATAAGTTTTAAAAAAAAAGTATCATGAAGTAAAAATGAAATCATAATATCAGCTGAGTCAAGGACAAAATCGAAGTGTTACATGAGTAATACCATAACTATGATAAGTATATATACTCGAAACAAAACCAAATCCAATGATTTCAATTTTTCTTTTCAGAGCCACATGGACTATCAGTGGGTTACCTTGTCAGTAGTTTTAAACATTATAGGCCTGTGTGAAGTTGGCCCCCCAAATGTTTGGGCTACACGAGATATTTATTGGGCCAGAGAGTATTTCCTTTGGGCTGTTTGGGCTAGCAACTTTTAGCGTTTGGGCTATTATAGTTTTTGAGGTATGGGCTATTACATTTATTAAAAGTGATTTTCCTGATTGTTTTGTCGATGTTAACTTCACTAATTTAACAGGTCTGACAAATACATTTATTGTCATTGGCTGTACTTTGTGTCGACTAGCAGTGTAGCAAGTTTCAAGATTTGGGCTGCATTTGAAACACAGTTAGACCTTCACAAAATTTGAGGGGCCAACTTCACGTTGGCCCCCCAGTGTTTGGGTCAAACGAGATTTTTATTGGGCTGGATAGTACTTCATTTGGGTTGATTGGGTCAGCAACTTTTAGCGTTTGGGATATTATAGTTCCCGAGTTTGGGATATTATAACTTTTAAATTTGATTTTCTGTTTATTTTTCCGGGTCGGGACTTGGGACTATCTTCACTAACATCACTGTCTAATAGATATATTTACTGGGCTTAAATTGTTTCCGTAGTCTAGTAGGGTAGGAGGGTTGAAGATTTCGGCTGCCTTTGAAATAACCATAGTTTCAAAAACTTCTGGGATAGATGAGATTTTTTTGGGCTGGATAGTATCCCATTTGGACCAACTGGGCTATTTTTGATATTTGGTGTTTGGACTACACTTTGCGGTAAACGGGATATTCTTCAAATATGATTTACTGCCGGAGTTTTCTTCACTATGATATATCTTCTAGATATGTTTATTGGGTTTGATTGTATTCGTATAGATTAGGAGAATAGTAAGTTTAAAGATTTCGGCTGCATTAAAAGCAAAGTAAGAGATTCAGAAAATTTGGACTCTAACTTCACATCAGCCCCATAGTATTTGTCCAGAAAGATTTTTTTTGAGTCCCTGTTTTATTTTGTTTGGTCGGATTGGGCTAAGAACTTTAGGTGTCTAGGTTATTAAGATGCTTGAGACATTGTGTATTAAGTTTTCTCAAAAATTGAAGTTGCGTTTAATTGTCTTGAATACTGACGAGCAAACGTGAAACCAAGATCATGGCGGACTTGGACATAATCTTGGTACGTAATCATATACGAAGAATTGTGTACTTTCTTATCTTAATTCGCCGTTTTGTATCCTACGTATTGTATCCTAGGTGTTATTATGCTCTATAAAAAATATAATAAAATAAATTTGCTTTGTAAACTTGAATATTGTTCGCACTCATAATTTACTGATTCATACATATTGCGATGATTGATTCTCGGTTCTAAGTTCGAGAATACATATTCTCGGAATATAAAAATAATAATAAAGTATTTAGTTAAATATAAGGGATACCTTTAAAGAAAACTATACCCAGATACATTGTCACTATCTCTAACATTAATAGTGGTACGTTTAATCAAACTTTTACTAATTTGTACTTTTTTCATTTTTTGAGTTCTTTGAATGATATTTACAATAGAGATGAAACTTGTGCCCACTAATTTAGGAGATCAATTAACAAACCAGTTACTAAAAATCCAAATATACGATGTCTTCTTCGTCTTCATGTAATTCAATTTGGATTTTTTTTTAAAAAATAATTTTGTGTAGTGCTGTTGAATATTCGGATATCCAAATGTCAGTATTCCATTATTCGAGATCCTAACTTCGGTTTTTGACATTTCATTATCGGGAATCCGGATTTCGGTTTCAGTTAAAGTTCGAAATCCGTACTTTTCCAAATTTCGTATTTTGGATATCTGGAATTTTTTGATAGCATTAATTTTGTCTAAGTAGTTATCAGCTTTAATCACATAAATTCATTTTACTGCAAAACAATTAGTATCTTTATAAACTGTATAAAGGATTAACTTTACATTTGCAATGGTAATATATAGTAAAATAACCAATGAATAAGACACTTGTAAAAATTACTACGTACATAATTCAATTGCGTCAAACTTGAAAACATGTCCAAGTAATTTTTATATCCATCCATTCTTTACTTGTTACGTAAGCCATTTGTGGATAATATACTTGTGTTTGAAGGAGAAAGCTTCAGGTTTGATTCTCAGTGGGGTCTCAAGGAGCATATAGTCTTCGTCTCTACAATATTATTATTATCAAAAATTCTTTGTAATTTTTAGGTTGATGTACTCGTCCACATTTTATATAGGAAAAGCAATAAGAAAAAAATCATTCCTTTTCTCAGTTCAGTTATTTCAAAAGATTACGATGAGCAGTTCTTCATGTTTATGTACTTGAATCCCTCTGCACCTCCTTGCTATACCCAGGGCTTAAACTCAAAAAACAAAACGAAATACAAAATTGTGAATTTGAAGTTTCAAGCTTTCTCTCTTTTTCGTCTATTTATAGAAGTATCAAGACCCTCGTAGGTGGGTCATGTTTTGTGAAGGCCTAACACTGTTTCAAATGCAGCCCAAATCTTGAAACTTGCTACACTGCTAATCGACACAAAGTACTGACAATTAAAATAAACTTATTTGTCAGATCGTTCATATTACTGAAATTAGCGCAGACAAAAGAAGCAGGAAAAACACTTTTTAATAAAAATAATAGCCCATATCTCCGGAACTATAATAGCCCAAACGCTAAAAGTTGTTGACCCAATCAGCCCAAACGAAGTATTATCCAGCCCAATAAAAATCTTGTTTAGCCCAAACACTTGGGGGCTAACATGAAGATGGTCCCTGAAACTTTGTGAAGGTCTAACTGCGTTTCAAATGCAGCCCAAATCTTGAAAATTTCTACACTGCTAGTCGACATAGAGTATTGCTAATTCCTATAAACGTATTTGTTAGACCTGTCATATTAGTGAAGAAGGCCCGACAAGAGAAGCAGGAAAATCACTTTTTAATAAATGTAATAGACCATATCTCGGATGCTATAACAGCCCAAATGCTGCTAAAAGTTGCTGACCCAATCAGCCCAAACTAAGTACTATCCAGCCCAATAAAAATATCGTCTGGCCCAAACACTTGGAGGGCTACCGTGAAATTGGCCCTCAAAATTTGCGAAGCTGTAGCTTTGTCTCTAGAGTAGCCCAAACACTAAAAGTTGCTGACCCAATCAGCCCAAACGAAGTACTATCCAGCACAATAGAAATCTTGCTTTGCCCAAACAATTGGGGGTTAACGTGAAGTTGGTCTCTTAAACTTTGTGAAACCCTAACTGTGTTTCAAATACAGCCTAAATATTGAAACTTGCTACACTGATAATCAGCACAAAGTAGAGCCAATTCCACTGAACATATTTGTGAGACTTGTCATATTAGTGAAGTTAGTCCCGACAAAAGAAGCAGGAAAATCACTTTTAATAAATGTAATAGCCCATATCTCGGAAACCCCAAACGCTAAAAGTTGCTGGTCCAATCAGGCCAAAGGAAGTAGTATCCAGCCCAATAAAAATCTCGTCTGGCCCAGACACTTGGAGGGCTAAAGTGAAATTGGCCCCCAAATTTTGCGAAGCTGTAGCTTTGTTTCCAGAGTAGCCCAAACACTAAAAGTTGCTGACCCAATCAGCCCAAACGAAGTACTATCCAGTATAATAAAAACCTTGTTTAGCCCAAACAATTGAGGGCTAATGTGAAGTTGGTCCCTCGAACTTTGTGAAACCCTAAGTCTGTTTAAAATACAGCCCAAATATTGAAACTTGCTACAGTGGTAATCAGCACAAAGTAGAGCCAATTCCAATGAACATGTTTGTGAGACCTGTCATATTAGTGAAGTTAACCCCGACAAAAGAAGCATTAAAATTACCTTTTAATGAAAATAATAGCCCATATTTCGGAAACTATAATAGCCCAAACGCTAAAAGTGTCTGATCCAATCAGCCCAAACGAAGTACTATCCAACCTTATAAAAATCTCGTTTGGCCCAAACACTTGGGAGGCTAACGTAAAGTTGGCCCCTGAAACTTTGTGAAGTTCTAACTGTGTTCTAAATGCAGCCCAAATATTGAAACTTGCTACACTGCTAGCCGACATAGAGCATTGCTAATTCCTATTAACGTATTTATAGACCGGTCATATTAATGAAGTTAGTCCCTACAAAAGAAGCAGGAAAATCATTTTGTAATAAATGTAATAGGTCATATTTTGGAAACTACAATAACCCAAACGCTAAAAGTTGCTGACCCAATCAGGCCAAAGAAAGTACTATCCAGCCCAATAAAAATATCGACTGGCCCAAACAGTTGGAGGGCTAACATGAAGTTGGCCCCCCTAACTTTGTGAAGTTGTAGCTTTGTTTCCAGAGTAGCCCAAACACTAAAAGTTGCTAGCCCTAACAGACCAAAGGAAACACTCCTTGGTCCAATAAAAATCTCGTGTAGGCCAAACATTTGGGGGGCAACTTCACACAGGCGCATTAGTGTACTCTTTACCGGCCCCGTAAGTGTAAATCAGTCCGCTGAGCATGGTTTCTGAATTAAAATTATATGTAATTTTCAGATGTGCACTTCTTAAATTTCTTACGAATCATTAGACCTTACAAACTTTGTTGCCAACACTACGTTTTGCAATATTTGCATCCACTGTGTTAACATAAAATGTAGTATAATTCTATTAGTCTACCTACCCAAAACAACCATTTCTTGAAAATATTATTTTAAAGTACATCATATCTTACTCTGTTAAAAAAAAAATCTTGATATTAACAGTATCTTCTTGCTTTTCCTGTATAAGTATCACTAATAATGAATGAAGCGTTTACAGGGTGGCCACTCGACCTGGAAACCGGGAGAACCGGGAAAAGTCAGGGAATTCGATTTACCCTAGAAAAGTCAGGGAACTCTATTTGGATTCTGGAAATGTTGTGAAGATCTAAATTAAATAAAAAAAATACCTATTCTAAATTTCTAAATTTTTAAAAGAAATGGTTTGGTCTCTGGGGTTCCGCTCCCCAGACCCTCTTTCAATACTGGTCTAGCAAGTAATTTTAACCAGGGTGGAAATGGTGCCCAAACAACTTTCTCATTTTTTCAGCACTACTTTCGTTTCTATTGGTTGTCAATTGCTGTTTTGGGCCTTATTATGACAATATGCAAGCAGTTCCCCTTATCCGGAAGTTTAGTTTGAACACTGTCGCTTCGCTACCACTGATCCTTCTGTTGTGTTGAATACAAATCTTCCGTGTAATAGCATGTCTGCATGTCTTGAAATATTTGTGGAGTACAATTGGATGTCTGGCTCGTTGGTAGACAAAGTAGACAGAGACTACAAACGAATGTCTGTATTGCCACATATAGTAGAGTGTATGAAATCTTACTCTAGAGAAAACACCACACTTGAATGCAGCACATTTCAGCTTCCGAAAGCTCAAATGAGCTCAAATCTTTCGTACAATTTCTTCTGACTTTCTTGCACGGAAATGCTGGTCTAGAGAGAGGTTTCTCTATTAATTCAGGACTTGGTTGAAAATCGAAAGCAGGAAAGTCTTATGGCAATGAGGCAAGTGTATGATTCCATTGAGGCTCGTGGTTGTATAAATTCTATTGTAATAAACAAAAGTATGATTCATGCTGTCCAAAATGCTCATTCCAGATATTTAGAGTACAAGGAAAATTGCTGCCGAGAAGATAAACACAAGGAAAAGGCTGAGAAGGAAACAAAGCGGGATGCTGATAAGGTGAAAGAGTTGGAAAAGAAGAAGTTGGAGCTTATGGCAGAGGCCAGGAAGAAAGGAGATCTTATTAAAGACGAAATTAGCACCTTGAAGAAGTAGGCTAATATAGTTTTGATTTTTTTTTAAGTTCATTGTTTTGCATTTTTCAGTGCATTTGATTAAGCTGAGTGTTAAACTAACTAAATATTTTACTTGAAGCGTGTGTGAAACAAGATAAGTATTTAACCACTTTGTTAGTGCTAAGGAATCCCTGATACCGCTTGCATGTGTACAGAATTAAGTGAACCACAATAGTGATACATGCAAAGGTTGTTCAATGATTTTGTTGAAAGGGAGCTAGTGTTGATAATTACAATATTGGAGATGAGGTAGAAAATACATTTGTAATTGGTTGCTCCCTGGTAAGTGCAAGAAATGCAAGCTTTTATTATTAATGAGCTCCCTAGCTGTATTATCATCTCCAATATGTTAAGATTATCATATATGATCTGTTTATTATGATTACATAGTATGTAGTGTATAAAGTCTCAGAATCAGTAAGATTTTTTCTTTACAACTTTGCAAAATTTTATTGTGTTATGCTGGCAACAGCTAAATTTTTAATATAGTTTTATTAAAAGCTTGGATGGAACTTTTAAAATTTTGGTCTGAAAAACCTGGAAAAGTCAGGGAATTCTGAAATCCCGAAAGAGTGGGCGCCTGGTTAATAATGAGTCATTTTTACCTATTTTTAATGTTTTACATTTTCTCATTCAATCAGTTATTAGAAATAGCAACGTTATTTGGAACAAACACAATTTAAGGTTTCTTCATTTTGAGATGTAAAAATCTATCTTCTCCTGTAATGATTTGCAAACGACTTTTAATTTCTTTATGCAAGCAAAAATATTTTTTTCGTCCTATTTGCAAAATCGTCAACAGGCCATCATGTACAAAGGATATCTTTATTAAAAAAATTCACAGCCTTATCTGGAGTCCCTCAAGGTTCAAATTAGTCAAAAATGGTCTACTGTGTTACATTCATTATTCTAACACTCTCCTATTCGCGGACCACCTTAAAATATTCTCCAAAATTAATTCGCTTGAAGACTGTGTAAAACTGCAAATAGACTTGTGCAATATTAAGAACAGATGTGACAAAAGCAAGGTTAAGTTGAACGTGAATAAATGCAAAATTTTTTTCCTTTACCCGCAAAGAAAACAGCACTAAACCTGACTATTCTATTGAAGGAACTATTTCAGAGACACCTAACTTACTTAAATATCTAGGAGTGCTATTTGCTTTTAAATTAAGTTTTACTTATCATATTGAAACAATTATTAATAATTCATACAGAAATCTTGGCTTTATTATGAAAAGAGGTAAAGAATTTCAAAACGATGTTACATTAATGAAACTTTACTTCTGTTTTCTGAGATTGCAATTAGAATATGTGACTCTGTCTTGGTCACCAAAAACACTAAAACACGTTTATATGATTGAAAGGATACAATCAAAGTTCTTGAAATTACTTGCTTATAGAAAAACTGGCATGTATTCAAAATACGAGTCAAATTCACAAATACTACAAAACTTCAATATGCACACTGAAACAACGGAGAGAACATACGGATCTTTTATTTTTACACAAATTACTACATGGTAAAATTGACTGTCCTAATCTTATTTCGAAGGTTCAATTGCATGTGTTGTTAGGTAAAACCTGCGTAGGAAAAAGCAGTGCATTTTACTGCAAAAAGGCAAGAACAAATATCCTCGTTAAGTCTCCTATATGGAGGATGAGTGCTTCCTACAATGCAATTGAAGGGATAACTGCTATAGATGTTTTTGGAATGTCGGAGACAGTATACAAGAATAGCCTTAAAAATATATGTGATAATGAAAATTTATGATTGTATAATCTTGTTAATATATATATAACTGTGAGTAAATGTATTCTAAGGAACAACACTATAACTGGTCCTAGAATCTGTTGTATTGAATAAATAAATAAATAAATAAATAAATTTTCATTACCAAATCCCAGGTTCCAAATAAAACTCGTGTCATATTACAATTTTGAAAGTAACAATAAAAGGATAAGCCATTTTTGAACTTAGAAAGCACTATGAAATGGAATAGTTACAGCTGTATTCAGCTATTTACATCTGAATAATAGATGATGGTAAGTTATTATGTCATGACAAAGTTAACAAAAATAAGATATGTTAATTAACAACATGAAAATGACACCGTATGAATAAGATAAGTTGACTTTTTTCGGTAATGAGATACTCCTTTTGGAACTGGGAGTCCTTATCATTGTGTTAGTACCTTCAAATCTCAAAATGAACGAAAATGTCAAGTAAGCACTTTAAAAATAAAACAGTATGTATAAACTTACACTAAAAATACAAACCACTAAGCAAAACAACGTTTATTTATAAAATAATATATGTATGACAGTTTCGCCAACTAACTGAACATATTGACTTTATGACACACTGTCAGTAACACATGGCAGTTTCTGGTGAAGCTAACATGTTCAGTTAGTTGGCGAAACTGTCACACATATATTATTTTATAAATAAACGTTGTTTTGCTTAGGGTTTGTATTCCTACTGTAAGTTATTTAAGATATCAAAGCTAGTATGAAGCAGTTAGTATGTGTAAAATTCTTCCCAGTAAACATCAAAATTATGTATAAAATTCTTCCCAGTGAACTTCAAACTAATAAGATAGTTGGTTATTTTAAAAATCCATCCCTAGAATAAAATTTCCTCTTTCTGCTGTCGTAAAATACCTAGTATTTAAATAATAGAATTTTATTTTTGAACAAACGATGGTCATTGTACTTCTAAATCATGAACAATTTTCTTGATATTTCGAGCACGGGTAACTTGTACATTTTCTAACATTTGTGTAAATTTATGAACATGAAACAAGTACAGGAAAATAGTTGGTAAGACTTTTACATCTACACTACGACATTTAGTTACAAACCTGAAGATATTTTCTTTCATTTGTTAGTTCCTTCCTCTTCAGTATTGTGTTCCGAACCGTCACTCTGCTTTTTGTTATTGTCTCTTTGTGTTTCCTCTGAGCTGTTCTCTGATGGTAGTTTGTGCATCAAGAGGCATATTTTGAAATCTAGTAATTGAGGAGGCGTTGAATGTGGTTGACCTGCTATTCGAATCAATGCCTCGGCGGTGCCTGGGAAAATTGGAGAATTAATGATTTCATAAATCTTCTCGTTTCGTAATTCTTCTGTGGTGAAATCTCGTGAAGAATACGGTATTCGAATATTCACTTCGACATGTGAAAATATACCTAGGCCAAATGGAAATGTGCAAGTACATACAAACTTCCGGTTATTCGAAAACTGCCTCGTGATCCAAAATTCGGAAGGTGCTGGCAAACTGTTTCCTACGCAATCAATCCAATACTGTAACTTGTTACCCCTTTGCACTAAAGTCGCCATAGTTGAGGTCACATCTTTGAATTTTCCCAAATGATTTTGAGTTGTAACAAAATTTTCAGCATTAAAGTAAAACGCGAGTTCTCTAATTATGAATGTCCACACCAGTTCACAATATTCCTTTCCCCAGTAAATATTATGATCCTTGATAGTATTTGTGCAGCAATTCAGTACATCAACTATATCCATCGGGAAATTTCTAACATCTTCAATACCACTGAGCACGAAGTCTTTCTTCCTAATTAGCTTATCGGTTTGATTTGTTACAGACTCAAGACATTGAAAGCTTGGCTGCCATTTTAGTTCTTTTGCACGCATGTAGTACTTAATAGCAAAATCAAATTCGTCGAGCAACGTTGGATTTAAAAAACCACAATAACCATGTTTGATGTATTTTGCAATCATTACATCAGCAACATTGTATTCACTCTCCAGTATATTCAGAAAACTTCTGTAGATCTGATAGTTTAGACCAACACCACCTAAGTCACCCTGAAGTTGCTTGATAACTTTTCCAATCCTCTCAAACCGATTCCACAAAATACGCTTTGCAATTGCCCGAAATCGTACACACGTGCTTCCTACATTTCCGACATCGCAAGAAGGTAGGTTTTTCAGTATTTCCTCAACCAATTCGGTTGGCAGAAGCTCCAAATACGACACAGATGGAGCATTTCCTACTGCGAACGCCATTTTAAATTAACACAAGACCTTACACTGTTTATACTCTAAAGAAAGTAACTTGTAAAATTTCCTGTACAAAGACGCTAGACGTAAGTTCTTTCTAACAAATAATGAGAAAAGAAAAGAGTTCTGGTTTATCTAAAAAGAATAATTGTGACTAATGCGAGGAATGTTAGAGTGTTCCAATCTTCGCCATTGCTTTCTCAAACTAATGACCTCTGTAGCACAACGTTCATTAAGCTCAGTCTAATTTTTCCAAATTGCCTCCATCACATCATACTTCTTGCTGTCTGTTTTTCACTTTTCAATATTAAGAATTTTGGATTTTATCATTGTATTTTGATACACTCCACAAACACAAAACTTTTGAAACACACACTAAAATGGCGGACTCTTCGGTATTTCCTGCCTTTGTTCCATTTCCTGCTTACACCAACGTTCTTTCGTCTGCGCATGCGTTAACATGTCAAATCATGGGGAAATTTTGCTCACAATTTTTTGTGTTTGTTGGCAGAGTTGCTATCTACATAACTTTGTTCTAGACGTGTAAGGAAACATGGAAATTTTAGTCTGCATTGTTTGTTTTACACTACAACGAAAATAAATATTGCTTACAATACAAAACTGATATATTACTTCCATAAGAGGAAATCTTGTGCCCACAGAGGGCAAGAACTATTTTTTTCTGGCTAGGATAGTCTTTTGTAAGTTATTTTTTTCTTTTTCTTTTTCTTTTCTTTTTTTTTTAAATTTGCTCAGTGACTTGTAAGGTTTTTGACAATTCTGGACGTGATTCAATGTATCAAATGGAAGTAAAAACGTACGACGTACACGTGTTTATATTACGAGTAGGTCTATATAATACCGTATGTACAGCGTATTTCAAAACAACACCGACAACGTTTAGAAGGTGATACCTGAAATCACGATAACACGAAAAATGTACACCAACCTGGGTGCTTCTTTTCGGAGTTATAGGCTGCCGAAAACATGAAAAAATGAACTTTAAACGTCCATAGCTCCAAAACTATGTTACCTACCGTAGTCGGGTCAAGCCCTCACTTAGGAACAAGTATGTGCCCTAACCAAATATCTAAGTTTCTGAATCCTGCGGTACTTCCGCAACAATTTTTATGGAGGCAGTTGGTGAGTACTTCAAATTATATGCCCGTAGCCGAACTCCCTCTATAAAAATTGTTGCGTGAGTACCTTAGGATTCTAAAACGTTTATTTTTTGTTTTTTGGATAGCACACATATTAGTTCCTAAGTGAAGTCTTGACCCGACTACGGTAGGTCCCATAGTTTTGGAGCTGTGGATCTTTAAAATTCATTTTTTTCATGTTCTTCGGCAGCATATAACTCCGAAAAGAGGCATTTGTGCACCCAGATACTTTTTGTCTTATCTTGGTGTCAGGAATCACCTTACAAACGTTGTCGGTGTTTTTATGAAACACCTTCTATACATATATGCTAAAGCTACAAATTCGAATTAGAAAAACTAAATAATGCAAAATAAATTACTACAAAAACACACATATATATATGAGATATAAAAGAATAACTTACGTAATAAAGGAACATATACATGAATAATTCTTATATAAGCAACTTAAAAATAAATTACAGGACCTTAGAAGTGTTCATAGTTAATAATATGAGCATTAAAGATAAAGCGAAAAATGAAAATATGGGAAAAGTGTAAGTGTTTTCTGTCATTTTTACTTTAACTAACTAACTCTTTGGCCTATGGCAAGTTTTCTCAACCTGGTGGTCACGACCCCTAGAGGGTCGCGAGGATAAGCGGAAGAGATAAATATAATTGGAATCTAATACCGGAAAATATTTTAAATATTATTTTGAATTTTGTTCTGATAGGCATATTTTTGTTATTATACATACTATTAAGAGCAACAAAAAATTGGCCTACTAGACATTTTCAACAGGTACAGAGTTGTTTAAAAATCCATTTAAATGAAGGAAGTATGATATGAAACTAATGAGAACTGCATATTGAAATATCAGAAAAATACATATGCAACAAAACCTGCATATTGAAATACAATTAAAATTGAACGCAAATAAGATACCTGAGCATGGTGTGATTTTACTAGTGCGGCAACCAAAATTGGAAATCACTTTATTTTTTTATCATGTGACCCAAAATTAAAGGAGTTACGAAGTTTTAATTTTCAAATGACCACCGTTTTGAAACAGTTTGACGGATCGGATTCGATGTTTGTAATGTGGATGCGCTCAGCAAATTTGGTTTTAATCTATTCGTTTCTAGGAAAGTTACTATATCCACCTATATACATCAAATCGATTCTACTATTATAGAAATAGATGGATATCGTGAAATCTCCGCAATAGGTATATTAAAAATCCCACACAACCTTATTACACTCCAGAAATTATAAGGGGGTTGCTGGCAAAAGGATGTGATAAAATGGGGGTCTTGAAAGGAATTAGGTTGAGAAACACTGGCCTGTAGAACCCGGAGATTCAATGCCGCGTTCACAAAAGCTCTCCATTGACTTCTATCATTAGCCAACTGGATCCAGTTTCTACTTTGTATTCCTATTTCTACGAGATCCATCTTAATATTATCCTCTCATCTTCGCCTAGGTCTTCCTAATGGTCATTTTTCGATTGGATTTCCAGTTAAAACATTGAAAGTATTCAAACTTCCTTCCATTCTGGCTATATTAGCCTCTTAGACAATGGTGCTATTCTAATTTGTTGACAACCGTCTCTCTCTCTCTCTCTCTGTCTCTCTCTCTCTCTCTCTCTCTCTCTCTCTCTCTCTCTCTCTCTCTATATATATATATATATATATATATATATATATATATATATATATATATATATATATATATATATATACGAGGGGTTGTCAGAAAGTAAAGTTACAAAGGCTGCAGTAAAGCGTATATATATTATTTCATACAACCAATACAGTCAACATATAGTACATACATTAATTTTTTTTTTCGACATAGTGTCCATATTGGTTGAGGCATTTGTCGCATCGTGAGAAGTTTGAAGATTCCCTCCTGGTAAAAATCCTGTTCTTGTATGTAGAGCCACGTTGTCACGAAGTGTTTCACCTTCTCGTCTAAAACGAAACGACAGCCTCCTAGGTGCTTCTTCAAGTGATGGAATAGGTGAAAGTCGCTTGCTGTGAGGCTTGGGCTGTAGCGAGGGTGGTCGATGATGTCCCAGCGAAACTGCTTCAACAGCGTGATGGTAATCTGGGATATATGCGGGCATGCGTTGCCGTGAAGGAAGATGACGGCCTCAGTGAGAAGTCCTGGTCTTTTCCTCCTGATTGCTTCGCGCAGTCGTGTCAAGGTCTCACAGCATCGATCAGCAGTAACTATGCGCTCTCTTTTCTAAAACTCCACCGGCGCTGTCCCGAAAGACTGTGACCATCATCTTCCCGTCAGATGGTGTCACCTTACTCCTTTGTCTTTCGAGAGAGGGGTGTCTTTTGATGACCTCTTACCGCTGGGGATGTAATGGTGGATCATGTTTCGTCACCCTTGACAAAGCGGTGAAGAAAACAGTTCCCTTTCGTGGAGAACCGTTCCAAAAGTGGCAGACTTGTCCTCATGTACTTCTCCATGTGTTGGTTGGACAGTTTACGAGGAACCCATCGGGAACAAACTTTCCGGTACTACAGAATACCGTACACAATGTGACGAACGGTTCCGAACGACATTCCCGATTCTGTCATCAGATCCCGTAACGTGATCTCCCTGTTTTCCTGAATCACCTCCTAAACGCGAGTTGTTCAAATCTGTTGATGCCATGCTGGGTCGGCCGACGCGCTCCTCGTCGGTGACATTTTCTTTACCAATCGCTAACTTTCGACATAATTCTGCGACATGCTGACGAGACATTACAGTCTCTCCGTAAACCTCTACCAGCTGCTGGTGAATTTTAGCTTCGGTTGTATGTTTCGCCCACAGAAATCGAATAACTGAGCTGACGTCTTTGCGAGACCAGTTTTCCAAACGAGTCGCCATTTGTGTTTAACTAGAACTAGTGCCGCAGATGGCGGGTGGTTGAAACTCTGCACAGTTGCCAACTCCATGTATTAAAATTACCGCACACTCCTCATTCCTCTACAACAGACGAAACTCTAGAAATATTGGCCTTGTAACAATAGTATCTGATTATATATAGGTAGATAGATATAGACAGATAGATCTCTCTTAGGAAACAAACCATACAAGGTAGACAAAACTAAATATTTTACCACAAGTGACAAATAGAGACCTACACAGCATCCTAATACAAGGTGGTGTGACGAAATTATGTAGCATTGCGAATATATTGAAAACGACTTGTCCATGATAGATAGTTGTCAAAAGGTATTGGAAAGACCTTCATCCAGCAATGGATTGACAATTGTTGATACTAATGTGTATGTGTTTCAAATACAAATAAGGCTCAGCACTTCACACATATAACCTCAGTGTTCATTCTTGATATCTGAGCATTTGAGATTAAGGAACACACACTCATGTTTAACCCTATACAGTAGTTATAAGAATTTCTAAACATAAAGATACTTAAAATAAAATTTACCGTTCCCCACCCAGCCATTAATCTTCTGGTATGTACAGAGCACAGCAAGGTTCTTTAAATAAACAAATCGTTTTTGACTGTGAAAAATGTGTATTCAACAAGCTCTCCCCTCCAGCTGCGCGATAAAGTGAAACTAAATGGCTTTCTACTATGTGTGTAAGTTTATGACTTGGTATAACAAACGGTTCTGTGAATTCGAAATATTTTAACAACCGGTTCTGGCAAATCCGTGAGAACCGGCTGAATAGCACTACTGCTCTTGGATTTGATGACCCTAACAATGCTTGGTAAACGTTATAAATTATGTAGCTCCTCGTTATGAAGTTTCCGCCATTTACCATTCCAGTTTCCCTTTGGTCCGAATATTCGTCTTAGGATCTTGTTCTCTAACACTTTCAGTCTGCGTTCTTCCCTTAGACTAAGTGACCATCTTTCGCAACCATACAGAACAACAAGCATGATTATCGTTTTATATATTTTAAGCTTCAAATTCCTCGACAGAATTCGCTATGACAAAAGGTTTTGAACTAAATAACGAATTCTCTGTTTTTAATTGACATTTAATTTCTTCGTGAATATGGTTTTGGCCTTATAATATTGATCTTAGGTATTTGAAACTGTCCACTTTATCGAAAGTATTGTTTGATATTTTAACGCATCCATAATTTGCAGTATTACGATCTCGACGGACTTCCATGAATGTCACTTTTACATATTTCACTTTAATAATTGTCTAAAACGTACAGTGAGAAATATAAGAAATCTCACTGTAATGCCTTTAAAATTACAACGATTGAAAATTTTATAAAATATTCCCTACAGAACATCATGTTTACATTCTGATTATTCACAACACATTATTTTATTTTATTTATTTATTTGTTTATTTTACTGTTTCCAAAATCAATCGTGTGTTAAGTTTTATTGTCATGCTAACAATAATTTTCAAAAAATAATGTAATGAATGTGGTATGGATAGCAGGAAACTTGCTTATCTTGTGAAATAGGTGAGTAGGTAGTTGGCGTCTTTTCGTCACTCATGAATATTCATGAGTGGCGATATTTTTAATATCGTAAGAGTTCTTAATGATATATTTGATGATATGTTGTAGTTACATTCACGGGCGGTTGACAGTTTAAATAATTGATGCTTTCTTTCTCCGCATATGTAATGATCCACTTTGTATATGTAAATGACAGAGACACATATAATAAAAACTACGATAATATATGCAGCTATGAATTATGAAGCGTACGGACGTTTTAAAGAGAAAGAGAATTTGACGTATAATGAATGTTTTTTCTCTCTTGTGAAATGCTAATTAGACAAAGAATATAAATTGACTTTAGAAATGAAATATGCAGATCACACACGTATAAGAAGGTAATATATTTGTGGAGATCCGGTTGATGTGGAATGAGATATCACATGATGGACTAAACATATTAAGTACCCGGTGTTTGTAGTGAAAAATGGTTATAATTTGATTTTAAAACATGTATTTACCGAAACCCTTGAATCTTAGTACAAGAGGTGAAAGTGATTTCACAGAGTCTTCAACTTTGCCCGGGACAGAGTTTTCAACATTGTCGAAAGTGACCCCGCAATTTCCGCCAATGGAAACAGAAGCTACTTCGTCTAAATTTGATGTATTAACATCTTTACCGGGAACAGAGTTTTCATCCCAATGGGTGATGAGCCCGCAACCTCCGTCACTGGAAACAGAAGTTACCTCGGCCAACTTGGATGTATTGACGTTTTTATCGGGGACATCCCAACCGGTGGTGAGCCCGCAACATCCGCCACTGGAAACAGAAATTACCCCGGCCAACTTGGATATATTGGCGTTTTTATCGGGAACATCCCAACAGGTGGTGAGCCCGCAACCTCCGCCACTGGAAACAGAAGTTTTCCTGTCACTTGATGTATTGTGCGCCGATCATGAAATAAAAGAATATCCCCCTACACCTTCACCAATAGTGAGTAATTCCCAGGTGCAGAATTGGGAGTTAGAAGAATTTTTGAATTTACCATGTGAGTGTAGTGCAGAACGAACATCATTGGATTATATAAAAGACTGTATAATATACTGGAAACCAGAAGATATATGTATTTGTTTCGCTTGTGGGTTCGGAGACAGCACTCAATGGACACAAGATTGCTTGGTGTTGGATACGGAATCTCTTGAACGGAAAGCTATAGAGGCTGTAACAAAATATGAGGTTCGCAAAGAATTATTATCAATTTACAGAAAAAAAGCATGGACAGCCTTTTGCGATGATATGGAATTTCATTGAACGTTTTCGAGATCTTGTGTGGGACTTTGAATACAGACCCACCCTATTAAAAATTTTACTAGAGAAAAGATTATGGAAAATACGTGGGCATATGGTAAATTGTGTATTGTTATCAATTTTAATTGTTTGATTTCCTTTTATTATTATTATTAATCATGTATTGTGATAGTGAGAATTGTGGATAAAACATTAGTGAAAGTTGTGTGTTAAAAACTATAACTGTATACTTACGCTCAAATGGAATAAGTGGTATGCAGCATAATCCTGGAGATTTCTTGAAAAGCACTTGTTGAATGATAAGACTTTAGTAGAACTCTTTGAAATCTTTCATGAACGGCATCGTGAAATTTCAATCACAGACTTTATGTTAAAAACTGGTGAATGTTTAAAAAATACTAAATTTATTGGACACCTTATTCCAGTTGTCATGGAACGTTCGTGTGAAATTTCAGTTTGCTATAAAATGTATATTGTAGACATACAGGGATTTAAGATTTCCCCGAATGAATTTGTGATACATGAATTTTGTATTACTGCGTATGATGATACATTAAATTTCCATTGTTTAGTAAAAGTACCATATGAATTTAACGATTTACCATTAGTTTGCCAAAACAAATCGATTGACTTACAAACCACTTGCATGGCTTGTCGTGGTCTAGTAAGACTGACTATCTCGTATCACATATTCGGAATATTATGTATGATTTTTGTGCATCAGATGCAACTTTCCTTTGTAAAGGTGGGGAAATAGCCATTTGGATAAAGAAAATCTTGCACTAGCAAACGTTGTGGACCTGAGAACAAAAGATTGTCCACCATTAGCAGAATTACAAGATACCGTTTGTAATGAAATTTGTTCATTTCATAAGCAAGTAGAATCAAAATCGGCATGTGCATATCGAAATGCACAGCAATTGAATTGTTGGTGGAAAAATGAACGATCCACAACCCTTACTAAGGGCATAGAAAGTTTAATGTTTTCATTGTAACCTTAAAATTACTGTAAGAAAGACATATTTTATGGAGAAATAAGAATATAACATTTTAAAAAATTGGTATTTATTTATTTATTTCTAAAAATCTAAACATCTACTTTTTCTTTTTCATTACGTTTTCTACATGTTTTTCTGACAAGCTTATCTTTGAAGTTTTTATGATTAAACAGTGTAATACATTTTTCAAACGAAACACCACGTGTCATATAATACAGAAAATATATAATATCCACACATGATAGAATGATTTTCTTGAACTTCTACAGTATTTACAAAATAGATTTTACAATTTTTTTTGTAGGAACTGTTGAATTAGTTTAGGCACACCCTATGCCAGAGAATCAAAATAGTAACAATATTTATTGTTATCGATATAGATCGCTACCCAATCGCTTCCATGTAAATCAGACTTGTCCAAATTAATAATCAGCCCTACTGGGTGTTGAACAAGTATAGGTAAACGATCAATGGGATAAATTCCAGTCACATTTGCACCACTAATACAGTCCTTTAGTAACACTTGTAATAATTGATGACTACATGTTTATCAATCTATTTCATCCTTACTTTCTTCCTCTTTTTTTTATGGAACATACGTTGCACTATTTGGATTTGGTATAAAACATAACCATAGACTTTTAAGTATTCAGCATATAATAAAGCTTCACGACACAACACTTAAATTGTCCAAATCTGTGTTTTAAATAAGCACAGGAGTAGACATGAAATCCCAGTGAAGAAGCTTTTGGGCATTGTAAATCTTCTAAATTCACAACAGTCCGTTCCAATAGTTGTTGCAGATAGTACTGACGTGTCTTACCATAAGTGTACAAGGTACAGGTATTAGCACAATATTGTTTCAATATGGTAGGCAACAACGAGTAATCTACATCGCCATCGTACCAATCAATATCGTAATCATGTTTTGCTAGATGTTTGTTCGAAAGTATGAGCGGCACACATAATTCATGTAATGGATATGGTAGTTTAAAAATCCAGCCTTGTACAAAGGGAATATCAGGATTTACAATTGCATGTTCCTTAATAATATGTTCATCATTATCGTTGAATGCGAAGTAGTGAACAACAACCCTCATGGCACTCAAATGACGAAATTTTACATTGTATGATCAGTATATAAATTCCTATATTTATCGATTTGAATGAGAGAATCGAATTGGGCGTACACGATACATGTAATGAAACTTTGTAGAGATTGAGAAAATGATAATTTTAAATTGACTGGGGAATCACGCATGACATCCCACGTAGACTCATTTAATGTTCTTTTTGGAGATAGAATGAACGGGTACAAAGTGCATCCATGTCGGAATTCCTCACGGGAAATAGTATGTGAATGATCTTGATAATATATACCGATACCGGAAAACAAAGTGGAATATGTTTGAACATATAATCCATTTGCTACATCAGGAGTGAGGGGTGTGGGTGAAATTATTTTGAACCAACTTGTAATTGCAACCCTTTGACGTTAAAATGTTGAAATTCAAAAGGGCTTACATGTGGTTGGCTGTTAAATGCAGCGTTTGATACAAAACCTATAACACACCTTTGGTACTTTACCCAAAAATAAATTATCGAGATTATATGAACTTACTTCTGTGGGAATCGTGTATGTACGAGTTTCAACACGGGTAACAGGTATGTTGGCCGGAATGTTCCATGCCAGCATTGATTTGTATAGCTAAGTCGGCAGCAATATCTAGACGCCGCAAGTGAAGTGTTACGTATTCAAGTTTGACTTTATATGCTGTATTTTCAGCAGACATTAAACAAAACGTATCTTTTGTACTATGTAATTTTACACGTAAGCTTACTCTATTAGGAAGCATACATCCCACACCGGCAATGTCAGCATGGATACGCCCATACATATTGAATGAGGAACTATTTCTAACATACTGGGCACGATTTATAAATCCAGTATTTGCATTGCCTAATACATTAAATTGGTTTGCAGTATCTTTATACCATAATCAACCAGTTAAATGGGTTCGAGCGGCATCGCTACTATAATTTAATAATGTTTCGATATAAGCACAGTACGGATATGAACCAGATGATGAACTACTTAATTTATCGTTTAATAAAACATCAACTTGACTAAATAAACGAATGAAGAAAATTATTTACAGGTGAAACAATATATGCCTCAACTAAATTTGTATTATCGGTTTTTGTAATTTTACATTTTACATAAATATACAAATATGCAGTGTGAATAAAATCACCAGTTTCATTAGATACAACAAGTTCTATAGATCCTTCTGACGATAAAGTAGAAACCGGACGATATTCAACAGTGAAAGATGACTCAATAGAAGTTTGAGTCATTGGAATAGTAAACAAATCAAGTTCACTTGTACAACATTCAGGACTATTTCCAGTGAATAAAGTCATGATTAACTAAATATATCACTCGAATATTTTCGATTATATTTCACCGGAGGACCGAATTGTACAATAGCAGGAGCCTTGCGTTTTTGTGGACGTCTCTTACCACTACCGGCTAACAACTCACTAAGTTTATTTGCAGCTTTCGTTTTTAATGTTTCTCCAGTTTCTTCTACGCGAGCACGAACGGATGACTCAATAGAACGCGTCTTTAAACGGACGGTCTTTCAATTCATTCATTCATTCATTCTTTATTCATCCATGTCGTACATTATTGGTCAGAGACCAGTACATAGGACTTGTCAAATAATTAGAAGACATTTCAATATAATTGATATTACATTATTTTACAAACTGTCACCCAAGTATTCATTAATATGATAATACATTTTGTTACACAAAAAACTAAATAGTTCATTTTTGAAATTTCGTATGTTTTTGATATCCTTCAAATAACTTGGGAGCTTATTGAACAACTTAGCGGACATAGGAAGAACACTTCTTTTGGTGCACGCATAGTTTTGGTATGCTGTGAATATGTTATTCTTTTGTCGTGTGTTGTATGAATGTACATCGTCAACATGAAGAAAACTACTTTCATTTCTCTTTACATATATGATACTTTTGTATATGTACAGACAAGGCAGTTAAAATTTTATTTGACTGAAAGACCCTTTTGCATGAGGACCTTGGTGATAGATTAAAAATAGATCTTATTGCCTTTTTCTGTAGACGAAAAGTAGTAACACTGGAATAGGAGGCTCCCCAGAAAATTATTCCGTAATTTAACAAGGATTGAAACTTACCATAGTACAATAACAGCAAAGTTTCTTTTGACACTGAACCACGTAGTCTATAAATGACAAAACAGATACGGCTTAATTTGCTGTTTAGCTCAGTAATATGTGCATCCCATGTAAGCCTATTGCTTATTGTTACACCTAAAAATTTAGTGGATGTTGAATATTCTACATCAGTTGAATTTATCACAATGGGTGGTACTGTTCGAGATGTACATGAGTAATGAAAATTTAGTGCTTTTGTTTTCTTTGTATTTATCAGCAGTTGATTCTGAAATGTCCATTTTATCAAACGCTCCACAGTTTGTTATAATTTACTTTCTAGTTCAACTGTATTGTCCGCTGTTACAAGGACATTTACATCGTCAGCATATAGTACAATATGTTGGGGATACATATATTGAACAAGATCATTTATGTAAAATAAAAAAAGAATTGGCCCAAGAATTGAGCCTTGAGGAACACCAGCAGAGATAGTAGCAGTTTTGGATGAAAATGTGACTTGCTTATTGTTAATTATTTTTTGTATTTTTACTACTTGTTTTCTGTTTGTCAGGTACGAGCGAAACCATTCATGTACTACACCCCTAATACCATATTTCTGGAGTTTTGCCAGTAGAAGAAAATGTTGAACACTGTCGAATGCCTTGGAGAAATCAACAAATAAACCTACTGCATATTTTCCCTTATCAAGTACTGTAGAAACCTCTTTAATAAAGTTAAACAACGCTGTATCAATTGATTTGTTTTTTTGGAAACCATGTTGAGAAGACGAGATTAGGTTATAGCAGGATATAAAATTTCTCAAGCGTGATAACATTAGTGATTCAAAAATCTTCGAGAAAACAGACAAAATAGAAACAGGCCTATAGTTTTGAACATCACAAGTATTTCCTTTTTTGTGCAAAGGTATAACTTTTGCAACTTGTATTCCCGTTTGTAAAGCCTGCCGGCCTACAGCTTTTTCACCTTGCTTTAATAAAGGTAATGTAAAACGAAATAAACCTTTAAAGAAACTACCAATCCCATGACCCCGTTGATAAACTGGACCTGAAAAGAAGGGGAGCCCACGTCCCCGCTGACAATACGTGTGCGGCTTTTTCATTTTCCAGGAGAATGTTTAAACTGAAGTGTCAATGTCACTGTCCCGGAACGAAATGGTAAATTTCGTCCTGCGTGGTCCTTTAGTAGTATTTCAACACTGTTAAATCAAAATTTTGAAAGTGGTAAATAGTGAATATCTTGATATCGTAACGTTTGAATTTTCCCACAATTCATATTGCCAAGAGTTGCAATACGTAGTAAGGGAGCTTGCATATCTCCTACCAATTTATATTCAATAAGATCAGTATACACAAAAATTTGAAAAGGATATCCAATATCTAAGTATGGTTGTTTAAATCCCTGTTTTTGAATAACGAGATCATTTTTTTTTTTTCATGAAATTTTAGTTGTATAGCCAAAGTAGGTGAAATTGTTATGAATTCAACGTTTGGTTCAGAAGTAACATGAATAATATTGGAAGCGTTAAATCGTATAAATTCTGAAACTTTATTTATTTCTTCCAGTATTTGTTCAATGTTTGCATAATATCCAGGAGTAAATTTACTTTTCATAATTTCACGACCTTCTAATTTGTACCAAACGATTATTTCATCTTCGGTGACATTATGATATGTTAAAGGAATATGTATTTCACTTAATCCGACATACCAATCCGTATCTGTTAAACGTACAGTAGTTTTCAAATTATAAATGAAATGGGTTGAACTATTTTTTGGATGAACATCTGTACTTGCATTTGAAACCAGTGTAATGTGGAAGCTGTCTTCAATGCTTTCAGAAATCATTTTCGTTTAAAGTGAAGTGTCGAGTTCGAAATTTCAAAACGAAATGGTAAGTTTATTCCGTGTTCATCTTTTAAGTTTACTTCTATCGTGTCAAAATATTTCTTTTCGACTTTCACGTACTGCCGGTTATGAAATAAAATATTTTTGATACGTCCATACAGATAGTAAAATATACTAATTTTACGAAGTAAAGGTCCAATTTCTTCTTGGTGTTTCACAATATCCACACATACGTTAACTACTGTTTAAATCATTATAATCAAGGTTACAGGGATATTTTCCCTGAGGTGTCAGAAATTGTTCTCTGTTTTGATTTTTTATATACACCTCTGAATTATAAAAATTTGAATTTTCATTCATAAATGTTGTGTATATGTTGTAAACCTTTTGTTATGTCTAGAATACACCGATCACGCGAACGGAAATGATGTTGAATATATATTTGATTCTTAAAATAATTATATTTTATTATAGGTACCTTCTAGGGAATTAGATTTAAGATGGCTTTAATGGATGCATAATATCCCTCAGTTACTTTAACAGGATATCGAATATAATCACCATCACTAAATGTATCGATTGTAATTTGTTCACCCGGACCAACATTATTTATTTATTTATTTATTGAAACAGAACACAACAGGTATTATACCCAATTACAGTGTTCATCTTTCATGAAATAATATATTTACAATTTCTCTTTTAAACCTTGTGAGGCTATCAGCATAAATATCTATATTATTTGTCATTTTTAAGTTAATATAGTTATAAAAACTCCACTGTGTATTAATTTGTGTTAAGCCTACAACCCACTCTCCGTCCGTTAAATCTATGGCTCGTGCAAGTTTTACTCGAAATGAGGATGCTGTATTATCAAAAAGAGTACTACTTACATTGGAGGGTAACGTCACCTAAAATCCGTGTTTCAATGACGAATTCATTATGCAGACTGATAGATACTCGAATCCACGAATTCATACTTTCTGGGTAGCCTAACCATTACACGAAAACCCACCCTTCTTACGTTGAAGAACTTTTTCAATTAAATAGTTCTTGTTTGAAATTAGAAATATTTTTTTTGTGATTCTTTAGAATAAAATATTCCTTTAATTTCATCACCATTCAAGTATTTTACTTTATCTCGAGACCAATTCGGCAAATAACCTTTTCCAAGTTTATGTTTATATTTAGTAATGCGAACATAATCTCCTGCTTCCAATTTACACGTTAATTTCTTTTTATTTACAGTCTTTCCGTACAGCGTATTTGACACTTGATTGATA